>NC_134210.1:24837598-25472825 GCF_965140235.1 Caretta caretta | reverse complement strand
GCCTTAGGCTCTCTCAGCAGCTCTTACCATGGCCTGGCTCCAGCTTCTGGCCAGGCCAGTGGGCAGGACCTTGGGTAGGAAGGGGAGGAGCCCCATGGCAGCAGGTGTACGGGGCCCAAATGTTCTTTGTGCCCAGGGCCCCAATAAATCTTCATCCACCTCTGGTAATTTGCTAAATTTTGTTTCTGCTGATAGAGAAGATAAAGAATGTGACATCTTCAAGAGTACCATCAAACGGAGCCATCTGTACCAAGTTAGTCTTTGATAAGTATAGCTGTTTGTATTATAAATGCCACATCATTCTTAGTGCTTATATAGTTTTATTGAGATGGCTGGGTAGTGTGGCTATAGACATTTAAATCTTTAATAAATTACACCTAAAATATAAGGACCAATTACTGATGACATCTGGTTACATTTTTTTCCCCCAGATTCCAGTATGACATCAGGAGCTGCTTCCCCCACATTTTGCACAGGAGGAGAAAGAAAAGCAAAAGGGAGAAGATAATGATGTGGTAGGACAGCTATCTGCCATGAAAGTATTTGCCATGTGTTGTTAAAAGAAACATTTAAAAGGAATACCACATTTTTATTTGACAAAGTACAATTAAAATTTGTTTAAATAAAATGTTTTAATATATTGTACTTTTATCCAGGGATCTCAAAATGCTTGTTATACAATTAACTAAGCCTACAACACCCTGTAAGGTTGTGGTGTTCTACCCTTTTTACAAAAAAGTTTTGGTGCTTGACATTATTAAGGCCATTTTGACAAAGGTCCACTAATTTGGGGTTGCTCAGTTCCTGAGTGCCAAACTTGAGACATCTCGGACCTGATTTTTAAAGTAAAGAACATATGCAAGGGAAAGATGAAAACTCTGTAAACAATATGGAGAGTTTCCTGCATTACTTTGTTGAAAGGAAAAGACACAGAAATGAGGAGGGAAGAGGGAAACTCAGAGAATTTATAGGAGTGAAGTTAGATGAAAACTGATCTCATACTTGAGTTCATGCTCCCAGCCGCAAATGATTATATGTAGGGACAGTGGGTCCAGTGTAAGCCAAAGATGGCTTCAGAATTCACAGGTAAAAATATGAATCTTCACCTTTTTTACACACAAACCACTATTTCATCAAATGAGGTAGAAAAGCAAAATAAAGATACAGAATGATCTGAAGTAAGAGTGAGCATTTTAGTGCAAATAGTTGCAGATTTTTTTTCTCAATTTTTGCAGAGCTCTGGTAATATGTTACATTCCATGAGGATGCTGTGATTCGCACAACTTTCAATTGCTACATAAATCAAACAGCCCAAAAAACAGTAGTGGGATCGATTTAATTTAGAATGTTAAGTAGCTGGCACATGATAATAGTTGTGAGCATGTGCGTCATTAAGACTTAATCATTGCTCTTGGTACAACAAAAAAAGGACACATTAGAAGTCATGTATCAGAGGGGTAGCCGTGTTAGTCTGGATCTGTAAAGGTGGCAGAGACCTGTGGCACCTTATAGACTAACAGACGTATTGGAGCATAAGCTTTCGTGGGTGAATACCCACTTCGTCGGATGCACTGACGAAAGCTTATGCTCCAATACATCTGTTAGTCTATAAGGTGCCACAGGACTCTTTGCCATTAAAAGTCATGTTTCAAATAGTTGTTAATAAATGAACTACTCCAACCTAGTCTCCTAAAATGTACCACTATCCTTGGAGTTATCTTGCCAGCTTTGAAGATCATGCAGTATTGTGCTGTAATCCCAGAAATACTACATTGTGTGTAACTTCTGCACATTAATGCACGTCTCCAACAGAGAACTAACTAGGATATGAGTTTCAACACAAGTCCTGTTGCATGTAATTGATTTCCTTTTCAAACCTGTGAAGGTTTAGTTCTTTCTAGGAGATGTAATTATTAACAAGTTTCAGCTGGGTCACTTTATTGAAGGATGAAAACCTATTGGAATGCCAAAAGAGTTATAACTGTATGGTTCTATAATTCAAAGTAGTTTGCAGAATATGGTAAGACTAACAGATCCTAAGATTAATCAGAAATGACAGATGATTGAAAGATTAGTACTGTAGTCTCTGTATCAGCCAGCAGTCAAAGGACTCTAAAATTTCTTAGATCATATATTCTTAGATCATGACGTGTATTACCTGGTCATCATGGTTTTAATCTTCTGTGGAAAAAAAAATATGGCATGATATGCTAATTCCTAGTCAGCATGACAAAACCCACCTATAATTTTAGTACAATTGTCAGTATCTGGTCAAGAGAGGCCCAGGTCAGGAATGGGAGAGGCTTTGTGTATTATGAGTGAGGTGCAGTACTGCAAAACTTGCACATCACTTGTCCACACTTTCATGAGGACCAAAAATAAATAAATCACCAAGCCACATATCAATGAAAAGGTCAAGGTCCTGGAAAAGTGAGCTGAGACTGTTCTGCCATGTGATAGACAGGAACTCTGAGCTACATAGAACTCTTCTTCAGTCTGGGAAAGATACTCAGGGTGTCACAGCTAAATAAAAGATTGAACAGATAGTTTAGCATAAGTAATTAGTACATATTTTAAGGCAGTAGCTCTCAACCTTTCCAGACTTCGGTACCCCTTTCAGGAGTCTGATTTGTCTTGGGTAACTGCTAAGTTTCACCTCACTTAAAAACTACTTGCTTACAAAATTCGTGTGCTGTGACACTTTTGTATTTTTATGTCCATTACTGAAAAATTGCTTACTTTCTCATTTTTGCCATATAATTATACAATAAATCAATTGGAATATGAATATTGTACTCACAGTTCAGCATATAGCAGGGATGGCCAAACTTACTGACCCTCCGTATACGATAATCTTCAGAAGTTCGAGAGCGGGGGCACACCTGCCAAGGCTCAGGGCTTTAGGTCTGTGGGAGGCGCCTGCCAGGGCTCGGGGCTTCACAGAACTGAAACTGCTTTAGTGGCACTGATGGATGATCATTTGTCAATGGATGAAGGACAGATATCCATTCTCATCCTCCTGGACCCCTCTGAAGTGTCTGACAGGTAAGCATGAGATACTGCAGTCTTGCCTAAGAGAGGTGTCAGGAGTCCAGGGTAATGTGATAAAAAGGTTTAAGTTCTTCCTGGAGAACTGCACCCAGAGAGTAGTAATGGGAAATCGCACCTACACCACCAGACCCTTGTCTAGTCTATCTTCATGCAAACTCTATATAAACTGCTCAGATGACATGGAATGAAGTGCCAGCAATATGCAGCTCTACCTGTCCTTCCTCACATACTATCAAGATTGCCCAGTGCTTGGATGATATCTACTGATGGATGAAGAACAGCTGGCTGAAGTGGAACTCAAACAAAACAGGTGATTCTGGTGGATAGAGGAAAATATTCTGAGGGGTTTGCAGCCATGGTGCAGTCTCCTTTGAATGAAGATTCACACACTCAATCAATTCATTGCATAGTCTTGAATTCTTCATTGTTGCTAATGAGTAATGCTTTTTTACCACTTCTGGTGGGCTAGGGGACTCCATCCCACCCTAGTAGATGAAGACCTGGCCTCAGGTATTTATGCCTGTGGCAGGGTGGACTAGGTCCAGAGGCTCCTTACTGGAGGCCTTGTGGCCCTGCATCACCCTGCCCCAGAATAGAGCAGAGAGAAGTCCTCTAGACAGCCTAGAGTGGCTGCAGAGGAGTGATCAATAAGGGGCCAGAAGGGCCAGATAAAAGGACAGCAGCAGAGCAGCACCTTCAGTTGCCGTGTGGAGCTTGATGAGGGAGGCCTGGGTGCCTGGCTGGCTAGAGGAGCAGCAGGTCACAGACGGCTCACTGTAGAGAGCTCGCCAGGCAGAACTGAGCCCAGGGAAGGGTGCCAAAGACCAGGTGCCTGGCTGGCTGGATAGAGTAGCAGCAGGACCATGAAAAGGTCAGTGTGGGCAGGCTGAGCCCAGGACCTGGCCAGATCAGGCGAGGGTACTGAGATCAGCCCTGATGGTCTGGTTGCAGACTGAGCCTAGGGAGGGCTGCTGAAAAGGATGCCAGATAAGGGTACTGAGATGGCCCTGGCTGCGTAGTTGAAGAAGGCAGTGCCTTGGGGAAGAAGCCTTAGAGCTACAGCCCCATACCAGGGCTGAGAAAGAACTTGGACTTGAAGGGAGAACTGTGTATGCGGCTCGGCCAGAGGGCTGAGTTGCTGAAGACCCGCCAAGAGAACCATCAGCTTGGGGTGTGCTTGCGAGAGGTAGATGCAACCCTGATATAAGAACTAACACCAAAAGCAGGCTTACGCCTAACTGAGAGAAAGGGGGCCATCCACAACAGGTGGGTGTCCTCCTCCTGAAAAAGAACTGTGATGACAGGTATACTGACCAGAGAAAAGGGGGTACGCATGAGAGGCGGGTGCTACCCCATTACAATGCTTTCGTCTCCTCTCAGCTGCACTACAGCAATGTGATATACCTGAGCATGCTTCAGTGCTCAGGAAACACAAACTAGCACAGAATGCTGCAGCGTATCTTCTCAGTAACAGGCTACCATGAGCACATCACACCTGTCCTCCCCTCTTAGCATTGGGTTCCCATAGAATTTTGAATCAAATTGAAGGCCTCGGTCCTTATCTTCAAACTACTCCATAGCATGGACCCAGGCTTTCTAAAAGACTGTCTAAAGCTCCAGGACAAAGACAGTGGTTGACCACTTTGCTGCTCTGGCATAATAGAACTCTCAACGAGAAGGGTAAAGCTTGTCCATGCAGGAGATGGAACCATCTCCAGGGGTGGTCCAAGACTGGAATAAACTCCCTTAGGAACTAAGGACCATCACAAACCTCACCACTTTCCGCTCCAAGCAGAAGGCACATTTCTTTGACCTCCTCTTCTTGAATGTAAATACATAGCAACAGGTTTATTTATTAATAATAAAAACAAAACCTACCCAAACAAGACACTCCACTGCAGACACTTCTCTCTTAGGGGAGAGGATGAGAGAACAAACAACACGGGACAGCTGTGTAGTTGTAGAACTGACAGACCCCAGTCATCGGCGAGATTGAAACTGGGATCTCTGGAGCTTAGTCCATGAGCCTCTACTGCATGAGCTAAAAGCCATATGGCTGTTAACTAAAGCTTTAGAGCAAACTCATTACTTTTTTTTTTTGTCTCTGTGCCACTAGATAGGACAGAACACCACACCCAGGAAGTGTGTGGGCTACAAAGTGACATTGTTTAATACACTCCTGGAAGGCACTCCTATATGATGGTGCTAAAACCCTGTATAGAATAGATTTTTTGACCTTGAGTAAAGCTGATTCTCTCCAGACTTTGCATACTACTTTGGTAAACTTGCAGAGCTTTTAAGCTATCTAAATCTGATTGGTTTGTCTGATAGAGCTTAAAAATGAACACTGTAAGTGCTATAGACAGTTCTTGCTCACTTTGGTCTGGTGTGTTTGTGACCCATTTGGGGGAAAATCAGTCAGCCACACCCAACTCCTGTTTTAGCCTTCTACTCAGGCTCTCTTATTCATCTGCCACATAAACACAACAAATATGGAAAAGTAACAAAAGTGATAGTCCTGACCTGGACTAATATTGCAGGGTCCCCTAAGCCCCAGTAGCTGAAGGGTCTCAGCCAGAAGGACTACAGGACCTACCTCCCCCCTCAGACTTCTGCCCCTCCTTCCCCTTACAGCTGGGAATCCGAGCTAGTCATTAGCTGCTTCTCAGCTAGATCAGCTGGTTCCCCAACACCTACCTACTGGGCTTCTCCTTAGGCCAGTGCTTTCTGCAATCTCAGGCTCTTAAAGGGGCAGACCACCCTACTCCACTCCCCTTGTAAGAATAAAGCTTTCAAACTCTGTTGATTGTGCCAAGCTCCACAGTCCATGGTTGCAGACCATATATGCATCCTCAGACATCATATGGTGGTTATACTTACAGCTGGTTAGGAATTTTTCAGAGCATTTTTAATTTTGGAGAGTGGGGGTCAGGGCCGGCCCACAACATTTTTGCACCATAGGTGGGGAGTTCAAATGATGGCCCCATGCCCCCTCGCTTAGGCCAAAACATTGAAAGGTCTCAATTCTGCCTTCTTCCTGTTCTACCCTTATCATGGTACTGTTTTGCTACCCACCTCAATAAAGGAGAACTAACAACTTAAAATGCCTTGTTCAAAAATTTTAAGTAACATTTAACTTTCAAACACCTGAACAGCAAATGTAACTTTTCTTGTCTGCATAGTAAACACTGGCATTTTTATCTGTTTGAATAATCAATGTGGTGCCTTCTTTGTTGCAAAGATTTGAACTACTTCCTGAACGTCCACAGTCTGGGCCAGCTCATGCTCTATTGAGATGGTTGCAAGGCCGACCAGCCTCTCCTGTGTCATTGTGGAGCGTAGGTGTTTTATTAACTTCAGCTTGGA
This sequence comes from Caretta caretta, assembly GCF_965140235.1. NCBI lineage: Eukaryota > Metazoa > Chordata > Testudines > Cheloniidae > Caretta > Caretta caretta. The sequence continues at coordinate 25,466,408 of NC_134210.1, read as the reverse complement.
GAAGCTGCGTTCTCCACTGACAACTGTTACAGGAAGTGTTAGAAGTATGCGCTGAGCAACAAAAGCATTTGGAAAGAGGGTGGTCATCTTATTTGTGCACATATATTCCAGAAGAGCCTTTGGAGTTGATCCTGCTGAAATGTATCTTGAAAGAGCTTTCAGTTCATCACCTAAATCACTCGCATCAACATCATGCATGTCATCATGTGTCCACACTGTCTCTAGTGCCCTGCATTGCTGGTATAGGTCTTCTTCAGGTATAGTGAGGAGTTTTGGAATATCATACAACATCCCAAATATACTGCTGTGTTCTTTGAGCTGCATGAAACGTTCTTCAGCTGACTGTATTGCACAATCTAGCATCTGGTTAAAGAATTCAACTTTGAATTGTTGTTTGGGGTCGCTTATGGGATTATCCTGTGCCTCGTAATCAAAATGTCTTCATCTTCTGTGACTCTTGTATTCTTGAATGGGTGGGAAAATAGCTTCAGTGTGAAGTTCCTCTGCCAACTTCTTTGCACTCTTCAGAATGTTTTGAAATCCCTCATCCGACCGGTAAGACTGTAGGTATGACTTTGCTTTGTCCATTTGTTCCATTGCTCCAGATACATCAAGGTCAACACCTTGGAGTCTCTTGCTTACAACATTTATTTCAAATAGTATGTCATGCCACAACACTAAGCCACACAGAAATTTGAAGTTATGTATGTTTCTGGTGATTCCATTTCCCCCTGCCACTGTTCTCCCACGAACAGTTCCTGTCATAGCATTATCCTCCATAATGGCAACTATGGCATCATCTGTCTTCCCAATTTGGTGTTTGATAGGCTTTATCGCCGCCAATCGACTTTCCCATTGTGTGGCACTCAGTGGTTTCAGTGTCAGAGAGGATGTTCCCAGATGTTGCTTCAAAATTTGCCATCGATGAGTTGATGCAGAGAAAATACATAGATGCTTTGAATTACATTAAAAACTTCAGCAGCCTCACTAGAAGCTGATGCTGCATCACTGACCACCAAGTTCAATTAATGAGAACTGCATGGGACAAAAAAAGCTCAAGGGTTTAACTCTCGGATCCGTGTCTGCACTCCTCTGTTCTTTCCTCTCATGTTGGCACCATTATCGTAGCCCTGGCCTCTCATGTCAGCTATCGCAAGTCCTGTACCTTCCAGCTTTTTAAGAAGCATATTTGTCATACCAGCTCCTGTAGTATCATCAATGTCAATAAATTCTAGAAAATGCTCTCTGGCAGTCACCATTGCAGGGACATTTTCACTAGGTTAAGTTGTTGTTACAAAATGCATCATTAAAGTCATTTCTTCCGTATGGCTGATGTCAGCTCTGCAGTCCAGAATAACAGAGTAATATCTTGCTGACTTCAGATCTGCCACAATCTTCTGTTTGACTTTTGTTGCCAGTAATTGTATGATCTCATTTTGAATTGTTTTTCCAAGGTAGTGATGTGTGTACATTTCTTGGGTGGTGACTCTTAAGATGCTCCTGGAGTACAGCATCAAACTCAGCCATCAGCTCCACAATTTTAAGGAAGTTTCCATTGTTTGGCACATATAGCTGATCTGAAGTGCCACGCAGTGCTAGGTTTTGGGTAGCAAGCATTCTCACAATGGCAATAGCCTTTTCAGAACATTTTTCCAGTGAAGAGACTCTGGTGCAATCGTCTCTTGATGCTGATCATCTATGGTGGCCTTTAACCCTTAGTCTCATCTCAAGCTCTTTTCACCTATGAAATGCGCTCTGGTGAATGGCTGTCTTCTCATGGCATGCCAGATTTCTAGCCAGATTTTTCCAGTCCTTTGTTCCTGTAGAACCCAGTGTGGCTGGAACAGTAGACTGGAAGAGTCTGCAACAAAAACAGTGTGCAGCATTCTGGGTTTTTGAGTACATAAGCCATGGCTTCTCCACTTTTTCACCATTGGGGATTTCACACCAGTAATGTGTTGGATGGAAACTTCTGTTTTCATTGTCTTTGGGGAACATGAAGTTTTTCCACTTGCTGTGGCCCATGCAGTACAAGCAAGTGCCTCAGGCTACTGCTCAAGTGATCCACAGTGCTGGATCATCTAGACTTAAGGAACTAAACTCAGCAGCAGCTGTTTCTTGCGCCTCCACCACACTCTTCTCTGATCTACACTTTTCTACAGGCATGTCCATGGGTTACATCCATTTGAGATGAAGATATGGATGCTCCAGTAGCTGCCAGGTCACCTGCACTCTGACTAACTGGAAGATCAGGCATCTCCTCACCACTCACATCCTCACTGGGGCCGGAAGGCTCACCGTGAACATTTGTGTCTATGTATCTCAGGAGAGCTCCTTCCTGTTTAGATAGAAAAGCTTCCTTTGCTTGCTTCCTTTTTCTGAATGCTGCCCCAGAGGGGCGTTTTCTTCTTTCACTCATGACTGCTGTTCTGTGCCAGCTATAGTGGCTCTCAACAACACGAGATAACTGGCTCTGTGGATGAGGGGAAAGCAGTGGACGTGTTGTTCCTTGACTTTAGCAAAGCTTTTGACACAGTCTCCCAAAGTATGCTTGCCAGCAAGTTAAAGAAGTATGGGCTGGATGAATGGACTATAAGGTGGATAGAAAGCTGGCTAGATCGTCAGGTTCAACAGGTAGAGACCAATGGCTCCATGTCTAGTTGGCAGCCGGTATCAAGTGGAGTGCCCCAAGGGTTGGTCCTCAGGCCAGTTTTGTTCAATATCTTCATAAATGATCTGGAGGATGGTGTGGATTGCACCCTCAGCAAGTTTGCAGATGACTCTAAACTAAGAGGAGAGGTATCATAGAATCATAGAATATAAGGGTTGGAAGGGACCCCAGAAGGTCATCTAGTCCAACCCCCTGCTCGAAGCAGGACCAATTCCCAGTTAAATCATCCCAGCCAGGGCTTTGTCAAGCCTGACCTTAAAAACCTCTAAGGAAGGAGATTCTAACACCTCCCTAGGTAACGCATTCCAGTGTTTCACCACCCTCTTAGTGAAAAAGTTTTTCCTAATATCCAATCTAAACCTCCCCCACTGCAGCTTGAGACCATTACTCCTCGTTCTGTCATCTGATACCATTGAGAACAGTCTAGAGCCATCCTCTTTGGAACCCCCTTTCAGGTAGTTGAAAGCAGCTATCAAATCCCCCCTCATTCTTCTCTTCTGCAGGCTAAACAATCCCAGCTCCCTCAGCCTCTCCTCATAACTCATGTGTTCCAGACCCCTAATCATTTTTGTTGCCCTTCGCTGGACTCTCTCCAATTTATCCACATCCTTCTTGAAGTGTGGGGCCCAAAACTGGACACAGTACTCCAGATGAGGCCTCACTAATGTCGAATAGAGGGGAACGATCACGTCCCTCGATCTGCTCGCTATGCCCCTACTTATACATCCCAAAATGCCATTGGCCTTCTTGGCAACAAGGGCACACTGCTGACTCATATCCAGCTTCTCGTCCACTGTCACCCCTAGGTCCTTTTCCGCAGAACTGCTGCCTAGCCATTCGGTCCCTAGTCTGTAGCTGTGCATTGGGTAGATACGCTGGAGGGTAGGGATAGGATACAGAAGGCCCTAGACAAATTAGAGGATTGGTCCAAAAGAAATCTGATGAGGTTCAACAAGGACAAGTGCAGAGTCCTTCACTTAGGACGGAAGAATCCCATGTACCGCTACAGACTAGGGACCGAATGGCTAGGCAGCTGTTCTGCAGAAAAGGACCTAGGGGTTACAGTGGACGAGAAGCTGTATATGAGTCAACAGTGTGCCCTTGTTGCCAAGAAGGCCAATGGCATTTTGGGCTGTATAAGTAGGGGCATTGCCAGCAGATCGAGGGACGTGATTGTTCCCCTCTATTCGACATTGGTGAGGCCTCATCTGGAGTACTGTGTCCAGTTTTGAGCCCCACACTACAAGAAGGATGTGGTTAAATTGGAGAGAGTCCAGCGAAGGGCAACAAAAATGATTAGGGGTCTGGAACACATGACTTATGAAGAGAGGCTGAGGGAACTAGGATTGTTTAGTCTGCGGAAGAGAAGAATGAGGGGGGATTTGATAGCTGCTTTCAAGTACCTGAAAGGGGGTTCCAAAGAGGATGGATCTAGACTGTTCTCAGTGGTAGCTGATGACAGAACAAGGAGTAATTGTCTCAAGTTGCTGTGGGGGAGGTTTAGGTTGGATATTAGGAAAAACTTTTTCACTAGGACGGTGGTGAAACACTGGAATGCATTACCTACGGAGGTGGTGGAATCTCCTTCCTTAGAAGTTTTTAAGGTCAGGCTTGACAAAGCCCTGGCTGGGATGATTTAGTTGGGGATTGGTCCTGCTTTGAGCAGGGGGTTGGACTAGATGACCTCCTGAGGTCTCTTCCAACCCTGATATTCTATGATTCTATGATTGAAGGGGACAAATAAGCAGACTGGTAGCAGGGCCTGAGTGAGGGAAGATATCAGTGTCTTAAGGGCCTAACTGGCTCCTACTACTCAGTTGACTGCCTGTTCTCCTCAAGTGCGTTCAGGGAAGCAGCAGGAAAAAGGAAGCTCCCTGAGAAGCTGGTGTTACTCACTCCAAGCTCCTGGGGGTTCTAGGGAGGTACATAAGAGGTTCCTCCTCCTCCTCTCTCTCCCTGCAGCTCCTGCTACTTTCTGTTATTCCCTCTCACCTTTTCTCCTGCCTGCCTGTTATGTCTCTTGTGCCCTCCTTCCTTCAGCACAGCACTCCACCATCTCTGTGCATCTAGAGCAGAGAGAATACATATGCACCAGCAGCAGACACAATTTTCTACACTCTGGGTCCTAGTGACGCCCCCCTTTCCCCCCCCCCCCGCAACACACATACAGTCTGGCACGTGAGGCGGCCGCCTCAGTTTGCCTCATGGTAAGGCCAGCCCTGGTGGGGGTGCTGTCAAAAATGCCACTTAGTCAAAACTAAACTGCATCAGGTAAAGCAGGGAACTGAACCTGTGTCACTCATATCTTGGACAACTGCCCTAGCCTGTGGTCTATTAGCTACTCTGAGCACTTTGCCATAGTAAAACTTTGAAAGGTCTTGTTTTCATCCCACTGCTGAACAAAACCAAATACTGAAACCTCTAAACTTTTCATGAGATAGAATTTTTGTTTTCTAGCCAGTTATGATCTCTGTGGAATAGAAACTTAACAAAATTTTGTAGAAATGGTTAAATTAGGCCTGTGCATTAGTTTTCATTGGTGCTTAATGTATAAAGTACATCTGCATTTTTTTTTTGCTAAAGATATGTTTTGAGTTATGCGTGAAAATAACTTTCCATTTAAAAAAACCTTAGAAACTTTTTGAAGTCCCTTAAATGGACTTCAAATTCTTCTCTCTTTCATGTATAGCAAAAGTGGAAACAAGATAATATAGTACATCTGTTACATTTCTGGTTCTTATTGTGGCTTCAGTTCTTTTTTTAATCTTCTCCAAGGGAATGTGAGTTTCAATTGTTTCTTCTCAAGATGAATTTCTCTCCTCCACCCCCACCACTATTTTGCACCATAATAAATCATCTTTGTTGTGAGCTTGTACACTGTATTGCAGAAAATGACATATCATTTTCAACTCTGTATTTTTTGTATTGTATCCCAAAGCTTGCACCATGTCATGCCATGCCCCTATTTGAATCCCTCCCATAACCTTCCACATTAAGCTTCTACTTCTCTTCAGGACTGCACATCTCCTTTCCTGCTTCCATCTCTAATCTCATTTCTTCCTGCTCTCCTTCTTGCTTTCTTCATTCAATCCAAGCCATGTTCCTGTCATCTTCCTTATCCATTTCCCATTCTCTGAGTCAAGTGCCTACTTTCAAGAGCATCCAGTAACCATTTTGAGGACTAAAGGGGGCAGTTCTGTGGACCACCGTTAGAGGGTTTATTGAGTTGTCTCTGTCTATGTGGGTGTCCTTCCAATTCTAGACACTGACTGGGGAACAAACATCAACCCACATAAGTTTACAATTTTAAATAATTTATTAACTAAACTAAATAACTAAGCAAAATACATGTGACAGATATGGCAATATTCTGGCCAAAGCTTATTGGATTAAATTAAATCTTACTGTATTAAATTTATCTATCATTGCGGGCCGGGAATTTTTATGTAATTTCATGGGAGAGGATGAGCCACAGCCTTCCAGGAACTGAAAACAGTGTGTGTGCCGGGGGGCGATTAGGCAAATTCACTTAAGTTGTAACGCCTCCCGAGGAGCACCTCCACTTGGCGAATCTTGCGTATATTCCTCTGTTCTATTCATTCCCTCTGAAGCGTCTGGCAACTTCCCACTGTCAGAAGACAGGATCCTTGGCTAGATGAATCATTGGTCTGACCCACTATGGCCATTCTTAGCTCTTGGGTACTGGTTCAAACTGAATTCTGTAGAGACCAGCAGACAAAGAAAGGACTCTTGGATAAATAACCTGAATTTAAACTGACTCAGGGCCTTCATTCTGATCCAGAAAATGGACAGGACCTTCTGTCCAAGGGTGGGGGCAGTCTTTAGGGAAGGGCTGGAAGTAATGACACCAACCAGAGCCCTTGTGGTGCTGGGGGGTGGGGTGATCTCTGGTAAGTTTATTAGCATGTGTATTGTTTTTCATATGTTTTTTCTGTAATGCTTTTGCCTTAAGAATAAACCTTCTTGGTTTTGTTTTCTTTTTTCCAGTTTTTATTAGTAGAGGGATGCTCAGCATCCTTGCACTTCTTGTTTTTAGACTCCAGCAGGTTTATACTCTTACAATGTGATAGTTGCGACTCTTATAGTTTCATTTGGCTTCAGGAGGCTGTTGGCTGGTTGAAAGATTGGCTAGTGGTTTTCTTGGCTCAGCTGGATAACGCTGATGGACAGGGCTGGCTGGACATGAGACTCCTGTGCCAAATCATATTTAGAAAGCTTGTCCTTAACATTTGGTCTGAGTTAACAGTAACCACATAGTCATCGTTTCCATCTTAGGCTCAAAACATGCTGGGCAAAATTAATCCCTGGTGCAAGTCCACTGAAGTCTTGTATTAGCATGAGGGATGACTCCTGTTTCCATTCTATTAGTATAAAGCTTTTCTTTTCCATAACAAACTCTTCGCCTTGATTGCATCCTTCTGGATGTGATTTTTTGTTTTGTGCAAAATAAAGCACATAAATACAGGGAAATGAAACTTTGTAGTGGTAGAAAAATCAAATGCAAAGTACTGACATTTCTGCCACCACTTTTAATTAAAAATGTGTCCAATTACAATGAAAGAGTCCTTGTTTGAAGCAAAAGCTGTAGTTCACATAATTGCACATACTATATAATGTATAGTCATTACCATAACGAAAAACCCATCATTTCTATTCTGAAGCTGTTGAGGGGCCCTAATTAAGTGGGCCTGCCAGCAGCTTCAATTCATGCACCTTTCAAAGAAAATTATACCCTATATTCAGTAAGGAAATTGTGCTGTTGTTTGTTTCAGTCTGCCACTTACAGATTTCTTAACAGAACGTGAACAGATGTTCTTCTTATTTAAAGCAAAGCAAATTTTGTAATACTTTCAAGAAAGCACGAGGTAACGCAAAATCATTCATGTTTCAGAGTAGCAGCCGTGTTAGTCTGTATACGCAAAAAGAATCATAGAGGTCATCTAGTCCAATCCCCTGCTCAAAGCAGGACCAATCTCCAATATTTGCCCCAGATCCCAAATGGCCCCCTCAAGGGTTGAATCCACAACCCTGGGTTTAGCAGGCCAATGCTCAAACCACTGAGCTATCCCTCCCCCCCAAAAAATTAAGTCTTTTTCTATAAGAGCGACAAGGTAGGTGAAGTAATATCTTTTACTGGACCAACTTCTGCTGGTGGAAGGTACAAGCTTTCGAGTTACACAGAGCTCTTCTTCAGGTCTTGGGAAGGAAGCAGAGTGTCTCGAATAAATGCAAATTGAGACATTTTGTTAAGCAGAAGGGGTAACATGTTGGAAGCAGTCACTTGAACTGAAGCGGACAGCTGGGGGTTAGATTGTTGTGCACAAAGAGTTTGAACTAGGCAATTAAGGGTAGCAGGGAGTTGGTGAGTTACAAATTGTTGTAATGAGTCATAAAACCAGTGTCTCTGCTAAGTCCCTGGCTTTTAGAGTCTAGCAGAGTTACGAATATAAGTTCCCAGGTTTGCCTTTTGAAGGTGTTGTGCAGGTTTCCCTTGAGGACACGTATTGAAAGAACAGACATCCAGAGATTGCTTTATGAAAATTGTTCACCCACAGCTGATATGGTGTTTTTGTATCTTACCATTTTTCTGTGTGAGTTCATTTGAGAACATAGTGATTGTCTAGTTTCACACACATAAGGTTGTAGGGGTATTTGATGCATTGGATAAGGTATACTGCATGTTGTGGTAGGCATGTATAGGACCCATGGATCTTGAAAGGTGCGTTTGGGGCGGGAGGGGAGGATGGATCACTGTAGTAGTGGAGATATGTCTGCAGGTTTTGCATCTGTTGTTCTGGCAGGGTCTGGTGCCACTTTGAGCTGGTGTGTCCTGGTCTATGGGGAGCTTGCTTCTGATGATGAGCTTGGAGAGGTTGGGGGCTTGTTTGAAGGCCAGAAGAAGGGATTTGGAAAGATTTCTTTCAAGATGTGGTCCCCATCAAATATGGGGTTTTATAGATATTTACAACACTTGACTCTGCCTGGTCCATAAAGGAGGTTAAATTGCAAAGTGTAAGTATGACATGGAATGATTAAATCAATAATATTTTTAGTTTACAAAATACTTGTGTCCGGATGTCATTTATTTAATGTCAAGGTAAATAATCTAATATTATCTCTAAGTGCAGACCTTAAGTACAGAGAACTATGACTACATGGGATGTCTTTTGTAACGCAATTCACATTAATTGTGAAATCTTTGGGAGTTTTTTATAAATACTCTTTACAGAATACAGAAACATATTACTATCATTTACTTATATTTTTAATAGTACTGAAATTCCCAGTTGGAATCAGGGCCCATTGTGCTAGGTGCTGTAAAAACACATACAAAGACAGAACTCCTGTCCCAAATACCTTACAATGTGAATTAAGGTCCCCCCTGGCCCCTTGAGTATCACAAACAATAGGATGGAAGGGCAGAATGAGAGTAAATTTAGTGATCTGATGAACTTATACAGGCTAGCAATGATTTCTTTGATTATCATTTGAACTTCCCTATCAAATCTCCTGTGTTCCATTAGCACCTCTACACACACCAGAAAACATGTCCTTGGTCTTACTGCCTGTTTTTAGAACCCATACATAACTTATACAGAATGTGAGAAGTAATCTCCATCCACCCTCTACCTTCCATTATTAATTCTTTAAAAGAAAAAAGTTATCTCCATATTTCCTTCAGACATTAGGCCCTCTCCCTGGGCATAGGTTGTTTTTCCCTTAGGTTGTTGTCAAAGTGGGACTGGAAAGACACCATGGCCCCAAAGTTTTGCCACTCTGCTGCTGTCTAGGAGGTTAAATGAGTCTCTATAGGAGTCAGAGGCAAGAGGACAGAAAGTCTATTGATTAGTTATAGAGCATATACTCAGCCCAGATTGGAATCATAGAATCATAGAATATCAGGGTTGGAAGGGACCTCAGGAGGTCATCTAGTCCAACCCCCTGCTCAAAGCAGGACCGATCCCCGACTAAATCATCCCATCCTAGGTCTGTGGGGATGTGCAGCTGGGACATCTCTGGGATGTGGGGGCTAGGGTATGGCTCCATCCCAAGAGTTGCTGTTTGCCCTCCCTCCAACCTTTTGAACATTTTTTATTGTTAATCTCTCGACTCCCTCCCACTTGTCACTATCTTTCTGAAAATATGGCTCCCCAAAGTAAATACAATCTATTCCAGGTGAAGCTGAACCAAACCTAATACAGATAGAGCATTACCTCCCGGTTCTGAGACATGATGCTGCTTATGTTGGCTTTTCTTGCTGCTCATTGCATTACAAACTCAATTCTGATTTACTCTCTGCTGTCACCCCAGGTCACTTTGAGTACTTCTGCTTCTTAGATTTCTTCCTTCTCCTGAGTATACGTGTTTTGTATTATTTTCCCTCAGATGTGTCAGTTTATGTTTACACAAGGTGATTCTAATTTTATTTTGTGCCCATATTTGTAATCTCTGCCTTGGTCCCTTTATTTCTCTATCCAAACTGGTATTCACAACTCCTGATAATTTAAGTGTTATATAAGATCAGACCTGAAACTGATCCCTGCAATATCTCACTAGCCACAACAAACCAGACTTGTACAATATATAGCAATTTACAGGATCTTAGCCCTTTTCCAGTCTGTGTGACCGTGTTCGTCTCTTAGCCAGTTGGAATTAACTTTTAAGTAAGGTTAGAGACACTGTATCATTTTTTATTATTGTCATATTTACCATTTTGTTTTAGCTGTAATGAATGTCTTTGATCATATGGTTAGGTTGAAAGGGCACTATCAAGATGTGAATCACCATGGGGCAGTTGGGATAATCTTGTTTTTATATCAATATTTATTCAGGACTCTTCATATAAATAATTCAGCCACTTTGCCCTCACACACCTGCTAGATAATCTTTCTGACAATGGTCTAAAACCTGCTTATAAAATTAAACTGTGAATGTATCTAGCGCTGCAATGATACTTTACTGAGCCATAAATAGAATCACATAGAATCACAGAAGAGATACAAACAAATGTACTGCACGCACACAAAAATCCTTCACCATTTTTAAATTTAGTTAGTTTTAAGAGTTCACTGCAAGTACTCCTGGCATTGTCTTCTTCCTTTTAAGTAAAATAAGTAATCTACGTTTAGAGCTTTTCAGACTAAGATAAAACCATTTTGCCTGAATTACAAATATAGTTGAAAGTTTTTCCTGTTATTTGGAACCTCCCTTCCTTGTTGTGAGTTATTTAAAAAAAATTAAAATCCTGACTGAAAGATCAGTAGTATAGTAGTGTAGTATGCTTACACTTGATTCCTGTAGGCTTACATTATATTGTTCAGTACATCATGTTAGCTTATTCTTCAGGAGCTCCAGAAAAGTGTTGGTCCCTATTGAAGTAGGAGAAGGCAAATCTTTCCCTGGTGTTGCCGATTCTGTACATTCATGGATAAGTACCAGATTTTAGTCTCCGAGGCTATCAGCCTCTCAGTAGCACTAAAGTCACAAACAGTCAAAGGGAAGAATCAAAAATATCAGTGGAACTGTTTTCCTTGTGCCTGCCAGGACTTGTACACATACCTTGTTAGAGGAGATAAAATTGGTTCCAGGACTTTTAGCTGCAATAACAGATTTTAAGTACTGAAGTGTGTGTACAAAGGAACAAACATTTCAAACTTCAATCCAGGGGGAAAATAGAAACAGTTTTCTTCCTGCACAGTGCTTGGTTGAGGATAAATATTTCCTTTTCTCATTTTATCTTCCCTTTTCTCCCCTTCTCTTCTAGAGATGATGGATGATAATAGGATTTAATGCAATACTTAAGGGTGAAAGTAACCTCTTTTATGTCTTCTAGTCCAGTGCTTCTCAAGTTATCTGATGTGGGGGACCGGCAATTTTTTCCCCAATGTGCGCACAGACCGGCAGCCGATGGCTTGTGGACAGGCACCGGTCTGCGGACCACCACTTTGAGTAGCACTGTAGTCCAGCTGTATATCTCTCGGCATGACTCCCACCCTAAATTGTCTCACAACTTGATTTCAATGTGATGTTGATTACAGCTCTTCTCCCCCCTTCAATGCACATTCCATTGCCTACACTTTATTTTAATGTTAAAAAATTCCTGCAATTTAACCTGTACTGATCTTGTTTTGGTTTCATTCTGTTGTTTCTTGTTTTATTTTTCACTCATGAGGACAGCCTGTCTCCACTGCCCTTGTACAAACTTCCCCAGAGTACACAGCAGTATATTCCGAATTCCTTTGATCTTTCCTCTCTCATTTGGGATGTTACTAGTGCTGTTCTGAACACTGGAATGGAATTGCCCAACAGAGCACTTGGAGGCCTTATGCCCCCTGGAGCTTCCCAGTATCCAGGGGAGGAGTACCTGCTACATCAGAGTGGCTGGTAGAGGGAGTGGTGCCTAGTCCTGGACTCTTCTCTACCTTTTCTGAGGTGGCTTGCACATGAGGAAGTGCTAATGGCATGCAAGAACTGCAGCTGTGGTCAGCCCCTGTGCAGGAGCTCTTTGGGGAAAGCTCCTTTGGAAGAGCCAGTCCGACTCTTACAGTTTACTTAAGATAACTATCATGTGCCATTTCTAATTCAAGTTTTGTTTCCATAACCAATGAGCGTTGTGCTGCTCATTATAAATTTAGATAAGACTGAAAAGTGACTAGGTCCTGCTATATTCTTTCTAGATATCAAACAATTAGGTTATGCCTTGTTTGTCTGGCCAATGCAGACTGGCACCAATGGAGATTACTGAAGCTAGACAGACACTGGAAGACCCTTCAGTGACGTAGAGATTTTTAGGCCATGTCTACACTAGCATTTATGTCAGCCAAACTTTTGTCACTGAGGGGTGTGAAAAAACACACCCTGGAGTAACATAAGTTTTGTGGGCATAAGCTCCTGTGTGCACAGAGCTATGTCGGCGGGAGATGCTTTCCTGCCAATATAGCTACCGCCGCTTGTTGAGCTGGTTTTATTACGTCGACGGGAGAGCTCTCTCCTGTCAGCATAACACGAGCACTCTTACAGCGGCACAGCTGTATCAGTACAACTGTGCTGCTGTAAGCTTGTAAGTGTAGACATGGCCTTTAGACTGTCTCAGTCAAAGTCTTTGAAGCCGCATACAGAAGAGAGGCATTTAGAGAGATCAATGGAAACAGTGTCTCTTAAATTTTTTACAGAAGCAGAGAGAAATAATTAAGGAGCCGGTTGAAATCTGCGGAGACAGGATAGCGGCTGTTCTGAGTGGGTCTCATTTTCTCCCTGCTGAGCAGCTGATGTGATCTCAGGTCTTTCTTGGGCTGCTGGTGATGCTATGAATACAGAGAAGGAGTTTCCCTCTCCTCCATGTAGCTCTTTGACACATCTTGGGATGCCCCATGGAACTTCCCTGGGAAGAGCTCATCCCCTCCAGAACAGGGTTAACTGTGGACACAGTACTACTGTTCTTTGTAGTCCGGTTCTGGCATGCTAAACAGTGGAGAGTACCATGAAAAGGTCCATTGAGACAGCTGTTCAGTCTTCCTCATGCATAGCAGCTGTGCCCTCTGGAGATTCCAGTACGCTGCATCCACTTACTCTGTGGGGAACAGGTTTAAATGGCCCACTGGAGATAAAAAATAGAAGGAAGAAGAAAATTTGAAAAATCATCAGGATACAGTGTGGCACAATGAGTGTGGGCATAGATATTCTTAAAAACACGAACATGGCTAGAAGACTGCAACACTTATCAGAAACACCTAGCAGAATAGAAGAAATTAAGTCAAAGAAGTTAATGGCCCTTGGCATTCATCAGGATTCAGGAAGATTGGAAACAACTAAGGATATTCATGATTTATTGAAGTTGCATTTGGAAATTAAATTTGAATTCCTTTGTGTACTGATGAGAAAATGATTTTCAGTGCACATCAACATCCTGAGATTTTATCAGTGGCTGTTAATAGTCCATTAATGTCTGACAAATGTAGAACAATTGTGGCTGGCTGGTCTTTCTGGTAAGCACAGTAAAGACCAGATTCATCAGGATGATAAAAGTATATGTTCTTTTTCAACAAAACACTTCATCTGTTTCTGGCCAGACAAAGGCAGACAAGTGAGATGCTGAAAGCTTTGAAACTAGAAATCATGCAAACTGGTGTTCAGGCTGCTGTGTTTTTTCCTCCCAGGCAAATGGAGTTATTTTTAGAAGGAAACAATATAATGGACCTGACTGTGGCTTTATCAGCCAATACCATATAAGGGTTTTGGAGGTGCACATACTGATTGGCATTCTGCCTGTGGGGTAGATAGACAAGCACAAAGCTTTTGGGTGCACCGATGGAGCAACCACTGATATTTCCTGTAACATTCCCCCACTGCCAGCCTAGGTCCATAAGCTGATGCAGAAACTGGAGGAGAGGTAAGAGTTTTTTCTCTTGTCTTGGATGATCTCTAATAATAAAGACCCGGTGGAAACCACGACCTTTCCTTCTCCATTTCCTCTCACCTGAGCATGTAAAACTCACTTTGCTATATTTTTTATCCCTCTTTGTTTTCTTTTTCCTTTTGATAATCCTATAATAAGTAATGTACATGATTACTTTTATTCTGTCTTTATTAAGATATTCTCTGTGTTTATAGAAAGCTTTAAAGCCAAGCTAGTAAAAAGATCAAAATAAACATGAGCAAAGAAAAAGAAATAACTAAATGTCTTGGGAGAGTCTCTCTTCTTACTTCCTTGTTTAGTGTTTGGATATATTTATCCTGGCATAATCTTGAAGTTAGCCTTTTTGCACATTTGTCTCCTTTGTTTTATTATAGTGGTTAAGAATTTTTAAATTGACCTAGATCAAAAATGCATAATTTTTTTCCTGTGCTATTTTGCTGTAACTAGAAAGCACAGGTTTTTTTTTAAAAAATTAAAATAGTTAATCAATCTTTCCTAAACCTAGATATTCAGTAGAAGTTTGGGTTCTCTCTTATTTTACCAAAAACCACAATTGCAGCTGATGTTAAGTATGGTAGAGTTTCAAAACAAGTAAGCTAACACCATTTGTAAAAACCTCTTATCCTAGGGTGGACAAACCAAAAGAATTTTAGGCCTTGTCTACACAAGGGATTTATTTCACACTACATATTTGTGCACTAACTATTGCGTATTAGATAACCCACAATAACTGCATCCATATGACCAGCTCTTTTCTACTTTATCCTTGCATCTACACAGCAGAGACTTAATATGGAGTAAGCTCTCAGTACTCTGGGCAGGTATCCCATGCTGCTCTGCCTTGATGCTGGGTTCTATGCATTCTGGGACCTTTCTCACTGTGCACAGTGGGATGTATAGCAGAAGCCAGCTGGAAGCTATTAGAATTCTGGAACTTGGGGCCAAACTAAAAAATTCACATGATTCCTCTCCCATGATTCGTCTCTATTTTGCAAGCCAATGCCATTTTCAGACTGCTGTCAGCCAGCATGTACAGATTATTGTTCCATGTCGCAATGCTGACAAAAGCTGATACTAAGAGGCTAGTGGAGAATATTTGAGTTCTTGCAACTGAATTGCTTTTGCTTGGGAAAGCAGCCTGTAATGGGGTCTAGAAACCCACTTCTGAGCAGAAGTGGAAGGGGGGGCAGCCTCTCCTATCTACAAGCTGAGGCACCCATTTTCTCATTTCACCAGGGATGCTCGACCCCTGCTCCACCACAGGCCCTGCCCCCTCTCCACCCCGCCTCACCTCACCTCTTCCCACTCCGCCTCTTGCCACCCCATTCTGCACCCTCCCCTGAGCGGACTCTGCCCCATAACCCTCAGTGCTTCCTGCCTGCCACTGAACAGCTGAGCTGTGGCGGGAGGCGCTGTGGGGCGAGGGGTGGAGCAATCAGCAGGACCTGCTGGTGGGTGCTGAGCACCCACTGTTTTTTTTCCATGGAAGCTCCAGCCCTGGAGCATCCACGGAGTCGGCGCCTATGCCTACAAGCAAGCAGCATGACCTCATTTCCACACAGCTGACACAACTGTCAATCATGGAGGCAAGCATCCACAGCTGCAACCAATAGGGGAAACAAGGCCTGCTACAAAAGGAGAAAGCTCGGAGTAGGAAAAGGAGGCAGAAAGGCCTAGGACAGTGAAGGGGCAACATCCCTGCACCAGGCTGCCTCCAGAAACATAGCCCAAAGGTACTGAAACAGACCACTAGGCCTAATTAGTGGCCAGGGGCTAAGAGCTGTCCTGATCAGGGGCTAATCAAAGAAAGCCAGTTGGGGCCATAGAGACAGCTCAAAAGACCACATCAAGGACTGGTGACACAGCCACTGTTTTTGACAGCTGCACCACTTAGGATTGCCAGGCGTTTGGTTTTTGGAATGTCTGGTCAAAAAGGGACCCTGGTGGCTCCGGTCAGCACTGCTGACCAGACCATTAAAAGTCCGGTCAGCAGTGCAGCGGCGCTAAGGCAGGCTCCCTGCCTTCCCTGGCTCTGCACAGCTCCCGGAAGAGGTTGCATATCCCTGCAGACCCTAGGCGCAGGTGCGATCAGGGTAGCTCTGTGAGCTGCACCCGCCCTGAGTGCCAGCTCTCATGGGCCAGGGATCACGGCCAATAGGAGCTCCGGGGGTGGTGCCTGCTTCTGGAAGCAGCGTGGAGCCAGCGTAGGCAGGGAGTCTGCTTTAGCTCTGGTGTGCCACTGACTAGGAGCCGCCTGAGGTATGCGCTGCTTGGCTGGAGCCCAGAGCCCACCCCCCCCCACACACACACCCCAATCCCCTTCCTGAGCCCCCACCTTCTCCCAACTCCTTGTTCCAACCCAGAGCCCCCTCCTACACCCTACACCCCTCATCCCTGGCCCCACCCCAGAGCCTGCACCCCCAGCCCAAACCTGCTCCCACACTCCAAACCCCTTGGCCCCAGCCTGGAATGCCCTCCTGCACACTAAACCCCACATCTCCAGCCCCAACCCAGAGCCCACACCCCCAGCCAGAGCGCTCAACCCCCTGCGCCAGTCCAGAGCCTCCTTCTGCACCTTGAACCCCTAATTTCTGACCCCACCCTGCAGCCCACACCCCAAGCCCCTGCCCAGTGAAAGTGAGTGAAGGTGGGGGTTAGTAAGTGAGGGAGGGTGGGGGGCAGGGCCTGGCCTCAGAGACAGGGCGTGGCAAGAGTGTTCAGTTTTGTGCGATTAGGAAGTTAGCAATCCTAGCACCACCATCAGCAGGAAGAGGAAAACACTGGGCAGCTGCTTTTGGATAAACTTTCCTTGCAGCAGCTTCACTCAGTGCACCGTTGTTTCTGGACTTGAGAAACAAGCACTGACTGCTGGGAAAGACTTTTAGGATGAACAGTGGTATGTCAGGGGCCTAGCCTGCCGCAGAGCCAGTCTCCTAGCAACCTTCGGAGTGCAGCTGGCCCTGATAGAAGCTGTCTGACTGTGCCATCTGATTGGCTGAAGGACTCAGAAGGCTGATACTTAAGTTCAATAGCAGCAGCAGCAGTCCCATGGCTGCTCAATGCATTCCTAGCTCGCTTCTGTGCTTGGTCCTGTGTCCCCTTCTTCTGTCTCTTGTCTCCAGACCCCAGCTTTTCCTGATACCTGCTGCAGACCCACAGCTCCACCTTCTGACTGTGCCTCCAATTAACTCTTTGGTGTAGGCTTAGGTTTCTGACAGCCAGTTATGACTCTTGGCTTTGTCCTGGTCCCGCCCTATTTGGATTCAGCTCTACTGGTAGGCTGGACTCTTGCTCCAACCACTAGACCAGACTGCCCACAACTCGGTTGCCAACATAGTGGCTGCAGAATTTTAGGATGTCAAAGGCTGCTTTCCTCGATCTGCTTGGAGCTCAACACAGAGCTGCAGTGTCAGGACACCAGCATAAGATCCCCTAAAGATTCAGAAGCATGTGGCCATAGCCATCTGGAAGCTCAGTACTCCCAATTACTACTGGTCAATAGCTAATCTTGTTGAGTCATGTCTCTGGTCAGCTATCTGCCTTTCTCCTTCTCCAGGAGAACATCCTTCCAGTGGTCTTATGTGTCTTCTGTTGGTAACTATCCAAACACTTTATCCTTCCTTTCTTCCTCCTCAGATTAGCCAGGTGTAAGCAGGGGAATTTTTCCCACTGTAGTAGGGAAATTTCTCTCTGGATCCCAGCTGAACCAAGTGACGAAAGGATCTGAGTCCCTGCCCCAATTCATTTCCCCCCAGTACCTGCCAACCTTGACTTTCTCTCCTGGCCCTATGTGAACAGGACTCGTGTCACACAGGGAGGACTGAGCCCAGAGGTTTCTGGGAGTTTACCCCAGTCTCTTCATGGGCAACTCTGGCTGGAGACAAGGGTACCCCTTGTTATCCTTTTAATCTGTAATCACTGCAATTCACTTAAGCATATATACAATGTATTTACACCAAAAACTGTTTCTGTGGGGTCAATGAGCACACGCGGTGAAAGCACTGTGAGGAAATGGCATGGGTAAGGTTCAATGATACACAAATTTACAGCACTTTAGAGACTGCAACTGTAGAGTTTATAAGTCCGGTGTTGTCTTCGTGGACCTGGATGCACTGCTGTGATGCTGCTGGTGTGGCACTTCCCCAGGGTGGGTTTGGACTCAGTGTGACAGAACCTGTTTTCCACCTTCAGTTCTGGCCCTCCTCTCAGGCCATGTCCCCCCTCTGGGTCTGGCAATTAATGAATGGCCTTCTGCCACGCTTTGGGAAAAGGGCCCATCTCTTCCTCTCTCCCTGGACAGCACACACAACCCTGCTGGGAGAGCAGGAAATTCAACGCACTCCTATTGCTCTGATGCTTCTCCAGCTCTGGCTGCTGTTCTAGCTCCCCTGCTCTGGGCTGCTGCTCTGATGCCTCTGACTCTTCGCTACTGCTTGGAGGTAGGCCTGGCCTGACATGGGTAATTAAACATAGTTGGGGGAAGCCTCATTCTTTGAAAGATAGGATTAGGGAGGTAAATGAACTGTCCAGCTGAAAAGAGGACGTTTGTGCTAAGATAAGTAAATAGGTCAGTAGGCTAAAAAAAACCCCAGTATGTCTGAACTAAGAGGGAGAACACTCAGGGAAATGTTTCCTAATTTATCTTGTCCATTGTTACCTTGTTCCTAGTAATGTAGAGTGGTACAGAGTAGGCCAAACATGGACAATGCTAGAACAGAGCATGTTGTGCAGGGATTGGTTTCTGCAAAGTAACCAAGTCAATACAGAAATGTGTAATGCAACATATAGTAAATGCAATGAGAGTGTGTAATGTATATAAGGGGACTGGGTTTCTGGGTAACTTTGGAACTGTGATGTACTCTGCATCCACCCCCCCACCCACCAATTTGAGTCTGATCAACTTAGCGTAGCATCACTGGATGCCAAATAAAGATACCTGAGTGATGAAATCTGGAGTTGAACTTCTTGGGAAGCCGGAGGGGAGGAAAGGTCTAGGACTCTGAGGGAATCCCAACATTGCAGGGTATGTCTATGCTGTAATTAAAAACCCTCACCTGGCCCATGCCAGCTGACTTGGGCTCAGGCTAAGGGGCTGTTTAAGTACAGCTTACATGTTTGGGCTTAGGCTGCAGCCCGAGCTCTGGGACCCTCACAACTTGCATGGTCCTAGAGCCTGGGCTACAGCCCAAGCCTGAACGTCTAAACTGCAGTTAAACAGCCCTTAGCCTGAGTCACCTGGCACGGGTCAGCCACGAGTGTCTAATTACAGTATAGACCTACCCATGGAGGATGGGCCCTGGGCTCTTGACTCCTTCATTGCCTGGCCGGCCGGCCTGCCCTGTCAATCTGGCTGATTTAGAGTGCAGGCCTCACTCTGTTGCCCATGGGCCCTGTCAGTCTCAGGATCCTGACTCCTCTTCGGCCCGTCCCCTTTCTCCTGCTGTGCAAGAGGGCCAACCCAAAAAAATCCACTAAGATTCAGTAAGGGGCCAGCAGCCCCCTTACACAGGCATTCAGGGCATTGATAAGGGCCCTACTCTTTTGGATTGCTGGGGGATTCCAGGAGCTGGGGGAGCTGAGAAAATTAACAGTAATTATTATTATTCTTTCAGTCTCCATGGAACAATGATAAAATATTTTTTTCATTAACTATTGAAGTGCCATCCCCAAAGTTCCTTCCCAGTCTGCTTGCAACGGTAAGTTGTTTTGCATCTTGCTTCCCCTGTGCTTATGGATCCTATTGCACTGAACCTCATTTTAATCCTTGTTTGTTTGTTTGTTTTTTTTGTGGTTTGGGGGACAGGAGGGTATGTCTGGCTGTGTGTGTTCTTGCTTTGCGTGAAGCAGTGCAGTTTGGGGGTTCAGGGAATAGGGGTGAGGTGGAAACGGGACAGGTTAGTAATTAAATCTGCACATCTTTAGGCAGTCCTTACCCTGGAGAACATTACGCAAATATAGGTGACCTGGAAATGGAGTAGGGGCCTCTTCAAATAAGCTAAGGGCAAACCAGCAAGATATGCAGTGATTTTATTTACCAGCATGGTACAATTTCAGAGATTTTGCAGGACTGACAGGGCATTGCAACCTATGCTAGCATGCATAAGTCTGCTATTCTAAGCAATGTTCATGACAAAATACAGCACTTTCTGTGTCTTAAATAATTCCATTTGATCTTAAATGCAGACAAATACAAAGTGCACTGCAAAATGAAATAAATTTTGCAGTGGTTGCTGTTCAGAACATTAAGGGTTTACAATGTTCCACTGTGACACGTATCTCCTAAAATGCTATAAAATATACCTCAGCCATTTGCCTTAATAACTCTCTTCAATTCTAGGGCTGTGAAATATTATGCAGTTACATATACTTCTGTGACCTGGCAAATTAACCTGACACTGAGCCAGCAAAGGTTAATGAACTGCTGTGGGCCCACTCAGCCCTGGCTCACTACACCTGCATTTGTTGTTGGGTAAGGAAGGGGCTGTTCAAAAGCATGGAGGGCAGCTCAGTAGATGGCTGATCAGGGAAGAGAACAGACCACCTAACCTTTGTTCTCTGAGAAAAGGATCAGCTCAGACCTGCTTTGGGACATGGTGTAGCAAAGAGATCCTGGCTTTCCAAGGTGATCTCTGCAGAGACTGTTGACTACCTGAGCCCTTAGAAGAAGGTAGGCCTGGCACAGGATTATTGAGTTCGCATTTTGGGACTGTTTCTTTGTTTTACTTCATAAAGGGTTATTGGGCAGCTGTCGATGCTGCCTGGAATAAGTCTGCAGGGCCTAACAAAACTGTTGCAAGGAACCTCTACCTGGGGTTGTGTGATCAACTGCCTCAAACTCTGGATTTTTTGCCCCTACTTGAGTCTGCCCTGTCACTTGTCTTGGACCCTGAAAGCATAGGCACACCACCTGGACTTGAAGCAAATGTGCTATGGAGTGTACCTCATAAAATGCGATGATATGCGTAACCCGATGCAAGGCTTAGATCAAAATGTGAAGCAAAATACTGTCATTTCTGTGGTGCTTTTTTTTAACAGTATTGCATGTCTCAAATATATTCACAGTATAAGGTTTAATTATCTGAATCTGCCATGCCAGAATTGGGGCAGGAGGTCCTCAGGCAGTGGTGTGCTGAATGTGGTGGTAAAGGAGGTGGTGGGGGTCCTGGCTCCCATCTGTCCAAAATGGCTGCATTCATCCGGCACCCAGAACCAAACAATCCCCATGGTGGTAATATTACTTAATAATAAAGATTAATTAAATGTATAACAAGAAGATGCTTACACTGGCTGAGGTCCCCTCCCCAGGGCTCTCAGGGAGGGTGTCCATGTGTCCAGGGTCTGCTTTGGGATACAGTGTAGCAAAGAGATCCTAGTTCTCCAAGATGATCTTCTCATCTTATTCTTGTTTGGCGTCAGTGTCCTTAGTACCTTTGGTGCTGCCCTCCATACATTGGGGTTTGGTGGTGGTATCATCCTGGGAAAGAAATCCTATCCAGCCCTTCATAGTAGGGACAGTTGTATGAGCACCGCTGGAGGGTCTGTTTCTGCCCTGGGCTTTATTATAAGAGCTGTTGAGTTCTTTGCTTTTGTTTTGGCATTGTATAGAGTCCCAGGAGTGACCCCTCTCAACCACCCCCTTAGAAATGGCTTTATACACCCCTTTATTGTGAGGTTTCCTGGTAGGGGCTGCCTAGACTTTCACCTGTCCCTGGAGGGATGAGAGATCCAGGACCTCTGTATAACTCCAGGCAGCTGCATTAGGCATGGTGTAGTGATGATATAGCCATGTATACAATTCCAGGAGCATGCAGCAGCAAACTGACTAATCCTGGCTTCACAGCAGGATTTAAATGGGGCGGTGACATGCAGTCAAGATGACCCTAGAGCAGTGGAGGGCAAACAGGCAGGCTGGTCCTGGCATAATGCAAAGCAGTGTGGGATAGCTGTTGGAGGACTGCCAAGTTAATGTGGAGTGGAGATATGCCCACATGAATACTAGTCTGCGCTATTTCAATATGCGATGAATTATCTGGCCAGTTAATATGCTTTAAGAATTGTCATGTGAATGCAGGTAGGTCACTTCAATTCATATAAAGTAAGGCTAGTGCAAAATAACTCCTTCACCCCCCACATGTAGACAAGGCCTTAGATCATCTGACTGAAATAACCTTCTGCTATTAATTGCTTGACTTTCACTCTCTTGGCTGTTGTGATGTCACCATTTCACTAGTTCTCCAATCACTGCAGGGACTTTCAGCGCTTCAAATTCTAATGTTAAAAAGCAAGAAGAAAAGTGAACCTTTCAGGCCGCTCCATTCCTTTTTCCATGCTTAAAAATGCTTCTAAAATTCACTGTTAAGAACCACGATGCTGTGGGAGGGAAAATGCTGGTTGCCATTTATCCCTATCTTGTTGCAGCTGATATCTGGGTAACTGGTGTGAAAAGCTCATATTGCCATACATTGTGTTTCACATGCTTAACAAAATAGCCTAATTTATTTGTTGAACATCCAAAAATGTCAAGGCTCTTAATATCCTAGATCAAGGGCTGTCAAACTTCATTGCACCGTGACCCCCTTCTGACCACAAAAATTACTACACCTCCCCAGGAGGGGGACCTAACCCTGAGTCTGCCCAAGCTGTGCCGCTCTTGGCGAGGAGCCCAAAGCTGCCCAAGGGTTTCTGCCATGGGCAGGGGGGCATGTAACCTTAGCCCCCCTGCCCAGGGCTGAAGCCCTCGGGCTTCCGCTTTGGCCCTGGGCCCCAGCAAATCTAACACCAGCCTTGGCAACCCCATTAAAATGGGATCACGACCCACTTTGGGGTCCCGACCCACAGTTTGAGAACTCCTGACCTAGATGTTTGGGGTGAAAGATGGTTTTCTGGTGAGTGAAAATTATTTTAGGCTTTGACTTCTAGTGCCAAACAGAAGGTAAATAAAATTATGCATGACCCCATCTTAGGACATTATTCAAGTGCTCAGAATGGCTCCAACAGAAGTGGAGCGGGAGGGCAGGCACTCAAGACACTTACAGGATTAGGTCTGTTGTGCAACACTTCTGTTGCTGTACTGTAGTTGTAAGACCCAACATTTTCTACACACTATTTACATCTTTAGCAGTACAGGACTCCTTCTGTAATCAGATTGTACTAATAATCTTCTTAGGGTGCTATATACTGTACAGATATTCTCATAATCCCATTGCCTGTAATACTGGGATAATTTGTCAAGCTAGCAGTAGTGAACATCAATATCAAGATATAATACAGTTTGACCACAATCCCCACTTCCTTGCAGACTCAGAAGTGCGGAGTTTTTGTCTCTATCAGTAGAGGAGAGAAAATCTTTTGGTCTTTCTAAGAATCAACACCTCGCCACACACACACTCTTCTTCCCCTCCTTCTGGGATGGAGAACAGGGCTTCTTGGCTGATTGGTTGGACATGGGTTAGACATAGCATAATCTTACATACCAAAGGCAAGGGTTTATAAGCCCTTCTGCCACATGGGACCATGATTCTGAACCTAGAAGGAAGGCTGCAGCAGCAAGCAGGTACTAGAGGAGTCAGCAAGGTTGGGGGCTCCCCAGTAGCATCAGGATGAGCAGTGGGGTCCCAGTGAGGATGGGGTGGAGGTCACCCCCAGGGGGACAACAGACACAGCCAGCATAGCAGTAAAGAGCATGTGGTCAGCCCGGCAGCTGTTTAGTGGCTTGGCCCCTAAGGATATGTCTATGCTGCAATTAGACACCTTCAGCTGACCCGTGCCAGCTGATTCTGGGTTGGGCTAAGAGGCTGTTCAATTGCAGTATAGCTGCCTGGGCTCTAGGATCCTGTGAGGGGGAAGGATCCCAGAGCTTGAGGTGCAGCTCAAGCCCGAACATCTACACCAACTTCTCCTTTGCACCTCCCCTGCCCTCCCTTACTAGTAATGGAATTTAACTGCATTTCCCCCCACCCCCACCCCTTCATTACTGCACAGCCAAGGCTTCCTCAGCAGAGGAGCTTAGGCTGAAGGCAGACTTGGGATTAGAACTGGGAAAGGGGGAGGAGCTGGGGCTGGGGCAGAGCTGGCCTGGGGTGGGGGGTGAAGAGGGAATGAGGGCAGAGCTGGGGTGGGGGTGGGTGGCGCACTCTCTCTCCCCCCCCCCCCAACGTTCCTCTGTTCCACCTGGGGGCATGCCCCACAGTTTGGGGACCACTGGTCTACACGATCATTAAACATCCCCTAAGCCTAAGCTCCACAAGCCAGAGTCAGCTGGTATGGTCCAGCCACAGATGTCTAATTGCAGGGCAGACATCCTTTAAAACCCAAGGACCCAGAGCTTTTCCCTTGTGGGGGTGACATCAACCTTGCTTGTCCCAAGCAGAAGCAGTGGAGGATGGCACTAAGTGTTGGTCTTTCGTCCTCAGGGAACTCTAGGGGTGTCCCCCAAGCTCTTGTGCCCATGAGGTTTTCCTTTGATGGGGTCAGGGGCTTCCCCACACAGAGTGTCAGAGGGGTTCTCTTTTTCCCCCTGGATTCTCCAGGAGCTAGCAGCAGCCCAGTACAGGCTCCATGGCCTGCCTGTGGCAGAACTGCCAGACCAGGATGGGATTGTGATTTCCTGGGTCCCAGTGCCCGGACACTTGTGAGTGGCGGGGTATGCAAAGCAACTTCTCAGTGGGGAAAGTGGGCATTGATCCCTGATGGAGCCATGCATGGTGCAGGATTAGGGTAGTGACAGCAGCCAATAGGGTGTGGGTCCATTCAGCCCGCATAATGTTACAGCTCAAGCCACTTTGAATCCAACTCAGAGGGAATACAGGGGCCAAGGCTGTTGAGGTGGCTTCCCCCTGCATGGTGGCATTTGGTGTGGTGGGTGCTCCAGCAGGTAACAGTCTCAAGTTTTTCAGTGAGATGGGGTTACGTAGAAGTGTCTGCTCTAGTCATGCTTTCAAAGTCAATAGAGACCATATTTAAAGGACAATATAAATAATCACCCAATGTCATAAGAACGCCAGGATGGAAGTTGTGGCAGGGAGAGATAAGAAGGGATCTGGGAAACAGGTTTACCATCTACGGCATAGGTGCAGGCAGGCTGTTGGGCAGATATGTGGAGAGAGACTTGGCCTCACAATATAACAAATTAGTCTGTTGAGCCCATAGTGTATTTAGGCCTATGACATGATCTAAATCAGAAGAACTTGGACTAATGGCTGAAGTGGTACCAGACTGGTACTGAAATATGGTTAGAATGAATGGCTTTGGCTTATCTGGTGTCTTTCTGTTTATTGACAGTGGCTTATGGATTTCATGATCGTCAAGCTGGGGACCTGATCTTAGCAAGCAGCTATGCTGGGCCTTCTTTAGGGCTAATGTTGTCTGTGGGTTGGTTTATTTTAAATTACCAGCACTCATGGAGCACCTGTTTGCTCAGTCTCTGGGGTAGGTGAGACTCTACAACAACAGGGCAGGGTCAGTCACACCCTCCCCAGGTAGGCACAGGACGAGTAGAAGGATCATGGGAATGCCCTCATCAGCATTTGAGCCCAAGATGCTTTGGGTACTCCTGTGTGACTACCAGGACGAGGGCGAGCACAGTGTGGGAAGGGTGCTCAGTGAGATTAAAGATATCAAATGAAGGGTTAGACTTGATAGAATGATACCAGACTGCAAACTCCTTAGAGGATTTACATTGCATCGGAAAAGGTAAGATTTATTTTTTAAAAAGCTCCAATGCCTTTCAGGATAGTGGATCTGTGAACCTCTCTTTTGAAGCAGATGCCCAAAAAGGTACCTATGAAGGTAGTGACTCAAGTGACGTTCTTATGAGGAAACTAGTAAATGGTGGGAAAAATGTAGCATAATAACAGGTTTCAGAGTAGCAGCCGTGTTAGTCTGTATCCGCAAAAAGAAAAGCGCTCATGAAAGCTTATGCTCAAATAAATTTGTTAGTCTCTAAGGTGCCACAAGTCCTCTTTTTTTTCTTGTAGCGTAATAATGTATCTCTTATTCTTCTCCCAGCCCTCCCATCCCCAGCTTTGCTCTGGCTCCAGTCATGGCCAGGTTGTGGTTTCTTGGTGGTTGTTTGTTGTATAACATGGGAAAAAAATAGCGGCATCACACTACACATAAGTAATCCCAAGTGGGCAATTTTTAACCTTCGAGAAGGTATTACTGAAATTGTGCTGAGTATGTCTGTACACCTTTTATCTTGATTATTCTGTTATAAAATAGTTTTTCTTTTTACATTATCTTCATTTTGATGGTGTCTTACCCATTTCCGGTCCATTATACAAAGGGGATATAAGGTCTCTTACACAGTCTTTTATGGTATAATAGTTTCAGCTTGACACCCTAAGTTAGAATCAGATTTTTGGTGGATTCTTTGCTCCAATGAGAGAAACATATGTTTATGTACTTGCAATTTTTTTCTCATTTCTCTCTCTGATGTAGATGTGGTGAGTGCCGTCAGTAGTTAAAGTGGGCAGGGGCTCATGGGTACATAGTTTCACTTCCTCTTTACTAGGTGCAACACTGTTCCAGGAACCCTCTACTCTTACCTACAACTCCCAACTTCATTCTCCACATTCCCATTAATTTTCTGTGGCCTACAATACGGTGACCAACGAGCCTTCTCAGGCCTACAAGCTGCCACTTGTGGTATACCAGCATCTGAAACCCTGCTCAGACATCTTAGGGTTCAGCTACCCTTTTGCTGAAGCCTGGTGACTTCTTGAATTTTTACATGCTGTGCACAATACATTATATACTGCATCAAACTATGGAGTGCACCAGGTTCTGTGAGAACTCAAAACGCATGTGCTCAGAAGCAGCCTGACAGCCTACATTTTCCACCCACTCCCATCTCCCTGTTCAGCTTTAACTTGTGCACACTGATGGCAAGGAGGTATGGGCTGCCAAAACGCTGAGAGCTTGTAGGCAGGGTACATTAGGTTGGGGGCAGCTGACCAGAGGCTGTAGAGCAGGTCACTGTTTGCCATTAGAGGATGCCAGGGCTGTGCCTTTGACGCATACAGGAGCCAGATCCAGGACAGTAAGAATTAAAACAGATGGAGCATAAAGAATGGAATGGTCAGCTGTCCTCTCCAAATCTACTCCCAATCACCTGGCTTGGATTCTCTTTTGGAGGCTGGGAGAGTGTTTTGGCAGTGCATGAGCCTTGGCAGCACATGAGCTCTCCCTCTCCCTGCTACCCTGGCGGACCTTCTTTGCCTGCTTTAGTTTTCTTTCTTAAGCAGCCAGTGCTGCTGTGCCTGGCTGAACTTACTGATATGTTGATGTCAGAAGTGAGAGGAGGGGATGCGGAGACTGTCTGAAAAAAGCAAGAAGAAAGGGATAAAATTAGAGAGGATACCAGAACTTTCTAAAAATCTTTAAAAAGCCTTGCCTGATTAATCTCTTTCCTAAGAGACCAAACAAACAAAATTTCAGTTTGAAGAGAGAGATTCATCACAAGAAAGATAGATTTCTAATGGAAATTCTTAAATAACCCTAGCCATGGAAAAATTAATACAACTCCACAGTTTGGGGGTAGGTGGGTGCGGGTTAAACAACCATGATTGCTGTGTAATTCAGATTTTCCTTCTATAAGATGAAGCTTGCTGAAGAAAAGAATCTCTTTGCATTTTATCATTCACTTTAAACAGCTTGTGTCAAGGATTGTTTTACTGTAGTTCCTATTTAACCAGGAGAATTGCAAATAGTTTTGCAAATTACTCATCTTTTCAGGGCCTAGGCCCTCAAACTCTTGACATATTTTGCACTCTATTTGCCATGTAAATCTTATTGCATCTTTCTTTCTAATAAATGTTGGTCTTCAACACTTCAAAAACAGTAAGTCAATTGTTGTAGTCTGGTATAGTCTTATTTATATGTGAAGTTGGTGTGTTGCAACATGCATCTGCTATAGTACTGTGAAAAGACAAGGGGCTAGATTTATGTACCTAAATTTGGTATTTAGACAGCTAAACCCCAATTCCAGCACTATTGCAATTCACAAAACTCCTGGCGAACCTTAAATGGACTTAAACTCACTCAACACCGTAATTTTGCTATTAGCAATGAAGTCTAAATAGTACAAGACCACTGCGGAATCTTTGCTGAGAAGTGGTGTTAGACTGTTAGGTTTTCGTGATGATAGGTCAGGTTTGTGCACTAGTGAAGTGATACCATTCGCACTGTACTATCCAGTTTGTTTGGGTTTTTTTGTTTTGTTTTTTTTTCTTGGCAGGCAGTTATTTGGTGCATATAAAGAATCGATACCTATTCAGCCTACAGGGCATTGGTCATTCCTGTTTTGGAGCTATACAGTTGTGCGTCAAATCTTTCAGCAGATGTGGAGGGGAAGAGAGCTTCAATTACAAAATAGCTTTAAAAATGCAGTCAGGCTTTCAGTTCAGATGCAGTGTCATTCCATCACGGTATTTGAAATGACTTTAACCATTTGAACGTATTATTGATTTACACAGAGCTTAAAGGTTTGGTAGACATGCAGGGGGACAGATCCCTGCTCTAAAGAGCTCGCACTGTAAGTTGGTAACATGCAATTATTTAAGGACAGAAAGAGGAATCACAGGCTTGTTTCTTTTTGCATTCTAACCCTTTCCTATTTTTAAAATTGCATTTTAAAATTATACTTCCCTCCTCATATTTATTGTCAGTGCACTACATGCATTATGCTGCGTGCATACTGGAAATATTGCTTTTTTTAAAATTTATTTTTCATATATGGGTGTCCACCGGTTTAGAAATCACTATATTACTCATGGGTTAGACTTGTTCATTCCACCACAATGGAGACGTCTTGGACTTTCCCTCTCCCTGCCTCCCTTCCTTCTTGAGTTCAGACTCTTTATCCTGAAATACACTCTGACTCCAGTTTATTCTTTTGACCTAAGAAATCTGCTTCAGCTCACTACTCTCCACAGCAGAAAGCTTGAGTGTAAGATTTTCCTCTCTCAAACTGCTGGGAGTGTCTCATTACTTGGATTTTTGAGTAATTGGAACCTGTTCGGCTTCCTTTTAGCAAAGCCTGAGGTCCTGTGTGCGATAGCTGCATTCCTTTACACTCCCTGTGAGCAGCTTACCTCGAGCTCACACTTCTCTGCATCTTCCAATGTCTGTCTTTGGTAACCCAGCAGAGTAGTTTCCCCAGTGCAGTGTGTGTCAGCCTTTTTGATACCAGGGACTAGCTTGCTGCCTTCCTGCCTTCCTAAACTGTAAAAAGAAAAGGAGTACTTGTGGCTCCTTAGAGACTAACAAATTTATTTGAGCATAAGCTTTCGTGGGCTAAAACCCACTTCATTGTATGCATGCAGTAGGAAGATATATATATATATATACACACACACAACATGAAAAAATGGGTGTTGCCATCCCCACTATAACGAGAGTGATCAGTTAAGGTGAGCTATTATCAGCAGGAGGGAAAAAAAACTTTTGTAGTGATAATCAGGATGGCCCATTTCATACAGTTGACAAGAAGGTGTGAGTAACAGTAGGGGGAAAAATAAGCATGGGGAAATAGTTTTACTTTGTGTAATGACCCATCCACTCCCAGTCTTTATTCAAGCCTAATTTAATGGTGTCTAGTTTGCAAATTTAATACCAGTTCAGCAGTTTCTCGTTGGAGTGTGGTTTTTTTGAAGTTTTTTTGTTGTAGTATTGCGACTTTTAGGTCTGTAATCGAGTGACCAGGGAGATTGAAGTGTTCTCCGACTGGTTTTTGAATGTTATAATTTTTGATACGGTGTCAGGGAGATTCTCAGGGACTAGCACTGGTCCACAGACCAGTCATTGAGAAACATTTAATCAAAGAACCATGTCTTCATATTGTTTCTGAAAAGAGTATACTCTGTGCAGTTCCTGACTCTGATCATAACCAGAAAGAAACAAAGTTCTAAAACCCGCTCCTTTAATTTTGGCCAAAATGCAGATGTCATTAGGAAACCAGCATCATACTTTGGATACAAAGTGGACTTTAGAATCTATATATGCTCGATCAAAAAGTGAAGAAAATCAGGTATCTTATTTTTCTTTCACAGATATTAAAACTTTTCATTTCATATGGAGAAATGTATATTTCTTCTCTAGGAGTTAGTTCACACTGCTTCTCATATGTAAGAACTAGCAATGGATACCCATGTAAGAGACCAACAGAGAGAATTACTTTCCCTTTCTATAGCTTTTATTTATTATAATGGAAGACATCCATTTTATTTATTATAATGGAGGGCATCCATTGGTTTGGACAGACCATCCCTATGTATCAAATGTTCCTTTTGTGACGTTACACCTTTCTTTCTGTTAATTCCATCATCTACCATCCCTTTATTGGTGTTTGTCTACTAATTTATATAGCTTCTGTTTTGGAAGTCCCCTCAGGGATGAGATTATTGTGCTGCCGTAGTCCACCATAGCGAGGCTGAACTCCAAGAAGGAAGGAAAGGGAGGGTGGGGGGAGAAAAGACCAAGCTGCCTCTATTGTGGTGTAGTGAGCAGCTCTAAGCTATTTTTGTCCAGAATAGTGGATAGGAGAAAAATTACTTGTAAGGAAATTAAATTTTCTCATATCTAGATTTATAATAGTAAAAACAGGGCCTCAGAGCTGCCTTAAATATCTCTGATACTTGATTAAAATAATCAGACAAATCCAGCAACTAATCTTCACCTGCATAATAAAAATAAACCACTTGGAAAGTACCCCACCACCCACAGATACCAACTCTATCTCATCCTAATCCCCAAAAGACAGGGCATAAAATATGGTCTAACGCAGTGGTTCTCAACCTGGGGATACCTCAACTCATCTAGATATATGCCGAGTTTTACAACAGGCTATATAAAAGGCACTAGCAAACTAAAGTACAGTACAAACTAAAATTTCATATGGACAATGACTTATTTATACTACTCTATATATTATACACTGAAATGTAAGTACAATATTTATATTCCAATTGATTTATTTAATAATTATATGGTAAAATGAGAAAGTAAGCAATTTTTCAGTAATAGTGTGCTGTGATACTTTTTGTATTTTTATGTCTGACTTTGTAAGCAAGTAGTTTTTAAATGAGGTGAAACTTGAGGGTACGCAAGACAAATCAGACTCCTGAAAGGGATACAGTAGTCTGGAAAGGTTGAGAGCCACTGGTCTAAAGGCATGCTGCAAAATCCAATACGTTAGCTATACCATCCCAAGGGGGAAAGAAAGTTCCAAAATCAAGAGGCCCTTTGCAGAGAATGACCTGCCAATAGCTCCTTCCCTTCTAAAAGCTGAGGGATGTGTGTAGCTACAGCACCTCTTCTGATCTAATTTCTATAGAGGCAATATAGTTTGACTTATCCTTCCCCATCTGGACAAGGACCAGTTCAATGTAATCGGAGGTCACTGTATTATCTCTTACTCTAAGTGAGTATATTACTTTTATGCCATAGATTCTGAAGCAAGAGGGGTCCATTGCAAATTTGTGATCATATAGTCTGTTCTCCTGGATAATGCATAGCACTTCCACAAAATAATTCTTAGAGAATATCTTTTAGAAAAACACCCTTTGTTAAAAGGTCATCATGGATTTGTCATCCACCCAATTCAGATAAAGTTTAACTTTGATCTGCAGATCATACAAACTGTAAAATATGAAAGCACAACAGCCATACTTAATCAAAAGAAAGGGTTTGTTTTTTTTAAGATTGAAAGGTATCTGGGATTCAGATACTTCACGAGAAACATTTACTCTAAATAAGCAGGCAGTTTGAAGTTTTTACCAATTAAGAGCTACTTCCTGCAAATACTACCAAGTGTAATGCATACCACTACTGTGAACAGTCACATTGAAAAGAATATCCTAGTACAATAGTTGACACTATATATCTGGTAGGACAGAGCCTTGAGTATTTGGGTTGTCAGTAGATCAGGAAATAGTCTGCCCATCTTCTGAGATTTTTAAACCTGGGATCTTTACTTTGTGCCTTCGCAAGTCCTCTGAGAGACATGAGTTGTTTATAGCATGATTCATATCCTCATGTAACACTGAAAGATAAATTATTGCAATAAATAAAACTATTTCCTGGTAAAAGCATTGCAGTTCATGTGCTAAAACCTGTTGCTGTATTCTGCAACATATGTCGTTATGTTACTAGAACTTATGTCAGCTACTTTTTCCAACTGTGCATAATAACTAAGAATTAACAGTACCTTTATATCACAACTTAAAATAAAATCCACAGATGATCAATGTATTCAACGTTCTAATTACTAGGAATATCTGAAATACTTCTGGAAGAATAAACTTTGTGGCAAGACAAACTTTTTAATGGTGTCCATCATAAATTTAAAACTTAAGGTTTTCATCATTTCTAAACACTTTACGTTACAGAACAGCTGCTGTATCCTGTATAAAGAAAAGGAGTACTTGTGGCACCTTAGAGACTAACCAATTTATTTGAGCATAAGCTTTTGTGAGCTCAGGAAAGCTCATGCTCAAATAAATTGGTTAGTCTCTAAGGTGTCACAAGTACTCCTTTTCTTTTTGTGAATACAGACTAACACGGCTGTTACTCTGAAACCTGTATCCTGTATGTGATAGGAAAGCGGGTGTGCTCTGTGGCATATCTAAACTCAGTCAACAAACCCTTGTGGTTTTTTTTGTCTTTTTCCTCATTAAGTAGAGGATATGTAAGAGTAAACAGGAAAATGGGGCAAGTTAGCTAGTGGTGCAATGGATAATGATTCCACTAATTCACCATACCATCTGTTACTTGAATAACACAGGTTTCAGAGTAGCAGCTGTGTTAGTCTGTATCCGCAAAAAGAAAAGGAGGACTTGTGGCACCTTAGAGACTAACCAATTTATTTGAGCATGAGCTTTCGTGAGCTACAGCTCACTTCATCTGATGAAGCTCACAAAAGCTTATGCTCAAATAAATTTGAATAACACAGTTGGTGTACACAGATGGATATCTAAGAAGACAAACTACTACCTCAAAGAGGTTAGAGTATAAAATTAGACTAAACACAGGACAAAGAAAGGGATCTATCATAAAGGTAACGGAAATTGGTTTATTTAACAAAAGGCACCATTTTATAGTTCCAGTGTCTGTCTTATTTTTGATTAAACAACAACTTACCATTGTAACATAATACAGGCAAGTTAGATGGATGTGAAGTGAGGCTTGAGAGCAGGGGCTTGTGGTGGAAGGGAGGCTCAAAGAACCAAGCCTTTAAAAATAAATTGAGAGGGAATAATGAATACAATGAGGTGGACTGCATCGAGAAGCAATCAGAAGCAGCCTGATAAGAGCAGATAATTGAGTGGGAGAAGTGAGTTAAGGGCTTAAAGAGGTGGAAGGAGTTGACAGTACATAATACTCAAGCCAGGGTGTACCAAGAGGTTAGGACAGATGTAGTACTGTGCAGAGCTTTGAAAATGAGAATAAGAAGTTTAAGTGTGTCGTAAAATTAGACTAGAAGCCAGTGAAGGGTGGGGACAGTTGCATAATCAGAGCAGTGATCAAGGTAGATTAATAACTGTCTCATGTTGAAGGGTATGGAGAGGGGAGAGATAAAAAGGCCTGCTAGTAGAAGGTCATTGTAGTGCAAGATGTCAAAAGTTTAGATAAGAGTTCTGGCAGTGGACATACTCCAGTGTGTCAAAGAAGAAGGTTTACTAAGTTACTCAGAGGTTAATGGCAGAAGTCAAGGAAACTTCAGAAAGAAGCATATGGTTAAATACTGTGCAGTGAATTTTCTGTTCTCTATAGATATTGTCAGGGTGGATTTGATTTAAATCACTAGTCAGGAAGACTCGATTTAATCATGGATTTCTACATAAAAATGCATTCTTGTTGGTTGTTATAACCTTAATACATATTCTTCACAACTCAGAGATAGATGTAGGTTTCATTTTTAGAAGGTATACACGATACGTTTTTAAAGTGATTTATTTTGAAAACTTTTCAGATTAGTTTTACAGCAATATCAGAAAATGAATGTTTGTTTGGTTATTTCATTTACCAAAGATAATTGAAGCAGATAGTTCACCTCCCAGTGACTTCAGAAATATCTCCAATTCAACAGGTTAATCATTAATATTTGGAGGATTTTCTTGCCATGCTGTATTAGGAGGAGAACATCACCAGAGCAACATTTAAATTGTTTTATTTAACTAAAATAACAACGTTATGTATTCTGGATTTTTTTTCAACAGCAAACATATAATATTTTAACAAAACTAGCATATGAATTTTTGAATTTAGTTAAACGTTCAAGTTTTGTAAAATCAGGTTTGTTTTCATTAAAATTGTTTAACTAAAATAGTTAATTTTTTTTTTATATTTTCATTTAAATCGACTATGTCAGCCAAGTCAACATGAGAAACTTGACATACTGGCTTCTGCAGCTAACTCAGTTGTCTTCACGTTCATTTTCCTGTTTGTTCATAATCTGGAAAAGAAAAACAAGCTTTCCTGCTTTTTCAGGTCCCAAACTATCTTTAGGTAGGTTTTTTCTTCAAAAAAGCATTTTGTCAAAAAAATCCAATTTAAATTAAAAAAAATCCATTTTTTTAAATTGTTGATTTTTTTTATCCACCCTGGATATTGTAATTCAGGCGTGTGTCTCATGAGTGTTAGCTTCTTAGGAACTGTCATAGCTCTTAAACAGTTTTGATCCCTTAGGGCAGCAGTAGCAAAGTTAGAATGAACCAAGCTCCCTACTAACCATTGTGCATAACTGTGCCCAGGGAGTAAAACATTCCAGTCGTTTTTGCTTCCTGGCTAGCAAAGGAGTTCCTGGTTCTCTGCACTTCTACTTAAAAACACCAAGGGGAGAAAGTTTAGGACTCCTGTGCCTGGGGCTGAAGAAAGAGGGAATTGGGCACCTCTGCTCTGCTGCTTAACTTTGAAAGAAGGGGCATTGGGAAACTGAATGAGGAAAAACAATGAGGAGTTCTTGTGGCACCTTAGAGACTAACAAATTTATTTGGGCATAAGCTTTTGTTGGCTAGAACCCACTTCATCAGATGCATGGAGTGGAAAATACAGAAGCAAGTATAAATACATGAAAAGATGTGAGTTTCCTTACCAAGTGTAAGGTCAGTCTAATGAGACAATTCAATTGACAGCAGGATACCAAGGGAGGAAAATAACTTTTGAAGTGGTAATGAGAGTGGCCCATTTCGGACAGTTGACAAGAAGGTGTGAGTAACAGTAAGGGGAAATTAGTATTGGGGAAATTAGGTTTAGGTTTTGTAATGTGAACAGACTCTTTGGACTGTGTTGTTAAAAGTCCTAGAGAGATTTATTTTGTGATTTCTTTACCTTGGTTTTTTCAGGTAAAAGGCCACTTGCTTGTAATTTCTTTGAGGTCCCTCAAATCGTTTGCTGTGCAAGAGTGAGAATTCTGGGGTGGTAGATACTATCTGTAAAGAAGGGAAAGCTATGTCCTTCTGCTTCTCCGACTATGCCGGTGAAACAGGATTCTCACTCGCCTAACTACTGCTCCTTGGAGGCTGTGGGTTATTTTTTAATCATTTCACTGCATACACCTTTTCTACTTTTCCCCTGATGCTTTTTTAATTTAATTTGGTATTGGTTTATTTTGGGAGCTTCCTTGTCCATATTATGGAAGGCACTAATTGGAATGTTCAGGGGGAATTTTATATCTTGCAGAGAATGGCATGTAGTGGGCCTGGACAGTTCAGACTGTACCTTGGTACTGCTGTCCTTAGGGTTAACTGTCTAATTCTAGGGAACACTTTAATACTACTGCAGAACATGGGATTACTGCAGAACGATCTCTTCAGAGAGTCAGAAACGCAAACAAGTAGTTCTCCTATCTGTGCATCAAAACAGCTCTAGTTGTCAACTACAGTGCTGTGCAGATGGGTAAAATGGCAAAAGGATTATCTGCTTTTAAGTGTCTGCTGAAATAAGCACTTAACACATTGAGCATCTGTTGCCACAAGCAGTGAAAATGTGTATTTGACACACAAGTAATCACAAGAAAAGCTTCTGTTTAATGGATCCTTATCAGACAACTACTGTGTTATGTGTTCTTGTTATCGGAGAGACAGATGGTTCAATCCAGGCCTTTGTATATAAAATGGAAACTATACAGTACATAACATGAACTAATAGCAGGTTTCAGAGTAACAGCCGTGTTAGTCTGTATTCGCAAAAAGAAAAGGAGTATTTGTGGCACCTTAGAGACTAACCAATTTATTTGAGCATAAGCTTTCGTGAGCTGCAGCCGATGAATTGAGCTGTAGCTCACGAAAGCTTATGCTCAAATAAATTGGTTAGTCTCTAAGGTGCCACAAGTACTCCTGAACTAACAGCATGTGTCCCCAGCTTCACTACATATCAAAATGTAACTAATGAGGAGGCCTCCAGGAACCATTCCAGCTCATTAACAAAAAAAGGGGGAAAGCAATAAAACTCATTTAGGTTGAGACCATGCCAAGCATGAAACATTTAAGTGAATTCATTGTCTTTACCACTGCACAAATGAAAATCTAAAATAGAATTGGGTCAATGAAACTATGTAGTAGGAGAGTCCTCTTCAAAGCCAACTTCCTAATATCAGAGAATCATCCTCTGACTGATCTTATGACTTGGACTATCTGTATCCCCAGTGGAAATTTTTCATCCTGGTTCCTTGGGATATTGTTGGCAGCTGCTAGAGCAAAAAGAGGAGACTGGAATGTGTGACGGATGTGGAGCTGTTCTGCAATTTATTAACACAGTACACAACCTAATTATTGGGATGTTCACTGTATGAATATTTTGGTTTAGTTTCATAGAGGGCTGTAAGGAAAACCAGCAGCAAGGAAGAAGAGCTCAAAACAAGGTACTCGGCATATACTTGAGGGTTGTTACAGGACAATGGCAAAGCCACTGTGTTTGAGGATTCCGTCTTGAGCTCCTGCAAAGCCTACGAAACTGATTTTTGACGAGCAGGACCCAGAGCCCAGGAACTGATGAGAACAAAGGCACTCTGTGTGTACAGAGAGACTCTGTCCAGAGGAGAGGTATTTATTGGGCAAATTCTGACTGACACCAGCACTTGCTCGGGTGGCTGTAGGATGGTAGGTAAGATAAACATGCATGTAGAGTTTTGTTTTAAAATCTCTTGCTCTTTGTTCCTACTGTTCTTTGGATTAAGAAGGCTGTTCAGGAGTCTGTGATTAACAGTCCCTAGATATACCAAAGGGAAAAATCTCAGGTGCTGACCTGCAAGGTACTGTAGATAAGCCCTGATCTGAGTGGGAGAATTGTAGAGTCCCATCCCAGGAGAGAAAGGCATGAGTCCTGACCCCTATGGGGGTGCACTCAGACTTCGAAGAGGACAGAAGTGCAGCTAGCCCTGAAAGCATGATGGAAGGCAAACTGACATGAAGGGTACTGTATCTGGGGTAGGGGGAATTTATACTGTAATGCCTTCACTTCCAAAAGCTGAATATATTCTGAACTATTGCTGTACATGCAGAAAAGACAACGAGAGAAAATCATGCTATTAAAATCCTATTGCCATAAAACTCAGTTGTTATGCTACAATGGAGTGAGTGGTTGCCCAGGATTGTAGCAGACTGTGATAAATGGAGGGGGGGAGGGTTTACTCCCTTTTATGGACACCCAGCCAGCCAATAGCTATGAAATCCCTCTTAGTAGCTGTTCTCTAATTGCCCTACCTGTAAAGGGTTAAAAAGTCTCACTGCTATGCATAGGTAAAAGGAATTGAGTGGGCACTTGGCCAAAAGAGCCAATGGGAAGGCTAGAACTTTTAAAATTTGAACAAAGGGTCCCCTGTTGTCTGTCTGTCTGCTTGCTCTCTCAGGGAGTGGCAGACAGGGCAACAGCTATGCTGTAAGAAGTTTGGGGCCAGGTATGAAATCTATCATACCTAGAAACTACACATTTGAACCCCAGATATGCAAGTAGATCAGGAAATGTCTAGGAAGACGCGATTAGGTTTATCTTTATTTTATTTTTTTAATTTCTTTATGGCTTGTGGACTCCTCTGTGCTATTCTTGAAAGCTATTCTTGGTGCTTAATTCTTGTAGTGGCTCTTTTTAAATATAGCAGTAGCCTGAGCAGCTTGATGTATTTTTTCTTTTTATTATTAATAAAATTTACCTTTTTAAGAACAGAATTGAATTTTTGTGTCTTAAGAGGTTTGTGCACATGTTGTTTAATTAGCTGGTGGCAACCACTGATTTCCTTTGTTTTTCTTTCTCAGCTCTTCCTCCGGGGTGGGTGGGTGTGTGAAAGGGCTTGAGGGTACCGCACGGGAAGGAATTCCCAAGTGCGCCTTCCTGGGCTCTCAAAGGAGTTCTGCACTTGGGTGGTGGCTGCATCCACCAATCCAAGGTCTGAGAAAAGTTGTAACCTTGGGAGTTTAATACAAGCCTGGAGTGGCCAGTATTAATTTTTAAAATCCTTGCGGGCCCCCACCTTCTGCACTCCAAGTGCCTGAGTGGGGAATTAGCCTTGACATGCTGGCAGAGTGGTGGGATCATTTTGAACTAGAGGCACAGACCTCAGGATTTTAAAAGGACACTTTTCCTTTTGACAGCCTGCAAAGGCAGGGATCTTTTCTTTTCTTTTCTTTTCTTTTCTTTTCTTTTCTTTTCTTTTCTGCCTGAGGGGGAACAGGCATGCAAAGGGTTCAGCCTCCAAAGCCAGGGAGTCCAACAAGCAGTTTTATTTTTTTTTCTAGCTTTGTGGCAACAAAATAGCTAGGCTAGAGTAGGGCAGCCCTGTGCATGAGGTTGTGGTCGGGCATCAAAACCCTAGAGCAACCAGTCTTCCCAAAGCGGCATGCCACAGAGAAGACAGACCCAGATCAAGCCCAGACATCCAGCTTCATGACAGAAATGCAGGGAAGGGGATGGGGAACTGGGGATTTCCCCAGAGGGAATGGTCAGCCCTCCCCAACCCGAAATCCAGGTGCCAGGATGGAGGAATGCCCTTAACCGAGACAGAGTTCTAACTGCGGAAGACAGGAATTTCTTCCTACAGATGAAGTGCTTTGAGGTGGAAGCAGAGGTGAAGCACTTGGAGGTGGAAGCGGAGGAGAAGCTAGGTCAGCCAGGTAGCCCTAACAGTCGTCCTCCAGGTACAACTCCCCATTCCAAGAAATTCCCCACATACAAGGTAGGCGATGATACAGAGGCCTTCTTGGAAAATTTTGAAAGTGCCTGCCTTGGGTACAACATCCCTACAGACCAGCATATGATGGAGCTGAGGCCACAACTCAGTGGACCCTTAGCAGAGGTGGCAGCTGAAGTGCCTAAAGAACACCTGAACAAGTACAAACTTTTTAAACAAAAGGCCAGAATTAAGATGCGGCTAACACCCAAGTGTGCCCTTTGGCAGTTCAGAGCCCGAAGGTGGAAATGAGACGTGGTATTTTCCCGACACGCCTACCGCATTGTGAAAAATTGGGATGCCTGGATATCGGGAGCAAGTGTTCAGTCTCTGGAAGATCTGTCTTTCCTAATGCAAATGGAGCAGTTCTTAGGGGTGTTTCTGAGGAAGTAGAGACGTACATCCTAGATGGGAAGCCCAAAACTAATCGAAGCAGGGGAGATCAGAGCCAAACGGGTGGAGGTGGCGTAGAAGAAAAAAGCTAGTAGCAGTTGGTAGGGAAACCAGAAGGGGCAACCCAAGACGACACTCCACCATTGGGGTCAGCCCAAGGCACCACTTCCAAAGGAGGAGCCCTCCACACAGCCAGGGAGATCCCAGATGCCCACTCGTCTCACCATCCTACTCTCCAACCACCCACCTCGCCCCAGCCCACAGATAGCTGGGTGATGCTTTAAATGTAATGAGCTGGGGCATGTGAAGGCCAACTGCCCCAAGAGCACCAGCTGACTGCAACTCATCACCCCGGGATCCCACTGAGAGCCTTCAGGCCCAGATGTCTCGTAGATAACCCCAGAGTGAAGGAAAACTGTGAGTGTGGTTGGGAGGAAGATTACTGTGTGGAGAGACACTGGAGCTATCCACCAATCCCTGGTGGACCCCATATTCATCAACCCAGAGGCCCAAGTGGCAGTGCAACCCTTTAAGGCCAACTCTTTTAACTTGCCTACAGCCAAGTTGCCTATCCAGTACAAGGGCTGGTCAGGAATATGGACTTTTGCTGTCTGTGATGATTATCCCATCCCCATGCTGCTGGGAGAAGACTTAGCCAACCTTGTGAGGCTAACAAAAAGGGTGGGGATGGTCACCCCCAGCCAGGCTAAACAGGCCTCCACACCTAACTCCATTCTTGAGCCTCCTGCAAGGACCCAGTCTGTGTCCCATGATACCACAGGCCCGGGGACCCAGCCAGAGGTGGTGGAACCAGACCCCAGACCAGAGTCTCTAGCAATGGTTGTAGATACAGTTCCTGGGACCCAGCCAGAACCAGCCCAAGGATCAGAACTGGCGGAGCAGTCAGCACCAGAACCCATGCTTGCAACCCCACCAGAGTCAGGGGAGCCAGCACCAGAGGGCGCCACAGAGCCTGCACCTGCAGCAGCAGCTAAATCAGCACAAGAAGCTCAACCAGAGCCTGAAATACAACCTAGTGCATCAGCAGAGAGCGGTTCACAGTCGACGGAGACAACCCCATCACCTGCATTGCTTCCAGTGGGACCAAGCTCCAGTCCACAATCCAGCGAGGAACTAATGTCTCCAGCATCAAGGGAGCAGTTCCAGGTGGAGCAGGAAGTGGATGAAAGACTCAAAGGAGCTTGGACAGTGGCACAAAACGACCCACCGCCTCTCAGCTCTTCTAATAGGTCCAGGTTTGCTGTAGAAGGAGGACTCTTTTATACCAAAAAACCCTTTCTAGTGAGCACAAGGAGGACTGGCATCCTCAGAGACAGTTGGTAGTTCCAAAGTATAGGGAAAAGCTCTTGAGCTTATCCCACAATCACCCTAGTGGCCATTCTGGGGTGAATAAGACCAAAGACCATTTGGGAAAGTCATTCCACTGGAAGGGAATGGGCAAAGATGTTTCTACCTATGTCCAGTCTTGTGAGGTGTGCCAGAGGGTAGGAAAGTTCCAAGACCAGGTCAAGGCCCCTCTCTAGCCACTCCCCATAGTTGAGGTTCCATTTCAGTGTGTAGCTGTGGATATTCTGGGTTCTTTCCCTAAGAAGACACCCAGAGGAAAGCAGTACATATTGACTTTCATGGATTTTGCCACCCAATGGCTCGAAGCAACACCAGGGCTAAAAGCATGAGCCAGGCATTGGCAGACATTTTTGCCAGGGTAGGTTCGCCCTCCGACATCCTTATGGATTCAGGAATTAACTTCCTGGCAGGAACCATGAAACATCTTTGGGAAGCTCATGGGGTGAACCACTTGGTTGCCACCATCAAACAAATGGCCTAGTGGAGAAGTTTAATGGAACTTTGGGGGCCATGATATGTAAATTTATGAATAAGCATTCCAGTGATTGTGACCTAGTGTTGCAGCAGTTGCTGTTTGCCTACAGTGATGTACCACATACCAGTTTGGGGTTTTCACCCTTTCAACTCGTTTATGGCCACAAAGTTAAGGGGCCACTACAGTTGGCGAAGCAGCAATGGGAGGGGGTTACATCTTCTCCAAGAACTAACATTTTGGTCTTTGTAATCACCTGCAAAACACCCTCAAAGACTCTCTAGCCCTCGTTGAGCATCCTGTAGGTTTTCTTGAGCAGAAGGCCTGGTATGATAAACATGCCAGAGAGCATTTCTTTAGAGTAGGTGGTGAAAGCGCTCTAGGCCAATAAGATGGAAGCATCATGGGAGGGGTCAT
The DNA here is from genome assembly GCF_965140235.1 of Caretta caretta. NCBI lineage: Eukaryota > Metazoa > Chordata > Testudines > Cheloniidae > Caretta > Caretta caretta. The sequence goes on along the minus strand of NC_134210.1, from coordinate 25,424,491 downwards.
TTATAGTCCGAGAGTGCCTGGGAGCTGTTAATTACTTCAAAGCATTCTCAGACCCTACCCTAAAACCTAAAATATACCATGTTAATTCTGTAAAGCCTTTTTATTCCCAAGAAATCAAAGTTCTCCAGTTTACAGCCCAAGAGAGAGATGCTGAGTGGCCTGAAGGAGTCTACTATGAAAGGAAAAGCAACGGTGGTGTAGAAGAGGTGAGCCTTTCCATAACCCTTGGGCGTAACAAGCAGAAACAGCAAATCCAGGAGCTCTGCACCAGCTTTGTGCCAATGTTTTCAGCCACCCCAGGACAGACAGAACGGGAATACCACTCCATTGACACAGGTGATGCTTGCCCAATTAGAGCTCAACTGTACCGGATGGCTCCTCAAGCCAAAACTGCGATAGAAAGGGAAATCAAGGACATATTACAGATGGGTGTAATCTGTCCCTTTGAGAGTGCATGGGCCTCTCCAGTGGTTCTGGATCCCAAACCAGATGGGGAAATCTGCTTTTGCGTGGACTACCGTCAGCTAAATGCTGTAAGTTGCCCAGAGGCCTATCCAATGCCATGCACAGATGAGCTATTGGAGAAACTGGGATGTGCCCAATTCATCTCCACCTTAGACTTAACTAAGGGGTACTTGCAAGTCCCACTAGATGACCCAGCCAAGGAAAGGTCATCCTTCATCACCTATGTAGGACTGTATGAATTTAATGTGCTCCCTTTCGGCCTGTGAAATGCACCCGCCACCTTCCAAAGATTGATAGATAATATTCTGGCTGGATTTGGGGAGTTTGCAGTCACCTACCTTGATGATGTGGCCATATTCTCAGATTCATGGTCAGAACACCTGGAACACCTCCAAGCTGTCTTCCAGTGCATAAGGGAGGCAGGATTAACTGTTAAGGCCAAAAAATGTCAAATAGGCCTGAACAGGGTAACGTACCTTGGACACCAGGTGGATCAAGGAACTATCAACCCCCTACAGGCTAAAGTAAATGCTATCCAAAATTGTCCTGTCCCTAAGTTAAAGAAGCAGGTTCAATCCTTCTTGGCCTGGCCAGGTATTACAGACAATTTATACCACACTACAGCCAAATTGCCACCCCACTGATCGACCTAACCAGGAAAAAACAGCCAAATGCAGTTCAGTGGACGGAGAAGTGTCAAAATACATTTAACCAGCTTAAGGTGGCCCTTACATCTGATCCTGTACTAAGGGACCCAGACTTCAACCAACCCTTCATCATAACCACAGATGTGTCCAAGCATGGTGTAGGAGCAGTTTTAATTCAGGAAGGACCAGATCAACAATTCCATCCTGTCGTGTTTCTCAGCAAAAAGCTTTCTTAGAGGGAAAGCCATTGGTCAGTCTCAGAAAAAGAATGTTATGCCATTGTGTATGCTCTGGAGAAGCTATGCCCATACATTTAGAGACGGCGGTTCCACCTGCAGACTGACCATGCTGCACAGAAGTGGCTTCACACAGTCAAAGAGACTAACAAAAAACTCCATTCCCCCCGCCCCCCATTGCTCCCTCTCCCCCACCCTCACTCACTCGCTCATTTGCACGGGGCTGGGGAGGGTCCCTTTTCAACCAGGTGTTCCAGTTGAAAACTAGACACCTGGCAACCCTAGTCAGTGCACAAGTGCACTGCCCCATCCATGAAGCTTGTAGCAAAGCCACAATTCAAACCTCAGTCCCATTTATTTCTATGGCATTAGTTGCAAAGTGAGATTCGGTGGCTTTCAGCAGGAAACTAAAGAAATTTGAATTACAACAAAGTATGGATTCATATAGTGAATGAATTCCCCTCCAATTCTCATCAAGGACTCAATCCCATCAGGTGCTAAGCAATTTTAACAGGACACTCCACAGAATCAGGTCTATGTAAGAGGTTGTTTGTGTCTTAGATTCTAGACAGTCCGGGGGTGGGGAGAGAAAAACTTTTCTGACCTTCAGTATTCTTTAGTCTCATTACTTCTGGAAATTTCAACTTTTTTTTTTCAGATTTTTACAGTGTAGGGATTACACAATAAAATAGAACCCTTGTGACAGGGTGCTGGGCAAGAACTGCTGACTCAGCCCTCTGTCACGCCAGTTCCCATTAAGGGAAGTAAATTGGAGCTGGCTAGAAAAAACCTGCTCCTAATTGGTGAATGGGAGACAGCTACCCACCCAATTAGGCTGGGACTGCGAGGAAGGGAAAGAGGAGGAGCGAGGGAGTGGAAGGAGAGCAATAGCTCTTCCCTCCTGGGTGCAGACACTAGAATCCAACTGTGTGTGGTAAAAAGATGGTGGGAGCACAACCTGTAAGTAAACAGTATCAGTGGTTACTGAACCCCAGCGTATCTGAGTGACTTTGTCAGCACAGCAGGGGCAGGAGCCAAGAGGGCCCTGTAGCAACCTGCTACACCCTATAATCAAGAATTTGCAAGAAGTATAAACAGTGGCATAACTACACCATAAAAGCTACATCTACACTACCTGCCTGAACCACCTGAGTGGATATTCAGCACAGCTACCCCATGCCTCCACTCCTGCTGCCATGGCTGCACTACTGTTTTTAGCATACTAGTGTGATAAGACCTAGCATGATTATGTCTGTGCAAACTGGGAATCACACCCGTAGCTCATAGTGTAGACATTCCAAGACACAAGCAATATTGCTCATAGAAATCCATCTCAATATGGCACCTGGCAGAAATCAGTCTAGTATACAAAGTCTATCAAAGCAAGGTGAGATTCCAAATGTTCTGTATCATGGCAGGGATGTGCTGCCAAATTTTTAACAAGAGCTCTAACAAAAATTTTCTCCTCATCCTGTGATATTTATATTCCACATACCAGCAGAGCAGAGGGCCTCAGAAACCAGCAAATCTATTATTTTCCTTATTAAACAAAACACCTTTTCATAACTAACTAAGAAAGGAGGCAATGACACTTAGCCAAAACATTTATATAAAGCTCTACTTTGCAGGAAATGTTTGGACTTTGTTTGTGAAAGATATACAGACTATATCAGTAATGTAGAGGCGGGCTGAGCCTGGATAGTTTGGAGGAAGATTGGGTGAGGGAAATATCTTGAAGAGTGTGACTGGGGAGCCAACTGAGGTCACTCAATTAGGGTGGACTCCAAAGAATGGGGCAGACAATCCCCAAAGCTGGTGGATATTCCAATACTTAAATTTACCAAACTAGCACAAAACAGCTTCTATAATACCTCACTGGTTACCCAGATAGCAAACAACACAGGTCCCTTAAAGTAACCCAGCCTCAGGCCTCCACCCAGACATCCAAGTCAAATATGATGAGGACTGCTGAAAATCTTAGTCATCACATAAAAAAGTTCTACCAATCCCAAAGGATCGGACACATTACCTCCCAGGTTAATGAATATTTCAGATCTTACCCAACTACATGCTTACAGCCAATTCTTATTAACTAAACTAAAATTTATTAAAAAAGAAAGAGTATGATTAAAAGCTCAATATACATACAGACATGAGTACAATTCTTGAGGTCCAGATTCTTAGCAGAGATAGTGAGCTTTGCAGTTGCAAAGAGTTCTTTCAGAAATAGTTCATAGGTTATAGTCCAGTGTTTGTATTCAGGGCGGTCCAGTCAGGCCTGGGATGTCAGTCCTTCTGCTTAGGCTTTCCCTTCATGAAGCTTCAAGCAGATCTGAGAAAAAAGGGATTGGGACCCAAAGGTCTTTTATAGAGTTTTCAGGCTCTCTTGTGACAGCTTGAAGTCCTTCGGGGAACAATAGACACTTTGAAGTGGATCCATTTCCTAAGCATTGCTGGTAATTATCTCCACAGATTAACATAAGGCAGTTGCCTGTTTTTCCACCATTTGCAGATGATTTGCTATACATTTCCAAGAGAGATGAATACAGTGATATCCTATGTTTACAGTTCTTTTAAATGTTAAAATGTCCGTTTGATCTCTGAATTAACAGAATACAGCATAGACAGGGATTGTTTGATTACATTGTTAATCATTACACATGATATAAGTAAACACATACAATTAGTATCACCTTTAATTTCTACCAATATAGGTTTGCATTTCAAAGTTCTAGCCTATCTAACATGTCTCTAAAGGTTGACTCTGGGTCAACCAGCCTGCAAGCTGCTTAACCCTTTCTTGCTAAGCGTCACAAAGGAGAAACAGAAGGATTTTTTTATTATAATTGTGATGGTTTGGACACTCCTTCTAGGATGCCACCTGATGTACTGGGATTTCACTGAGCCTGCCTGCTCCAGTAGCCTGGGCTCCCTCTCCCGCTGAATTAGGCTCTCCAGCCTCTGGCAGCAGGCGTACACACACAGGTTGGGACTCATCACCTGTAGAATCACACAGTCTGCAAACAGCTCTCTATGAGAAGACTCAGGAAATTGCCCAGCACTCAAGTGCAGCTCCCTTCTGGAAAATATCCCCAAAATAATATTGTCTTGTGCAGTAGAGAAATGTGTACAACATAAGCTCATAAATTCGTCCCCTCCCTCACTGTGGAGGAAGGTATGCACAACTTCTTGTGTCTACCCCCCCATTATAAATTGCACAAACTGGGTTTAATAATACACAAAAACAAGTTTATTGACTATAAAAGGTAGGTTTTAAGTGATTATAAGGGATAACAAACTGTGGTGGAAAAATTAACCACATGTTGTGTTTGGATCAGAACAAAGCCTGAGGTCCTCTTTATTTAAGCGTGCACATACAGAGAGAGTCAGCCATAGCTGCTCTGCAGTGAACAGAAAATACAGGAGCTTATATAGCTGAAAACCACAAGCTGTTAAGCACGCTTCCTTTAACAGCATTTTTCCTTATTTGGCATATAGTGCAAGCTTCAACGGTAGTTTTGCCTTATTTGGAATATAGCAAAACAAGTTCTACCTGTTATTGACAGGTGCTACCTTTGTGGTTAATGGTCTTTTCTAACGTCTAGCCGTTGTGGTTACATTTTTAAGCTGAGCGGTTGCTATTTGCCTCTTAATGGAATTTTCCTTACCCTCTTCTTATGCTTTATACACACAGTTAGCTTGACCAAAGTTTTAGGCCTATTAGTTTAGGCCTACTAGATTTTTCTTTCACATTCCCCCCCTTTGGTGCCTTTTTTTTTTTGGCACCACTAATTGGGCCTAAACTTCCATAGCCATGAGCCTGTTAATTTCCTCCTTTTCGTTTTCCTGTTCTTCTGCCCAAACTGTATTATACATTTCATTTACAATCATTAGTGCCACCTGCTTTTTGGCACCAAGGCTGGCAGGTTTAGGGCTGGATAGGCAATGGTAAATACATCTTTTATAGCAACAATAACAGAATCCTAAGCTAAACAGCAGTAAAAGCAACAACATTTCCATGGCAATACTATGATGTAGTTGGGATTGTTGAATAGCTTTAGTCACAAAACACAATACATCAGTTTTGGTACACAAAGTAGACATTTTATAGGCAGTATAAAAGGCATTTTTGCCAGCTTGGAACATATATATTTTGGAGCATGTGAATTTGTCGCTGTAATTCAGAAATTTTCTGAACCTCAGGTAGGATGGAAAGCAAATTTTGTAATCGGTCAGGTACTAAAGCAGTCCAGTTAAAGGGTATCTGGAACCTGAAGGCTAATTGTAGAGTTTTATCCACAGGCCAATAAATGATATGATTGCCTGCAGCTGTGGTGAGATTAAAATGTATATCATTTAAGGTGGTGGTCTCAACATGCACACAGCTATTAGCTTGGAAAAGTAAGTGTCCTGTCAGGGTAGTCCCGTGTTCCATACCCTCCCAACAAATGTTGTCACAAACAGTGACAACCTCTCCTGGTTTTAGTTTATGTACAGACTGCAGTTGAGGGGAGTTCTAGCGGCTAAAGTATCCATTGGCTTCCAACCCCAAGCCAAATGTCGGGCGTTACTCCAGGAGCACTGACTACAAATCAGTTGGGCAGACCAGGTAGTTTAAGTTCCCAAATGTCTCGGTGAATTATCCAGTCCCACATGCATCCTCCTCACAGACCTGGCAGGATTCGGTAGGTGAGAGCCCATACCCCTCCGACCAGCCCGTATGCTTGGAAGGAGCACTGTGAACGTCTGTATCTTTACTCAAAAAACTCTCCAGTTATGTCTCCACGGCCACAGATTAGGTGGAACTCCTGAGGTATTTGTAAGGGCAGTAGGCCATGCCTGATGTTTAAGATCCCTTTGAACAGCCATAAGCTGGTAATTCAGAAAATCTTGAACCTCCGAACAAGCCAGATCCCACTGCAGTACCTTTCCAACATCGGTGATACCCAGTACCATTTCTGTTAACAGCTTTTGGGTCACTGAACTAAGGGCAGAGATCATGTGTAATTCACCAACAACAGCCTGAACCTGGGCTAGCTGTGCTCCAGTAATAAGGCCTGTGGCTTTTTCCAACTGTCCCAATTTTTCCTCAGGTTGCTGACCTTTATAGATATTTCAGATTGCAGCTACGCTATTTGCCCCATCCCATAGGTGTCCAGCTAAGTCCCTCTAAGTCCTTAACAGAAATCCAGGTTTGTTGCTGTGCCAACTGAATGGCAGCTCCTTTTGAACAATTAGGATATATAGAAGTAATCTGAAAACTAGATAAGGGTAGTGTAAATTTTACAGTCCCTAGTGTAGCATTAATTACAGTCCATCGAAACTCCAACCCATCTCTTTTTGATGAATTATTATACCACATTTGATGGCTGAACGCCCTCATATACTTCTGAGAGGCCTCAGAATTAATATCATAGGATGGGGTGTACTGCAATATGGTGCAGTTTAAATTATTAGTTATTGGGACATTTTCAGTACAGGAAATTTTTTTAGCACCGGAGCAAACTTTTTAGGTATTTGTTTGATTATTTACTAGTTGGGTAACCAAATAACAATACAGGCCTTGTTGATTTATTATGCTACAAACTTTGGGAATGGCCATCATATCTGTCCCGCCATGGGCCCCATTAATTTTAATTTTCGACTTTTGGGGCTCAGTGGCAGTGATGTGATATATATTTCTATTTTCACCACCCCATCTGTTTTTCACTCAATCATTTGCTTATATGAACGGTCCTGAACCTTAAAAAATAATTTCTCCAAGCAAAATTTCCATAAATTACTTAAATGTGAAGGTTTTGGCCATTGGGCTTCATTTGAATATACGGTATCTTCTACATTGGCGTAGGTTGTGGGGTCAGTGTTGAGGTTAATGGAGGAAGGGATGGTGGGTTTGGTGGTTGTGGTAGCAAGGCATTTTTGATATTCATTGTCTGGAAGCCAATTAGGGAGAGCAGTGCAAGGTGAAGGCACTTGTTCAGAAACACAGGGTGCAGCCTGTGGAATAAACCCCAATACCCAATCAATACCGCATTCCCAAGAATGGGACCCACAAGTTCCTCCTTGCCAGTTTACAACATTTCATCTTTTTCACCAGGACCAGTTCTTAATGTCTTTTGTGGTCAGAAATGTTTGTACCTTGGCTTCAACAGAGCAGATGTTCCTTTTCCTTTCTTGGAAAGTCCCTGGTTTAACATTATACAAGGAACAGGTTACTGGCACTGCATCCAGTTCCTCAAAGGGGTTTTTTATTGGTGAACTGCTGGTGGCTTTGTGCATCCAAAAGAACATAACAGTATCATGAAAATTCAGCAATAGTAGCAAGAACATAGTTACACATGTGAACCAAATAGAAGGCATTAGCCATTTTTGCACCATGGGTGACTCCTTTATTCTGACAGTCGGCCATCGCAGTAGGGTGCCAGTGGGCGCTAGGCTCTCCACTGGACTTTTAAAGGCTTTATTCTGGCCTTTGATCTCTGGTGTCCTCTCTACCAGCAGGCCTGAATCCTTAGCTGGCTATAAGGGTGAATCACTGGAGGTATCACTGTCTCTTCCTGAGGTTGTACCAAGGTCCCCTTTGGGGCCTGAAGCGGGGTTGTCGTCACAACCTTTTTGGTTGCTTTTGGGAACCGGATCTGGTGGTTGGAAATCCTCAGCATCTGGGTCCAAGGGTGGCATTATTTTCTTGCAGTGGGAGACATGGATCCAGCTGACGAGTCCCTTGCACTTGACCGCTGTATGGGTGGTCAGTAGGATCTGGTAGGGGCCCTTCCAGCGAGGTTCCAAAGAAGTCTTTCTTTGATATACCTTAATATAAACCCAATCTCCAGGCTGAAGGGGGTGATATGGTATGTCAGCTGGTTCCACCAGGGCACTTTGGACCTGTGAGTAGATAGACCTAATGCAACGAATTAGCTTCTGACAGTATGTCAGAACAGCATCATCGTTTAGTTGCAGGACCAATTGGCAAGGGAGTGGGGGAGGGGATGGGTAAGGGTGACAAGTTCTGCGACTTGGGCTGAGTGTGCTCCCAGAAGGGAGTGGGCCTCCACAGGCTCATGTTGGGAACAAACAGCATAGCCAGCCACGAGCAGGCCCGCAGGATTTCTGAGGCAGGACCCATCTACGTAGAATAGTAGATCAGGATTCTGAAGCGGGATATCCTTCTAATCAATTCTAGGAGTGGAGAGTTTTGCTGTCTTGGCTAAACAGTCATGAGGTTCTCTCACAGATTCTGTGGGAAGTAGGAAAGCAGGGTTAAGAACAGGGCAGTGAGTAAGAGTTACATTTGAGGTATTTAAAAGCAGCATTTCATACTTAGTTGGTCTGGAGTTAGAGAGATGCTGAGTTCTGCTTTCTAGAAGCAGGGTGGTCACAGCATGCGGGACGGCAACACATGAGGGGGAACCCAAAACGAGAGTAGCAGAAGCCTCCACAAGAGAAGCGGCTGCAGCTACTGCCCGAAGGCAAGGAGGGAGTCCAGCTGCTACAGGGTCCAAAGGTGAGCTGTAATATGCTATGGGGTGTCGTTTGTCACTGTGAGTTTGAGTAAGGACCCCCAAGGCTATTCCCTCCTTCTCGTGGCAGTAGAGGGTGAAGGGCTTCTGGTAGTCAGGTAAACCCAAGGCGGGGGACCTGGTAAGAGCCTCCTTAATTTTAGTAAATGGTTCCTCAGCTTTTGGGGTCCATGGAGGGGGTTCAGGGACCTTGTCAAGTGTGGCCTAACAATAAGTGTGGCCTAACAATAGCTGTATACCCAAGAATCCACTGTCGGCAATACCTAGCCATACTTAGGAAGCCGTGCATTTGTTTCTTAGTGGTTGGTTTAGGGACCTGGAGGATGCCTTGTATTCATGCAGAGGACAAGTGTCTCTCTCCAGCTGAAATATCATGTCCCAAATAATGGACCTTGGGCAGACAGAGCTGCAGTTTAGACTTGGAGTCTTTATGACTGTTCTTGGCTAGAGCTTGCAATAGTGTAAGGGAATCAGTTTTAGAGGCCTTTAAAGATGGCGATGCCAACAGCAGGTCGTCTACGTATTGAACTAGAGTGGACCCCATTTTGAATTCAATATCATCCAGATCCCTTTTGAGGATCTGCGAGAACAAGGTGGGCGATTCGGTGTAATCCTGGGGTAACGTGGTCCAAGTGTACTGACACCTTTGATAGGTGAAAGCGAACAGATATTGACTATCTTTGTGGACAGGGATAGAGAAGAAAGCTGAGCAGAGGTCAACTACCATGAAATAAACAGCAGAGGGAGTAATATAGGAGAGAATAATAGCAGGGTTCAGGATGACTGGGTAGGTAGGGAGAACAGCAGCGTTGACAGCACGGAGATCCTGGACAAAGCGCCAAGTCTGCTTGCCAGGTTTCCTTACAGGTAGAATGGGGGTGTTACATTCACTGACTGCAGGAATAACTCCTTGTTGAATTAGGGAGGTAATTACTGGGCGGATTCCCTGCTTGGCCTCTCTTGAGAGGGGATATTGCTGAACTCTAGGAAGGAGCTTTGTCGGGTCTAGGTGAATTTGAACTGGTTAGGCAATCCTGATGCACCCTACCTGGTTGGTGTGCTCGGCCCACAAACAGGGAGGAACCTTGGCCAGCAATTCCTGTTGTAACAAGGAAGGACTGGGGTCGGTCTCCTCTTCTGGAGCGTCCAATTGCAGGACTGCCAGGACCCCATTTTGACTGGGGTCAGGGACATCCAAATGCACACCGTCTGGGGTGCAATAAATTGTACAATTTAATTTGCACAGCAAGTCTCTTCCCAAAAGGTTAACAGGTGATCAGGGGCTGAGGAGGAAAGCGTGGTGCTCAGACAGAGGACCGATAGAGACAGTCAGAGGTGAGGAGACAGGATGGGGAAAAGGAGTGTTGCTCACTCCTGCATTTACTATTTCTGAGGTTACTGGAAGGGAAGGGAAGTCGCCCGCGCGGAGGGTGAACCGCAAGGCACCGGTATCAGGCAGGCAAGAAGTAGGGGTGCCGTTAATTATACAGTTTACATATGGTCCTGTTTGGTTTAAAGGGACAAGCAGAGCAATGATGTTACCCGTCTCCTGGCTATCCTAATGGTTTTGAGGGCACAAAGGAACAGGGACAGAATATTGCAGTGCAAGGGCAGGGTCGATTGGTCGGTTAAAGCGATTGGGACAATTACTTTTCCAATGGCCCACCTGTCCACAACAGTAACAGGCATCATGGCCTTGCCCTTGAGTAGGGGGACGGTGGGAACCTTTGTTGGGTCTCCCTCCTCTTCCCCTTAATGGTCGGTTGCTGTGGGGTTTCTGTGTATTCTGGATCTGGAGGGTCATTAATTTAGTTTCGATGTTGTCCTTTTTTTTTTTTTTCTAACTGACGGTAGTAATGCTGGGCGACTGCCAGAATTTCATCTGGGTTTTTTTCTTCCCAATTCATGGTACCAATTTTTAATTGGTCCCCCAATCGTGGATTGAGTCCTTGTACAAAGGCAGCCGCTATGGCTTGTTTAGCATCTTCCTCTGCATTATTTATGCCAGAATATCTTTTGAAAACCTGCTTAATGCGCTACATATAATTAGCAGGGTTTTCTCCTTTATTTTGTTTACAAGCACTAATTTTAGTCCAATCTTCCAATTTTTTGGGCAGATTTTAAGGACTGCATCCAGCAGGTTGTTCCTGTCTGTGTTTAAGTTCCTATTATGGCCTTGGTCATCGTTGGGCCACTGGGCTTCTTGTAGGAGGTGATTTAATGTTTCCCTGGGCAGGTCTCCTCTTAGGAGTTGATTTGAATTTGCCCAGTTAGGGTTGTAACAGCTTATGACTGTTCTTAATTCTTCTTGAAATTTGACGGGGTCTTCCCTTATTTTAGGAAATTTTTCAATTAAATTATACAAATTCATGGGAGACTATAGGGCCTCTACAGTCACCAGGGTCACCTGACCCAAATCATTAACACTTGGGCCTGGGAGTTGGCACAAGGGGAATGTTGTTTCATGATGGGGAGACGGGCTGAAGGATGAATGTGAGGGGCCCCTGGGATCGTAACTTCTGTTGTTTAGTATTCTATGCCAGCAGTCCGGATGAATTTTCCGGCAGTCCATCTAATCGGTCATATAGGTATTGCACCGAGTCTGCTAGGGTAGTGATTGGTCTTTTTGTGGGATTTGAGGGTGACTCAGGGGAAGGGGTGAAGTAGATGCTGACATTGATGTTACTGCTTGGAGCGGGGGTCCCTGGATAGTGGAGTCAGCCTCCAGACTGTAGCCTGGTGGAGTCGTGTAGTCTGGTGGAGATGGGTGGGGTCCACTGCCCTGTCTATTTGTTCTGCCCTGTGTGGACGGATCTCCACTCACCTGTCTAGGTGATATACGGGCAGTTAGCTGTCTGCATTCTAAGTATAAATCTATAAGATCTGCAGATGGGGCCGAGGGCTTTTTGAAGAGGCCTTGAAGGGTAAAGGGGTATTTGCTGGCCAGCTGGGGTTTGGGGAAGAGTTAATTTCTCCTTTGCCTCTTTTAATTGTGTTTTAAGTTTCTCCTGAGAGTCCTTGAGACTCCTCATTTGAGATTCATGGTGCCGTTTTTCTGTTTCCCCATACCAATTGAAATATGCATCAAACTGACCTTGTCCAACATTATTGGCAAGAAGTGCACCTCAGAGGTTCACAATCTTGTCAAGGTCGAAACTTCCCTCTAAGGGAAACTGTAATTTTGGATCATCCCTGATATACCAATTCCATTTCTCTAAAAAAACTTGCAACTGAAAGGACTATAATATGTGTACGTGTAGTATGCCGGTGTGCCTTTTGGCCGGACGGTGATTCTTTTTGACTCACCGGCCCCCATCTGTACCTAGTGAGAGGGGAATCCTTTTGGATCCTCTGGTCCCCAGTACTTCACCTGGCGAGAGGGGAATCCTTTTTGAATTTCCCGGCCCCCAGTACTTAACTTAATTCACTCGTCACACTCACACAGGGAAGGTTTTCTTTAGGGTCTCCGTGACCGTCTTACAGCCTCCCTTCAGTAAAGATCGTCGGTTGGCGCCGCACACTCTGTTGCTTCAGGCGAGGTGATCAGACCAGTCAGTGGCTCATAACCAGAGGTAGGGAAGGAAAGAGGGTACGGAAACAAACCATTCGAGGATGGAAGAGATGGGATCACACACTCCTAGACCCAGACAGGCCCCTTGCTGGTCATGCCATGCAGGGGGAAACTGCTGAGATCAGGGCATTTATTGCGATGCCCGCTCGATGGACTCACAGGGCTTGCTTTAGAGACACCTCTGACTTTGCAGGGTGCTCTTATTATGCAAGACCCATCTTGCATAAAATATCTCTATTATGCTATATCCATGTCATAAGCATATTCCCATAAAGAATATGGGGTGTAACATCACAGTAATTACCTGACATTTGGTGAAATCTGGTCCATTCCAACAGTAACACTAAAACTGTTTTTGTCTGAAAATTAGAAGCAGTAAGAGTATTTTTTTATGAGCATCAGGAGTTTAGTCATCTGGCAGGACAATTTAGCAATAGCCAGAGAAGGGATGACTCAACCACAGGCAGGGAAAATCAGACCAACCTTCCTTCAGTTTGTGATGGGATTTTAACAAGGGCTCCCTTTATCCTTCCAATATATAAATACAATATAAATATGCAATATACCAATGAATTAAGAATAGTGGAGTTCTTTAACATGTTCAGATTGCATATGAACTCAATTAAAGTAGGTTTCTAAAAAATGACATGGTGAGGAAAAAAATCCCTGCAGACCTCGTTCCACAGTCAGTGAAAGGGACTGGGGAATAGGTGGTCTAGCCTAGTGATCACAGCTGGGCTAGTGTCCACAAGCAAGGATGGCAATGAGGCAGTAGTCAGTGAGCAGGGATGGGAGTAATTGCTAGAGTGGGGATCAATAAGCAAGGGTCAGAGACTGGAGATCAGAAAGCAAGATGAGGTCTGGTGTCACAGCAAGCCAGTTGTGGTTACCCAGAAAACTTCCTGGTGCACCTACTAAGGTTAAATAGTGAGCATGGGCCAATGATAAGGCCACAGGGTGCTGTTACTCTGGATACTTTGGGCAGTTCTTCCTATGCTGCCTAATCTCCACCAGGCTCCTTGGAGGTCATAGAATCATAGAATATCAGGGTTGGAAGGGACCTCAGGAGGTCATCTAGTCCAACCCCCTGCTCAAAGCAGGACCAATCCCCAATTAAATCATCCCAGCCAGGGCTTTGTCAAGCCTGACCTTAAAAACCTCTAAGGAAGGAGATTCTACCACCTCCCTAGGTAACGCATTCCAGTGTTTCACCACCCTCCTAGTGAAAAAGTTTTTCCTAATATCCAACCTAAATCTCCCCCACTGCAACTTGAGACCATTACTCCTTGTCCTGTCCTCTTCTACCACTGAGAATAGTCTAGAACCATCCTCTCTGGAACCACCTCTCAGGTAGTTGAAAGCAGCTATCAAATCCCCCCTCATCCTTCTCTTCTGCAGACTAAACAATCCCAGTTCCCTCAGCCTCTCCTCATAAGTCATGTGTTCCAGACCCCTAATCATTTTTGTTGCCCTTCGCTGGACTCTCTCCAATTTATCCACATCCTTCTTGTAGTGTGGGGCCCAAAACTGGACACAGTACTCCAGATGAGGCCTCACCAATGTCGAATAGAGGGGAACGATCACGTCCCTCGATCTGCTCGCTATGCCCCTACTTATACATCTCAAACTACCATTGGCCTTCTTGGCAACAAGGGCACACTGTTGACTCATATCCAGCTTCTCGTCCACTGTAACCCCTAGGTCCTTTTCCGCAGAACTGCTGCCTAGCCATTCAGTCCCTAGTCTGTAGCGGTGCATTGGGTTCTTCCGTCCTAAGTGCAGGACCCTGCACTTATCCTTATTGAACCTCATCAGATTTCTTTTGGCCCAATCCTCCAATTTGTCTAGGTCCCTCTGTATCCTATCCCTGCCCTCCAGCGTATCTACCGCTCCTCCTCCGTATCATCCGCAAATTTGCTGAGAGTGCAATCCACACCATCCTCCAGATCATTTATGAAGATATTGAACAAAACCGGCCCCAGGACCGACCCCTGGGGCACTCCACTTGACACCGGCTGCCAGCTAGACATGGAGCCATTGATCACTACCCGTTGAGCCCGACAATCTAGCCAACTTTCTACCCACCTTATAGTGCATTCATCCAGCCCATACTTCTTTAACTTGCTGACAAGAATACTGTGGGAGATCGTGTCAAAAGCTTTGCTAAAGTCAAGAAACAATACATCCACTGCTTTCCCTTCATCCACAGAACCAGTAATCTCATCATAGAAGGCGATTAGATTAGTCAGGTATGCCCTTCCCTTGGTGAATCCATGCTGACTGTTCCTGATCACTTTCCTCTCATGTAAGTAAGTGCTTCAGGATTGAATCTTTGAGGACCTGCTCCATGATTTTTTCAGGGACTGAGGTGAGGCTGACTGGCCTGTAGTTCCCAGGATCCTCCTTCTTCCCTTTTTTAAAGATGGGCACTACATTAACCTTTTTCCAGTCATCTGGGACTTCCCCCGTTCGCCACGAGTTTTCAAAGATAATGGCCAATGGCTCTGCAATCACAGCCGCCAGTTCCTTTAGCACTCTCGGATGCAACTCGTCCGGCCCCATGGACTTGTGCACGTCCAGCTTTTCTAAATAGTCCCTAACCACCTCTATCTCCACAGAGGGCTGGCCATCTCTTCCCCATTTTGTGATGCCCAGCGTAGCAGTCTGGGAGCTGACCTTGTTCGTGAAAACAGAGGCAAAAAAAGCATTGAGTACATTAGCTTTTTCCACATCCTCTGTCACTAGTTTGCCTCCCTCATTCAGTAAGGGGCCCACACATTCCTTGGCTTTCTTCTTGTTGCCAACATACCTGAAGAAACCCTTCTTGTTACTCTTGACATCTCTGGCTAGCTGCAGCTCCAGGTGCGATTTGGCCCTCCTGATAACATTCCTACATGCCCGAGCAATATTTTTATACTCTTCCCTGGTCATATGTCCAACCTTCCACTTCTTGTAAGCTTCTTTTTTATGTTTAAGATCCGCTAGGATTTCACCGTTAAGCCAAGCTGGTCGCCTGCCATATTTACTATTCTTTCTACACATCGGGATGGTTTGTCCCTGTAACCTCAACAGAGATTCCTTGAAATACAGCCAGCTCTCCTGGACTCCTTTCCCCTTCATGTTAGTCCTCCAGGGGATCCTACCCATCCGTTCCCTGAGGGAGTTGAAGTCTGCTTTCCTGAAGTCCAGGGTCCGTATCCTGCTGCTTACCTTTCTTCCCTGTGTCAGAATCCTGAACTCAACCAACTCATGGTCACTGCCTTCCAGATTCCCATCCACTTTTGCGTCCCCCACTAATTCTTCCCAGTTTGTGAGCAGCAGGTCAAGAAAAGCTCCCCCCCCTAGTTGGCTCCTCTAGCACTTGCACCAGGAAATTGTCCCCTACGTTTTCCAAAAACTTCCTGGATTGTCTGTACACTGCTGTATTGCTCTCCCAGCAGATATCAGGAAAATTAAAGTTACCCATGAGAACCAGGGCGTGCGATCTAGTAGCTTCTGTGAGTTGCCGGAAGAAAGCCTCATCCACCTCATCCCCTTGGTCCGGTGGTCTATAGCAGACTCCCACCACTACATCACTCTTATTGCTCACACTTCTAAACTTAATCCAGAGACACTCAGGTTTTTCTGCAGTTTCGTACCAGAGCTCTGAGCAGTCATACTGCTCCCTTACATACAGTGCTACTCCCCCACCTTTTCTGTCCTGTCTGTCCTTCCTGAACAGTTTATAACCATCCACGACAGTACTCCAGTCATGTGAGTTATCCCACCAAGTCTCTGTTATTCCAATCACGTCATAATTCCTTGATATCACCAGGACCTCCAGTTCTCCCTGCTTGTTTCCAAGGCTTTGTGCATTCATATATAAGCACTTGAGATAACCTGCTGATCGCCCCTCATTCTCAGTATGAGGCAGGAGCCCTCCCTTCACAGACGTTCCTGCCTGTGCTTCCTCCCGGTATCCCGCTTTCCCACTTATCTCAGGACTTTGGTCTCCTTCCCCCGGTGAACCTAGTTTAAAGCCCTCCTCACTAGGTTAGCCAGCCTGCTCGCAAAGATGCTCTTCCCTCTCTTCGTAAGGTGGAGCCCGTCTCTGCCCAGCACTCCTCCTTCGTGGAACACCATCCTACGGTCAAAGAATCCAAAGCCTTCTCTCCGACACCACCTGCGTAGCCATTTGTTGACTTCCACGATTCGACGGTCCCTACCCAGGCCTTTTCCTTCCACGGGGAGGATGGATGAGAACACCATTTGCGTCTCAAACTCCTTTATCCTTCTTCCCAGAGCCACGTAGTCTGCAGTGGTCCGCTCAAGGTCATTCTTGGCAGTATCATTGGTGCCCACGTGGAGAAGCAGGAAGGGGTAGCGATCCGAGGGCTTGATGAGTCTCGGCAGTCTCTCCGTCACATCGCGAATCTTAGCCCCTGGCAAGCAGCAGACTTCTCGGTTTTCCCAGTCAGGGCGGCAGATAGATGACTCAGTCCCCTGGAGGAGAGAGTCCCCAACCACCACCACCCGCCTCCTTCTCTTGGGAGTGGTGGTCGTGGAACCCCCAATCTCAGGACAGTGCATCTCATGCCTTCCAACCAGCGGAGTCGTCTCCTGCTTTCTCCCCCCAAACGTATCATCTGGTCCACTCTCCGCAATGGTACCTGTGGAGAGAACATGAAAGCGGTTAGTTACGTGTGTTTGCGTTGCTGGAACCCGGACATTCCCCCTTCTTCTTCTGGAGGTCACATGTTGCCAAGCTTCTTCACTGGCCTCTTGGCTCCGCTGTGCAACCTGCTCTAAATCTTTAGAGCTTTGTGCCCGTAGAAGCATATCCTGACTTTTGTCCAGAAAATCCTCAGATTCTCGTATGCAACGCAGGCTCGTTATCTGTTGCTCCAGTCCTTCAATCTTCTCTTCCAATATGGAGACCAGCTTGCACTTTGTACAGACAAAATTGCTTCTGTCTTGTGGAAGAAAGACAAACATGGCACATCCAGTGCAGGTCACAACAGCTGAACCCCCCCTTCCATATCAGCTTCCTACTTCAAGGAAGTCATGGTTCTGCATAACTTCCTTGTAGTAATGTATGAAGTCAGCTGGCCCAGCTTTGCAGACCTGAGTTTTAGTCCCACAGATCCTTACAATCAGCAAGGCAGTGAACCTCTCCACAACCTACCATGCTTACAGCAACAAACACAGGGAGAACACAACAGTGGGTTCTACACTAACATAAGCATATGCCAAAATGTACTGGATGCAGAACAGACTAAGCAATTAATTGCCTAGGCCCTGAGCTGCTCAAGGGCCCCCCTGTTCACTTCTTGTAATAACTTGCCTGTTTTAGTATTGGGGAGGGAGGAAATATTCCTGCTTAGGGTCCCCAATGGGCTAGCACCAGCTCTGACTGGATGGTATGTGCAACATTTTTTAATCCATCTTAGCTTAGTGGATCCTGATCAAAGCCTAAAAAAGGGGGAAAGGCTTGTCTGTAACACGTGCTTGGAAAGGCCACCTATTTTCTAGATCCTCATTGAAGTCCCTCCTAAAGACTCATTTCTCTCATGTAACCTACAAGAAATGAAATAATTAATATATTGAATTAAAACTAAAAAAACGAGTTGTCATTTTTCATATGGAAATAGCAACATTTACAAGTTAATAGAAAGGTTTGAAATCCGTTCAAGGGCTTCAGAAGATGCAAAGTGCACCTTTGTTATACATCTTGAAAATGAAAAGATGGGACATTTGTTCACGTGTTTGATGGTTTGGAGTCTCTGCATTTGCACTGGTGAATCCTTGACTTTTCATCTGCTCATCAGGTGTGGTGGGCACCTTCCATGTAATGACCTAATATGGATGACTGCAAGAAATGAGGTGGTTCAACAGTGGGATCATCTATGTGGTGCTTGTTGTTTATGTCAGAGCCTGCCCATTGCATCAGCCAGGTGTCTTCTGGGTTGATGTTGGATGACAGAAGAGCTTCTCCAGCGGCCTGCAGAATGGTCAGTAGGATTTACGGCAAGTGGAAGGTGGGAGAATAAGGCTGTCATGGAGAAGGAGCTTTTGGTTAGTTTTACTCATGCAGCATAACTATCTCTTGCCCAGTGGTTGAAGGAAGGATGTTTGAGGCCTGAAAGCCAAGGCAGTGGAGTGGACTTCAGGGTTCCAGTTACGAGTCTCAAAATTGCATTTAGCTGGATATCAATGAGATCCATGTGTGAACTTCTTCCCGATCAGCTGTGCAGTACTCGGCAGTGGAATAAACTAAAGCCAGCGTTGCCATTCATAGTGTCCAAGCATCACAATCCCAGCTAGAACTTGCTATCTTTTGGATGATATTGATGCAACTCTTCTTTTTATGGCTCACCTGCTTCATATGATGTTGATAGGTAAGGCTGTGATTGAAAATGACTGCTTCTTAGGTAGCGGGAGTTAGGATTGTGGGTGATTGCCTTTCCACGGTAGTTTGTTTAGCATCCTCTTAGCTTCAGAATTTCTAAGATGGAAAGCAGACAACACCACCTTTTTGTGGATTGGGTTTGAGCCACCAGTACTGAAAGTAGATTTCCATCTTCTTCAGATTATCGTGAAGGTTATCTTCTGCTTCCTTGAGTGTTGTGCCTGTGTCATTAGTGCCAGGTCATCTGCAGAAATGAACTTGCCGCATGTCATTTCGGGCACGTCACATGTATGTTAAAAATTGATGGTGCTAGTACTAATCCCCTTGTGCAGGCTCTGCTTTTCGCTAACTTCACTTCTGGGGTGGACACGGAACCTTCTGTCTGAAAGCAGTGACCTAATGAGTCGAAATGTCCAGTTGCGTTGAAGCAGGTTGGATAGCTTCAGCAGTAGGCCCTTGTGTCAAATGGCATCATAGGCTGATAAGTTGATAAAAGCTGCAGCCATTTGAAGCTTCGGCTGAAAGCTGACTTTAATGTGTAGCTTAGGCAAGCATTTGGTCAAAACAGCTTTGTTCTGCCCTGAAACCTCCCTGTTGCAGGCAGATTGCACTCACCAGGATCGCCTACTCCAATAATTTATAAGATGTGTACATGAACTGAGTCTCCACATGTTATGCAAACCACCTCTCTCATTTGTCTGTACTTGTCTTCACCTGGCATGTCTAAATTTGAGATGGCAAATTCCCAGGGACAGGGACCTCTCTGCTTGCTCTCTGAGGAGCCTAGCATACCTATGGACATGGTTTAAATAGTAACAGCAGTAAATAAAGAATTTCTGGAGCAGAATAGAATCCATTCAAAATGAGTTTGTATATGGGCTGGAAAACAGAGAATGAACAGCTAGTTTTAGATGATTAAAAAAATATAGACCAGAGTTTATAAAAAACAAACAAACAAAAAAACCCAGTCTTGAGCAGTAATTCTGTCATAGCTTCCACATCCCAGTAGGAATTAAAACATTCTAGAAGCACACCAATTAGAGAGGGAAAGACCTTTTAAATCTTCTGCTAGTGGAAAAATGATTCCCTACTCTTTGTGTGTGTGTACATGTACATTTCCCCCATCCCTATTTAAATCTCTTGAGTGATACAGCTTGCCTTGACAGATTCCACGGTATAATTTGTCAGCAAATTCTCATATCAGCAGCAAATTGCCTGCTGGGATTGAGGAAAAAAATGTCTTTTCTGGAGAAGAATTATTTGGAAGGGATTTCAACGAGATAAAGCCACCAATATCCATCTAATATCCAAACCATAGGAACTACAGACAAGAAAAATGTTAGTTACAGCACATAGTCCATATGCATTTGACATATAGGGACAAATTTTCAGAAGTCAGTTTTCATGTTTACATCTGCACTATGCAAGGGACAAATAATCACAGGTGTACTTAGCAGCATAGCTGTGGTGCTCAGCGGGTTTCAGACAGTTGAGTGCCATAGATATGCCAACTTAAAAAAAGTTTAGACAAGGCCTTAGTTGCTTTGTATATATTTTCTTTGAAGTGTACTGTACTCTGTATGGTGGGGTTGTAGCAATACTTGGAGCACTTGAAGCCGTTGCTTTTGTTTCTTTGGTGTTCTATTTTCTGTCATTTAGCTGGGCTAGTTCTTCATTTTTTTCTTATTGAATTACTTATTCCATCTGGCAGTGCTGCTGTTGTTTAGATAAACAGTGTATTAATTGCTTCTCTCAGCTTGTTTCGAATTGTCAGAAAATGATTCGTGAATAATCCCACATTGCTTTTTGTGTGTTTTTTTTAATGGAATTTTATTTATCGGGTTTTTTTCCCCAAAGAAAGTGTTTAGATGGAAGAGACCATTTAGTTTTCATTGTTACCATACACAAAGAGCAAAACAATGTAGATTCAATTATTTTAGATTAAAGAAAACTATAAAACAGAACAAAAAACCTGCTGTCCATGCAGACTGGAAGAATTCTTAGAATTTTAAAACTTCAGTACATAGAATCATAACTGCAGAAAACTGAGACATAACAGTTTTGGTCTGATTTAACTCAAAGTTCTGTTTGTTGGATTGCTTCTAATCTACACTCCTTAGTTCATTTGGCTTGAATTTCAATTTTTCTTTTTTCCTTCTGCAAAATTCTTCTATGGAAATGTAACCCACTGGTCAGTGTGTGTTCCCACTCTGCGCTTGATCCATAGACAACGTGAGTCTGGAACGGCCCTCCGCTGCAGAGCCTGACTCTTTACATTTAAGGTCAAAACCTCACATGTATAACTCCAGTAATTCTGGTTCAATCTTGTGTCAGCCAAGATTCGCAGATTCCAAAGCCAGAAGGGACCACTGTGATCCTCTAGCCTGACTTCCTGCAAAACACAGGCTAGAGAGCTTCCCCCAAATTTTTGTTTGATTTGGAGCATAGCTTTTAGAAAAACATCCACTCTTGATTTTAAAATTGCCATTGATGGAGAATCAACCATGACCCTTTTCCCATGGTTAATTACCCTCATTGTTTAAAAAAAAAAAGTTACACCCTATTTTCAGTCTGAATTTGTCTAGCTTCAACTTGAAGATGGAAGCTGTCACATAAGGCCATCATCCTTGCCAATTTTCTAACAATTTTTTCCTGTTGTAGGCTGTTAGGTACTGCACATACTGATCATATTATCTTAGTTGTGCATTAAAAGTACTAAAGAAGTATTAGAGTAAAAATTTTGATGACTTAATAAATCCTATAATCTTGGTGAAATGGATGTAAATATTAAGATCTAGTTGTTGCATGCCATGTATGGGATGTAAAAGGGTGTCTGTTTATTTGCTAGATAAATAATAGTGATGCTGTTGGCACAGTGGGGAAAAAGGGATTTAAAGGCACAAATAAGAGCATGAATGTACTTCTCCATGGATGTAGTATAGGTTAACAAGTAATATGCAAGGACTGCACACTCTTTCTGGACAGCAATGGGAAAGAAGGTATTTCACAATAAAGAAGAGGTGTAATCAAGGGAAACCCAGCAGTGCCATATGATTGTGCATAAAGCCGAAACCAACATTTTACCCAAAACCAGAGGTAAGAAATTTATCAGAGATTTCAAACACAAATACTATCCTGCCATCCAATGTCCTGCCCTCCCCACCAATACCAGCCCTTTATGCACTTCTCCAGCCCCCAAAGTCTGGGTAAGGAGGTGGGTCTTGCAACATGGCCTTAGGTGCTTTTATGCCCAGGCAGACTGTACTAGATACAGAGGTTTTCATTTGACTGTTTATTCTCCCCCTTGATTTTGGTTTGCCAATTGAATCCCGTTTAACCCCCAGACACAGCCCCGTGCTCCTGTGTTGGAGCAGGGAAAGGAGGTGGAGTAGGAGCTGCTACACTGGATCTGTCATCACATTCCCTTATGGGAGTGACACTATTATGGTTTCAGAGTAGCAGCCGTGTTAGTCTGTATTCGCAAAAGAAAAAGGTGTACTTGTGGCACCTTAGAGACTAGTGGATCAAATAGCAACCATGACCAAGACTTTTTTTCTTTTCGATTTGCAACTGGAAATGATTTGCATCCTGTTCTTCTGGGTGGCGTTTGCTATCATGATGCCTGCCTTTGTCACCTAGATTGGACTACTGCAATACACTCTTCACAGAGATGAAACTTCAATCAATTCAGAAGCTAAAGCTAGTGCAGAATATGGCAGTTCACCTGTTAAGTAGAGTACCTTTCTTTGAACACATAACGCTGCTGCTCTGGTATTCGGCTTCTATTATAATAAATTTTTCTGCCTGGTGATAGTTTGTATGAGTAGTAGGAAATATGCTACTGTTTTGGTTCTTAATGATGAATTTTCAAATGATGGCAAGGAGTTTTAGAATTGGGAAGGGTGTTTGTGTTTATTTGTGATATGCATCCAAATTAGAGATTTGTATATATAAATTATTGGGAATTATTCACTCAGCTAAAGCTTTCATTTAACATACAAATATACCATGTAGCATGACACATGATTGTTTTCTTGGCTTGGGAAACTCTTAATATGAAAAATCAGGAAGAAGACACATTGAGAGAACTTCCTGAAGAAGTATAGCCTTTGCTCACAGAAGACCTGATTAATAGATTGTAATAGAAATTTCATGTATGAAAGTCAGAAGGGACCATTGTGGCTATCTTGTCTGACTTCTTGCATAATACAGGCCTCTGAATTTCACCCAGTAATTTCTGCATCTAGTGGTTGAATTTGTGATTGAACTAGCCTATCTAATTCAAGCCATGCTCTAAATCTTCCAAATGGAAATTAGAGGTAGAAAAGTGAGAGAGAGTGATATTGTATGCCAATAAATGGGAAGGTGATACACTTACCTCTTATATTTGTATGTTGTTAGAAGTAATCAGAAAAGTCAGAAGTTATAAAGATGCAAACTAAAAATAGGACATTTAAAGTGGAACATGTGCCTAGAGCATTTATTGGTATATTTAAATAAAATAAATGGACCAGTCAATCATTATAAATAAGTATGAGACAAAGCCCTTTGAAAGGCTTTTGTCACTATTGCCTCTTGTCAAGGTTCCTCCCCCACTCTGAACTCTAGGGTACAGATGTGGGGACCTGCATGAAAAACCTCCTAAGCTTATCTTTACCAGCTTAGGTCAAAACTTCCCCAAGGTACAAAATATTACACCCGTTATCCTTGGAATGGCCGCTACCACCACCAAACTAATACTGGTTACTGGGGAAGAGCTGTTTGGACGCGTCTTTCCCCCAAAAATACTTCCCAAAACCCTGCACCCCACTTCCTGGACAAGGTTTGGTAAAAAGCCTCACCAATTTGCCTAGGTGACTACAGACCCAGACCCTTGGATCTTAAGAACAATGAACAATCCTCCCAACACTTGCACCCCCCCTTTCCTGGGAAATGTTGGATAAAAAGCCTCACCAATTTGCATAGGTGACCACAGACCCAAACCCTTGGATCTGAGAACAATGAAAAAGCATTCAGTTTTCTTACAAGAAGACTTTTAATAAAAAATAGAAGTAAATAGAAATAAAGAAATCCCCCCTGTAAAATCAGGATGGTAGATATCTTACAGGGTAATTAGATTCAAAAACATAGAGAACCCCTCTAGGCAAAACCTTAAGTTACAAAAAAGATACACAGACAGAAATAGTTATTCTATTCAGCACAATGCTTTTCTCAGCCATTTAAAGAAATCATAATCTAACACATACCTAGCTAGATTACTTACTAAAAGTTCTAAGACTCCATTCCTGTTCTGTCCCTGGCAAGAAGCAGCAACAGACAGACACAGACCCTTTGTTTCTCTCCCTCCTCCCACTTTTGAAAGTATCTTGTCTCCTCATTGGTCATTTTGGTCAGGTGCCAGCAAGGTTACCTTTAGCTTCTTAACCCTTTACAGGTGAGAGGAGCTTTCCCCTGGCCAGGAGGGATTTCAAAGGGGTTTACCCTTCCCTTTATATTTATGACACCTCTTTTTTCTATTTTATAGCTTGTTCACTAACAACCTAAGGTTCTTTTAGATACATTTAATCTTAGAAATGTAGCACTGGAAGGGACCTTGATAGGTCATCTATTTCAGTCCTATGCACTGAGGCAGGGCTAAATATTATCTAGACCATCCCTGATAGGTGTTTGTCTGACCTGTTCTTAAAACCCTCCAATGACGGAGATTCCACAGCCTCCCTATGTAACTTTCTTTCTAGTGCCTAAGTATTTCCTGATGTCTAACCTAAATATCCCTTGCTGCAATTTAAGCTTGTTAGTTCTTGTCTTTTCCTCCGTGAATAAGCAGAACAATTTAGAACAACATATTTGTAATAACCATTTATGCACCTGGGATACAAGTCTTCCCCTCAGTCTTCTCTTCTCCAGACTAAACAAACTCATTTTTTTTCAATCTTTCCTCATAGGCCGTATTTTCTAGACCTTTAATATTTTTTGTTACTGTTTTCCTCTGGACTTTCTCCAGTTTATCCACATCTTTCCCAAACACTGGTGCCCAGAACTTGACACAGTACTCCAGTTGAGGTTGTATCAGTGCTGAGTACAGTGAAAGAATTATGTCTCATGTCTTGCTTACAAAACTTCTGCTAAAGCAGAATTGTGTTGGCTTTTTTTCTTTTTTGCAACAATATTACACTGTTAACTCATTTTAGTTTGTGATCCACTGTAACCCCCAGATTCTTTTCTGCAGTACTCCTTTATATTTGTCCAGTTGACTATTCCTTCCTAAGTGTAATACTTTGCATTTGTCCTTTATTGAATTTCTTCCTATTTATTTCAGACCACTTCTCCGGTTTGTCAAGGTCATTTTGAATTCTAAACCTGTCCTCCAAAGCACTTGCAACTCCTCCCAGCTTGGTGTCACCCCCTTTATAAGTATACTCTATATTTTATCCAAATTATCTCTGAAGATATTGAATAGAACCAGACCGTCCACAGATCCCTGCGGGACTCCACTTGATATGCTTTTCCGGCTCAATGGTGAACCATTGATAACTACTCTGAGTACAGTTTTCAAACTAGTTGTGCACATACCTTATACTAGGTTCATCTAGGCTATATTTCCCTAGTTTGCTTATGAAAAGGTCATGTGAGACAGTTACAAAATCACATGTTAAGTTCTCTGGAAATGCAGGTACGTGGTGACTGCTGTGGCAGGTATAATACCTGCCTTAGTTTGTAACAGCTTTAGCTATAGATTAAAGAGAGGAACACAAAGTCTGAAAAGTTAGGCAGATCTGTCACTTGCCATGTGAATGGGAAGGCTAAGACATTACATATCTTTAGGAGAGTGCTACCTCATATTCATATCACCACAGAGGATACCTCAATCAGCGGTTAGTCAGCCGGAACATATTTGATCGTGTGTTTGTGCAAGAGCTCTTTTCAGCTTCTCCAAAAATATAATCAACCTGCAACATTGTATAAGAGTTTTAACTAGGCCTCTGAACACTGCATTGTTGTATCAAGCAGTGGTACCTACTTAACCTACACAGAATGGATTATATGCTATATTTGTATCACCTTGTACTATGATTTAATCAGATCTTATGAATTAAGCAGGATTTGACCTGGGTCAGTCCTCACATGTGAGATTTCCAAAGGAAAACAAGGCACTGCAAAAAGTGGAGCTTGCCAATTACAAATTTACCTTCTTCTCACTGAGTCAGTACAGACTCAGAACCACCCTATGGTGATATGGGTGCAGTACTGCTAAAAATGAAATCATTTGAATGAGACATGAGATCAGTCTCCTTACAACTTGGTTATAAAAGATTCCATAGCACTTTCCACAATAGTCTAGTGCAGCGGTTCTCAACCCGCAGCCCGCATATGGCCTAATTAGCACACAGCTTGCAGCCCAAGTGAATGCTAAAAAAATTCAAAATTTGCAGCTCTGGTCTGGCACGGGGTGGGGCTTGCTGAGGAGGAGAGAGTGTAAGGCAGCCTGCAGGAGCATTCCTACAGGCAGGGGGGCTGGTGAGTGCTGCAGGGGGGTGGGGGAGTGGGTCTCTGGGCAAGTTTGCGGGGGCTCTGGGCAGTGAGGGGGATTGGGCGCTGAGAACTAGGGGTTTGCAGGGGTTCTGCAGCACCCCCAGGTTTTAGGTGGGACTCTGTTCCTCGCCTGGCACCTCAGGACCTGGCTGTCGGCTCATGCCCGGTGCTCCAGTACTGGCTTGGCGCCGGAGGTCCTAGCTGCCGGGCACAGCGGAACTCGGGTCCCAGCTGCCCGGCCCCACATGGAGTATGGGTCCGGCTGCCAGCTGCCCAGGGTCCGGGTCTGGCTGCCCTGTGCCGGGGGGTCTGGCTGGCAGGATCTGGCCCTGCGCTGCAGGGTTCCCGGTCTGGCTGCCCGGCCCCACGCGGTGGGTCTGGGTCTCGGCTGTCCAACCCCAAACCCAGGACTCCACTCCTGGCCCAACTCTGTGGAGGGGTCTCTGGGTCGGGGGGCCCTGGGGCTGGGTGGGAGCATTTGGGGTGGGGCACTGTGATTCTCAACCTGCGGCCCACATAACACATCATTGAGAACCAATGGTCTTGTGTAACCCTCAGTGTCCTGGCCAGATTCCAACTTCAGTAATGCAATTCTAGTTACCTAAATTCTCCTTGTGATATCAATTAGATATGGTGGTGTTGCTGTAGTTTTGCTGCAAGCTACTACACATCTGTTGCTTTCCACAAAGAGGTTGGCTACATTTCAGTAGTGGTTGAAATGTGCTCTGTATTCCATAACAGTTTGCAGTGCTGTTTTTAGTTATTGTTAATGTTTGTAAAACACTTTAAGGTTCTTGGATGAAAAGTGTTACAAAGTGCAAAGTATTTATTGTTATTCACAAAATGTGCTTTGCAGAAACTACTTAAACTAATGATGTTCTGTCTGATAATCAGCCTGTAAAATGTGGGGGGCGCAGAATAAGATCTGAGAACAGTTTGTCGATTGCATTAAGGCCAAAAATAACTTGATCCAGTTCCAGGAAGAAAACAGCCTTCCAAATCATCATTATAAGTAGGAAGCTTGAATACATTAATATTCTGTACAGTGGAATGAGCTTTTTGTGATGCTTCATGGACAGCAAAAAGCCAAAGGCAGATTGTAACATGGTGTCAGGTTCTCGAACTCTGCATAAAGATGATGTCAGGTTTAGAGACCCTGCACAAAATGGCAATCATCTACCTACTTGCCCTAGCAGCCAGATCAAGTGGGTCCTGTGAGCTCTATTCCAGGAATATGAAAAAGTTTGGGTATCTCTCTGAGGCAGAGGGTGGTGGGGGAGGGTTCTGTAGGAACACAGACAAGCAACAGCAAGTTCAGGAGAAAGCTTACACACAGACATATAAGGCATACTTGTGGCAGGAGAGTATCTATGGCAGGGATTTTCAAACTGGTGGTCGTGACCCCTCAGGGGGTCATGATGTTATTAGATGGGATATCATGAGCTGTCAGCCTCCACCCCCAAATGTACTTTTAATCCATCTTGCATAAGTAATCACCAAAGGTTCCCAGCTGATGGTTCTCTGGTGGTGTACAGTAAATGATCTTAGTGATTTTAGTTCATTTCCCTTTGCAGAATTATGTGTTCATCACAATAAGCACCACAACAATAGTCACTATACATTTTCAATAGAGACGCCAAATAGAACTGAACTACCCTCTCAAAGAGATGGTTCCTCCAAGTATGAGTTGAAGGATAATGGTGGATCAGTTTGGGGAAACTTCTGCTGACTGTCTTCTACCTGTGTTGCAGATTTCTAGATGATATATGTGAGGATTGCTGTCAATCTCACACCTTGCCATCAGAATCATCTCCTAGTGCATCAGTGGGAGTCTTTTCATTGACCTAAATGTGGACTGGATCAGGCTCTTCATGAGCTCTAAGTTAATTCACACACACTGCTGAGAAATAAGGGGAGTAATCCTAAAGATAACTGAGGCATAGAGTCATAGGCACCATGAAAGGAAGTCCTGAGGAAGGGTCTAACTTGGGAAGAAGTGGCTGATATGGCCTCTTCAGCTTTGAAGTGTCACCACCAGGTGGTGCTGGATTTGATGGTGG
Source organism: Caretta caretta (assembly GCF_965140235.1). NCBI lineage: Eukaryota > Metazoa > Chordata > Testudines > Cheloniidae > Caretta > Caretta caretta. Next base: position 25,396,071 of record NC_134210.1, on the reverse strand, counting down.
GTAGAGAATTGATTGGAATTGAAGATGGAGGACTGAAATATATGCTAAATCTTATGGCTCTCAACCTCCTTTGTGGGTTAGATATTCAAAGTATACTGATTAAAGTGTGTGTGATACATTGCCACCCTTACTTCTGTGCTGCTGCTGACGGTGGCACTGCCTTTAGAGCTGGAGAGCCAGGGTGTGAACGTGGAGGACAATTTAAGGGTCTCCCTCAGCTCCCTGGATCCACAGTTGAAAAAACTGTGTACTTCAAAACAGCAGCATCCCTTGCATTAAGTGTCCAGATACTTGTGTGTGTATATAGTGTATAAAGCCACAATCCTTGGACAAGTAAGTCCAGTTTGTGGTAATAATCAATGTTATGATTGTTAACACAAGGTTTCCAGCTCCCCAAACAGTATCCTGTTGGGTTCTTTTCCAGAAAACCTGTTTCTTAAATGTCCACGTATTTATTCCTGAAAACTGTTGCTTCACATTTTTTGAAAGGCTTCAGCGCCTTTTACTGCAAGGATAATTACATGCTTCATTTAGTGCTCCCATGAATATGTACAGTAATTTACTATCACTTTTTTTGAGGGGGAAGGGTCATCACAGCCTGAAATATTTTCAAAGAGGGGGCAGCAAAAAAAGTTTGAGAACCCCTGTTTTAAAGTAAACAAAACAAATTCCACTAGAATACTGTTGCCCTATTTTTCCTTGATTTGGCTTCATTGGAATTCAATGACCGAATCTGGCTCTACATGCCTGTAGCACTGCTGGGAAAACCCTGCAACACCTCATTTCCTAGCATGTCCATTTCCTTTGCACCACATCCAAGCCATGTCCAAATGCTATGACCTCTTCTCAAGGTTTAAGATCTTTTCTATACTACATATATTTAGAAACTGATACAGTTAAAACAGAGCAGCTGTTCAATATCATAGGGGTTTTGGTTCAGCAAGTCTGTCAGCATATTATCATGTACCTTTTTCTCCCTACTGGTTCTGTCCTAGCATTTTTGGTCCTGTCTGAGTACCTGCAGCGGGAACAAAAACGGTCTTGTCCTAGGGCCCAACTGTGCTCCATTGAAGTCAACAGGAATCAACACTGAAGTCAACATGGCCTGTATGCAGAAGAGCTTTCAGTGTAATTTGACATAGATTGAAGAAGAGTAGCATTTAACCTTGTTGCTTCCATAATTGAAAAGACTTGTACCCTACTGCAGGTCTTTGCTGTTATCTCCCATAGTTTGGTGTACATGTTTTAAAGAAAGCAGATTTCATGCTCTGTACATTAGCATAAGTTATTGACAGTTTATGAGACTGAGATCACTGGCTGGATCTACATTGGCTATGGGATTAGAAAAAGTTAGTATTTAGTACCTGATTCCATAAAAAGTGGATTCGTCCCCTTCTTAATTGTATTAATAATAAACGTTAATAGTGTGAGCATGATGTGGTCAATGAGGCAAGCTGTAAGACCTACAGGGTGATAAAGTTTTTTACAAAAGTCAAAAGTGACCGTAAAAGTTAATTTGACTGTCTTCTAATGGATCCTTTGATCAAGCAGGGATAAAATAAAGGAGGAGGCATTCCCATTGTATTAATAATCCTAAACCAGAAGCAAGACTTCCCCCCTCTTTTCTTCTATCCTCCGCACGTTCTTACAGGGTAGTGTCTGAACTTACAGGGGCCACAGACAAGAGATACACAGCTGGGTCCCATCAGTTTACTCATAATATTTTGCCCACATTTAGAGATGGTGTCATAGATACACAGAACAACATGGCAGATAGGACTGATCCCAGGAAGATGCTGCATATAACAGTGATGAGAATTTCCCATTAGTTTTTATTTATATAAATATTTATTTATATATAGTGCCTCATGAGCAAATATGAACATGTGGGGCCAGCTTTTAATTTCAATTACTGCAGTGTAACTCTGGAGTAACTATTTACTTCATTTGTTCGGATTTCCTCGAACATACCTGAGATCAAAATGTAGTTTGAGGTGCCTGACTAATAATGTTAAATTACACCATATTGACTACAAAAATGATGACAGGCCAAATTAACTTTAAGCACATCCTAAACTCCCAATTTTTTTTCTTATTAAGGAGATCAGCTTGTAAGCCCTTAAGACATTAGGTTCCTAAGAGCTATAATAATACAAATAATAGTCATCGACTATATTAGTTTGATCTCCTGCATCATGTAGTAAGTGAAGTACTTTCTATGCAGTATTTTTCTTTCCTGGCTGGATTTTTAAAAGCCTTTCTTAGTACCCTTAACTCCTTTGGCATCATTAACTCATTGTGCCCTTTTTTGGGGGGTGGGAGAGGGTGCCCTGATCTTTTCCCTGAGCTTCACACAGATCACTGATTCTTACCCCAAAGTAACTCCATGACTGTCCCAGTAAAGCCGACAGTTTTATTTAGTAAATGGAAGATCGTAATCACAATGAAGCATTCCATCTGAATGCCCGGTTGTAATGATACTGGTTCTGGCAGGACCCAGCTGAGAGTGCCAATTCAAGACAAATTGCTTAAAGCAGGGCTGTTACAGCCCAAGGCTGGGGTTTTTCCACCTCTAAGGCAAACCAAACCAGCCAAACAGAGAGGACTTTGGTTTTACCCCACTGGCTAACCACATGTCACACAAGAATTCCCTCAGACACTCCAGTTTCCCAGTATCACCACCAGTGCCACTCGTTATGGGGATGAATGGTTATGAAAACCAGTACCCCAGACCCAGGTCAATGTAGATCTTACCCACAAATCACGCTATTGCCAATCCTTTAGAGTCTAAAAACTAAAGGTTTATTCATAAAAGGAAAAAGCTATGGATGAGAGTTAGAATTGGTTAAATGGAATCAATGACATACAGTAATGGCAAAAAGAAAAGGAGTACTTGTGGCACCTTAGAGACTAACCAATTTATTTGAGCATGAGCTTTCGTGAGCTACAGCTCACTTCATCAGATGTTTACCGTGGAAACTGCAGCAGACTTTATATACACACAGAGAATATGAAACAATACCTCCTCCCACCCCACTGTCCTGCTGGTAATAGCTTATCTAAAGTGATCAACAGGTGGGCCATTTCTAGCACAAATCCAGGTTTTCTCACCCTCCACCCCCCACACAAATTCACTCTCCTGCTGGTGCTAGCCCATCCAAAGTGACAACTCTTTACATAATCAAGTAGGGCTATTTCCTGCATAGATCAAGGTTTTCTCACATCCCCCCCACCCCCATACACACACAAACTCACTCTCCTGCAGGTAATAGCTCATCTAAACTGACCACTCTCCAAGTTTAAATCCAAGTTAAACCAGAATATCGGGGGGGGGGGGGGGTAGGAAAAAACAAGAAGAAACAGGCTACCTTGCATAATGACTTAGCCACTCCCAGTCTCTATTTAAGCCTAAATTAATAGTATCCAATTTGCAAATGAATTCCAATTCAGCAGTTTCTCGCTGGAGTCTGGATTTGAAGTTTTTTTGTTTTAAGATAGCGACCTTCATGTCTGTGATTGCATGACCAGAGAGATTGAAGTGTTCTCCGACTGGTTTATGAATGTTATAATTCTTGACATCTGATTTGTGTCCATTTATTCTTTTACGTAGAGACTGTCCAGTTTGACCAATGTACATGGCAGAGGGGCATTGCTGGCACATGATGGCATATATCACATTGGTGGATGTGCAGGTGAACGAGCCTCTGATAGTGTGGCTGATGTTATTAGGCCCTGTGATGGTGTCCCCTGAATAGATATGTGGGCACAATTGGCAACGGGCTTTGTTGCAAGGATAAGTTCCTGGGTTAGTGGTTCTGTTGTGTGGTATGTGGTTGTTGGTGAGTATTTGCTTCAGGTTGCGGGGACAGTCCTTGCCTACAGACAGCCCCGCAACCTACCCCCCCCCTCCCCCGATATTCTGGTTTAACTTGGATTTAAACTTGGAGAGTGGTCAGTTTAGATGAGCTATTACCTGCAGGAGAGTGAGTTTGTGTGTGTATGGGGGTGGGGGGGATGTGAGAAAACCTTGATCTATGCAGGAAATAGCCCTACTTGATTATGTAAAGAGTTGTCACTTTGGATGGGCTAGCACCAGCAGGAGAGTGAATTTGTGTGGGGGGTGGAGGGTGAGAAAACCTGGATTTGTGCTAGAAATGGCCCACCTGTTGATCACTTTAGATAAGCTATTACCAGCAGGACAGTGGGGTGGGAGGAGGTATTGTTTCATATTCTCTGTGTGTATATAAAGTCTGCTGCAGTTTCCACGGTAAACATCTGATGAAGTGAGCTGTAGCTCACGAAAGCTCATGCTCAAATAAATTGGTTAGTCTCTAAGGTGCCACAAGTACTCCTTTTCTTTTTGCGAATACAGACTAACACGGCTGTTCCTCTGAAACCAGTAATGGCAAAGTTCTTGGTTCAGGCTTGTAGCAGTGATAGAATAAACTGCAGGTTCAAATCAAGTCTCTGGAGTACATCCACAGCTGGGGTGGGTCATCAGTCCTTTGTGTAGCACTTCAGTTTGTAGCAAAGTCCCTCCAGAGGTATGAAGCAGGATTGAAGACAAGATGGAGGAGCTGCAGCAGCTTTTTATATTCTCTTGCCATGTGGTCTTTGCTTTCTTTGTTCCAAAGACAAGCTGTCCATCGCATGGGATGGAAAAACCTCAGAGTTCTGTCCATAGGCATGTCCCTGCATACCTTGTTGAGTCACAAGGCATGTCTGCCTTATCTCAATGGGTCAGTTGTATAGCTGATGGTCCTTAATGGGCCATCAAGCAGGCTAGGCAGAGCTGACACCAACTTGTCTAGGGTGTCACCCAGAAGCATAGCACATGTATGAAATACAGACAGTATGGAGCCAGTATTTGTAACTTTAACTACAAAAATGATACACATATACAGATAGCATAATCATAACCAGCAAACCATAACCTTGTCTTAGACACCTTATTTGAGCCCCTGTATACAAGATTTGGGACCACTATAGGACTTTAGTTGCAGCAATGATCTCTAGGGTCCCAGTTCATGTCAATAACGTCACACCGGTACCATAACTGATAAACATGCTTCTAAATTACACAGTTCACCTAATGAAGCTAAGAGACTATTAGGAATTGATGGATTCAGACAGCCATATCAAATAAGTATTTTTTCCCTTCACTCTCAGATAAGAGGCTTCAGTTTGCTGGTTGTACCCTGCTTAGGCTACTCTAAAGTCATTCAAAATACTTCGTTGAACTTCTAAGCTTACAGGGGATTCATGTCCATGAATTCCACAAAAAATCATTGGGACCTGTAACTTTCACTTAAGTTGGTACAAAGATTTATAGGGCTCACATCTTCTCTTATAGGATTGAGGCAAGGACTCCGGAACCTTTGTAGAAGTGGCGGGGAGGAGAGGGGTGGCGCGCAAGACCAAAGTGCCCGCTCCCTCTCCATGGCTGGCTGCTTCTGTGGTGAGCCACCTGCCTTCTCTTCTGGCACCACAGCAGCCCCTGGTGGGCTAAAGGTGTAATTGCAGTGTCTCCTTGGCAGAATCTATTATTCTGCGGGAAGGGGGAAATCTGTGGGGGACATAAATTCTGCATTTATATTTCTTTTTTGTTAAAAAGTGGGGGGCATGGGCCCCCCTGGTTCTGGTGCTAGTGGATTGAGGTGAAACCACCTTACTTATACTGAAAATGCAACTAGGGTTGCCAGGTGTCCAGTTTTCGACTGGAAAGTCCGGTCCACACTGCCGACCAGACACTAAAAGTCCGGTTACCGGAATAACCACAATCAGCCTCACCACTGAGAGGATAGGAAGAGCAGCAGCTGCTCAGCTGCTGCTGCTGACGGAGAGAACTGCCTGGCTCCCAGATGCTATTTGGCCTCTCCGTTGGAGAGGTAGGTACTGCCACTGCCCGGGTGGGCTCCTGTCTCCCCTTGCCCCCCACTGTGCCTCTATTTCCTCTCTCCGGTGAGTGACACACACACCCCCGTGCTGCAAACAGAGCATGCCCCCTCACTGCCCCTTATTGCCTCTCATACACGCACACAGCGTGCACCCCCCCTCACTGCCCATTACCCCAACTCCTCCCAAGCTGCCAGTCAGCGGTCCCCCAACTCCAGTGCTCCCTCTCTGCCAGTTACTGCCCCCACCCACACCATGCCCCATCAATTCCAGTTAGTCCTTCCACCACACCCCATCAGTGCCAGTTACTGCTCCCTCCACACCCTCAACATCCCTCAATGACACTTACTGTTCTCCCCAAAATCCTAGTGACCCCCACACAGTGTTCCTCCTCAATGCCAGTTAGTGCCCCTACAGTCCCAGCATCCTTCAATGCCAGTTACTGCCCCCCCTCCAATCTTTGGGAAGTAGGGCAAGGCTACTATTTTGTGATTTACCAAGAGTGTGGATTAATGCATTTCTATACAAACAATATTCTCAGATGCTTATTCTAGTAACAATTTAAAACATAAGTTTGATTTAAAATACAATACTTTCTTAACCAGCCAAAAATCATTTGCCAGCTTTTCAAAGAATGGTTTAGACACTTAAAAAGATGTAATTTCTACAAAACAAATCTTACTGTGCACAATATGCCAGAAGCCATAAAATTTGTACCAAATTTAGAGATTCTAAAACAGAAAGAAAATTATTAGGACTATGGAAAATGGGGCAGGTAACTAGCAGCAGTCTGGCAAATGGGTTGCTGCATTTTATAGCAGAAATACATATGCTGCCAGGTTTATTTGGCATTATTTTAGGATACTGTGTTTTTTACAAGGCATTCTTGTTTGTATAGCTGAAACTTTCCTTTTCTAAGTTTGTGGAACCTCTCATTTGCCCTCACCCCAAGAAAAAACTCACATTCCTATACTCTTTGGTATCTAATAACACATAGAAAAGAGGTGGGTTGGATTTTAACCAAGTTATAGGAAGAGTTTAAACTTTGTTTTTTTGGATATTAGTCATGGTGGTACTTCTCACTTAATGTAGATGCACTTAAACCTGTTAAACCCATTTAATCCTTGTTTAGCGTGTACTGGTAAATTACTAAATTAAACTAAACTGATTTAAGTGAGGGTTAAAGTGCATCTACATTAAGGGGTATCACCTATTCAATTTCACAGACTTCAAATTAGTTTAGCTAAGACTGCACAACTTTTCTAATATAGATGAGCCCTAAGTATTAGGACACAATTGCAAATAGATGCACATTGGGTAAATGTCAACATGCATTTGTATAATACCATGCTGAATCTGCTCATTAGGTTTGCTTTGTTTGCGTGTGCAATCAGTTTTCTCTTTTTTAAAAATAAAAAAAAGTCCCTGAGTCGATGTGTGGGGAAAGCCTACCTACAGAACAGGTAAGGCATTTAATGAACACTCCTAAGGCTAAAGGTTTTTTCTACATGATTTTTCTGTGGAGAATTTTGTTGTAGGAAGGAACCAAGTATGAGGAAAAAAATTCTAAAAGGCAAAGAACAAATACTTCTTTTAAACCTCTCATGCTGTTCTAAGTCTTATGAATCAGCACCATCTTGCTCTATCACACCAGCTTCCTGGGAGTGGGGGAGCCAGCAGGGGGCAGGACCTTGGGGGAAGAGCTGGGGCATGGGGCATGGCCTTGGGGAAGAGGTTGGGCAGTGGTGTCTGGTTTTCAGACATCAGAAGGTTGGCAACCCAACATTATATAGATCTTGGCCTTCCATGGTCACAGCTACCTCAGTCACGCCAAGGCCCACTAGCGGCAAGAACTACTGTTGGCCGGGCTCATCTCCACTGGCATCCAAGAATTCTGTCTAAGCCTGAGTGTGATCATTATGGTCATACCACCACCACACACCACTACAGTCACTTTCTACCTGTACTTGTTAGGTTTTCTTTTACTTTACTGACTGGCTGCCTCATTCTAAGCTCTTGGGCATTTCAATTTGCCCTGCTAACACTTGGTCTCGTCCCTGGCTTGGCCTTTTTGCAGGGTTAAATGCTTTTTCTCTTGCTTCTCTTCCCTTTGCTTTCTGGGCCCATCTTTGTTGGCCAGCTGCCCATTTCACTTCCTGTCCTGCTTAAGTTTGAAGGGTAAGCTACAAACTTGGACTAAGTTCAGAGGCAATAGGAGAGGGGTTCATCCATCAGTGTCTCATCCCCAAAGATCCTGCTTACTATCCTGTAAAGACAAAGAGAACAAAACTGTGAGAGTGAGACTGGGTAAAATGGCTTCCTTCCAGTTACCTCTTTCCATTGGTCCACCTCATGTTGCCAGAGAAAATCTGAATCCGGCCCAGTCCTGAGCACTGCTGAACATACAACTCCCGCTGAAGTCAGTTAAAAGGGCTCAGCATCTCTTAGGAGGAGCTCAACATCTTGCAGGGTTGGACCCTTCAATCTCATTTGTGATAGACCATTGTTTTAGGACTGTACAGTCTAACTCTTGAGGCCAATACATCCATGACTTCTTGTGTCTACCCAGTCCCAGCACTAACAAAGGTTAAGGCAGGCTGAGACAGATTGCACTGTTTACACTGGCCTTTTTTTTTCTTTTCTTTTTAACGTTCATGAAACCAAATCGGCAGCTTCTTATTCCTTGTATTCTTTTTTATGTTGGAACTCTAGTCTGCTGTGCCTTTTGATATTAGTGATCCTTTTTAGGTTTCTCAGCCTTCTTCAACACTAGTAATTCCTCCCAATGCACCCTACCCTACTAACTAAGGGCCTGATTCTTCTCTGTTACACTATTGTAAATCAGGAGTAACTAAGTGTTGCAGTGGTGGAAAAGTTGTGCAGGTGAGAGGAGAACTGGGCTCTTGATATCTTAATTTACTAAATCTTGCTCTCCTGAAATCTAACACCCTTGTGCCACTGTAGCCTATGAAAATTATATATTATTACTATGCTGAATTTAAGTAGCTTGTCATAACTAAGAATAACAAAGAAGCCTAGAATCAATCACACTTCTTTATTAACAAAACGATGATTCAAGATGGATTCCTCTCTGGCTGGATTTTCTACATTATGCATCATGAAGTAGGTAACTCAGAAACATTTCTGATGCAGGCTAGGCTCAATTTATTAAACAACACATTTCATTGTGGTTAGAATCCCTCATATATGCAATGTCCTAAGGCTTTGGATACCTGGAGAGTTGGTTCAGTAACTGTTCTGTCTGCATCCTGGGGATCTGTAGCAGAAATTCTGAATATTTTTTTTCCTTCACTTTCATTCCTTATGTTAAGTAAAATATTTCACTACCCTCTTTAATATTAAAGTTCTCACTGACTTGGTATATGCTAAGTAACAGTTATTTAATTCTCATCTTCATCCTGTCTTCAGCTGAGTAATCCTTTCTTGTCTGAGGATTCTCACTGATTTCATCTAGACTTTTCAAGTGAGTAGGATCTGACCTTGCATCTTTCCCAACCAAGAAGTCCTTAGAGTTGTATTCTCTTATATTCCACAGAGATATACTCCACCTTCTACAAATCCCCCTACAGATGTGCATATCACCAATCTACCACATAACACCGAAGCAGCCCTTTTCCCAGGAGCACCTTCCTGGTTCTTACTAACTCTCCCTTGAACACAATTTCTCTCCTTTTCTCTGCTTGCTTTTCTGGCGCTAGTCCTCTAAATTTGGCAGAGACAAGCAGCTGCAGCCGTAAAGCAGCTGGTTGTAGTCCAATGCATCTTTGTTCCAGCTGATTAAGGATCTGTTATGTTGTCCTTCACTTTCCTTTTCTTGTTGCTGAGAAGATGCATATTCTCACATGATCCATCCGCAATCTATTAGGACCACTTGAGTTCAAACTTCTAGATAGGGAGCCACTGAAGGAAATTTGCAGACATGCTGGTAGAGCTGGTTGAATTATTTCTTGTGGATATTTTTAGTTAACAAGTTTAGTCTCTTTCTGTTTGTGAGTTGATCATGACTTGCAACATTTGTGTTCATGACTTGAAATTGTTTGCCTATGGATTTTTCACTGTATTCATGTGATTATTTGGTATTTGAAGTTGCTCAAGCTTTATAATGGATCACCTGAATCATATGGTATTAGTTCTGGTCCATGATTGGATCTACAGAACTTTCACTCAGCTCATTTCATGGTAAGTTTTAACTAAAAAATTTAAACTGCAAACCCAAACTTTACCTGTCACGCACAATGGCACGAACAAAACTTCAGTCAGGCAGAGAGGGTGCAAATATAGCTGAATGAAAAGATGGGTCAGAATTTGCAAAAATGTTTGCAAATTTCTCACTAGCCATCCAGTTCTACACAAGTAATGCAAAGCTTGAGCCTGTAAACTGAAGTTTTTCAGCTCATAGGATTTCTGACAAATCTAAGGGAAAGATTCTCATTTCTGTCTCAGATGTCTCATCAATGCAACAGGACCCAAATTACTGTAAATTTGTGCTGTTTCATGTCACTGTAAAATAAAAAGGAGTTGACACTTTGGAATAGAAAGAACTTTTGAAGTACTTTATGTAGAAAGAATATTGGATTTACTTCTTTAAAAAATGTGTTATACACTTTAGGGCAGGCATAGTAATTTCTAGCTGATAAAGGTGATTTTAAAAACAAATTAATTGCTGGATTTCTATACTCCAAAGTACCTCTCTAACCTTGTAAAACTGTCATGCTCCAGACATTTTGCACACTGAAGAAAATCACTGTTTTGCCTGGAGCAAGGAACATAAATGTTGCAACACTGACTCCTCCTCTAATGGGCTGAGAATGTACAAGTACATAGTTATATTGCTCAGAGCCGTCAGACTGAATATCTTGGGAGTCAACGCTGTAAACATTAGAGATTTTTCTGAATCTTGTTTTGTATTTGAGAGTGGGGGATTTTTCTTTCTCTGGATTGATTGAAGTTGTTTAACTGTGTTACCAATGCTGGATTTTCATATCCTTGTTCAGGAAGTGTTCCCGAACTGACATGGATCAACCCAGACTTCATTACCAGGCAAAAGTGAGTACTGTGGCTAAACCTGTTCCTAAAGTGAGTTTGAATATAAGGACGTTCATCATTGTATAAAGATTGATTGGTAGAGTTTGTTAATGTTAATAGGCTATTAAAAATAATCAGAAACCAGCTAAACTTAATACAATACATTAGATACTGTGTAGCTAACAGCTGATGGAAAAAACTATTGTTTTGGTGACAACTGTCAGCCAGGTGACAACTGTCTCCTGTGAATTGCTAATAATAATTCGGACAGAGATATTATACTTTACAAGGACACATAGACTTGCACTGGTCTTTTAATTAAGTGTTGAAATAATCTTACATGATTTCATTATTACCCTAATGTACATCCACATTGATGTGCTTTGGCACCCCCAATGTTTCTCAGAAGATGACTGATTTGGATCAGATTAAGTGTTTGACATCTCAGCATTCACTGACACTGGCATCGGGTAAAAGGGAAGCACAGAAACATGAGAACAGCTAACTGAGCTGTGGAGGAGAAAGGAAGCTGTGATGACTTATAGCTCTTGATTTCAAGAATTCAGTGATCCCTTCCTGCATGCTGTGGAAGCCTGGTGCCTTCCCTATCACATTTTCAGTATTCTGGGTATCACGTAGGATCTGTTTGTTTGTTGGTTGTGGAGGTTTTTTTGTTGGGGGGGTAGCATTTCTTTGCTGTCACTTTCTCAGGCTGACCTACCTACAGCAAACAGTATGGATCCCTTTTATTTCTCTCCTACATCAAGCCTCCCTCTCACTGAAGCCCTGCACTGCAGACACCTATCTTTTATATTTTGTCTTGAGAGATGGGTCACTGTTGTTGAACTGCTAGGAACTTCCTTTCCCAAAGGCAGATGAATGGTCTGCCTCTGCAGTATGAACAAGTCTAAGCAGGGAGTACTTGTGGCACCTTAGAGACTAACCAATTTATTTGAGCATGAGCTTTCGTGAGCCACAGCTCACTTCATCAGATGTGTACCGTGGAAACTGCAGCAGACTTTATATACACACAGAGAATATGAAACAATACCTCCTCCCACCCCACTGTCCTGCTGGTAATAGCTTATCTAAAGTGATCAACAGGTGGGCCATTTCCAGCACAAATCCAGGTTTTCTCACCCTCCACCCCCCCACACAAATTCACTCTCCTGCTGGTCACTTTAGATAAGCTATTACCAGCAGGACAGTGGGGTGGGAGGAGGTATTGTTTCATATTCTCTGTGTGTATATAAAGTCTGCTGCAGTTTCCACGGTACACATCTGATGAAGTGAGCTGTGGCTCACGAAAGCTCATGCTCAAATAAATTGGTTAGTCTCTAAGGTGCCACAAGTACTCCTTTTCTTTTTGCGAATACAGACTAACACGGCTGTTCCTCTGAAACCTGTCACTAAGCAGGGAGTGATGCCTGATATGTATGTGTACAACAAGTGCTATCATTTACTGCATGTTCTATGTTGGTACTGCTAGCTGCTAAAACTGATAATTAATTATGCTATGGGCTGTTTATCTCTGATGAAATGCTCTAGATAAACAACCTGGTGGGAGGATTAGCAACAGCTCACATGCAGCTGGGCATATGTGGCAAGCAGACCTTGAAGGGAAGGGGAACCTGGAGGAATACAGGTTGTATAGATTAACGTTAGTCCCAGGCAAACATGAAAAGAATTGGTGTTTGAGGGTGGGGTGGTAATTCAGAGTTTAGATTCATGTCTGCAACGTGTTTGTGGTTTTTGGACTAGAAATTGGACGACATCATCAGAATAAGCTTTCTTGTGAGAACTGAGTACTATGAAATAGGGGGCAACTTTGTCTTGTGGACTAAGCACAGAGCTGGAATTTAGGACTCCAAGTTTCCTAGCCTAGCTCAGCCACAGACTCCTTGTAACCTTGAGCATGTCACTTAGGCCTGCATTTGTAAAAGTTGTCACTGCTTTTGGGTGCCTCCTGTATTTGGTGTCTAGTTTGAGACCTTCTTTAGAGGTGGTGAGCTCCCACTGGCTTCAGCTGGAGTTGCTCAGCGCCACGAAAAGTCGGACTTATCTGTCTCAGTTTGGGCACCCAAATGCTTAGACACGCCAAACTAGTAGCAACTTCTGAAAACTTTGGCACTGATTCAGAGGCTGTGGGAACTCAGCACCTCTGAAAATGAAAGGTGAATTCCTGGCCAACTGAAGTCCAAGGGAGTTTTGTCATTGACTTCAGTGGGGGCAGGATTTCAGCTCAGGCGTTTAATCTCCCTAGGCTGACTTCCTCCTCAGTGTTTACACAGAGATTAATTACAGCTTGTAAAGCAACATAAGTATGCTATGTATTGTTACTTCATAGTCTCTGCTGGGTTGAAGATACTCATAGCTTTTGTCAAGATCTTTTAGTACTTCTACACCCTCAACGTTACAAAGCTTAAATATGCAAATTTAGTTTTTTAAAAATTAACTAAATTTGGTAAGCCTCAGGAAGGATCTGGTTTTGATTCCCCTCCTCCCTCGTCCCTCTCTCCCTCCAGCCCCACCCCACACTTTTGCTAGGCAGAGCCCTTCTCGAGGGATCTATTCTGTTCCCCAGCAATCTTTAGCCTTTCTATTGGCTGTAACTTCCAGGCCTCAGTTTAATAAAGCACGGTTTGCTGCATCACTTACTACTGAAGAAACAAGAAACAAGTTTTACTCTGAATTATGCCCCATTGCTCTTGAAACCAGTAAGGATGTATGTTGGTGTAGAATGTGGCCCAAAGCTTTTGCTGTATTAGGGACATGGCTTTATTTGGGCTACTTTAAGTAGAATATTAAACCCTTCATAGTGTAACACTTTAGCCAGGAGGAGTCAGCAACAACAAGGACCAGGTTCAGTATCTAAGTTCCTCTTAATAATACATAACAGAACCAGCTCGAGCCCTCACCCACTAATCAGGGAAAATTTAACTATCACCCCAGGTGCCTATAAAAGACAATACTTCCCCACTAGCCAGTACTAACTCTCTGCATAATAAGAGAAAACTTATTAAAAGGGCGAGGGAATCTAACATTAATTTGGGAACACACCACAACCACAATTCAAAAGCATGGGCAGTGTCCAACACACAAATATCCCTTTAACACACCATTACCCTTTCCCTCAGCTGCACCATACTCTCAGTTGGTTATTGTTGACCAGCAAAGACCCAGAGTTCAGAGATGTATTCATACTGGTCCACCTCCTACCCCTAAAACAGGGGTGGCCCACCTGTGGCTCCGGAGCCACATGCGGCTCTTCAGAAGTTAATATGCGGCTCCTTGTGTTGGCATCGACTCTGGGGCTGGAGCTACAGGCGCCAACTTTCCAATGTGCCGAGGGGTGCTCACTGCTCAGCCCCTGCCTCTGCCACAGGCACTGCTCCCACTCCCACCCTTTCCGCCCCGCCTCCCCCGAGCCTGCCGTGCACTCGCTCCTCCCCATCCCCAGAGCCTCCTACATGCCAGGAAACAGCTGATTGGGAGGTGCGGGGAGGAAGGGGGAGGCACTGATGTGGGGGGAGGCTGCCAGTGGGTGGGAGGTGCTGGGAGGAGGGAAGCGGGGGAGCTGATGGGTTGCTGCTGACCTATTACTGTGGCTCTTTGGCAATGTACATTGGTAAATTCTGGCTCCTTCTCAGGCTCAAGCTGGCCACCCCTGCCCTAACGGTAAGAATCAAGCAATGCCTCCTTTACTACTTCTGCAACTGGCTTGCTGCTGCTATCCCTACCCCCTGCTTAGCAGGTAAGCTTCAGTTTAGAATGACACCCTCGCTCAGGGTATACTAAGTACAGTTCTGCTGCCTTTTACTCATACACTAAGGATAACAGCATTTCATTGCCCCTGCATTCAAAAGTGAATTATAACCCCAAAGCAGCCAAAATTGATCATTTTGGCAAAGCAACTCTGTCTGCTGAATACCTGGGCAGGGTAGGTGTCTATGCATATAAAGTCTGCTCCTGAAGTCTTTTTCCCCCAGTGTGTCAATAGATGTCAGGGGAGAGCTCATTCACACCCTGCTTACGACAGGGTTGAGTGTGTATCAGACACAGAGACAGACCAGGCAGAGAACCATAGTTATGTGGATAGGATGTAGTTACTAATGACATCTATACTAGAGTACCAAGACAGTGCAATATAAGCACATTGGGGCCTGAGCGTGGAAAAGGGCAATATAAATGGAGTGAGTCACTTCTTCCTTAAAGCTTAGAAAAAAGTTTATACTAGTTCTGAGGTCACATGATGAGATTTGGGGGGGGGTGCATTTTTGTTCAGTCACCATTTTTGAGAAACTTTCTAGTTTCTAGTGTGATAGTTGGCACTTGTTGTAAGTAGGCCTGCTGATTAATCGCAGTTAACTCACGTGATTACCTAAAAAAAAAAAAAATCACAATTTAAAAAATTAATTACCATTTTAATCACACTGTTAAACAATAGAATACCAATTGAAATGTATTGAATATTTTTGATGTTTTTGTACATTTTAAAATATATTGATTTCAGTTACAACACAGAATACAAAGTGTACAGTGCTCACTTTATATTTTTATTACAAATATTTGCACTGTAAAAATGATAAAAGAAATAATATTTTTCAGTTCACCTCATACAAGTACTATCGTGCAATCTCTTTATCATGAAAGTACAACTTAGAAATGTAGATTTGTTTTTGTTACATAACTACCCTCAAAAACAAAACAATGTAAAACTTTAGAGCCTACAAGTCCACTCAGTCCTACTTCTTGTTCTGCCAAATGCTAAGAGAAACAAGTTTGTTTACATTTACAGGAGATGATGCTGCCTGCTTCTTGTTTACAATACCACCTGAAAGTGAGAACAGGTGTTTGCATGGCACTTTCATAGCCGGCATTGCAAGGTATTTACGTGCTAGTTATGCTAAACATTCATATGTCCCTTCATGCTTAGGCCACCATTCCAGAGGATGTGCTTCCATGCGGATGATGCTTGTTAAAAAAACAATGCATTAATTCATTTTGTGACTGAACTTCTTGGGGAGAATTGTATGTCTCCTACTCTGTGTTTTACCTGCATTCTGCCATATATTTCATGTTATAGCAGTCTCGAATGATGACCCAGCATGTTGTTCGTTTTAAGAACACTTTCACTGCAGATTTGACAAAATGCAAAGAAGGTACCAATGTGAGATTTCTAAAGATAGCTATAGCAATTGACCCAAGATTTAAGAATGTGAAGTGTCTTCCAGAATCTGACTGGGATGGGGTGTGGAGCATGCTTTCAGAAGTCTTAAAGGAGCAACACTCTGATGTGGAAACTACAGATCCTGAACCACCAAAAAAGTTTTACATTGTTTTATTTTTGAATGCAGTTATTTTTTGTACATAATTCTCTATTTCTGAGTTCAACATTCATGATAAAGAGACTGCACTACAGTACTTGTATTAAGTGAACTGAAAAATACTATTTCTTTTATTTTTACAGTGCAAATATTTATAATTTAAAAAAGTGAGCACTGTACACTTTGTATTCTGTGTTGGAATTGAAATCAATCTATTTGAAAATATGGAAAACATCCAAAAATATTAATATAAATAATCTATTATTTAACAGCCCGATTAATTATTTTAATTACTTGACAGCCCTGGTTGTAAGCATCACCTAGTAGTTAGGGGGTTTATACTACACAGTTTTGACAATGCAAGTTACACCAAAAGTCAAACATTGGTATAATTACATTGCTTGTGCATGTTCACACGACCTTCCTTCTGTCGGTGCAGTGCATCCATAGCTGGATCTCTAGTATAGACAGTGAGAGCAGTGCACTGTGGGTAGCTATCCCACTGTGTTACTCGCCACCATCTGCAGCTAGGAGTTGTGGGAAGCTAGAGTGAATCACAGTGCAGCGTGGGTGTGGGCTCAATGTCCCTTGATGCAGTTTTTTCCATTCCATGGGCTTCTGACCGCATTTCATGGCATTTTTCAATGACCCCTGTTTACTATGCACCCACCATCTGTCTGAAAGGATGGATCCTGCACTGCTTTCATCTGTTGTGGTCACTGTTATAAACACATCGCAGATGGTCATGCAGTATATCACGAGCTCCCAGTCTAAACAGGAATCAGAGTTGCCTGACCTTCTGTGGGCCATGAAAAGAAACAACACTAGATTACTTTTGGCATTCATGGAGCAGCTGCCCAAAGGAGACCATCACTTTTGGGCTTGGGGAAACAAGCACAGAGTGGTGCAGTCACATTGTTATGCAGGTCTCTAATGACGAGCAGTGGCTGCAGAACTTTTGGATGCATAAAGTCACCTTCCTGGAACAGTGTGTGGAGTTCGCCCCAGCACTGAGGTGCAAGGACACCAAAATGAGAGCTGCCCTTTCGGTGAAGAAGCACATGGCGATCTCTATGTGGATGCTAGCAACTCCAGGCTGCTACCAGTCAGTTGCGAATCAGTATGGAGTCAGAAAGTCCACCGTTGAGGCTGCGCTAACACAAGTGTTCAGGGCCATTAATTTCATCCTGCTACAAAGGACGGTGACTCTTGGCAATGTGTGTGAAATAGTGGATGGCTTTGCGGCAGTGGGATTCCCTAACTGCGGTGGGGCAATAGCTGACACGCGTATCCTAATTTTGGCTCCAGACCATCTTGTGACAGAACACATCAATAGAAAGGGTTACTTCTCTGTGGGATTGCGGGAGATTCCAGTGAGGATGTTGAAATGCCCATAGTGATCCTGGGAGACCCAGTGTACCCCTTACTCCCATGGAAGTGGTAGGTCTTTGGCGCAGCACCAGAACGATGGTTTGCCTCCCTGGCGTTCTAGTACACCTGCATCAGCTCCTTTATCTTTGCACAGTACTGATGCGTGTCCTGTTCATAGCCCTTATCCAACATGCCACAAGAAATCTGACCATAGGTATCAAAGTTCCTACAGCTGGAGTAGAGCTGGGACTGCACAGCCTCCTCTCCCCACAGTGCCAGGAGATCCAACAACTCAGGTGTGCTCCAAGTGGGAGAGGGTTTGTTGCGAGGAGACACCATGGTCCGCTGGGAAGATGTGATCTGAGCTGTTCACGCCAAGCAAACAGGAAATGGGACTTCAAAAATTTCCAGGTCTTTAAAAGGGGAGGGGCGGGTGCCTGTGTACAAGGGTGCAAGGCAGGGGAGTTCCAACTGCTGACCAGAATGGTCAGGATGGGCATTGTGGGACGCGTCCTCCTGGAGGCCATTTATAACAACATAACCAAGCACGGTATCTACACTAACATTTTGTCTATATAACTTTGCTGCAAAAAGCTCTACACCTCTCATCAAAGTGCTTTTATTTTGTTGGCAAAGCAGGAGAGTTTTGTCGGCGGAAGGAGCATTGCAGTGTGTTCACCTCCACTGTTTTGTCGACGAAACCTGACTGTTGTCGAAAAAATTGTGTAGTGTAGACAAGGCCTACGTGTGGAGGGAGGTTGGTAGGGGAGCCCAGGCCCTCCCACTCCACCAGGTTGCCGCCAAGGACCCTGCAAGGGATACTGAAGGTCTGGCACTCAAAAGCACCTTAAGGCTGCCCTCCCTTGTCCATTTCCTACCACCCACTCTACTGTCCAAGTTTTGTGGTCTGCAGCAAAAGGGTAATGAAAAAGCTATTAACTGCACCTTCAGTTTGTCTGGGCCCAGCAGGTAAGTGCCTCTTCTCCAAGAGAGGCTTCTGCAACATCCCTTCTCAGGTGCTCCCAGTGCAGGTCTGTCTCCCTGCCTTTGCAGCACCCTTTTGAGATGTCTGGCTTCCCTCTTAAGTGCCACCTCTATATGGAGCATGCTCTGCAGGTGTGACTACGGTGGGTAATCTGCACCCAGAATTGCTCTTTAACCCCTTCAGTTCTAATGCAGGGTTTATTCACCCCGTCACGTATCCCCATGAAGATGCTGAATAGAGAAAAGCAGTAGTTTAACACAGCTCTAGTTTTTAGCAGTGCCAAGGAGGATGAAAGCTACAGAGGAAATGAGAAGGGAGCAGAAATGTTTGAGAATACATATCACAATGTGACTTTTATCAGGAAAGAGGATGGAAACCAGGAAATTGCCAACAGAATTAGTTTGCTTTGCCTTGTGACTGTAATAACTTACCCTGAAGTAGATATAGACCTGAGCCACTGAATTCAGATATAGATGGTCCTTGCATCTGGGGGTGTGGTTCCAACCCATATTTTGATGATGGAATTTTGGCAAACACAGCAGTCAGGGGATCTGTTTTCTTAAAATATTGTTTAAGTAAATAAAACATTATGATGTGGCCCTTTTTTATTCTTTAGCAAAATGTTCAGAACTCTGCACTATTGTTTGACTTTGAAAGTTTGATATTAAAACACATTGGACCTGATTCTTTTTCTCACTCTTGATTTAACAGAGAGCAAAATCTGTTTCTCCATAATTCCCTTCTTCATTAAAAACGGTTGTCAGAAGAAAAAAATCCTTCCCTTTTTGGCACATAATTTGGAAAGAATCCAACACTGGCAATATCCATT
This sequence comes from Caretta caretta, assembly GCF_965140235.1. Classification (NCBI taxonomy): domain Eukaryota; kingdom Metazoa; phylum Chordata; order Testudines; family Cheloniidae; genus Caretta; species Caretta caretta. Next base: position 25,376,618 of record NC_134210.1, on the reverse strand, counting down.
TGTCAAGACAAGTGATAAAAACAGATTTTGAATGTTAGGTGCAATAAAATTGCTGAAATAGCAGTTGGTGGGTGTTTGTTATTACTGTATTCATAAAACAATATCAGGATCCTCAGTATATAGTTTGGTCTTTTGATCAAATATATTTAAAAGCTTTTAAAAGAGAAATAAAATAAAGGGGATTTTAAGTAGAATAAGTATCATTGCTAATTGTGAAACAAAAACAATGAGCCAATGCTCCCTGATTTTATTGCACTTTATCTGGATTCACTAGTCTACTCCCAGAGATTTGAGATGGATGCACAATGACTAAACTTCACTGTAGTTTATCAGCTTTAAAAGCAGCAGTAGATCAGATGTGCTGATGCCTCCAGCTGGTGGAGAGGGGGAAGATTCCATCCCTAACCACTGACGAATTTCCCTTGAAAAATTGTTTATTCAGGTTTTGTGGAGGAGACCAGGATTTGTCCCTTAATAATTATTGTTTATAAAAACTCTAGCTTAATGCCTAGCACTCTGCCATTTCAGTAAGGCTAACTGCTAAAACTGACAGAATACTTGGGTTACAAATTAATTTCTTTATTTCAATTCTATTTCTAGCCTTAACAGTATGAATTTTGTGTAATACAGAAGGTCAGACTAAATTATCACAATTGTCCCATCTGGCCTTGGAATCTATTAATACAGTTTTCTACAGTTGCTGTGCTGACAAGTTTTGAATAGAGATGCCCAATATGAATTGGTCTCTTTGCATCATACTAGACAACGGAGATTAATGTCATATTCATAGCAGAGTAATGTACAATTCCAGAACACAGAAAGCTAATATTTCCATTCACTTCACCATTATGATTTTTCACAATATGATACAATGCGCTAATAGTGTTGTACTCATGACAAAATTGATGTCAATTCATACATGACATCAGGATTTCCTCTTGTGATAGAAAAATGTTATAGAGTGAGTGACAGGACTGCTATCCTGAGTTTGCAGAAATTTGCCACTTGAGTCATGAATCATAGAAATGTAGGGCTGGAAGAGTCCTCAAGAGGTCATCTAGTCCATCCCCCTGCGCTGAGGCAGGACCATGTATATCTAGACCAACCCTGAAGGTAACCTGTCCCAGTATTTAACTACCCTTATATTTGGGGGGAAAAAAATTCCTGGTATCTGACCTGAATATCCCTTGTTGAGAATTAGGCTGCTTACTTTTTATCCTACCCTCAGTGGACATGTCAGCAGACCGAGTCATAGGCAGTCAGGCCTAGTGGTCGGAGCAGGAGTCAGGTCTAGTGGCCTAGTTCCACAATAGATTAAATGGAAATGGTATCCCATGGTTGAGGTGGAATGGACATGGGCTGGAAAAGGATGAGCAGGAGCACTTGGTCTGGGCACACAGGTCAAAGGATCTTATGCACTTCTTAATTGAGGTATGCAAGCCTGGCCACCAGAAACTCCTTGTGATTAGGCTCCAGATCTTGAGGTGGCCAGAGAGCCCTTCAAGGAATGCATCACGGCATAACTTAAGAACCTGCAGTCTTTGTTGCCCTTTTGGGACATAGATACGCTCCTTATAGTCGAGGACCCTAAACCTGGGGGCCGGTGGGGCGTCGGCATTCTCCAGAGTCTGATCGATCTGAGTAGCGAAGGGGTCATTGGGTAACAAGATATGTTTACAAGATATGTAACCCCAACCAGGGGTATTCTGTTTGCTACCCAAGATCCATAAGCCTGGAAATCCTGGACGCCCCATCATCTCAGGCATTGGCACCCTAACAGCAGGATTGTCTGGCTATGTGGACTGTCTCCTCAGGTCCTACGCTACCAGCACTCCCAGCTATCTTCGAGACACCACTGACTTCCTAAGGAAACTACAGTCCATTGGTGATCTTCCAGAAAACACCATCCTGGCCACTATGGATGTAGAAGCCCTCTACACCAACATTTCACACAAAGATGGACTACAAGCTATCAGGAACAGTATCGCCGATAATGTCACGGCAAACCTGGTGGCTGAACTTTGTGACTTTGTCCTCACCCACAACTATTTCACATTTGGGGACAATATATACCTTCAAGTCAGCGGCACTGTTATGGGTACCCGCATGGCCCCACAGTATTCCAACATTTTTATGGCTGACTTAGAACAACGCTTCCTTAGCTCCTGTCCCCTAGCCCTCCTACTCTACTTGCGCTACATTTATGACATCTTTATCATCTGGACCCATGGAAAAGAAGCCCTTGAGGAATTCCACCATGATTTCAACAATTTCCATCCCACCATCAACCTCAGCCTAGACCAATCCCCACAAGCGGTCAATTTCCTGGACACTACTGTACTAATAAGCGATGGTCACATAAACACCACCCTATACCGGAAACCTACTGACTGCTATACTTACCTACATGCCTCCAGCTTCCATCCAGGACACACCACACGATCCATTGTCTACAGCCAAGCTCTAAGATACAAACGCATTTGCTCCAATCCCTCAGACAGAGCGAAACACCTACAAGATCTCTATCAAGCATTCTTAAAACTACAATACCCACCTGCTGAAGTGAAGAAACAGAATGACAGAGCCAGCAGAGTACCTAGAAATCACCTACTACAGGACAGGCCTAACAAAGAGAATAACAGAACGTCACTAGCTGTCACCTTCAGCCCTCAACTAAAACCTCTCCAGCGCATCATCAGAGATTTACAACTTATCCTGAAGGATGATCCCTCACTCTCACAGACAGACCAGTCCTTGCTTACAGACAGCCCCCCAACCTGAAGCAAATACTCTCCAGCAACCACACACCACACAACAAAAACACTAACCCAGGAACCTATCCTTGCAACAAAGCTCGATGCCAACTCTGTCCACGTATTTATTCAAATGACACCATCATAGGACCTAATCACATTAGCCACGCCATCAGGGGCTCATTCACCTGCACATCTACCAATGTGATATATGCCATCATGTGCCAGCAATGCCCCTCTGCCATGAACATTGGCCAAACCGGACAGTCTCTACACAAAAGAATAAATGGACACAAATCTGACATCAGGAATCATAACATTCAAAAACCGATAGGAGAACACTTCAACCTCTCTGGCCACTCAGTAAAAGATTTAAGGGTGGCAATTTTGCAACAGAAAAGCTTCAAAAACAGACTCCAACGAGAAACTGCTGAGCTTGAATTAATATGCAAACTAGATACCATTAACTTGGGTTTGAATAGAGACTGGGAGTGGCTGGGTCATTACACATATTGAATCTATTTTCCTAAATTAAGTATTCTCACACCTTCTTGTCAACTGTCTAAATGGGCCATCTTGATTATCACTACAAAAGTTTTTTTTCCTGCTGATAATAGCTCATTTTAATTAATTAGCCTCTTACAGTTTGTATGGCAACTTCCACCTTTTCTGTATGTATATATATATCTTCTTACTATATGTTCCATTCTATGCATCCGATGAAGTGGGCTGTTGCCCATGAAAGCTTATGCTCTAATAAATTTGTTAGTCTCTAATGTGCCACAAGTACTCCTGTTCTTTTTGCAGATACAGACTAACATAGTTGCTACTCTGAAAGATATGAACTGGCTCCCGTAGGCCGTCGTCTGCTGTGCCATTGATGAAATTGAAAGCCTTTAGAATCATAGAGGGAGTTTTCTCACCCAATTCCAAGTACTCAGCCTTATGGGACAGGGTGTCAGCCTTCCCATTTCTTGTTCCTGGGTGGTAGGTGACGATGAAATCAAACTGACGAAGAAGAGGGACCAGCAGATCTGTTGATGGTTGAGGTGTCTGGCTTTTCAAAGGTATTCCAGGTTCTTGTGATCTTTGAGCACTTGGACAAGGAACCTGGCCCCCCTCTAGTAGGTACCGCCATTTCTCAAATGCTCTCAGGGTAGCTAAGAGTTTCTTATGATATATATCATAATTCTTCTCTGCTGAGGCTAGCTTGTGAGAGTAATAGACACATGGGTGAAGTCAACCAATAGGACCTACCAGTTGGGACAGTATTGCACCCAAGACAAACTTGGATGCATCTGCCTCCATGATGAATGGTTTGGTAGGGTCTGGGTGTACCAAGATGGGTGCTATGGTGAATTTCTCTTTTAGCTGATCAAAGATGGTTTGGGCTTCCAAGGACCAGGTGAACCAGACTCCTTTTTGCAGAAGGGCGGACAGAGGAGCAATTAGACTGGAAAAATCCCTCAATTAACTGCTGGTAGAAGTTAGTGAAGCCTAAGAACCGTTGGCTCCGGTGGGTGTACTTTGGTACAGCCCACTCAGAGATGGCCATCACCTTGTGTGGGTCCCTGGTTAGTCCCTTGGGGGAGATAATGTAACCAAGAAATTCTATTGCATCCTGGTCAATCTTGCATTTTTCAGGCTTTGCGTATAGAGCGTGTTGGCAAAGTCTTTCTAGGACACTGCAGACCTGCTGATCATGAGAAGCCTGATTTTCCAGAAAAGAGAGGGTGTTGTCCAAATAAATGACTACATGGCTGTCTAACACATCCCTGAAGATATCATTTATGAAGTGCTGGAAGGTGTCTGGGGGATTTCACAGTCCAAACAGCATGACCAGGTACTCAAAGTGTCCGGACTGTGTACAGATGGCAGTCTTCCACTAATCTCCCACTCTAATCTGGACCACATTATAGGCCCATGAAGGTCCATTTTAGTAAAAATCTTTGTGGAGTGGAATCTTTCAAAAAGCTCATTAATGAGAGGGTATCTATTTATAATCATAACTCTGTTTAACACCCAATAGTCAACACAGGGCCTTAGTGATCCATCTCTTTTCTTTACAAAGAAAATTGGAGCCCCAGCTGGAGATGTGGAAAGACAAATAAATGCCTTTTGTGGATTTTTCTGGAGGTAGTCATGGAGAGCTTGAAGTTTTGGCTCTGAAAGAGAGTAGATGCAGCCAAAAGGGACTTCTGCTCCGAGCTAGAAGTTGATGGGATAGTTATAGCTATGGTGGGGTGTCAGAGTGTCCGTTTTTGGGGTTTTTTTGTCAAACACATCAGCAAAATCCTTGTATTTAAGTGGTAACATGGAGGCAGTGGATGACTGCAGACAGTAATGAGACTTCCTGGGGGTTAACCTGTTCAGACTTGGAATCTCTTGGAAAGCAAGCTCAACCATGAAGGGTTCCAAATCTGTAGTCCCCTCAGTCTGGTTTCAGGAGACAGAATTGTTGGCAATGTGGGGAGCAGAACTGTATCAGGCCTGCTCTCCAGCAAATGCATGGGTTGTGTGTAGTGAGCCAGGGCATGCCAAGAACTGCTGGAAAGTGTGATTCTTGGATAAGTTCAAACCCCTGGAGAGTCATAGCTTATAGGGGTTCAGTCTGGTGGGTAACTGGGCTTGATAAGAGGAGAGAGCCATAGATAGACTCCACCTGACTAAATCTTAGCTGGGGGGCAGGGGAGAGCATGGGCTGGATGGTGGGGGGGGGGGCACTGCTGTGGGGGGGGGCAGTGGCACCAGCTGCTGGAGGGCACCGAGCAGTGGGTACTCTAGTTGCCCCCAGAACCCCCCACCCACCACTGCTCCCACCGTCCCCAAGACAGCTGCTGGAGTGGCACCAACACTGCTCAGGCAGCCCCGGGAAACTGGCCCTGTGGGTCACCCACCCACCCTGCTCTTGCTGTCCCTGGGATCTCTGCTCAGGTGGTCCCCAGGGCCAGCCACACTGGCTGCTACTTGGGCAGTTCCTGGGGCCATCTGCCCAGGGCCACCCGAGCAGCAGTCGGTGCGGCTGGCCTCGGGGCCGCTCTAGCAGTGCCTGAGCGGCTGGCTGCGGGGCCGCCCAAGTGGCTGGCTGTGGGGCCAGCTCCTTGGGTGGCCCTGGGATCAGCCACACTGGCCTCTGCAGAGGTCAAGGAGGTCATGGAAAGTTATGGAATCCGTGACTTCCGCGATCTCCGTGACAGACCTGAAGCCCTACTCATGAATGATGGGAGAGCTACCAGAGGACTGGAAAAGGTACTATATTTGCCTTATCTATAAAAGAGGGGAATAAGCATGGGTGCAGGCACAATTTATATAGTGGGGGTGCGGAGAGCCATTGAACCAAACTGTAAATCCTATATGTGATGGAACCACTTCAAGCCAGGGAGTGCAGCAGCACCCCTAGTTCCAGCACCTATGGGAATAAGGAAAACTCAGGGAATTATAGACTAGTCTTCTTAACTTTAGTACCTGGAAAAATAAAATGGAGTGAATAATCAAACAATCTGCTTGTAAGCACCTAGAAGATAAGGTGATTAGTAACAATCAACATGGATTTGTCAAAAATAAATCCTGTCAAACCAACCTAATATCCTTCTTTGACAGGGTAACAAAACTTGAGGGTAGCAGGAAAGCAGTAGATGTGCTATTTCTCGACTTGAGTAAGGTTTTGATAGTCTCATGTGACCTTTTCATAAACAAACTAGGGAAATTATAGCCTAGACAAACCTACTATAAAGTGGGTGCACAACTGATTGCAAAACTGCCCTCAGAGAGTAGTTATCAATGGTTCACCATCAAGCTAGAACAGCATTTCAAGAGAGATCCCGCAGGGATCTGGCCTGGTTTTTGTTTGTTTGTTTTTTTTTGTTATTAGGAGACTGAAAAGTTTGTATGTAAACAAGGGCTATGCTTTGTCTTTGACTCTGAATGGACTCTGAATAAAAGGTTGGATGACTCACTTAAGCTGAATTGAGCTGGTAAGGGGCCTTTATTAATTCAAAATTGAATCCACTTAAGAGCAATCAAGGGTTAAACTGTCTTTTAAACTATAGTCCTTGGCAGAGGATGGTGAGGAATTATGCCGCCTCAGTCAGAGCTCCCTGAGGCAGACATAATGCTTCTGGGAGTACTGGGAAACACTGCCTCTGGTGAACCCAGAATGATGCATTCTATATTCTATATTGGTGAGGTTAGTCCTGATGACTTCTGGTACAGAGCAAGAAAGGGAATGAAGCCTGAATGGTCCTGGTCTGAGGCATTTGGAAGAGAAGTCTACAAGAACAACCAATGGATACTAGTATAGCCCTGTAGGCATGAGCTGAGCATCCCAATTTTTTGTTCATGTTAATGGTGACTGGCACTGCTCTAAAAACCCATAGGTGTAAATTAGGGGCTTGGCTGATATGGCGGGAACTGAGCAAGTCAGAATTCTCGAGCATTATCAAGAGACACTAGGAATGACAGCACAAGCTTATTAGCATTTGGGTGTGACTTGCTTTGCCTAAGGGAGGAAATTTGAAAGGAGACTTTTAATGCATTAAAATGTAAGTGAGTTAAATGTTAAATCTTTACAATCCACTTGTGTGCAATAGCAGACTAGAAATTGGATGCAACTTTCATCATTTGGATTAGCAGCCTATATGACACTGAGATCTGATACTGGTTTTTCAGTACCCCTTTTGTAGACATTGTTATTCTAAAGATATGTAATTGATAATGATGTAGCATGGTACCTTTTATTTTTGTAACTAGGAGTTCAGTCACAAATTGAATTAATGCATTGTTTTTTTTAACAAGCATCATCAGCGTGGCAGCATATCCTCTGGAATGGTAGCTGAAGCATGAAGGGGCATATGAACGTGTAGCATAACTGGCACGTAAATACCTTGCAATGCCAGCTATGAAAGTGCCATGCAAATGCCTGTGCTCACTTTCAGGTGGTATTTTAAACAAGAAGCGGACAGCATTATTTCCTGTAAATGTAAACAGTCTTGTTTGTTTTAACGACTGGCTGAACAAGAAGTAGGACTGGGTGGACTTGTAGGCTGTAAAGTTTTACATTGTTTTGTTTTTGAGTGCAGCTATGTAATAAAAAATACATTTGTAAATTACACTTAAACGATAAAGAGACTGCACTACAGTACTTGTCTGAGGTGAATTGAAAAATAATATTTCTTTTGTTCATTTTTACAGTACAAATATTTGTAAAAAAATAATAATATAAAGTGAGTACTGTCAACTTTGTGTACTGTGTTGTAATTGAAATCAATATGTTTAAAAATGTAAAAAAACATCCAAAATGTTTAATACATTTCAATTGGTATTCTGTTGTTTAACAGTGCAATTAAAACTGCGATTAATCGTGATTTTTTTTTTTTAGTTAAGCGCATGTTAACTGCGATTAATCAACAGTAGGGCTGCCAATTAATCGTAGTTAACTCACCCGATTAACTCAAAAAAATTAATCACTATTTTAAAAATTAATCGCAGTTTTAATCACACTATTAAACAATAGAATACCAATTGAAATGTACTAAACATTTGGATGTTTTTCTATATTTTCATATATATTGAATTCTCTGTTGTAATTGAAATCAAAGTCTATATTTTTATTACAAATATTTGCACTGTAAAAATGATAAACAAAATAAATAGTATTTTTCAATTCACCTCATACAAGTACTGTAGTGTAATCTCTTTCTTGTTTAAGTGCAGCTTACAAATGTAGATTTTCTTTTGTTACATAACTGTACTCAAAAACAAAACAATGTAAAACTCTAGAGTCTACAAATCCACTCAGACCAAAAGTTTAAGAATCTGAAGTGCCGTCCAAGCTCTGAGAGGGACATGATATGGACCACGCTTTCAGAAGTCTTCAAAGAGCAACACTCCGATGCGTAAACAACAGAACCCGAACCACTATAAAAGAAAAATCAACTTTGTGCTTATGGCATCTGACTCAGATGATGAAAATGAACATGTGTCAGTCTGCACTATTTTGGATGGCTATCAAGCAGAACTCATCATCAGCATGGATGCATGTCCTTTGGAATGGTGTTTGAAGCATGAAGGGACATATGAATCTTTAGCGCATCTGGCATATTATTATATCTTGCAATGCCGGCTTAGCTGCTACCCTAATTCACAGTCAGATACAACCTATGGTGATAACAAAATGCTTCTGGGTCAATATTATTAGGGAAGATGGAAAAGAAACTCTTGAATAACTTGTTGGGTTTAAAAATATATTGTTACACCAAGAAAAATGGTTCAAAAAATGGCTTAAATTAACTGGAGGGCAGGGCTGTCATTTGTATTTAAAGTGTGAGAACTAACAACATACATTTTTGAAACATCCGATAGCTCCTTGCAGCTAAATGAAGGGAGACCAGAACTTGCATTCCTGATATTTCCAAGATGGAAAAAAAAACAGGGGAAAAAAACCCATTATTATTATTTTTTTTAAGTGGTAAGGATTGTTCAGGCCCCTTTTATACATCATAAAGAAACAACAATAGTTATGAGCCCAATTTTTTAAATCTTTTCAGGTCATCATTAACGAACATAAGGAAACACCTAAGAGGAGGTTATTGAGTAAACTTTTTCATTTTACTGTGCGGTGGATTTTTTGTCTGTGTTAATTTGTGTTTTGTTGTTTGTTTTTTTCCCCCTTCGTTTGATCGTGCTATTCATATAATTCATCAGTGATGGATTCAGATGCTACACTCCACCTAGCAAGTTAAAGGAAACAAAAACCACGGACAATACTGTCCATGTTAAGAGCAGGGAAGGCAAAGCACATGCAAAGCACTCCTTTTCGTAAGTGCAGTAATGTAGGGGATTTATTTCCAGATAGATTCCTTTGCTTTCTGGGGAAGCAAACTCTGGAACAAATGTTAGCAGACAAATTGAGGAGACTTGGAGTTAACAGGGGTCTCTAGCAATTCTTGTAGAATTATAGTAAATCTGTAACTTCCCTGCCTGTTTTGCTTAGGAAACGTTTTGGGTTTTTAATGTCATTTACTGTCATCCTGAAGTGAATGAGGTATCTCTCTCAACAGCATTAATGAGAGTTCTGCACTTGCATGGAATGGACAATAAACTCCTGAGTGTATAATATGACACTCTGTACAAATGAAAATACCATAAAAATAAAAAAATCCTCTGAATTTGTAGTTTTTGGTGCATTTTGCAAGCTCTGAAGAGAAAGATATCTGAACTAATGCCAAAAAACACAGAACAACACTGGAAAATAAATGTAAAGGCCTGGCTTAGAGCCACAAAAGCCAGGGACTTTTGGGCCAAGGGCCAAAAATCCAGCATAGCCTCAGCTGAAACCATACTGCCTCAGGGGTCTGTTATGTGTTCGGATTTAATAAAACATGATGTCAAATAATGTACATTATTTGACATCATGTACTCAGCTGAAGTTTTATTTAAGTAAGACAGTCAATCAATACTTAGTGCAACACTATGCAGAATACAGAAAGAAAAACATATAAACCAAACTGAGACTGGAGAAGTTTGACACCTCACTTCACTTCCAAGTAACTCCCCGTAATTCATCTTTTATATAGGTTTCAGAGTAACAGCCGTGTTAGTCTGTATTCGCAAAAAGAAAAGGAGTACTTGTGGCACCTTAGAGACTAACCAATTTATTTGAGCATGAGCTTTCGTGAGCCACAGCTCACTTCATCGGATGCATACCGTGGAAACTGCAGCAGACTTTATATACATACAGAGATCATGAAACAATACCTCCTCCCACCCCACTGTCCTGCTGGTAATAGCTTATCTAAAGTGATCATCAAGTTGGGCCATTTCCAGCACAAATCCAGGTTTTCTCACCCTCCACCCCCCCACACACAAACTCACTCTCCTGCTGGTAATAGCCCATCCAAAGTGACAACTCTCTACACAATGTGCATGATAATCAAGGTGGGCCATTTCCTGCACAAATCCAGGTTCTCTCACCCCCTCACCCCCCTCCAAAAAATACACACACAAACTCACTATCCTGCTGGTAATAGCTCATCCAAAGTGACCACTCTCCCTACAATGTTCATGATAATCAAAGTGGGCCATTTCCAGCACAAATCCAGATTTTCTCACCCCCCCACCCCCATACACACACAAACCAGCAGGAGAGTGAGTTTGTGTGTGTATGGGGGTGGGGGGGTGAGAAAACCTGGATTTGTGCTGGAAATGGCCCAACTTGATGATCACTTTAGATAAGCTATTACCAGCAGGACAGTGGGGTGGGAGGAGGTATTGTTTTATGATCTCTGTATGTATATAAAGTCTGCTGCAGTTTCCACGGTATGCATCCGATGAAGTGAGCTGTAGCTCACGAAAGCTCATGCTCAAATAAATTGGTTAGTCTCTAAGGTGCCACAAGTACTCCTTATCTTTTATATACTGGTTTAAAAGAAAGAAAATCCTACAAAACATTTCTTTCCCAGGGCTGACCTTGCTGAAACTTTCTTTCTCATGCTTTGATTTTATTTTGAATATTCTTACCTAATCAATAAGCCAATGACACCTGTCATTAATTTGTCACTACTGAGACCATCTGTGACTCTAATTAGCTCTTAATGACTTAGCCATTAATCAGTACATTACTCAGTAGCTTGCTATTACTTTGATTATAGGTAAGGCTACATTTATGTCACCGAGGTCATGGAAGTCACAGAATCTGTGATTTCCAGAGACCTCCGTGACATTCTCTGCTACAGCCACTGTGATGTTTTCTGCTTCAGCCCTAGGGGCTGCAGAGCTCTGGAGCTGGCAGCCAGCAGGGCCCTGACAGGGTTCCAGTGACAGGCCCCAGCAGGGCCAAGTGACAGACCCCTGAGGGGGCCCTCCTCAGGGTTCCAGCGACAGGTGACAGCCTCGTGTGGTGGGAGGGGGTGGGGTAGAGGGATGTCTCCAGCGAGCAGCCGTGGGTGTCCTGTTTTCTCTTTGGGAAATATGGTCACCCCCTGCAGCTCCCAGCCACCATGGACGGAGGGGAGCCCCCACTGCAGCTTCTAGCTGCCCCAGGCAGCAGGGGAACCCCACAGCTCCCAGCCACCATGGTGGCATGGAGGGGGAAACCATGGAGCTGCCTCAGCAAAAGTCACAGACAGGTTGCGGCTTCCATGAACTTTTGTTTATTGCCCATGACCTGTCCTTGACTTTTACTAAAAATAACCATGACAAAATCTTAGCCTTAATTATAGAACACACCTATTACAAAATAGACATGGAAATTTGTCATCAGTTATCTTATCAATTATAGTGCACATTTGTAAGTATTTTTTGTTAATTATTAGTAGTCCTTCCTAGGCATCTGAACTAAGTCAGCAAGGTCAGGGTAAAAAGCAGAGTGGATAATTTAAATATAATCCTATAATCAATTAGAGACACTTATTGATCTAAAACAAAGCACTCTTTAGCATGAGAAAGCACTTTGGCTAACACAGAAAGATTTCTGGGATTTTGAGGCAAAGAATCATCAGAGTTTACTATACAAAAGAATGATAAAAGATTAATACTAACAGCTCTGAGAGCAGATCCTGCAGTTATTGTATATACCAAACATACTGCAATAACTAGATCTGATCAACAAGAATCAACTTTCAGCATCCTTCTTCATTTCTTGCATTTGGGCAAGACCCAATAATAAAGCAGACCCTCTCACTTTACTCCAACATCAATTTTTGTATTATTAATACTTGGAGACTTTTATGGAAGTATTTATTCTCAACATTTTTATATAGCTGCCACAGTGCGTCTTGTCAAGGCTTTTAACAGGTTTTCTTTTCATAAGTCAATGTGTAATGTACTGTTCTTGTGTATGAGTAAGTGTTGGTGCCTCTATAAGTTTCTAACCTGCAGAGAGGATACAAACTTCTGCTGCAGATCATTGATAGAGAGCTCCTTTAGCTTAAACCTGTATTTTGAAGACAGAGTCATGGTTCTGCTCCCAGCTTGCCAGGTTTGTCTGATTTAGCTACTGATTGTTTCTATAGCTTGAAGCACATGGTTTCATTAAAGTCTAGACAGTGCTCACGCAACCCACACACCTCCTGGGTGTAGTGCTCTGTACCCTCTAGTGGCCCCAAGACCAGTTGGAAATTAATAAGTCTGCTACAGACTTAGCAAAGGGCCATGTGGAATTTTAGCTCATGCAGTAGAGGCTCATGCATTTAGCTCCAGAGATCCCAGGTTTGATCCCGCCCGCTGATGACTGGGGTCTGTCAGTATTACACTCAGAGCTGGTTCATATGAATGGTGAAGGTGCAATGGTGGGGGGAGAGGAGGGAGTTTTTCTTTAGAGACTTTGTATATTCACACTTAGGGATATTGGGCCACCTAGTTGTACCTAATGGTAGAACCGTCTCCAAGCAGTGTCCATTAAAGCGCTCACGCCCCCTCCACCAAGTGTCTCCGAATGTTCTGAGGGTGAGGCTATAAAAGGGAGAGCAGCACCCTCTGCTACCTCAGTCCCTTCCAACCACTTTGCCAGATGAAAATGAACCACTCCAGTCAAGTTGGATCTGGATATTTTTATCCATTCTTAGTGTCTTTTAATCATTAAGTATAGTTTATAGTTGTAGTGATAAGTATCGATAGTTGAGTGAGTTAGTTAGCTTGGGTCCAGGTTATGGCAGAACTGAAGAAAAAGAAGAAGCTGGGATTCAAGAGACGTGCTTTGTGTCTGAAGTGCTTAGGAGAGAACACCTTCTGGGTGTTCATCTGCCAGACTTTCACATCCGGAACTTGCAGGGAGAGGCAGAACAGGTTGTAGGTGCTGCTCCTGAAGGAAGCTCTAGGGACTAAACTCTTTGGATCTGGTCATTCATCAGATACAAGGTCTGAGAGGCCAGTTTCAGCTTCTGTGACTTCCTCCAGCAAGTTGAAGCAGCTTAAGAGTTCCAGGAAATTGGAACCCTCATTGGGTTTAGCTTCAGATCTTCCTGTTTAAGCAGTCAAGTCTTTTAAAGGTAGTGCTGATAGAGAAGACCAGACTGCCTATTACAGAACCAAGGGCCACGTCCAGCTGTGTCGATTCTGAAAAAGAAGGCGGCAAGGGAAAAGATGGCCCTGGACAGCAGTGTGGGGTCCCACACATCAGATTTGTCAGATCTGTCCAATTCTGACAATGCCTCTATGGTTCTGAAAACAAGGCCCGTTCCAGCTTCAGCATCAAGGACCAAAGAGAATTTTACTGGATTTTGTGCTATCCGGGACTTCAGCTCCAGCTTCGACCCCTGTTCTGGTTCTAGGTCCATCTTTGGATCTGAAAAGGACTTTTATTTTGGTGGCTGATGTACACTTTTTAGCTTCCAAGTGTTCCTCTGATCCAAGTGAAGACTGCTTCGATAGTTTCATTATTCAAAGAGGTTGGAGTCATGGGTGGACCTGGTCCTAGATTTTATAGCTTTATATTTGACCACAAAACATGGAAGTAAATCTTAGCTGACTCCTCCTCCATTTGTTGGAGTGCCTCATGAAACCTGTCGGGGCTCTGTACTAAAAGAACAACATCATCAGCATCGTCAAGGTCTGAGAGCGAGAGATCAGCAATCTTAGTGCATATGGACCTGATGGAATGAGCATTATGAAATCCATTGCCCATCAAAAAAGTGCCAAGACGCAGCCCTGCCTGACAGCAGATACTGATTTAAATAGTGCCGAAATCCGATTCCCCAGACATATGTGAGCAGTGGTTCTATTATGCAGCTCTCTAATCAAGTCCAGCAGAGTGCTAGGGACACCCATGCCCTTTTAAAGCCTTCCATACTGTGACACTGTCAACTGAATCAAATGCAGTCTTAAGATTGACGTATGCTACATGCAGGGGCTTCCTGAACTCACTGTGTATCTCTGACAAGTGGAGGGCAAAAATGGTGTCTAATGTGGACCTGTTCCTCGTAAAGCCTAAGAGTTGGGGGCGATGCTTCCAATGTGCCTTGGAATTGCTGTTCTGAGGTGCATCGGAGAGTAACATTATGGCAATGAGTGGTTCAATTCTGCAACCCAAGCTGCCTGCATGTCGTTCAGCTATTGACTGACAATACTTTATGCAAAATGCTTGGAGCTATGTGCAGATTGTGCAACTCTCTGATGCTGCTAGATTACTGCAGAATTGCTGTTAGGCCATGATGGCACTGATATTTATGATAGACTCCTGGAGCCCACGTCCTCCTTTGATGTGGCTGTGAAGTGCCTCAACAAGTATTTTTGGGCTGGAGATTCTGTTAAATAGGAAAATGTTTTTTGAAGCTCGCCAACAGTCCAGTGAAACCATATGTGAATCTGCATGTTGTTTATGGCAGTTGGCTCGTGACTGTGAATCTGGGGACATTATGATGGTCATGCTCAGATATTTTTCCGATTTGGTGTAGTCAATGACAGCCTGAGCAAATGGCTACTGACTGAAGATGCTAAAACACTAATGTTTGATGCAGCAGTTGCTAAGAGTGAAGCATTTGAGAGGGTTTGTGCTGAAAGGGGCCCTGTCTCCCAGATTGCTGCTACCTTAAATGTCTACACTTAAATCATCAGCTGCTTCTCCTACTTCTGTCACCCAGAGTCATATGAGGTTACCTACTCCCACTCCGTGGCCTCGGCAGCAAAGGTTACCAGCTTCTCACTGTTTCTGCTGTGGCACTATGGGTCACTTGGCCAATTTCCTGCCTGCCCAGCTAGGACTGCCAGGGTTGTGTGAAAGAAGGACACTTCAAGTTAGTGTGCTCTAATACTCCGGTTCACAACGATGGAAGGCCTGCAGCTCATACTGTGAATGTGGAGTTACATGAGATTTACTAAAGGAAACATCAGGGTCTCTGGTACTGTCTTCTCATGTAGCAAGGTGCTTGAGCTGGTATCCCATATTGTGGAAACTGATGGACCATATTTGGGGCTTGGAATCAGGGAAATTCTGATTCTCCTGTCTCAGTTTACATATCTTATATTTTGGAGTATTTAACTTAAAAACTCTGATGGATTATCTAACTCATCTTTGAAAGTTCATTTGGCAGGTGTCTCAGCTGACCATATTTTGGATGATGGTTAATTGCTGTCTGTGCATAATATGTCTAAAAAGTTTATGAAAGGGTTACATATCCTTTAAGAAATCCTGTCCCTCTTTGGGATCTTAAATTGGTATTCTCTACACTCATGAAATCACCTTTTGAACACTTGGCTGAGTGTTGTTTGTATTATTTATTTCTGATGATGGCATTCATTATTACCATAAAGTCCACCGGAAGAGTGATTGAATTAAATGCCTTGATGTGTGATCCACCATTTACATCTTTTCATAAAGATAAGGTGGTTCTTAGCCCTAATCCCAGGTTTTAGCCAAAATGTCTTCTGAATTTCACATTAGACAATTAATTTGTTGGGGTGTTTTCCCTAATGCCTCATACTAATAAGGATAAATCTGTTTTACATATTTTGGATGTAAGAAGAGCTCTTGCATACTATTTGAATAGAACAAAATGGTGTCGAAAATCATCTGATTATTTCTCTTAGGCTAAGAGTCACATGGGTTATATTTTGTTTAATCCATCTGCAAATGGTTTGGGAAAACAATGTATTGTTCAGTGTTGCACCTTACCAGAAATTGCTGTACCTACAATGGTATTCTCTCATTCCACGGAGCTGTGGCAGCACCTCTTTTCTTGCCTTAAGCAAATCTTGGTTACTGAAACTTGCTGGGATGCAACCTGGAGTTCTGCATGCGCTTCTACTAAACATTATGCTCTTGATTTGTCTTCAAGGGCTAATGCTAGAGTTGGTAGAGCGGTGCTTTAGTCTGTATTCTGTTAAGACTCTGTTCCCTCCTCCAGGTTATTTTCAGCACTGCTTATCAAACTACCCATAAGTAGGAATATGCAGAGCCACTTGAAGAACAAATGAAGGTTTCTTACTCGTAACCAAGTTCTTTGAGATAGCTCTACACATTCATGCTTCCTACCTGCCTTTCCCTCTTTCTCAGAGTCCTTTTGTTTTGTGTCTCTGGGTTGATGGTAGAGGACACTGTGCTTCCTTGTATAGCCTCAGCGTCTCTGAACATTTTGAGGATGAGGGGAAGAATAAGAGGGGGCATGCAAGCGCTCTAATGGACACTGCTTGGAGCAGGTTCTACCATTAGGTATCACTAGATGGTGCAATACCCCAAGTGTGAATAGGCAGAGCCATCTCGAAACCCCCCCCCCCCCCCAGATGTTCTGGTTTAACTTGGATTTAAACTTGGAGAGTGGTCAGTTTAGATGAGCTATTACCAGCAGGAGAGTGAGTTTGTGTGTGTATGGGGGTGGGGGGGATGTGAGAAAACCTTGATCTATGCAGGAAATAGCCCGACTTGATTATGCAAAGAGTTGTCACTTTGGATGGGCTAGCACCAGCAGGAGAGTGAATTTGTGTGGGGGGTGGAGGGTGAGAAAACCTGGATTTGTGCTGGAAATGGCCCACCTGTTGATCACTTTAGATAAGCTATTACCAGCAGGACAGTGGGGTGGGAGGAGGTATTGTTTCATATTCTCTGTGTGTATATAAAGTCTGCTGCAGTTTCCACGGTAAACATCTGATGAAGTGAGCTGTAGCTCACGAAAGCTCATGCTCAAATAAATTGGTTAGTCTCTAAGGTGCCACAAGTACTCCTTTTCTTTTTGCGAATACAGACTAACACGGCTGTTCCTCTGAAACCTGTAATTACAAGTAAGTAACCTTTGTTTAGTCCCATGGGTTGGGGTTGAGCTTAGGGAATGTATCCAGAACTGGTATGTATTTGTGGAGGAAGTTTGAGAGTCGTGGATGGAGCTTTCTCTTCTCCTCCTGTTTCACAGGAAACTGTGTCCCCCATCCAGGACCATGATGAAAGGGGAAAAAATATTCCCCAGGGTGCTCTTGGGTTAGTACAATGCAGCTTGTACTTGATATCACATGGCAACAGAACATGAGTAGCAAACGTACCAGCATTTCAACCAGTCATTGGTGGGATGGAGGACCCCTGAAGCTGTGGTTTTATCAGAACCAGCTCTGCCATTGTTGCACATACACAATAAACACATTTGCTAATATTGTTTGCCAGATATTTTTGGTAAACCTTCTAAGTCCCACCTCTACACCGGAGTGTGGCAACCTGGGGCTAAAATATCACCTTCTGTGCAAAAATGCCCAGAAGTGGAAGAGCTGAGGGTAAAAATGTAAAGTTAACATATTATCCTGTCTTGCAGTTTTCCCTTCCACTCTTCTGTGCCGTGCAGATAAGAAGAGAGCCTGGTTCGTAGTAATTTAAATTTTCTTAGTATCTGAGAGAATAGAAAAAAGGATTACAAGGGAGAGAAAGTGAATGAAACCTGGAAACAAACAATTAGCAAACAGCAGGCAGGTTACTAACAAAAGAGCTGGCCAGTTTACACTTCATTTCTCTTTTTCTTTCACTGTTTTTTGACGTTTCACTACAGCGCACAAAGTGCTCAATCATGCCTTCTCTCAGGCTGAGCTCTGCTAGCTGAGGGGAGAAGGTGCATCGCATCAGCGTCAGGAGGTATTATGCCTCTTGGGCACTATGGGGTTGGGGAGGAGCACATTAGGCTCTAATCCTTCCCCCAGCACAGCTTTGCTTGCATGTTGTGAGGGGGAAGAGGAGAGGAAGAGAAGGGATATGGGTTCCACCTTTGTCCTGCTTTGACACACCTACTCTGAAGTCACTGCTGGCAGCACTAGTGTTGCTCCCTCCTGAGTGTATGGAGCTACATTTTGGTTTCCTCTTGCTTAGGTCACTGTGGGATAGTGCATCAATGCATGGAAACTTATGATTTTGAGCTTCTTGCTTTTCTTCTTCTTTTTCTTTCTTTTGTTCCATGTGTGGAACCCCCATTGAAATCAATAAGAGTTTTGTTTGCAGCAAGGCTGTTGAGCTTGGGAGCTAGAGCCATAAATGTTTAGGGACCTTGAATGTTAGTGGCCAAATAAAAAGAAGAATGTAGAAAAATATACATATATGCACCTGTAGTTCAGCTCCCTATACTGGAGACAAGGAGGAATGAGCCTGCCACCCAACTTTTATCAGGAATTAATCCTGTAGTGGCCTTCAACTCAAACTAATGTTTTGGAACTTTTGGATGTGTATTAAAGTGAGTTATGTGACCTGGCTCTGCATATGCCTCTTAGAGCCCCAGTGCTATGGGGGGGGGGGTGTTAAATAGAAATCTATTTAAAGCATTAATCATCAATACGTTAACAAACATCTTGTAGCAAACTCCATAGGCTCTGGCAGGCTGACTAGTTAAATGTGTTTGTGTTCAGGAGGGTACAGTTTGACATTTATGGAGGCTGTGTTCAGATTCAGAAAGTTTAACAGGTACCAAAGCAACAGCCTCAAAGTACTATTTACAAAGCAAAGTAAGAACACCGACATGCACATTTACCATAAATGCATGGATCCTGTTCTGGACTTTTTCCTCTGTGTCCTACTTTCCCCTCTCTTATTGAAATAAGTAATGGGAGTACAATCTAGCTTAGTGCAATTTAATTGTACAGTATTTCATTCATGCAACTGTCTCAGTGTATACTAGTGATGTAAAATTATGTTACAACAAGCAGGTGGAGAATAGGTAGAGACAGGAGAATAGAAGAAATATAATGATCTAGTAAGGGTATATGCCCAGGTGGAGAACTGATACAGTGATCTGGAGGCTGGGACGAGCCAGTTGGATATGAGAGAGACAAAGAGTTTGTAAAAGAAAGCACTGATGACTGAAGTCATCAGCCAGGCCCAGTCTTGATATATCAAAATATGGTTTGTCAACAAGCCAACACTTTGATGGTAGGAATAAAAGTTCAGACTTTAGCTTTTCTATCAGATCTTTGGCAGACAGGTTTATCTTCCCAAGCCTACAGTGTCTGGTTATTATACTTTCAGTAGCGTATTATGTATGAAGAATTAAATAATGCTACTAGAATTTTGTACAAACACACATTCTCCAGAACTATATTCAAAAGCAAAAGGTGTTTTTGTTGTTGTTTTTGAACTGCCAAGCAAGGAGGAATGCCCTTCACCAAGTGCATAAGGCCTTCTGTGCCACTTAAGCCCTACTTTTGTATGGAACAAATAGACCAGTCTCATATGGGAGTATGTGCATCATCAGTGCACTGGGAAGAGACTGGGCTGCACACCAGCTCTGAACGGGCAAACATAGAAGAGCCAACAGATGGGCCACAGGATCTGCAGTTTCACAGATTCAGTACCCCAGAAATCTCATGTAGCATCTGCAGAGGAGTAATGGCCATTACCCCATCTTATAGACTGGAATAATGACAGTAGACAGTTTGGCTTGCAGTTCGAAGATCTCCCCGCAGGTGGGTGGATGGTTTCCATACATCCACCTCAAGAGATTTTACTTTACAAAGCCCAATTACACTGGCTTTGCGTGGGAAGAGGGCCATTTCACCCTGAGCAAACAGGTAATCTGATGTGGCAGAAAGCTGCCACCCACAGCTTACATCTCCACCCTAATCGTGAACATCCAACCTGCAGTCTTATCTCCTACCATGTTTATTACTTGGTTTTATGTTTAGTGTAGGGTTTGTTGGGCCTTCATAAATTACATTGTCCTTAGTTCTATACGTGGATTTATTTTATGTGTAAATATGTGAGGTATCGGTTTGCAAATGACATCAGTGAGATTTTTTCTGTAAAGTTATGTGACTGGATTATCTATGTTGTTAGTGATTGACCTAAATTTGGTAGTTTCAATCCTGTAATTTCTACAGGAGAGTTATTTTGCTTGTGCCTTGCTGTGTTGAATTTAAGGCTGCATGTTGATCATTCATGGTGAAGGTGGAGAGAGATGCCCTCTGAGTGGTAGAAGAGAGGTAGTTGAATTCAGAAGAAGTGATGAGCTGAGTGTCCATGAGATATTGAATGATATATTTTCAAATTTCCTTCTTGTTTACATATTGTACTGGCAGTATTTGCATAATTGAAAGTTAACAAAGTTTGTGTTCGTTATGGAATTTGCCAGCTTTTTCAATAAACATGTATTTGTGCTAGTTATTTGCATGATGAGTCATTATCAGTGTTGATATGTATTTCCCTGTGAGCCGATGTTTCCCCTCTCCACCCCTATTCAGTTCCACAGAAGTGAACTTCTTCCCCACCCCCACCCCCCCACCCCCCTGTGATCCCCATACCCTAGGTCCACTTGCATGGTTTCCTCCATGCTTACATTTTCGCTTATGGTCCCTCACCTCACGCAGCCTTGTTCCTCCATCTTGCCCCACAACATGCCCCATTCATACTACATTCAGCTTTTAAATGTTCATGTGTGTCCGCATTGCTACGTATTAACATATAAAAGCTGAAGTAGGGGGGCAGAGTGGGGAGCAAGGGGTGTGTAAGGGGAACATAATGACGAGAAGGGCTATAGAATAGAATAAGGAAATTATGTGGACTGTTGGAGATGTGGGGGCTCAGAGCCATGTGCGGGCACACCAGGCAAACAGGGAAAGGGAGCATTGGTCTGTAGAAGGCCAAGGGAGCATGCAGCAATGTTGAGAAGCGACACGTGGAGGTAATCAGGGAGGGCATGGAGCAAGTAGTATGCATGCAGCACTGGAGGATAAATTGGGGCTTGACTAGAGTGGGGTTAGGTTGGGAGAAGCAGAGGGAACAAGAGATTGATTTTCACAGATCACCTCTAGAAAATCTTGCCAGTCAGTAGGAGAGGAATATACCCACCAGTACACGGCTGTTAACACTTAAAATAGTTGTTGTTAGACATCAAAGAAGAAGCTATTCTTAGAATTCTTATAACTAGACTTGGTCATCTCTTCAAAGTAACTGTGTGTAAATTGTCTCAAAATTCCAAGGATGGAATCTGCTGGGGAAAAGCAGCTTCAAAGCAGTAATTGCTTTGTTAAAACCAGTCTCCTTGCTGCCCGGTTCTTTCTCGCCAATTGCTACAGAAATGGTTATATACATGCATAATTGCAAATGCTTTCAAGATTATGCTAGACAAAAATATTGTTCTTGCTTTTTTTAAAACTTGTCAGACATATTTTTTTTCCAAATATGTCTGGTAATAAACAGTTAGACACAGCAGTCCTGCATAGAAGAATAAGTATACTGGCTTGGAATTAGAGTCATAAATCTCCACTAACCAGTCCTGTGATCTGATTTATTTTCTTATGTCTCCTGTCCACAGCATAGGAAAATTGGTGTTGATTACCTTGATAGGGACAGAAAGAGTTCTTGGCCCCGATATAACAATTGGGCAGGAGCACAGTGTTTCACCTCCTGCTAAAATAGGTATTATACACTGCTGAGCAAAACTTTAGCTGTAATGGGCTATTAGTCTAATATGTCATCACAAATTCTCCTCTACTGACTTAGTATCTGTGAGTGAACCGCAATAACCTCTGGTAGCTGCCCACTGAAACAATAGGGGACTTACTAGTACTGTTGTTTAGAATTCCCCTTTAGCCCTGTGGGAAAGGTCTGTGTTTTTATAGATGGAAAAACACGGCTTCTGTTCTTCAGCTCCCTATGTGCATGATTAATATAATTATATTGTGTAATATATATAGTAATTAATTAATTATAGGGCAAGATTGTACACTGCCCATACATAGTATAGATTGGAGTAAAGATTCCCACCTTCCTGGTCCCAGTTAGAGCTACCCAAATCATAGCTCCAAAACTTGTGGGAGCACAAGGGATGCACAGATGTCCAGCCCTCACTGGACCTTGGTATAAAAGGACGTAAATCTGTCTCTCATTGTGGTATATTGATCAGCACAACTGGGCAGAGGGGGATATGTGTTGCACCTTTAAAGAGGTGCATCACAAATGACTTCCTCAGCCTCTCTGAGGCACAGTATCAGCTGGTACTCCCAACGGGGTGGTGTACATGCACATAGCCCCTTACTATGGGCTGGTTACTAAGATCCCAATCTGGGCCATTGTAATTTAGTAATTTTTATCTCGAACATATGGATTCTGTAACTGTCCCCTATTTCAAGGCATGGGTACAGCCACAAATAACAGCCAATATTTTCAAATATCACATTGAGTTAGTAGGGTTCTAGTTCAAGCTTTTAAAGATTTAGAGAAATGTAAAACTTTTTAAAATATAAGTCTGTATAGCTCAAGAAAAATACCAATTGCATTTACTAGTGCATGTAGAGCTGGTTGGGAATTTTTCAATAAATTGTTTTTTTGTTGTTGAGAAATGCGAATTTGTCAAAATTAGAACTGTTTGCAAAAGAGGGCCAGGCTCCACACGTTTCCCAACTTGAAAAAAGTCCAGAACAAAAGGTCTGAAATTGTTGAAATGAAACGTTTCGACCTGTTTGAAATGAAAAATTCCAGTGTATTGGTTTGAAACGGCTTTTTGTTTAGAATTTTAAGCTAATTAGACTAAAAATAGGTTAAAAAGGGTAAAATCCAAATGTTTCTAAATTATCCAAACAAAACTATTTTGACCCAAAATGAGAACAAAATCAGTTTTTTCTGTTTATGTATATTTTTGAGATTTTTGATTTTTCACCCTGATTTGAGATGGGGCGAAAAAAATGTTGAACTCTCAAAAATATTCACAGAATGCAAAAACCGTTTCCCATCCAGCTCTAATTGCACACTGGAGAACTGTACAACTAAATCGTAGTGAATAATGTGAACGCTAGGAAAAAATACATTTCTGATTTCTTGTCCCTACGCAGCTTAGATTTCAAATTTGATTGTCTAACAAGACAATTTAGTGGTCCCAATTGTAATGAAGTGAACTTATTCTCTCAGGTAGATTAAAATGAAATATGTTGCTGCTGTGATTGTCTAAAGACCTTTCTCTGCGTTCTTCTTGTTCTCATTTTTATCCTCTTGCTTTAAGTATGTTGCATCTTCATGTGATCTTATGTTTATTAAAATGACTCCAGAACTATAAATTAATTTGCCACTGCCACCACCACCCCGAGACTGAGAGTTATGGCTGAGAGTATATAATAATTTTGAGAATCAAACAAAAATACTAATGAGTAAATAATTGTGTAGCCGTCCGTCTGGATTGCAGTCTAAACCTGATCCTACAGAATAGCACCAGTCTAGTGCTTCATGGTGCTGACTGCTGTTGAGCGCTCAACGTGACTGTCTATGAACATGTTTTGTCCCTAGTCACCTATCACGCCAATGGAAGATGGACTGATGGGGCTGGAAAATGCCTAAACTTGGCCCATTCACTTATATCTGCATCAAACCCTGGAGAATGCTTCACTGCATATACATGTGTGGGCTCTTTTGATTAAGTTGAATGTGGAAATCTCATGGTTCTACCAATGCAGTGTAACAAGACCATGGGGATAATATTTCCATCAAGATAAAAATATTCTGAAATGCTGATGGTGTGGTGATTAAAACCTTTGTAAAACATGCATATGCACTATCATTTGCTGTAGATTTGATGGTATTTATGTGTAATTCAAGGCCACTCTCCTTTTCTTTCCTCCATTTAATATTGGTGTAAACTGGTTTATACATTGCCATAGTAGGTCAGGTTTTTTTTATCACTATGCCTCTGTTTGTAGTCAAAGCACTGAACCCTTGTTAATAGTGGTTGCTGTACCCTGGTGAAAGGTGTGTCTATATGTCGAAAGGCAATTTCGGACATATAGATTTTTTTTTTTGTAGTTTTTACCGCTAAGGATACAGATATATTTATCTCTTTTTAAATTTGTCATCCCTAAGCATAAGATTTTGAATGTAAAAGCCAGGGTGGCCTTACTGCTGTGAGTTCCAGCATAGCACTTTCCAGTTTTTGCAAAGCCCCAGGCAGCAGTCATCAATCTGACTGAAGATTTCTTAAGTCCATCTTGAAATACAGTGTCCCCACAAAGATGCCTGCCTTGATCTCTCTTATGAATGCCCCTAACTTGGGTTTTGTCTGCCCATGAATGCGTTTCTGCAATATGTTTTCAACAGGTAGCAATCAAATGATAATTTTTGTTCATTGCCTTCAGTGCTCAGGACTGACTAGCAGCTCAGCTTACATGGTGGATAGTGATGAAATAATTTGCATTTACCTCAAAGCAACAGGAAGAGCTTGAAGTTGCCATTGTCTTCTGGGACTTTAATAAAATTTGAAAATGCTTTTCAAATTAATTTTCATACTCTTTCAGCAAGGGATAATCTTTTTGGGAATCTGGAATAGCAAGGCTGTGGTTGATGGATTGCAGAGCAGAAACACCATGAGGGGTATCTTGTCTAAACATGACCTGCATACAATTTGAACAACAGCCCATACTCATTACTGCATCATCTAAATTTAGGCCAATCAGTTTTGATTAAAACTTTTCATCTTTAATTCCCACCACTTCTGAAGCTATTTTCATTCCCTCTGTGATATCATCACCTGTCCCAGATTCCAATTCTGCTATGTCAGCAAAGGGAATTTGAAGGACAAGAATCTAAGAATACTGAGATATTATCATTTTATGAACACTGTATGGGATTCAGTCAGTGAGGTGAAGTTATTGAATATTTTATTATAAGACCTTCCTGTGTGAATGCATTGATCTAGATTACAGGGGGGCAGTGTGAAGAACAAAGAGGAAGTCAAAGAGGAAGCAACCTCTGATCAAATTAATGGGGATTGGGGATCAATTACAAGACAATGGCATACTTCCAGGTTCCGGCTGCAGTTAAACAGCTGTTCCGTTAATGCTGAGAACAAAGAAATCAAAAGAATTCTAAAAACCCTTGTCAGGAGAAGAAGGGTGAGTCAGTTGTCAGGTTCAGTTCCTAGTGAGAACAGACTAGGGACACAGGGCCTGGGGGAATGTCAGAAAGCAACAGAGGTCTTCCCAGGAAATGGTAAGACTCTGGCAAAAACAGGCTGGTGTGTAGATTGGTTTGTATTTTTTAATATCTTGTTTACTCATTAAAAGCTTTTGCTTCTAAATAAATAATATAAATAATACTTTGCTTTAAGGAAGCTGTCTGATCACTGGTTACCAATATTATTTCTCCCAGAGGTAACAGAACTGCAGGGTCTGAACCTAAGTCAGCCCTGCTGAGCTACCCATGGTTAGTACCAGGGGACTGCAGCCCAAGTCCTGATCTGAGAGTGGGGAAATTGTGTGATTCCACCGCAAGATGGAGGTGACAGAAAGAGGCCTGAGACCTGAAAGGTGCACATGAAGAGACCAGGAGGGGTCAGAGGTGGTTACTGCAGGACCTTTGACAAGGAAGTATAAAGCTTTCTCATCCTGCCCAAATCTGACTGACTCTTCTCCACTACAGTCCTGCCATTGGATCCACAGCAGCACAGTAATAAAACTAGCTTTCTATGGACCTTTTTAGATGTTTCCCTAAGAGACTTTGCAGTCACCTCTAGTATCATTTTTCACACTGTGGCTTTTAGTGTAGCATGATCCAAGGCACTGTTTCGGTAACTGACATAAACTAGGCCCATCTCTCTCCCTTCTGGCTGGCAGTTATCTCTATTGCTCTGCTCAGTCCCCCTCTTTCTGAACTAGCCCTTCCAATTGGCAGATTAGTTCTGTTGCTTTGCTCAGACCCTTCTCTTTCCATAACCCCTAAGCTAGCAGCTAGGTAACTTTACTCCATTCCCTCCCAACTCCTCCAGCTGCCCTCCCTTTGACTGGCATCTGAGTCCTACTGTGGCTGATATTACTCAGTACACCCAGTCTCTCCTGTCTGTCTTTTTCCATTGGGCAGGAAACCTGGCATGTCTACTTGCACACACAGTACTTCTGCTTGCCCTAGATTTCTGAACAGTAAGATTTTCCCACACTGATCATTTATTTTGCCTCTTTTCCCCTTGTACTTGAACTGTTTACAAGTTTAGTTTTCTCAAATTTATTTGTTTAAAATTTATTCACCACATGATTAGTACCAGTAATTCTTCAGCTGGAGATTGTCTGCAAGCAGTTCACTGCAAATCCATGACATTCATAATTTGTGTGGTGGTGGTTAGTTTTGATTGATCACATCCATTGCATATTATTTCTGTTCTCTGAAGGGTAGAGCCAAACTTAGAATCGAATTGCCAGTGTGATTATTCTTCTTTATAAATTCATTTTTGGTGAATACTCCCTAGTACTTAAAATGTATGGTTTCTGTGAATATTCCTGCTCGTAAATTCATTTGTAGAAAGCAAACACAAAAAGGATGTGAAGACACAGCCAAGCAAACTTAATTTTTAATTTGAGCAAGTATTTACAGAATTCTCTTTCTAGTAATTCTCCCAGCTTTAGTACAAGAACTCTCAGCCAGATACACAAGGAGAGGAGAGGGTGTCATCCTTGCACCTTCCATTAGCTTTAAAGGGAGTTATTCAACTAGCGTGCTACACATAGGGCTAAAATTTGTTCTAAGATGAACAGACATGGTTCTCACCGAGGGTGCATACATTTGAGGATAAAGTGAGGCCCATGGGAGCAGAGTATATAATACCCATTTTGCATAACTTTTCCTCCAAGCAAAATAACTCTCAATAGCTTCCACTGTGCTCATAGTTGTTTTGCCAGGCCCTGTGCAGTATCAGTGCATTGACTTATGCTTCCCATAATGTGGGCCATTTATATTTCATTTATTCGAATTTGAAGTCAAAAGTCTAGGCTTTTTGCCAAGCCCTAGAAATGTCATCAGAAGCCTTTTGACAATTGGATCCTACTGTATGTTGAGTTCATATACTGATGAAAAGTAGGGCAATGGTAACTTTTTTAAAACCACTCACATCCATTCCTGCTGGAGATGTACTTGATTTATGGCCCTGGACCTTAATAGTGGTCAAAACTCTATTTTAAAATTATTTAAGAAACCCTCCTGTCTCCTTCCCCAAAACCTGCACTGTGTGTAATGGGTTTATAAAACCTGTAAGGTTCATATAATGACTAAATGGTGTGTGTAACATGTTGTCCCCTTCTTTGGGTTACTGTGGTAACATCACACAATTATAGGATGATCAGTGGGTCCATTTATGTCTACAAAATGCTTAGCACATTATGAACATTACCAGAAATAAATAAGAAGTAATTAATTGGAAACAAGCCCCTCCAATAAGAGTGCTTGTTTGAGAAAGGACTATGTAAATATCCCAGGATGTAGGTTAAATATATGGCTCTCCTATACATGCCCCTCACCACACACATGCAGTGGGTGAAAAATTCCAAATTCAAGTCTTCACAGATTGTGGGCTTAAGTCCAGGGCTAACTTTAAATTTTTTACAACAGAAATGATGTAGATAATTGTACATAACAGTAACACATGGTTTTCTAGCAAAGCCACATCTAGAAAGGCCTACATTTAAAGATTGGGCTGACACAGTTTTTCCACTTTGCCAGCCAAATGAATGTGGTTGAAGCGTGCCATACATAACTGCAGCAGCCTGAGGATTAAGAATAAAAACTCTGCTAAACTCCTTTGCAGTGTGAGCATCAGAAAATTGGAAGGCCAGGGTACGTCTGAGATAGTAAGCCCCATCTGATTTCATATGTCCAGGAACATAATCTAATTCAGTGAAGTATTGGACTTAAAGCACCCTTATTTATTGGGAAGGTGTTTGCAATTTAGTGGTATTATCTTTCATTAATTTCTTATTTCTACTTGGTAGAAGCCAGAGAACAAGGATATATCCTATTAAAACTTGCATGGACAGCACACCTCTGTGGAACAGCATACGCCTCCGGTGCTCTTCTGCATATCACCCCATTCCCAAAGCACTTACTCCATAGACTGCAGCCATAGGCGGGTGGGGGTGGGAAATATAGGGGAGTGTAAAAACACACAAATGTGCAGTTTTAAATGCCCTTCTAAGCCGTTAAACCTCAGAATTAAACCTCAGAATGAATTGCATGATATTGAATACATTTTAGACATATAATGTTAAACACATTCTGTAATCAAATTGATCAGTCTGAGGTATAATAGAGTGTACCTTGACATATCTTTAGGGGAGGGGGATGGACTTTGAGAGACAGAACACTGCTGAGTAGCTTTGTTACCCTCTGAGTATGTGCAGTTTGCACTCCCCTTTGCTCACTCTGCCCCAGCTGCTTGGTCATGTTTTTTGTCACAAATGGCATGTGCTGCAGTAAGTATAACTGGCATTACTGAAACTTGGTGGGGCAATGCACGTGACTGGAATGTTAACATTCACGGGCTACAACCTGTTTAAAGTGGATATAGTGGGTAGCAAGGATGGAGATGGCACTCACTGTTCCTGATTTAACTGCACCTCTGGTGTCCTCAAGGGTAACCCCCCCTTTGGTCTCAGGCCTCTAGCTATCATTTGTCTTGGAGCAGAGTCCTGTAACTCACTCCCTCCAGACCTGGATCTTAGGCTGTAGAATCCTGCAATCACAGATAACTGTGATTATCTCAGCAGGTCTGACTTTAGTTCAACACCTATAGTCCCATTCTCTCCGGGACAACAACAAGGTTAACCAGTGATTAGCCAACTTTCATAAAGCAAAGTACTGTTTATTCAGAACAAAAGCATTACAGAGAAAACATATCTTAAAAAACAGCTTGTATGCAGGTGTAGCTTACCAAGCCATCATCCATCTTCCACATGAATATCCTGATAGGAATAAATGTCTAGATAGGCACCTAACTGCTTTTGTGTAAGTCCCAGTTCTTCTTTGAGTGGTGGTCCCAATGGGTACCTTACACATGGGTATGCATGGTGTCATGCACCCGAGTCTGGAAATTCTTAACAAGCGGTGTCCATTGGCCCACACATACACAGTTGTTCTCATGGTGCTCCAGACTGAGAGCATAAGAGTACAGGTCAATGCCTCTCCAGTTCCTTTTTATTATTGCATGGCCCTAGTCAGAATTGTGTGTTCACAGATCTCTCTAGCTTCTTCTTTATAGCCTGTAAATAGATACTGTGAATGAAAAGGAATACTTGTGGCACCTTAGAGACTAACCAATTTATTTGAGCATAAGCTTTTGTGAGCTACAGCTCACTTCATCGGATGCATACTGTGGAAAGTGTAGAAGATCTTTTTATACACACAAAGCATGAAAAAATACCTCCCCCCACCCCACTCTCCTGCTGGTAATAGCTTATCTAAAGTGATCACTCTCCTTACAATGTGTATGATAATCAAGGTGGGCCATTTCCATCACAAATCCAGCAGGAGAATGGGTTTGTGTGGGGGGGGGGGTGAGAAAACCTGGATTTGTGCTGGAAATGGCCCAACTTGATTATCATAAACATTGTAAGGAGAGTGATCACTTTAGATGTTCAAATAAATTGGTTAGTCTCTAAGGTGCCACAAGTACTCCTTTTCTTTTTGCGAATACAGACTAACACGGCTGTTACTCTGAAACCTATATTAGTATAGTTAGAGTTTTTATAGAATAGTTAGTACAGTTTGTTTTTCCCCTTGCTGGGGAGTACCTGTCCATGGTCTGGGACTATGATCAAGAATTGCATCTCTTACCCTTGCTCCTTCTCCATGAGCAATGACCATAAACGCTGCCTCTACTGTTTGGGTGAGATGAATATCTCTGCAATATGCAGCATCTGTCACTCATTTCCCCTGCAAACATACAAAGCTCATGAGCTTCAGTTGGGGAAGCACCTTATGGAGAAGACTGAGACCTCATTCTGATCTAGGCCAGAGAGACTCCCATGCCCTCTGTCATAAATATAAAGGGAAGGGTAAACATCTTTAAAATCCCTCCTGGCCAGAGGAAAAACCCTTTCACCTGTAAAGGGTTAAGAAGCTAGGATAACCTTGCTGGCACCTGACCAAAATGAGCAATGAGGAGACAAGATACTTTCAAAAGCTGGAGGGGGGGGAAGGGAGAAACAAAGGCTCTCTCTGTCTGTGTGATGATTTTGCCGGGGGCAGAATAGGAATGGAGTCTTAGAACTTAGTAAGCAATCTAGCTAGATATGCATTAGATTCTGACTCCTTTAAATGGCTGAGAAAATAAGATGTGCTGAATGGAATGTAGATTCCTGTTTTTGTGTCTTTTTGTAATCTTAAGGTTTTGCCTAGAGGGATTCTCTGTGTTTTGAATCTGATTACCCTGTAAGGTATTTACCATCCTGATCTTACAGAGCTGATTCTTTTACTTTTTGTTTAATTAAAATTCTTCTTTTAAGATCCTGATTGCTTTTTCATTGTTCTTAAAATCCAAGCGTTTGGGTCTGTGTTCACCTGTGCAAATTGGTGAGGATTTTTATCAAGCCTTCCCCAGGAAAGGGGGTGTAGGGCTTGGGGGGACATTTTGGGGGGAAGATGTCTCCAAATGGGCTCTTTCCCTGTTCTTTGTTTAATATGCTTTGTGGTGGCACCATAGGGTTCAAGGACAAGGCAAAGTTTGTACCTTGAGGAAGTTTTTAACCTAAGCTGGTAAGAATAAGCTTAGGGGGTTTTTCATGCAGGTCCCCACATCTGTACCCTAGAGTTCAGAGTGGGGAAGGAACCTTGACAGCCCCGTAGACTGTCCAACTGACAAGCAGCACCTTACCGAGTACAAGGTTGGGAGTAAAGCCTAGCACTGCTAAGCCCAAAGACTCATCCACAGAGTTAGGGGCACTCTCAGGGTTACAAGGACAGATCCCCATCAGGTCTGTTCCTACAAGAAGAGATCCCTCCACATACAGGGCAGGTGGACCTTTTGGTGTAGGTCCCAAGAGCTCAGGACTGCACAAGACCCCTCCATACAGAAGGATAAAGCGCAAAAGAATGAGGATCTGTCGGTTCCATTGCAGGCTCCAACTCCTAAATATCAAAATTGGCATCCACTGGCTCCATCTAAGAATGTTGGACCGTATTCTTTGGTAGTAGCAGCCAATCCATTGAAGGACCAGCTGCTCACAATGTCTTGGGATACATCAGAAAGGTCAGTCCCAACCACCAGAATGCCCTGACCACCAGGACCTATTTGACACTTACATCTCTCTGAATTATATCTTTATCCCTTACTCTCAGTCCCCTCTCCTCTCTGGCCCAGTCCTTCTGAGGGACATTGCTGAGGACGAAACTACTTCAGTAACACAGGAAACTTCTCTGCCTCGACCCCACCAGTGGAGCGAGAGCATGTTTCCAACTTGGACGAGTCTGATGCTCTGGCTGGTCCTTTATCTCCTCACAGAGAGATGAGTTCTGACAGGGACTGGGAGATCCAAACCAGATATGACTTTCCAGGGACTGCCGGTACCCAGTGCCATGGGGTCCACCTCAACCAGTCAACCCCGATAATAGGCCTACTGGGGTCTGTGGGACGCATATGGCAGATATCCTGGGTCCGTCCACAAATCCTACGAGACTTCTCCCACTTCCATCTGCTGGTTCCATCTGAGTATGAGGAGGAGGAAACTGATACAGATCCACAGGTGCCGACAGTACTGACTGGGATCTGTCTCATCCTTGTCTCCAGGCAAAGCAATCACTCCATCCAGCACCCAACTCACTGGTGGTGCAGGCAGCTACAGACACAGCAAGGTCACAACATCCTAAGACCATCTCAGCTGACAAGAACTCAGAGACTGGACCTTTTGGGAAGAAAGGTATTCTCCTCTTTGAGCCTGCAGTTCCATATTGCTGATTATCAGGCCTTATTAGTAATATATGTTTTCATTACACAAGATTACCTGTAAATATGGTTTTGTAGGTTTGGATATTTTTTTAAAAATGGGATAGAAAATGTAAGTCTGAAGTCGTTTATAGCACTGGTATAGCAGTACTGGAGAAAGACAACTATTCTCTGCAGTAAAATAAATGGGGATTAGATTATAGCAGTAGAGAAAAAGCTACTGAAGAAAATTAATTTGAATTTATAGTAGTTTTCTTTTCCACAGATCATTTTGCACATCTGGCTGGAACCTATGGGGGCCAGCCTGGGCCCCAGCTGTGCCCTCTGAATGTTCCTCTATGCCCCCCTAGAGAGGCGCACCCCATAGTTTGGGGACCTCTGCTGTAGGCTGTGCTGGGCCCAGGCACCTGAACTGAGAACAAAAAGCTTATTTCTCCTGTACTCTCAATGACCACCTGCTGGGCCCTGGCAGTGTGGGGGTGGAGTCTGCCTGATTCCAGTACAGACGGGACAACAGCCAAACCTATGGGAGGGGTGGGTTGATTCAGTGGAAACAAGGAGTCTGCGAGGGGAGGG
Organism: Caretta caretta; assembly: GCF_965140235.1. Classification (NCBI taxonomy): domain Eukaryota; kingdom Metazoa; phylum Chordata; order Testudines; family Cheloniidae; genus Caretta; species Caretta caretta. Next base: position 25,343,716 of record NC_134210.1, on the reverse strand, counting down.
GAGGGAAAGAAAATAGAAACTGGGAGTTCAATCTGGCAGGGGAAGTGCGGGAGAGGTAAACTTAGACTGGGAGTTGGAGTGGGGGTACTGGGTTTGGCTGGGCAAGGAGATGAACTGAGATGTGAAGTCTGAGGAGGGGGGGATTAGAGCCAGTGCGCTCTGTGAAGTCTTACCAGTGGTTAGGGAAGGGTTAACAGAATAATCCAATAGTCTCATAATACAGTTTTCATAAAGGATATGAAGATTTACCTACCTTTAGTATTTGTTAGTGTATCAATGGGTAGGTGATGCTTTCTGGTGTTATACAGACAATATTGAGACTTTTGAGAGTTACGGCTCCAGTGATTCTTCTTGCACTTGTATCTCTTACATTAAGCTGACTAACTCCCACGAAAAATTCCAGTCCACACGCCAAAGGCTATTCTCAGGTATGCCTGTCAATGGAGTTGACAGGGCTAACAGAGCAGATTTGGTGTATTTTGAAATAAACAATGTTTTTTGTTTTTTTACAATTCTAGCTTAAAGGTAACTGCATTTTAGTTATTTATCACTGTGTACCACAGCTATTTTAGTGCCTGCTACTTATGAGAGAGGAGTAACAGATGTTTTTAATGTTTGCTTATCTCTAATCCAAATTACATTTACAGTCTTGTCTGGAACTCTGAGGAAACAAGATAATGTGTATTTTAGTCTTACAGTCTCTTCACTTAGCCCAAACATAACTCACTCCAGAGACGCTCGATAAATTGCAGTAATGAGCCTCAAAAAGGACACACAGAGAGAGAAGGAACACATATGGCAAGTGCCGCAGAGTGTAGCGGATGGCAAGGGGAGAAGCCTGGCCCTCCTTGTGCCGTGGTGTTGGTGCTGCTGCTGGTTGTAATAGTTGCTGTTTGTATTACATTTGCATCTGAAGGACACTGTGAGGATCTGGCCCCTTTGTTACAGGGGCTGCACAGACATATAGTACAACAGCTGAGAGATGTACTAAGTGTTTGCAATCTGGATTAAGACAATATGCAATGGGTGTTTTTAGCATACAATGGAAGAGTTGAGGGAGGGAAAATGGGAACAGCAATGGGACCACAGGCTTACAGAGACCAATTAAGCACCTCAGCTTCCCTATCAGTACAATGGGGATAATAATACTTTCCCACTTATCCCCTAAGGCCATTGTGAGAATAAATTAGTTATATGTTCAAAGCATTGTTTGAGCATTAAAGTGCTGTAAAAATGAGAAATACCAATAATACCCTTACTTTTACATTTAGTCATCCATTTGCCTGTGCTAAATCTCAAATATTAAAATCTGTTGTGTGAGAGGATTACGAAGGGATCTTTTATTGATCATACTCTCCCTTTCCCACAAAAAAAAATTGTTATGGGTTTTGTCTACTTGATTGTTTTTGAGATATCTTGTTTGTTTGTTGTATTTGGTCCTGGGAGAATGCAGGGGGGCTGCATCTGGGAGTCTGGCACTTTTTTTTTAGTTTAAAAAAATTAACCATATAGACCACAGGCTGTATATCTGTGGTCCATATGCTAGAAATAGTAGTCTTGTCATCAAAGGCCTCATTAACTGTTTTTTCGCCCTATGCCAGCACACAAAACTGTTATTGCTCACATCAATAACCACATATAGTCCCCACGAGCTGCTATTGAACAATAGGCCTGTATTGTTTCCTTTATATTTGTAAATAAACATCAGGACCAAGACTCTTTGATGCAATAGCTTGCACCAGTGAAACAAAGCTTCCCTAAAGCTATTTTAACTCACCAGTGGAGTATTCCCCTTACTCAAAGGAATGCCCAGGAGGCCTATCTTATCCTATCCAGGTTCGTGTACTGTCTTCATCACTATAGAATCTGAGTGCCTTCCAGTAGTGAATTAAGTGATGTGACCAACATCTGTCATATGTGATTTGTTCTTTCTCTCATCCTCTCCCCAGGGGAGAAGTATATGTTTAGTGTAGTGTTTTGGTGTGGTTGTGGCTCCTTTGTCTCTAAATTGGACTGTGGGGCTGGCCCAGGAACCCAAGGGTCTACAAGGTTTAATGGTGATTTAAAGCCCCATTTACACCCCTCATCCATTTTCCTGAGCTGTGCTGAGCATGGTCCTAAGACGCTGGAACAAAAGCTACATGAAAGTAAGGAAATAAATGAAATATAAGAGCAGTATGAACAAAAAGAATAATTTGTGTTGCATTAATAAACTTCTCCTGGTATCTGAATGAGTCTTTTGTTCATAAAATAAGAAAAACAAACCAAATAGTTGTTAATGTATTTATTTTATTACTTATTAATTACTTTGGAGTAGGAGCTGGACTTTGCTTTTAGGGGGGGTAGAATGTATTTCAACGTTAAATAAGTAAAATAGCATCACAAATCATTTGATTAAAAACTATAAAAAAAATTCCATTGCAATGGAATTGGACCCAAAAAGCAAGGTTATGATGAGACTCCAAATACTGAATTTTAACAGCAAGAACTAAATTTAATTTCCATCAAGCGCATGTGTCTTGGGGGAAAAAGTATTGGGAATACAGTCATTTCAGTTGCCACTTCTGAGACATAATAATTGTGGGGTGAATCTTGTAAAAATGAGCAAGCCCCAAGAAAATCCATTAAAACACAAGGAATTTGAGGCAGGAATCTTTAGGCTCACTATGCTAGTAGGGTAAGTCAGTGGTATATTTGTTAACTCCTGTCTCTGCTCCACCAACAATACCAGTCTGGTTCCCATTTTTGCAAAAATTTCCAGAAAGCACCTTCACACTTGTTCCCATGCTGCAGCTCCTGCATGAGAGGAGCTCTCCATAAATAACTGAAAAGGCACCTCATTATTCTTTGTTAAATCCCTCCTTAAAACATTCCTCTGTTGTGATTTCAATAAAAAAGCTCAACAGCTGGTATACTAGGACTACTGCTTATCACACTGATCGTTATCTCATTGTTTCCTTGTGTTCTTATTTGTCTGTTGTATCCACCTGTTGTCTTTCTTCTGTCTAGATTTTAGCTATTAAGCAATTTGGGATGGGGAACTGTCTGTTTAATAAATGCTTGTAAGAGTTGTAAGCCAAGAAATATGAGATCAAACCAACACACTATCATTATTTCAATATGACTCCTCTATTCTTAGCAATCCAGTGATATATTTGTTTAATGCATGACCAAGGAGTGTCGACATTAAACTAATAGGTGCTGATAGTAAGCTACTGCTTAAGAACACAGGGAGTACTAAGTTATATTTTGTACTAAGGCACTATACATATTAACAAGAAAACATTCTATGAATACATTTAGAAGCAAGAGGAAGGCCAAGGACAGGGTAGGTCCGTGGGTGGGATGGAACAACAACAGAAATTGTGGAAATGACAGAAATGCTAAATGACTTTTTTTGTTTCAGTTTTCACCAAAAAGTTTAGTAGCAATTGGACATGTAACTTAATGAATGCCAGCGAACATGAGGTAGGATCAGAGGCTAAACTAGGGAAAGAACTGGTTAACAATTACTTGGACAAGTTAGATGTCTTCAAGTCACCAGGGCCTGATTAAATACATTCTAGAATACTCAAGGAGCTGACTGAGGAGATATCTGAGCCATTAGCAATTATCTTTGAAAAGTCATGGAAAACAGGAGACATTCCAGAAGACTGGAAAAGGGCAAATATAGTGCCAAACCTAAAAAGGGGAATAAGGACAAGTTGGGGAATTACAGACCAGTCAGCTTCACTTCAGTACCTGGAAAGATAACAGAGAAAATAATGAAGCAATCAGTTTGCAGACACCTAGAAGATAAGAAAAAGAGTACTTGTGGCACCTTAGAGACTAACCAATTTATTTGAGCATAAACTTTCGTGAGCTACAGCTCACTTCATCGGATGCATACTGTGGAAACTGCAGAAGACATTATATACACAGAGACCATGAAACAATACCTCCTCCCACCCCACTCTCCTGCAGGCAATAGCTTATCTAAAGTGATCACTCTCCTTACAATGTGTATGATAATCAAGGTGGGCCATTTCCAGCATAAATCCAAGTTTAACCAGAACGTCTGGAGGGGGGGAGGGGTAGGAAAAAACAAGGGGAAATAGGCTACCTTGCATAATGACTTAGCCACTCCAGTCTCTATTTAAGTCTAAATTAATAGTATCCAATTTGCAAATGAATTCCAATTCAGCAGTTTCTCGCTGGAGTCTGGATTTGAAGTTTTTTTGTTGTAAGATAGCGACCTTCATGTCTGTGATTGCGTGACCAGAGAGATTGAAGTGTTCTCCGACTGGTTTATGAATGTTATAATTCTTGACATCTGATTTGTGTCCATTTATTCTTTTATGTAGAGACTGTCCAGTTTGACCAATATACATGGCAGAGGGGCATTGCTGGCACATGATGGCATATATCACATTGGTGGATGTGCAGTTGAACGAGCCTCTGATAGTGTGGCTGATGTTATTAGGCCCTGTGATGGTGTCCCCTGAATAGATATGTGGGCACAGTTGGCAACGGGCTCTGTTGCAAGGATAGGTTCCTGGGTTAGTGGTTCTGTTGTGTGGTATGTGGTTGTTGGTGAGTATTTGCTTCAGGTTGGGGGGCTGTCTGTAGGCAAGGACTGGCCTGTCTCCCAAGATTTGTGAGAGTGTTGGGTCATCCTTCAGGATAGGTGGTAGATCCTTAATAATGCGTTGGAGGGGTTTTAGTTGGGGGCTGAAGGTGATGGCTAGTGGCGTTCTGTTATTTTCTTTGTTAGGCCTGTCCTGTAGTAGGTGACTTCTGGGAACTCTTCTGGCTCTATCAATCTGTTTCTTCACTTCCGCAGGTGGGTATTGTAGTTGTAAGAATGCTTGATAGAGATCTTGTAGGTGTTTGTCTCTGTCTGAGGGGTTGGAGCAAATGCTGTTGTTTCGCAGAGCTTGGCTGTAGACGATGGATCGTGTGGTGTGGTCAGGGTGAAGGCTGGAGGCATGTAAGTAGGAATAGCGATCAGTAGGTTTCCGATATAGAGTGGTGTTTATGTGACCATTGTTTATTAGCACTGTAGTGCCCAGGAAGTGGATCTCTTGTGTGGACTGGACCAGGCTGAGGTTGATGGTGGGATGGAAATTGTTGAAATCATGGTGGAATTCCTCAAGGGCTTCTTTTCCATGGGTCCAGATGATGAAGATGTCATCAATATAGCGCAAGTATGCAAGGTAGCCTATTTCCCCTTGTTTTTTCCTACCCCCCCCCCCCCCCACAGACGTTCTGGTTAAACTTGGATTTATGCTGGAAATGGCCCACCTTGATTATCATACACATTGTAAGGAGAGTGGTCAGTTTGGATGAGCTATTGCCAGCAGGAGAGTGAGTTTGTGTGTGTGTGTTTTGGAGGGTGAGGGCGTGAGAAAACCTGGATTTATGCTGGAAATGGCCCACCTTGATTATCATGCACATTGTAGGGAGAGTGGTCACTTTGGATGAGCTATTACCAGCAGGAGAGTGAGTTTGTGTGTGTGTGTTTTGGAGGGTGAGGGGGTGAGAAAACCTGGATTTATGCTGGAAATGGCCCAACTTGATTTTCATACACATTGTAAGGAGAGTGGTCACTTTGGATAAGCTATTACCAGCAGGAGAGTGAGTTTGTGTGTGCGGGGGCGGAGGGTGAAAAAACCTGGATTTGTGCTGGAAATGGCCCACCTTGATTATCATACACAGTGTAAGGAGAGTGATCACTTTAGATAAGCTATTACCAGCAGGAGAGTGGGGTGGGAGGAGGTATTGTTTCATGGTCTCTGTGTATATAATGTCTTCTGCAGTTTCCACAGTATGCATCCGATGAAGTGAGCTGTAGCTCACGAAAGTTTATGCTCAAATAAATTGGTTAGTCTCTAAGGTGCCACAAGTACTCCTTTTCTTTTTGCAAATACAGACTAACACAGCTGTTACTCTGAAACCTAGAAGATAAGGTGATAAGTAACAATCAGCATGGGTTTGTCAACAAAATGATTAAAGGTCTAGAAAACATGACCTATGAGGGAAGATTGAAAAAACTGGGTTTGTTTAGTCTAGAAAAGAGAAGACTGAGAGGGGACATGATAACAGTTTTCAAGTACATAAAAGGTTATTACAAGGAGGAGTGAGAAGATGTGTTCTCCTTAACCTCTGAGGATAGGCCAAGTAGCAATGGGCTTAAATTGCACCAGGGCCATTTAGGTTGGACATTAGGAAAAACTTCCTAACTGTCAGGTTGGTTAAGCACTGCAATGAATTGCCTAGGGAGGTTGTGGAATCTCTGTCATTGGAGATTTTTAAGAGCAGGTTAGACAAATACCTGTCAGGAATGGTCTAGATAATACTTAGTCCTGATTTGAGTCCAGGGGACTGGACTAGAATACTTCTCGAGGTTCCTTCCAGTCCTGTGATTCTACAAGTCTAATGTGGCTTCTCTCTGACTCCTCCCAGATCCCCATAGAGCATACCTCTATTTCTGGTGTTTATGAATTTCTATCGAGATCTGCTATGGCATAATACCAAGTAGAAAATTATAGCTAGCAGCTGGGCTTTTGAGAATGGATTTGTGCAAAAGTACTATCCTTCTGGTCATTCTGTGTGCATAAGCTGTGGGAGCATATTGTCCTATCCCAGTAAAGAAGGCAATCTCCAGAAACCTCTCCCTAGCCAGTGTCTGATATCAGGACTGGCATCAAGGCACTCCTAATTCTGGTCCTCACAACTACTGCCTGATGACTTTGGGCTAGTCACTTAACCACTCTGCTTTCATTTTCCAGCCTATGAAATACGAATTATAATTAGGCATTGTCCTGACCTACCTCCCAGAAATGAACACCCATTCTTTGTCCCCTGAATTTGAAGGTAGGAACTTTCAGCCTGTGCCTACCTTGTAATATAATGGATTGAACGAAAACCCTAAATCTAAAAGCTACCAAACTTTAGGGAAATTTGGCTCTGGATCTGAACTTTGTGAGGGCCCTTCTCTATGGAATACTATGTACTTTCCAAGAGTGCTTTGGGTAAAGCTGGGCAAATGAAGAATTTTTCCATTTGCTGGCAATTTCAAAAAGATTGAAAAATTGTTTCACGTGGACCAAAAAAAATAATTTTTTCAAAAATTTTGTTGATTCAAAAATTTATATTCAAAAGATTTTTAAGAAAACATTTCATTTTGGTTTTGAGCATTTTTAAACATTGCTGAGCTTTTAAACATAAAATTAAAGAATTTCAAAACAAAATTTTTGAACTGAAAAATGGTTTTCTTTATAAAATGTTAAAACAAAACATTCTGGGTTTTGTGGGGGGATTTTTAAGAGTTTTTCCCAGAACAAACTATTTGGCAAAATCTACATGAAATCATGAAGTGATTTGATGACTCCAAAACTACAGTTTTCACCAAAAAAAATTTGGGTCAAAAAATTTCACCCAGCTCTAGCTGTGATGATTCCTCTGTTAGCTTGAAAAGCTCTTTGAAAGCAAATAGCGCTATATAAGATTTAAATGTTGTTGTTATTGAAGCTTAATTGCATATTTTATATCAGAAAGGCCCTGTTTAATACTTGGGTGACAGAAAATGCTAAAAATAATAAGAAGAAAGGTAAAACGTATCAGGAATTAGGGCCTACAGCAGAGCCAGTCTCTGAGCAACCTAACAAGCTCAGGTGGCCTGTAGTAGGCGGTGTGATTGATTGGAAGAGTCAGAATACCAGTTCATAAGCCCAGCAGTTCAATGGCTACTCAAAGTATTTACCCACAGCTGGGGTGGCTCCTGCTCCAGCCATTCTCCTGCCTGGTCCCAGCCTTGCTCTTGCCTTGGTCCAGGTAACCCTAACTTTGACCCTTGGCTGCTGTTCCTGACTTGTGACTTTGGCTCTGAGCCTGGGCTCTAGCATCTGGCTTCTGACTCTGGTTCTGACCCTGGGTCTTGATTCCCAGCTACTGACTCTGGCTTTGACCTCTAGGTACAACTGCCCATGTCCCAGTCACTGACAAAAGGACACTGATTAGGATTTTCAAAGTACCCTAAGGGAGTAAGTACCCAATGCCTGTTGACTCAGTTCCACTATTTGATCACTTTCACCACTGTCCCCACTTCACCTGTCAGTTTCAGCTGTTGTTTGTCTGGATCTTGCACACTGCAAAAGAAGAGACAAAAACATTTTCAAAATAGGAAAATGTGTCTCTAAGACCACAAAAATTGATGGGGTGCTCAAGGGCAAGCGTAGCTGAAACTTTTTTCTTTTCTCCTTAATTTACTAGATTCAGAGTTGATGGTGTTCCTTTAAATGTAAATGTTACTTATTGGCTTGTTGGAAGGTGGATAGATTTATCTAGAAGAGTAAGTGCTTTTATACCAGAGATCACTGACTGAACCATACAACTGAAAGGAAATATTCTGAAATTTTTAAAATTAAATGACTACTTCAATTACACAATATTCTTTCAGTTATATGCTTTTCAGCCCTGTGCATTAGGTAGCAATATTTCTTTCCCTCCCCCATTAAATATAATAGCCAAGAACCCATTAAATATAATAGCCAAGAAAGCAAATGGAATCCAATAGCTTCCTCCCTTTCTGGCATATTTTATTTGTGTGTTAGAGAGGTCTTGCCTGCTTCACTGAACATTTTAAATTAATGTATGCAGTGTCGTTGTGGCTGTATTGGTCCAAGGATATTAGAGAGAAAAGGTAGTTGAAGTTGGTCCAATAAAAGATATTTCCTCACCCACTTTGTCTCTTTAAATTAGCATAGGCAGATGCTGGACTTTTTATAGTTTAAGAGGATTGTGTGTGAGCAGCAAGAAGTAAGCTTCAGTGCTTTGTTAAATAAAGTTATAGTAATCAATTTATTTTGCTATGTTAGCACTGGCTCCAGAGTCTCTTGTAAATGTACTTCACAATGGTAGCATGCATAATTCTGAGTGCTTCATCCCCAGGCTCTGTACATTATTAACAGGGCAATATCTGTGGTCAGTAGTCAGTTTATATTTTAAATAAGCAATGTTTACATGTAGCTAGGGCATAAAGATAAAGCGTTTTATAGTCAAGCACACAGCTGGATGAAAACTCAAATTCAGGAATAGTTCTTTCAATAACTGTGTAAACATATGTAACAGAAAAACAGCAACCATATGAGCATTAGACCAGAGGTCCCCAAACTGTGGGGTGCTCCCCCTTAGGGGGCGTGGATGACCATTTGGAGGGTGTTGCTGGGGCCCGGGCCAGCCCCCGCAGGGGGCAGGGAAGGAGTGCCACCCAGCTCCGCCCCTGACCCTGGCCCCAGCTGCCACCCAGGAATACAACATGTGTGTCAGATACTAGTACATAGCCAATATTCATAACTTTAGATGCCAAGATGATACATGGATTTAACCAGGATAATCATATTTGATAGACTGTAACTTTTCCATTGACACTTACGTGATACACTTTGTACAAGCTTTGTTACAATTGTAAAACAGTACTCATACCAATGACCTAAATGGTCATATTCAATCATACAGCATCACAGTCCCTTAGAATATGTGCTAACTACTTATGCTAAACTGTTTGACCTTGTATTTAGCTGTGAAAGGCTGAGTTGTATTTAATATTCATTCATCCAGATTTATTTCAATTCTTAATTAATATGCATCTGACATACGAACGCAATAAATTCTGACTTTATATAATGCATGGAAAAAAATTGTATTATAGTAAATATTTATTCCAAAACAATGAGGCTAGTTGGTTGCTTCCTATACATTTGCATGGAAGAAGAAGTGTTGCCTAGCATTTGCCACTTAGGAGTGGGGAGACGTGGGTTCTATTCCCAACTCTGCTTCTGTCCCATTGTGAGAGCCTGGTTAAGTTACTTGACAATCCTGTGCCTTTGTGTAAAATTGGGATAACAGTACCTACCTTATGAGATCTTCAAATAAGAAGTACTATATAAGTACAACATATTATTTCATGTACAGGACTGTATGGATAGTCTCTGCATTTAGCTGAACTCCAGATATCAGTAAAGAACAGGTAAAATTTAGAGGAGGTTTGTTTAAAACTGCATTGAGATTTTGGCCCACCTCAGTCTCCTGCCAGTTCATCTATCAAGACTAAGCCAAAAAAACAAATACCTGTTGCTCTTTTTTGTTTGTTTGTTTCTTCTTTCTGTTATACGTTCACAGATAGAAAGAGATGGACATTTTTATCTGCAAATAAACTCAATGATTAAGGGCCACAGTGCAACTCTATTGCATTGTCCCATTAGAATCTCCCTGAACCAATTTCAGGGCTGCATCAAAGTGCAAAGCTCAGATATATTTAAAAACAACATTTTTTAACAACAATGTTAAGTTCTTTGTGAGCAAGGAAAACTTTTAGGTCAAAATGAAAGTATGCTTGGTTTTCTGTTTTTCGTTAGCATTAAAGTCAGATTCAAGACTCACTGAATTTGTCAGACCACTCTGTTTATTAGCAAAGTGCTTTGCCAATGCACCCGGATATATGTGAGCCCCCTGCAAAAGCTCAAGCTAACTTATTTATACAGATAAGCCAAAGCCAATTTAACATAGGAGACAAAAGGAAGCAGAAACTGACAAATATACATACATATCTTATTTGCATACTAACGTTTACCAGTCTCCTAGCTCAGTAGGAGCTCTAAGTTAATTAGTTTGAGGACCCATTGTCTCACACTCTTTAATGTTTCGCTTCCTGACAACTATATTTCAACAAACCTTTCAAGCAGCATTTCTTTAATGAATTATAATTTCAATATAATTCATTCTACTTTCACATAAGCCACTTATTTTCTGTAATCTCAAATACTGTACTGTTTGCAGGGCGAAATTGGCATTTTGCTCCCACATAAGCAAATCCATAATCATCAACATGAATCACTGGATGTACGCTGGGAGAATTTTCCTATACGAAGCTGAGAGTTGCACGGTGAAAATTGAGCATGGTGGGAAAGAGAGCAGAATCTCAAACTCCCAGTGTTTTCTGCTTAGTAATGGCTTTATTCTGCTAACTCTGTGCCTGAAGAACCTCAGCTGAGTCCCATTTTGGGGGAGTAGCTTCAGATTCATTCCCTTAGCAAGTAGCCTGGCATTCTGTGCCCCCAGATTGAGCCACAGCATCTTCAGTCTCCAGATGCTAGAGACTGAGAACACTGAATAAACAATGGGCCAAATCAATCCCTGGTGTAACTTCATTCACTTCAAAAGTATTAAAACTGAATAAATATGGCATAAATATAGGAGGAAGTATAGGATATATAGTATATATAAGTATAGGAGGAAGGTCAGTCAGCAGTTCTCCAGCACCCCCTGATGTTTAGCTACATATTAGTGCTACTCAGGAAAAAAAAAATTCCCTAGCAATAGGGATTGTGCAGCACTTGTCTCAAAGCCTGAGCCATGCAGGTGAAAGTGGTGGTGTTGGAAAGAGGAGGTGTGTGTAGTAGCACCAGGAATATACGGGAAAGAGGCAATGCTGAACAAAAGTATAGATCAAAGCCCAGGGGAAAACCTATTGACAAAATGTCTGGCTCCCTTTCATCATCAACAATGGAAAGTTGCACTGAGCTCATCTATCTCTAACCTGGTCAGCTTTATATAAGTAATGTTTCCACTAGCATGAAATGTTCTTGAACAATTTCTTCTATGTTTTAGACACGGGTAGGTTTTGTTTTAGCAGAATTCCTTTTTGTGCCAACTTTTTTGTGTGTATGTAATCACAGTTTTGTTGGGGGACACATGCATAGCCTGCTGTGGAAAAGATTAAAATAGTATGCCATTTCCCCACAGTCCTCATAGCCAAGTGAATCAGCTGATATCCATTTTAAATTTATTAGTGTTTGAAATAAATTCTCAGAAGCAAAGAAGGCATCTTGAAATTAGCTACAAAATCCAAATTTGTGATTTGGGCTCATGTTAGCAAAACAAGCCAAAATAATGCATACTTTTTTTTTTTTTAAGTCCATGATACTTGAAATCCACATCATGATAGCAAGATACAAATCTTTCACTACCAAGACAACCAAGGGAACATAGCAGCAAGTGAAGTACCTCATTACTGGCCACGCTCCTGAGAGTATAGCAATCAGCAGGATTGTTTGCGTTCTGTGCTAAGATCACTGTAGTACTACTTGCCCACTGAGACAAGCTGCCTTATTTACAACACAATACATATCTACTGGCAGATACATCAACACCATGTAAAAATACAGCAGAGCAAAGTGCCCACCAAAAAACAATATTGGGGTAATGGTCTCACAAATCATATCTGTTTTTAAGTGTTTTGTAATTACTGTAGATCTGTTTCAGCATCACTAATGACAGTTGTGTGGAAATTAATAGAATTTGCTGTTGATCTGAATTGTGCAAACTACAATTTGAACTGGAAAAGGAGTCCAAATCGGCCTTGCTTCAAGTTCAAAGTGCCATGCCATAACCAATAGTAGTTTGATAGAGTTTTGCTTTTAAGAACTATCAATATAAAAATGCAAACTTTATCTGCAGACTTTATCAAGCTGCTGTGTTTGTGGTATATTTTGAGTTCGAGTCAATCTGTAATGGGAATCACAATGGTTAATTAAAAATACAAGGGGGTGTTGTGAAGCTAAAGCCCTTTGTGATCTTTAGATGAAAGGTGCTACACGCATATATATTATTAGTGTTATTTGTATTATCCCAAAATGAAATGAATGTCTTTCCAAAATTCAGTAAAGCTGGGGGCTCTACTCAGGCAGTCCTCTCCAGTCACCTTTGCCTGTTGGCATGTTTAAATTTCACTGGAAAATGTACCACAAATTCATTGATGTCCCGGGAATGTATCCGTTTTCATTGCCTGATCAATGCATACATGCAGAAGATGAGCAATACATGGAATGTGCAGCAGATGTGGATACATTTCTTTCAAGTCCTTTATTAAACATTGCATGTATATCAAGGAGAGTCTGTTAATTGGCTCATAGTTTCCCCACATTTGGCTGTACTCTCACAACACATCTTGAACCTAAATTAAAGTGACCCCTATGTTGCATGGAACAACAGATGATTTCAATAGCATAGTATTTATTTATGTGTTTTTGTCACTGTAGAACACTGCAAGAACTTTCATTGCTGGCGGTCTGGAAAGCTCTGGGGTTTCCATCAGTTACTAAAGAGAATTTTTCACTACTCTAAAGATCCTTAATTGCAGCTTGGTGAGCAAAAACTTCAGGCAGGTATTTTGCTTCCAACTGACAGTGTTCTGGGCCAGCGTGTGCTGCCGCTGCAGACTTACGAAGCAGAGCTAATAAAAAGCTCCAACTATAGAAACCATTCACTGGACTCTCCTCAAAGCATTTATCATATTGTATAGAAAATCCACAGCTGCTTCTTTCTTTTGTATCGTTCTTTCCAAACAGACTCCTATTGAAGCTTTGGTTACCTATGCTTGACTCTTAATTTCAAATGAGACATCCTGTTCAAATGTTAAGCAACATGATTTGCCTTTCTGGAGTCTTATGTTTTTATAAACTTTGTGGTGCAAACTATCCTCCTCTCCCTTTCCAGACTTTTTCTCTGTTTTGAATTTGAGGTCAGGGTACTCACTCCAATATTCCTCTAAGGCTTCTTTTACAACCCATTACCATCATAAACTGACCTCTCATACCTGTGTGACAGACACCTGTCAGGGATGATTTCGTTTTACTTGGTACTGCCACAGGTCAGGGGGCTGAACTCAATGACTTCTCGAGGTCCCTTCCAGCCCTACACTTCTATGATTCTATATCTTAGTCTTCAAAAGACAAAACCTTCTGTAGAGGCTCAGGGCCTGACGTATTTTACTTCAGCCTACTTTCTAGCCCCTCCTGCTACTTGTCCTCTGGTCAACTAAAGCTCTAATCCAAAACCCATCAAAATCAATGGGAATCATTTATTTGATTTAATGAACTTTGGATCCGTGACTAGTACCACTGACATTTATGTGATGTTGCACTCCATATGCTTTATGGAAATATACTTATGAATATGACATAACTGGAATATGCTTTATGCTAAATACGCTTTGTATGGTGTCATTAGAAAGTTTGTAATCTCCTAAATTTGTTCATCCTAATTCTTTGCATGTATTTGCATGTATTTGGCCTCTCATACCATACTATTGCAGTTGGGCCCCTGCCACAAATGTAATAGCATGCATGCTCTTCCTAAACTTTGGGGTCAAGCAGATGGGCGGTTCCAGCACTGCATGGCAGCTGTCGTAGCTCTCTGAGACTTAATCACCGCTGATCTGGGCAAGTGTTCCTGGCCCAGCCACTTGGTCATTGTCACTAGGAAGGTGTCCTAATGCTGCCATGACTGCAGTAGCTGCCAGCTGCTGAACAGCTCCTGCCTGGGGATGGCAGACTGCTCCCTGCGCTAGCCAACTACTATTGATGCATATTTTTTCATCTATTTCTGTGCGTCAGCTGAAATGAAGTTTACAGACAACTAATGATTTAAATAGACTCATTCCAAGCCTATGTATATACACCAGTCTAAACCTAGAATGTGAGGTCAGAATCAGGCCCATTGACTTCAGGGTGGTTGCACGAATGTAAGCTGGGAGGGTTTGGCTATGTGTGCCTAATGAAGTCATTTTAATGTACCAACAAGCCCAGGAAAATATATGGTGTTGCAGATTTCAAGGTCAAGTGGAAATTAATGCTTTTTTTCATCCTGGTTTTATAAATGGGCTTCAGGGGACAAAAAGCAGTTACATTCTGGTCCCTTAAATACATTTGTTTGTCACCCACCTAACTGACTGGTAGACGACTGCCAATTATGTGATGTGACCATTTGCTCCAATCAGTTTGTAATTCCTGCAGGATTGCTAATGGTGGTAAATGAGCCTAAGTAGGGGCTCTTAAATGAGTTCGATAGTTATTTCTTTTTCCTTTTAATCTCCTGTTCATTCCTTCAGCCTAAGCAGTTCTGATACTTCTCTGAGAGCAGCACCATCTTTACTTATGCTTATGTGAGTGCACTAGCTACTGAGCTAAAAGTTTCATTTGAATAAGAGCAGACTCCTATATTGAAAAATATAAATTATGTCTGACAAAATTATGAAGAAACAAATGGAATTAATAAAAAGTAACTGCTGTAATTTGCTAGTAACATCTTGTTGTTGTAGATTCATGCTCCAGAAATCTGGTCTGTTGGTTAATGGTGACCACTCAACACAATTACTATTAACAACAAGTAGGAAGGAATACAAGCCAAAATAGGGAAAGAACGGACTAAAGAATGTTTAAATAAGTTAGGTGTATTCAAGTTGACAGGGCCTGATGAAATTCATCCTAGGGTACGGAAGAAACTAGCTGAAGCAACCTCAGAACGGTTAGCAATTATCTTTGAGAATTATCTTTGAGAATGCCTGGAAGACAGATTAGGTCCCAGAAGACTAGAGAAAGGCAAACATTATACCTGTCTTTATGAAGGTGAACAAAGAGGACCCAGGGAATTATAGACCAGTCAGCCTAACTTTGATGCCAGGAAAGATATTGGAACAAATTTATTAAACAATCAGTTTGTAAGCATCTGGAGGATAATAGGATTATAAGTAATAGCCAGCAGGCATTTGTCAAGAACAAATCATGCCAAACCAACCTAATTTCCTTCAACAGGATTACTGGCCTAGTGGATGTGCTATATATTGATTTTTTTGGAAGGCTTTTGATGCAGTTCATGACATTCTCATAAGCAAACTAGGGAAATGTGGTCTAGATGAATTTATAAGACGGATGCACAACGGGTTGTAAAAACATACTACAAGAGTAGTCATCAATGGTTTGCTGTCAGACAGGGAGGTCATACTTAGGGGGGTCCTGCAGGGTCAGTCCTAGGTCCAGTACTGGTCAATATTTTCAATAATGATTTCAATAATGGAGTGGAGAGTATGCTTATAAAACTTGCAGACAACACCCAGCTAGGATTGCAAGCATTTTGGAGGACAAGATTACATTCAAAATGACCTTGACAAATTGGAACTTGTCTGAATTCAACAAGATGAAATTAAATAAAGACAAGTGCATAGCACTTCACTTAGGAAAGAAAAATCAAATTCACAACTACAACATGGGGAATAACTGGCTTGGTGGTGGTACTGCTGAAAAGAATCTGGAGGTAATATTGGATCACAAATTGAATATGAGTCCACAATGTGATGTAGCTTTGATAATGGCTAATACCATTCTGGGGTATATTAATGGAAGTGTCATATGTAAGACATGGGAGGTAATTGTCCTGCTCTATAATACTCAACATTGGTGAGGCCTCAGCTGGAGTAGTATCCAATTCTGGGTGCCACACTTTAGGAACGATGGGGACAAATTGCAAAGAGTCCAGAGGAAAGCAACAAAAATGATACAAGGTTTAGGAAACCAGACCTATGATGAAAGGTTAAAAACACCTGGGCATGGTTAGGCTTGGGAAAAGAAGACTGATGGGGAATGTGATAATAACCTTCAAATATGCTAAGGGCTGTTATAAAGAGGATGGTGATCAATTGTTCTCCATGTCCACTGAAGGTGTAGGACAAGAAGTAATGGGCTTAACCTGCAGTAAGGAAGATTTGGGTTAAATATCAGGGAAAAACTTTCTAACTAAAATTGTAGTTAGGCTCTGGAATAGGCTTCCAAGGGAGGTTGTTGGGTCCCCATCATTGGAAGTTTTTAAGAACAAGTTGGACAAACACCTGTCAGGGATGATTTCGTTTTACTTGGTACTGCCATAGTTCAGGGGGCTGAACTCGATGACTTCTCGAGGTCCCTTCCAGCCCTACTCTTCTATGATTCTATATCTTAGTCTTCAAAAGACAAAACCTTCTGTAAAGGCTCAGGGCCTGACGTATTTTACTTCAGCCTACTTTCTAGCCCCTCCTGCTACTTGTCCTCTGGTCAACTAAAGCTCTAATCCAAAACCCATCAAAATCAATGGGAATCATTTAATTGATTTAATGAACTTTGGATCCGTGACTAGTACCACTGACATTTATGTGATGTTGCACTCCATATGCTTTATGGAAATATACTTATGAATATGACATAACTGGAATATGCTTTATGCTAAATACGCTTTGTATGGTGTCATTAGAAAGTTTGTAATCTCCTAAATTTGTTCATCCTAATTCTTTACATGTATTATTTCTATATCTGGAGTTAGGAGAATAAGATATAAACTTGTATCACTGATGTAAACATATTAAGTGGAGGACATTAAGGGGCTCCAGAAACAATTGGTTGTAAATAGCCTTAGTTACGTGAAAGCCTTCGTCTGTGTGTGTGTGGGCGAGACCATAGGGAATGGAGACTAGGGGTCTTACAGTGACATGTGACCATGTCACCCGATAATGAAATCCATCTTAAATGTGGTACTTTTCCATTTAGAAGGAGTGGTGGGGATCCAGAGAGACAAAAATTCCTGCCTTGTGCCAAAGCTATAAAAGGGGGTGGAGCAGGACAAAAGGGGCTGCCAGTCATGAGAAAACCCCGGCTCACCACCTGAGATGTCTGCTGGAACTAATAAGGACCGTACCAGGGGAAAGGATTAAGCCCAGACTAGGAAGGCATATGGTCTGTGAAAGAAGCTTATTGGAACATCTTTGAGGGTGAGATATTACCTGTAATCAGTTTCTTAATGTATTAGGCTTAAACTTGCGTGTTTTGTTTTATTTTGCTTTGTGACTTACTTTGTTCTGTCTGTTATTACTTGAAACCATTTAAATCCTACTTTTTATACTTAATAAAATAACTTTTGTTTATTAATAAACCCAGAGTAAGTGATTAATACCTGGGGGAGCAAACAGCTGTGCATATCTCTCTATTGGTGTTAAAGAGAGTGAACAATTTACCCTGTATAAGCTTTATGCAGAGTAAAACAGATTTATTTGGGGTTCAGGCTCCCAGGAAGGCTGGACACTGGGTGCTGAGAAAGTCCCTGTTAACTGAGAAGCCCCTGGGCTGAGTAAATCTCAGTTTCAGTGAACCTCAGAGAGGCCTGGCCCAACCTCTGGTCTGTGCTGGAGCAGTCTGGAGTGTCCTAACTCAGCAAGACAGGAGAGGAGGGGTGCCTGTTCTGGCAGAAGGGATGTTCTCAGTGGTACCCCAGCTCACTGAGTGACAGTCTCAAGGGGAGTCTCTGTGACCGAACCCGTCACAATTTAATCACACATTTCTGACATAGAAACTGACCAAATAGTGATGAAGGGGAAATACTAATGGCAGCACTTCTCCAACTATGCACTATACACATAACAGTCTTAATTTTGCTAAAACTGCAAATGTCACTTCCTATTGCCTCCGCTTACCTTTATCCAATTTTTAACTGTTTTACTTAAAGTAATAGTGAAGCGTTCACAGTTCAAATACCGAAATCCTAAGTGCTAAACCAGAATCTGCTGGAGTTGATCATATTCAAGATCAGATTTTAGGCATTCACATTTAAATAACAATACATAGAATTTTAATCAAGAACCAGGGTCAAGTACAAAGTTTGTCTGCAGTTATTATGAACTGTGTCCATCTCAGAGACACATTTTCTTTGTATGAGCAAAGGCAGTATAAGATAGGATCTGTAATTTGTCTTCATCATGAAATATATTTTAAAAAATCAGTTGTATGGAAGTGAAAGTTATTGTTGGATGCAGTCAATCTTCTTCTTTTGGGGGGGGCTAATATTTATAAAGGTAGTCCAGTACTGTCTTTATGTGTGAACATTGTAGACTGTAAAGTCTGTAGTAATCAGATTTTAAAATGTATGTGGTGGTAGAAGTAACAACAACAATAATAAAGATGCCAACAAATGTGATGCTGTTCAATTCTGATTAAATATAAAATGTTACTCAGTTTACTTAGCTCTGAAACTAATAGTTTTGAAAATAACAAATCCATCAGTCTGTTAATAATTTCCATACATTGTTAATTCAGATTTTAATTTTTAACATTGGTCTGCTCCCATCACACAAACAAAATCCAGGTTTATAGTCATCTTAACGGTGAACCAAAAAGAATATTTGTTTGGTTTGCTCCTACTTATTTTTCTAGCTCATCCCAACACAAGCCTTTGAAGAAAGTAAAGAGAAAATGAGAGAGAAGAATCAGGAACAAAAATACTCCTATATAAGCTAAGGATGGGTGCATTTTGGTGGTCACTGATGAGAAAAAGAACAAAAAGAAGTAGCCTCAAAAGAGTTGTCAGGAAGATACTGGGATGATGCTGACTGAAGCTGGTGTCTGCTCTATCAAAGCTGAAAGATACAAAGAAAAAAATCACAGTGCCACAATAAATCACTGAGCTGAATTCTCTTTTCAACCAGCTTCACACACTAGTGAAACTCCATTAACTTTAGTGAAGTTTACTCCTGATTTATATAGTAAACAAGAGGAGAATCAGGTCCATAAAGTAATACTTAACGTTCAATATAAGTTGCCAATGAAGTGTGAAGCAGACCGCAAGGAGGGCATCTCCTGCTCCTGCTGAAGCAGGTCAAAGGAAATGAGGGGTGGGAGGAATTTCACTTCTGCCTTCCCAATTTTATGAAAGTTCAACAACACATGAAGAAATTAATGTGGGGTGCGGGGGGGGGGACCTTACTCCCTTATACAATTAAAATAATTGTTATAATAAAGGTAGGGCTGGTAGCACTAACCATTATTAAGGTTGCCCAACATTTCCCATTATAAAGATCTTGTTTTCTTTAGCTTATAACTTTGCTAAACTGTAATCATTCAGGCTGAACTTTTCCATGCTGACTGTCTGCCTCAGGCTGATTTTTTTTTTCTTTTAAATTTCAGCCAGAATAGTTCAGCTGTTGCTGACAATGAAGCTATGGGAAAATATATTGTTTTGTCCATGTTAAATTCTTGAGCGCTTTACTTTGAAAGTTTCTAGCATCCCCATGGTTTGCAGCAGGAACTTGCCAGAGGGGTGGCCTTTGTGTCAAGGTTGTACCTTTTTCCATTTATGTGGGAAAATTTTGGTGAAGTTATAAGCCTTTGAAAAATTGCAGTTTACTAATGCTCTGTACAGACTTGCTGGAGTTTAACACTGAACTCTCCAAAGATTCCATCCTCACTGAGCATGCTTGAGCTTTTCAGGGCTGCTAATGTTGGCCAGACTGCACATGCACAATCCCCACAGAGCAGTGGTCCCCAAACTGTTTACCTCATGTCCCTCTTTACCCCATCCATTCCCTGCCCCCAACTGTGTTTGGGACCTGGGGCCAGGAGCAGGGCCACAGTTGAGGCCAAGGCTGAGGCTGGAGTTGTGGCCAGGCCAGGAGCAGAGCTGTGCTTGGGGGCCATGACCAGGAGAGGAGCCGCAGCTGGAGCTGGGAGCCGGGGCTGAGGCCCGGGCTGCAGCTGGGAGGGGAGCCGCAGCCAGGAGTCGGGTCTGGAGCAGAGCTGGGGGCATAGCAGGGGCTAGGTAGTGCTCTCTCCCTGCCCCTGTTGAGGCTGGACCAGGCCCCACTGCACCCCTCCAAACAGGGCATGCCCACAATTTGGGGACCACTGCCATAGAGGACTGAGCATGTGCCATCCCTTCCAAACTCCTACTTGTGACTGGACTGTGCATGCACCATCTCTACAGAGCAATTGAGCATGCTCCCCCCAGCTCAGAGCCACAAGGTCAAAGCTAGTCTTTCCCTGTAATGGTTGCTCCTGACTGCTGCTGGGCACTGGAGGCAGCTGAGAGTAGTGAATCTGTCTCTCCTGTGCTCTCAAGCCCCCTGCTGGCATTCAGACAATGTGGAAGAGGAACCTATGTGATTCAAATTCAGAGGGGGCAAAACCCAGACCTAGGGCACTGTGGGCAGGGTTTGGGGAGTAGATTTCACTAGGAGGGTGGTGAAACACTGGAATGCATTACCTAGGGAGGTGGTGGAATCTCCTTCCTTAGAAGTTTTTAAGGTCAGGCTTGACAAAGCCCTGGCTGGGATGATTTAGTTGGGGATTGGTCCTGCTTTGAGCAGGGGGTTGGACTAGATGACTACCTGAGGTCCCTTCCAACTCTGATATTCTATGATTCTATTCTATGATTGGGACAAGGACCCTGGGGAGTGGAGACTGGGACTGACTGGCAATGAGAGTGGGTCAGGGAGAAAAATGGGGTGGGAGACAGGACGATGGGGGCGGACTAAAATCAGATTAAGGACTAGGGCAGACAGACTAGTTGGGCAAGGAGACTGGACTGGGAACCTGTATGGTGGAGGGAAGGAGACATGGGGGAATGTTGCCTGTGCAACCCTTATTCAGGCTCCTTGTTCATATGCATAATGACAAAGTGTTTGATTACATGATCACGTAGTATTTATTCCACTGGACTCTTGTCTCATTCAGCACACATTATGGACAGTGCTCATTTAATGGGCAGCTTTTCAACATTTTGTTTTCTCCTCATTGTTCAATGTGTGACCCTCAGTCTTATTTGCTGCACACTATTCAAAGCATGCTCTGAGGACAGAATAATTTTCTTATAAACTTTTTCTATGGCACTCATCAGTGTAGTACCTGAGTGGTTCACGGACATTAATGAATGTATTTGCACAACACCTCATGACATGAAAGGATATTCTCCCCATTTCACAGATGGGGATTTGAGGCACAGAGAGATTAAGGTAAAAAAAATCCATTATTTTTGGATGCCCGATATCAGATGCCTAGTACCTGATTATTCACAGTACTTTCCATTATTAGCACTTCCTGTGTTCAGTGTGCAGCACCCACTGAGTTCAGTTGCAGGGGTGTGTGCTCAGCACTTGTGCAAGTCAGACTGAGTTTGAATCAGACACCCAGAAAATGAGGAACATACAGTTAGTGACCACATGTGAAGGTGACTTGCCCAGCATCATATACGTACTCTGGCAAAGGCATAGGTACCGTTCACCAGGGTAGCATTCAACTGCCTTAACCATAAGATCATCCTTTTCTCTTCCTACAGTTCCCGGCCTTGTTCGTTACACACCATCCAACAAATGAGGCAGGAGTTCTACAGACAACTGTCTTCTCTATACAGAGCTGATTCATCCCCAGCGCAGCTCCATCCTATGCACTGAATGAGGCAGGGTTCCTGTGGAAAAAATATGTGGTCATGTAATTAAAGACGATCATACTGCATCTGCACAAAGGGGCTGAATTAAGGTTACCCAAGCAAATTTATTTCTGGCACTTCCTAACTTCTGAGTGCGTTACTTCTCAACCTTAATAATGTTCTTTTAACATAGGTTTTTGTGTGTAATTAATAAAATACTACTAAGCACTTACAGTATATAGTGCAACTTCTGTCTCAGGATATCTGAGAATCTTTTATTGAGGATCTCAGTTTTGTTAAGATGAATTGCAAGTGCCAGTGTGCTTGAAAAGATTTTTAAAGCACTCATTCAACATTTTTTCTTTCAGTTTCTGGTACAATTAAACCTGTACAACAGTTCACCCTTATTCAGCCACCTCCTGTCTTAAAAGACTACCCAAAAATATCCCTAAATCTAGGGCCAAACCCTGCAAATCTCATCTTTATTCTGCATTTAGTCCTATTTACTTCAGTGGAGACTGTGGGCTAAGTCCAACTCACATAAGTCTATAGAAAATCTCCCCTTGACATCAATGGGTGTTAGATCAGGCCCTAGTGCAGAAGTAAAAATGTGAAAGATTGCAAGATCAGGATCATACTGAGTACTGCTGTGCTCCACCTTTGTTAGAAGGTTGGCTCCTTTAAGCAACCCTTTTTTTGGGGGGGGGTTCGGTTCTTTAGGCTTAAGTAGTCTCTCATGTCAGTTATCACTGTGTTTTAATATTATTTAAGTCCCAGTTAACATTAAAAACATATATAATACTTTCAAAACCTTCTTTTAATCTGCATTGTGATTATGGTATGAAATAATTTTCAGAATAGTTTTCTGAAAAGATGACCCGTAAGGCTTGATCTGTCCCCCCACTATGTGGACTTCACAGGTAGGAAGCCCTGTACGTTAGCATGAATTCACATTCACATCATACCATCTGGAACTCTGTTGTTTAATTTATTGCAAACAAGTAGCAAAGTTTTCTTACAGCATTTTTTTTGATGGGATTCTAAATAAACCCTCTAGCTTTGGTCTTTCACTCACCTATCTTAAACAGTTGCTGTATGTCTGGATTTCAGGTGATCTGTGTGTTTTCAAATAGCTATTTATTTGTGTTTAAATGAACCTTTCTTACTGTGTTCAGACAAATACCATTTATTTGTTTTTCCCGTTTAGTTATTTGTCCAAATCTTTTTGAATGGGGAATGAAATATTGTGAACTGACATTAAAAGATGTGTCCTCTTCTTGTCTAAGTCTGAGTACATTGCAGTAACATGGCTGATTTGAGTCTCCAATAAAAACTCTTTAATTTAATACAAAACTCCTGAGACCTACATTACTGACATTTCAAGAGCCATCTCCTAAATGGGGTGAATTTTTCCTCTGTGTGCTGAAATGTGATGTGCAAAAGTTAATGCTTTTAAACTGAAATCTCTCTAAAATTTAAAACTTTTAATTGAAAAGCTTATTGCACTAAATTGGCTTTTTTCCAGAAGATTCTCCATCACAAACATGTATTATTGTCGTGTTTTGGAGATTCATTACTGTGCACTCAATATGGCAGACTTTTTTTCTTAAAGAGCTTTCATTCTCACAAAATTATAAGCCACCTTTAAGCCACCTTTACACTCTCCTTCTCCTGGGGCAATTCAGTACTGGGTCAATCCCACTGAGTAGATTAGAGCAACCTTCAGATAGCTTCATCTTGTGCCAGCTGGCCATGGCCCCATGCTCCTTCTGCAGGAAGAGGGATGGTATATGAGTCACTACAGCAGCTCTATACCATGTGAAGATCCCCCTGCTGAATGTAGTATAAGCCTGCCCCGAATTCCCCTCTGCACAACTATATTCAGAGTTGGCAAAGAGCTCCCTCCCCAGTTCACAGGCAGAGGGTCCTTGGGCAGCTGCTCCATCCACACCTCTACTTATCACAGTGTTACCACTTGGGTTGTACTGAGTGGAGGGCCTTGCTTGGTGAATTTCATTTTCTGTGCACAAATGAAATGCATGAGTGGTAGGTAGAAATGTGTGCAGGAAAAACTTGGACAAAATGTTCAGCGTATTATGCATCTACTAAGATAACCACCGTGACTTTTATTCTTCAGTGACAAGGAGGTTTTCAGTCACAGTCATGCTGTAATACACATTAAAAATGTCATGGTATATAATTTCACAGCAGTCACTCTAGCTAGTTCTCATGTGTAAATGAAAATGCCACACAAATAGAGATACTAAAGAGGATACTTCACTTTATAGATTAGCAGCCTTCATGTTTTAAAACAGATTTTAAAAAATTCCAACTCATTTTCTAAAGAAAGTCAAGTTAATTGCTCCCAAGTTGGGGATTTATAGAACCTATTTTAATAATTGGGCTGTAAAGTTATAAATAACAAAGGAAAATGGTTTATAGTGTAATGTCAGACTCCTAACTATTGGCTGCTGCTTCTGTAATAAAGGAAGTATTTAAGGAAGGAATCAAACTCTTCAGCAAGGGTAAAAATTGATTTTCTAAGAGAGTTACAGTCCAGGGGTTTAAGTGCTGGACTGGGAACCAAGAGCTCCTGAATTTTAAACCTAGTTCTTAAGTATACTTACTCCCCAATGGGAAGTGAGGATGTTGACTATCTTGCAGGAACTCATGGGCGGTGGATATTGTAGGCAGGGGTAGGCTGTGCCTCCCCAAACAGCCTAGTGTGGCCCCGCCCACGCTACACCCCCCAGCCCAGGCCCCTTCTCTGCGGTTTCAGCACCCTGGTTGACCCAGCTGGCTGGGGCTGGCTGGCCTGCATCCTGCAGGGACTCTGGATGGCTGGTGCTGTGGCCGCACTGCCTGGAGCACTGGGGCAGGGGATGACCCAGCCGCTCAGAGCACTGGGGCTGGGGTGGCTCCCACCTGGCGCAGCAGGGCTGGCCACACTGCCTGGAGCAGCGGAGCTGAAGGCAATGCCCCCACAGCGCAGCATGGCTGGCCGCGCCCCCCAGAGCACCGGGGCTGGTGGTGCTGCTGCCTGGCGCACCGGGGCTCACCGCACCACCCAGCACACCAGGGCTGGGGTCTTGCCACCCGACTCTAGGGCTGAGAGCCACAGTGGGGCTTCTCTGGGCTCCTGTGAGGGAGCAGGACGGAAGGGGAGGGGCAGAGGAGGGCAGAAGGGATTGTGAGGGAGAGGGAGTCAGAAGGGGAGGGGTCGGGCTCCCCCAGCGGCTGGGTCACCAGCTGCCGGGTCACCAGCTGCCCATGCAGGAAGTGTTTGTCACCTTTCAGAACAGGGCCCATAATCCCTCTGTCTCAGTTCTTCCATCTGTAAACTGAGTTAATAATACTTATTTACGTACCACACAGCACTGTTGTGAGGAATAATTATACAGTGTAAAGTTTGAGAATGAAGGTTCTACAGTAAACAAAGGTATCATTATTATTATTATTTTTCTATTTTCTACTAAATTAAATGCTACTAGTAATAACTCTTTGCACTTCATTAGCACCTTCTATCTCAGTGGCTCTCTACCTTTCCAGACTACTGTACCCCTTTCTGGAGTCCCATTTGTCTTGCATACTCCCAAGTTTCACCTCACTGAAAAAATACTTGCTTACGAAATCAGACATAAAAATACAAAAGTGTGACAGCACACTATTACTGAAAAATTGCTTGTGTTCTCATATTTACCATATACAATAAATCAGTTGGAATATAAATATTGTATTTACATTGTAGTGTATAATATATTGAACAATATAAACAGGTCATTTGTATGAAATTTTAGTTTGTACTGACTTCGCTAGTGCTTTCTATGTAGCCTGTTGTAAAACTAGGCAAATACCTAGATGAGTTGATGTACCCCCGGGGAAGACCTCTGTGTATCCCCAGGGGTACAGGTACCCCTGGTTGAGAACTACTGTTCTATCTGAGGATCTCAAAGCTTATTTTCCCAACATTCCTGTGAGTCAGTTAATAATTAATTATTATAATTAAACTGATATTAAACTCAACAGAATTTAGGGAAAGTGATGGCACCTGCCTCAGATTACAGAGCAAGTCATTGGGAGGGTAAGAAACAGAACTCAGAAGTTTTAGGTTCCAGTGCCGATGCTCCAATCATCACATCATATTCACTTATGCACATAGAAATTCAATACGTATTTTAATTCTTCTTTCAGATTCGTATTAATGGTACTTGAACTCTTTCTTATGTGCCTACTTTTGATGTAATATAGTTAAAGCTACTCATCTTACATGCATATTCAAGCTCTTATTTCTGCCTCCTCCACCTCCTCTGTATTACATTTGGGGCTTAGGTCCTCCATGATTCCACCCATTACCCACACAAGTACACTCCAGTTCTATACTTTCATTTAATTAATAAATACATTTCTACCCCTTATGGTTGCAATGGAAAGCCTCCAAACTGAGGGCCTGGCATAAAGACCATTGAAAACAATAGGGGGATTCCTGTTGACCTCAGTGGCCTTTTGATCATGTCTTAAGTACAACTGAACATGGCTGATGTCTGCAGACATAGCTCTGAAAGGTGTAGACTGCTCCCCTGACTGGTGTTAATTTTGAAAACTAATGATGCAAATATCATTATCAACATAGTTAATTCTTACTGAAGATAATTATAATATCCAGCCAGTGCACTTATCCCAGAATCGCATACTTCCTTCCCAGGTACCAAAAGCACCACTGTCTCCTGCTCATTGGCCAGACAACTTCCATAATACAGCTATACATTTTCAATATAAAATTCTTCAGCCACTGAAAATGTTGGGATTGAATACAATAAATTGAATGTAATGTCAAATTATATAGCAGAAGGAACACTGCAGTTATTGTATTATTCATTTATTAAAAAACAAATCTATTTTTTAACTTTTGTGAAGCTGCCTCAAAATTTTCAGAC
The DNA here is from genome assembly GCF_965140235.1 of Caretta caretta. NCBI lineage: Eukaryota > Metazoa > Chordata > Testudines > Cheloniidae > Caretta > Caretta caretta. Next base: position 25,316,747 of record NC_134210.1, on the reverse strand, counting down.
TGCTGTACTGGACTGCTTGTCTTCCCAAAGAATGTAGGTCAAGCTTGCTGCAGAGTAAGTGGGTACTATGGTGTTTAGGGTCATATAAAAAACTGAATTGATTGATAGATTGGTGTTTACATACTTTTCATGGCATTCGTCTCAGAAAACATTGCCAGTATACTGCTTTATAATATGGGGGTAGAATGTACACATTGTGCAAATGACTCGAAATTGAAAATATAAATCAATAAATCAATCAGTCAATGACACCCCACATGAGTTCAAAGATCTGTGCTAGTGGATTATCATTATATCCAGGCCTATAGTACAATTAACTATAATTTCTTTTTATATTTTACAGACACATTTTGTAATTTGAAAGACAAAGAGGCAATTTAAGTGTATGTTAAAAAGAAAAGGGAAAAGTTAAAATGTTCACCCTAAGGATAAATCTTTCTACTTGGTTGACCAATATGATTGCTGTTGTTAATGTCTATTGTTTTAGAGATGACTTATCAGTGTGTGTATTAGGGCAGTTGTTTTAGAGAGATGTGGTGAGGATAAAATAAGAACTTTCCCTCAAACTCTATCTATACCCAAATCAAAGGTTTTTCTGAGGCTTGAAAAGATCCCTTAACACTTTCCTTTTACGTGCTTTGACACTGATGGTGAAATTTCACTTATATGCCCAGGGCCAGCAAAAGGTCTTTGCACCTCCAAGTCCCACTTTAGCCTTCAAGGGAAGAATTTCACCCGGAGTGGTTTCAAGCAGCATGGGAGAAGAAATATTGGCATGACCCCTGAAGTTCTGAGGGCCTAAACTCTTTCTGAAGTCACTTGTATTTGAGGCCTCAGCAACACCTCAGAATCATTGTGAGAGAGGCTGTTTTGTGGCATGACTAGAGGAAGGATGTACTAGAAGATCTTCAGCCTCATTAATAGTAATAAAAAATAGTATTTAGACACTTAAACAAACATCTGTGTGTTTTGCTAAACCTTTGAACCTTTGGAAGATTGCCAGTTGCTAGTATGTAGAGGGTAATGCTTGCAGGTCTTATTCAGCTAGAACTCCCTTTGAAGGATTTGTCCCTATGCTGCAGCTGTTCATTGAGTATTGACAGTGTTGCTCCCTGTTCTGCAGACATATGACTCACAGTCCTTGCTCCAAATTGCTCACGATATAGTACAGACCAGACAAACAAGTTCTGCAACTGTATATTATTTCAGGTGGCTGTTCGAGTTTGAAGCAGTTTAGGAGTATTGCGGAGGTTATTGTTGAAAGGCTTTGTAAAATAAGTGTGTTCTGCAGTGTGTGCTTTATTCAGCAGTATTTGGATGTGGAGAATTGCTCAGTTTCGTTAAACTATTACTTATTTCTATAGCAATCAGAGTCCTGCATAAGGATTGGTTATGTAAGTTAAAACTAGGTTGGCCAACTTTCAACCATGCACAGAGGTGTGGGTTTGTTTTTGTTTTTTGAAGACAATAGGAAAGGTCTGTACCATAGATCTGTCTTAGAGGGTGGCAGGCTGAAATACAAATGATCTACAAGCAGACTGAAGCTAAGAAAGGACCTGGCACTGTTGCAATTAAGAAAAACTACTTTACACAGAATGATTAATGTATATGGATCAGAGTACATAAGGCAGCAATAAAAGCTGCAACATCCAAAACTACATGTAGTAATGAAAATGATTTAGGGGGAAAAAAATACAGGGTACTAATACTGCCCACGTAGGGCAATGAACTTACCACATCATATTCTTTTGGTCCTGAAATGTCTCTGTGATGACAAATTTCTAAATGTCTACATAACCCTTCCATGTTCCTCTCTATCTGATTTACTCCATCCAGAGCCTAGCCCTGTTTATATAATGTCCGCAGGTCTAATCCTCTAGTCTGGCTGAGCTGAACTTGTTACAGAACCCAAGGGAAAGAGAAAGAGAGGTGGCTTTCTTCCATCTTTGGGCTCCCTCCATCTCTAGGAATGCCAAAGCCTGGATGATTCTAGGTGTATGTGTGAGCTGCCTCTGAGCTGCTCTAGCTTATGTATGCCGGTAATGGCTGCCAAAGGCTTTTATACCAGATGGGTACCGCTGAAGTGCAGCATTGCTACAGCTCTGGTCCCTTCCTTGGGACCCCGTGTATCCTATTAGGCTGGGGGTGAGGTGTATCGTGTTAATTTAGATGGTATATATAGGCCAGAGGTGTTAACCTAACCCAGTCACTGTCTAACATTAAACCATTTTAAACAAGATTTGGGCTACACAGGCTTCAGTCTGCTTAGTATCATGGTGCACACACCATTAAAAATCCTTTAACACTTTTTATTAAAGATACAGAAAAGAAGGAAAAACAGTTAAAGCACTTGAAATGTTAAGTATTTGAATAAGGCTTTCATTTTAATGATATCCCTTGTACCCTTTCCCTTTAGCTGGAGAGCATTTCTAGAAGGAAAAATCCCCTTGTCTGACAGTCTTTTTAAACCATATCAAAGATGGTAATAACTCTTTTTTGGGGGGAAAGAGAAGTTGTTAATTGAGATGAGCTACAGCTATTGTTGTTGTTGCTGTTGTTAAAGTCCAATCCCATTTTCTAGAAGACAAAATAAAACACACACACACACACACACACACACACGGGAAGATAAAAGAACAGCAAAGATAGAAAAATGCAGCTTCTGTCTCTGGTGTTGAGTTTCACTTACAACCTTGCTGTTGGAGAAACACAGGCACTGCACACGGTTGTGTCAGCCACTCCGAGACCTGGCAAACTTGTAACAGCATCAGCCTGTTTAGGGCATTGCTTTTTAGTTGCCTCTTTCTGGTCACAGGCTTACAGCAGTTTTGCCAAATATACAGTCTTGGCCAGGTAAACCACACTCTTATTACACAGAAGGCAAAAGGAGAGAGATAGGAAAGATAAGAAATAAGGTGTGGAAGAAAAAGGACATGTGGGGCAGGAGAGGAACACCCCAAGTGATATTTGGGGTTTAGCTGAAGCTGATGGATGTAGCAGTGTCATCTGGGTCCCTTTCTTTGGCCCAGTCTGGACAGAAGAACTCTCTGGATTAAGAGAAAGAAGGTCCAGGGTACCTGCAGATGGGTGGGCGGGAGAAGGAGGGGAGCCCTGATTGTGAAGCTCACTGCAGCAGCCAATTTTTCTTCCCCAAGTCTCTTTCTTAAAGACCCCAAAAAGGAGTGAAGGGTGGAATAACCCATCCCCTCATTATTTTGTCCACCAATTGGGCTTAATATCTGACATACCAATTTTGGTTTATTAATTTTTCAGTACTCAAATCCTCTTGTTTACCAGGAATGATCTTAACACAGTCCTTGAGTTATATCAATAGGCCTTTTTGTTTGGACTAATTCAGTCTTTCTGTCTCCCTTCCATATCTTTTCCCATCAACACTTATTATTATAGGTTATTGTGACGAACATTCACTTACATTTTACAGTTGAGCCCACAATTAGGGTAAATTTTGTAGGCCCAACTATCACAGCAGGTTGGGGAACCTTGCAGGTGTCAGAGAGCTGGCTGTTCCAACTCAAGGATTCTGCTATTCCCAGCTGTCTAGTTAGGGCAGGTTCACAGCCGCTTTACACTTAGGGTTGCCAGGTGTCTGGTTATTGCCTGGAATGCCTGGTCGAAAAGGGACTCGGCAGCTCCAGTTGGCATTGCCGACAACCGTTAAAAGGCCGATAAAAGTCCAGTCGGCAGTGCTGTGGGTCTAAGGCCGGCTAATCCTATGTGTTCTGACACCGCACTGTGCCCCAGAAGCAGCCAGCAGGTCCAGCTCCAAGGCAGGTGCCACGGGGCTCTGTGCACTGCTCCCCGCCCCGAGCACCAGTTCCACACTCCCATTGGCCAGGAACCACAGCCAATAGGAGCTGGGGGGCAGTGCCTGCGGGCAAGAGCAGTGAGTGGAGCCTCCTGCCCTCCCCGCCCCTGCCTAGGAGCTGGACCTGCTGGTAGCTGCTTCTGGGGCCCAGCGCGGAGCCAGGACAGGCAAGGAGCCTGCCTTAGCACCGCTGTGCCATTGACCGGGAGCCACCTGAGATAAGCCCACTCCCCAGCCCTGAGCCCCAAGCCCCTGCCCCAGCCTGAGCCCCCCAAACCCAGAGCCCCAAGAGCCTGCACCCCCAGGCAGAGCCCGCATGCCCCTGCACCAGCCCAAAGCCCCCTCCCACACCCTGAACCCCTCATCCCCGGCCCCGCCCCAGAGCCCGCACCCCCACCCCAGAGCCCGTACCCTCTCCTACACCCCAACCCCCTGCCTCAATCTGCAGCCCCCCTCCCACATTCCAAATCCCTCAGCCCCACCCCCCCATCCTGGAGCCCCCTCCTGCACCCCCAAACCCCTCGTCCCCAGCCCCACCCCAGAACCCACACCCCCAGCCAGAGCTCTCTCGCACCCCAACTCCCTGCCCCACCCTGGAGCCCCCTCCTGCACCTTGAACCCCTCATTTCTGGCCCCACCCCAGAGCCCACACCCCCAGTTAGAGCCCTCACCCCCTCTCGCACCCCAATCCCCTGCCCCAGCCCAGTGAGGGTGGGGGAGACCAAACTACCGAGGAAGGGGGAATGTAGTGAGTGGGGGGGGGGGGCCCTCAGGGAAGGGGCAGGGCTAGGGTGTTTGGTTTTGTTCAGTTAGAAAGTTGCCAACTCTATTTACATTACTAGAGCAGCACAAGAGGGCTGGATCAGCTTGAAAATGTGTTGCAATATTTTTTGAACATATGTAGCACCACATCAGGTATCCAGCATGGCTTCAATAGGGCGCCCTCGGGGTTAAGGTAAAAGCATAATTTAAATCATAGATGTATATTCTCTCAATGTGTTTTCAATTTAAATCATGTAAAATAGGGCTGAACAGGGCACACATCCAGGAACAAGCATACATAGCCATAAAAGGCATCATTACTAACCCATGAAACAGAGATGGGAAGATGCAGCCAACATAAATGATTGGAGGTGTGGAATCAAGTTTCTAATAAAAATGACTTTTATGTAAGTAGAAAGTCAGCCTTTATATAAGCCATCATTAAAGAGCCTGTATTATGTCATTATCTAACCAAAAATCCTTGCTGACAGGTTCCCCCTTCCTATTGTTTAGTAAAATAATAACTGTTTTGATGACTGACTAAGGTTTTTATTTCAGGTGATGTGGAAAAAATACTGTTTTGGATTAAACACAATGTGAATGCTGTTAGCATATAAAAGACTCTATTACATAAGAATAGGAGCCTTGGATATCACAAACAAAAATATAACCTACCCAGATATAACCAGTTAAAGCTGTTTTTAATGTGATATTAAGCAAAATCAGCTGGTGTTAATTAGAGAAGCCGCAAAAAAATTTGCTAGAGATCTGAATTATGGTGATTAAATCCCATTAGACTGATTTAGAAAAAATCCACCAACTGGAGGCCATTCAGTATATTAAGCAGACAATAAAAAGAGCAAGCACAAAAGTTTCTGATGTTCATGCGTTTTCCTATGTTATGTGAAAATAGCAAATACTTTAAAACAAAATGTGCTTTTCATTATACTTTTATGAAATGGCACTATTTCCATTCAAACAAAGGTCTTCTCTGTGCAACATTAGAAATTTAATGTTTTATATAAAACATATGTGCATCTAAATGTGATTTCCCATTTGGAATTTCAGATTTGAATTTGAAAAGTTTTGATATTCATTTACTTGAAAATTGAACCGTTTCACTTGAAAATAATCCTATTCTTGCATGAAAAAACCCAAAAGATTAGACAAGATTTAGAACCTTAAACAAATGTGTCACCTGAAAGGTGTGCAGAAGAGGAAGAGCTTTGTCACAAACAGGGTTTTCCAAGTTCTCACAACTCTGGTATCACTAGTCACTATAACAAAACTTTTATAACTTGATAAACATAGTGTAGACCAAAGCTCAATTTTTACAGGACCTGGATTCAAATTTGAGTTCCAAGGAGAAAATTCAGCCATAGCTGCTCATATAGTAAATGGAGCAAACTAAGAATGTTTAGTACAAAAGCACTGTGGTTGGACTTGTTGATAATTGCAGTCCTTCCTGACAGAATCGGGATTGAGTATCATATGGATGGCCAACTCCTCAATCTTTGACATCTCCAAACAAAATCTAAGATCACGAGAATTGGCATCACTGACCTTCAGTATGCAGATGACTGTATCATTCTTGCACACACAGAGGCCGACCTGCAAAGCACCCTAAATCTTTTTGCAGGTGCCTATCACAGACTGGCTCAACATCAGGAAATCCAAGGTATTCTACCAGCCCTCACCTGCACACACTACTCTTCGTACTCCACAAATCATCATCAGCGGAGAACCCTTGGAAAATGTAGACCATTTTCCATACCTTGGCATCCAGCTCTCCCAAACAGCCAGCATTGGCACAGAAATTGAATACAGGATCCACTGTGCCAGCACATCTTTTGGAAGACCACTCAAATGAGTCTTCAATGATAGGGATCTGCAAACAGGTACCAAGATCTTGGTTTACAAGGCAGTTGTCATCCCTATCCTTCTTCTATTGAGACCTGAGTAACCTACAGACGACATCTCAAGCATCTGAAGTGGTTCCAGCAGCACTGCCTCAGGAGGATTCTCAGGATCAGCGGCGAAGACCGACACACGAACACCAGCGTTCTCTCTGCAGCCAACGTCAGCAGTATAGAAGTGCAGGTCATGAAACACCAACTCCGCTGGGCTGGCCACTGTGTACATATACCTGACACTTGCCTTCCAAAGCCAGTATTCTTCTCTCATTAAGGGAAGAAAAAGGGCTCGCGGAGGGCAGTGGAAGCGTTTCAAAGACTTACTGAAAAGGGAGGCATCCACCCAACAAACTGGGAGGACTCAGCGCAGAATAGAACACAGTGGTGCCACACCATACACCAAGCCACAGCTCACTTTGAGGAGAACAGATGTGCTCATGAGACAGAGAAGCGACAAAGGAGGAAAGAAAAGGCACAACACTCCAGCCAACAACTATGTATCCTCCAAGATTACACCAGTCACTTCTCTGGGAAAATCTGCAGGGCAAGAATTGGGCTCCTCAGCCACTTAAAAACTCACCAATGTACCCCCTTGGCAGACATCATCCTCGCATCGAGGGTTAGCCAAAGAAGAAGAATTGCACTTGTTAGGGGGCTTATTCCTTCACTCATTTACTTCCCTGGTCCTTCTCACATGAACAGAGAGCAACAATACCCGAAGTCCAAAGGTGCAAACAATTCGATGTTTATTGGGGTGAACTTCCAGCAAGCATGATTCCAGTTTCCTTCCTTAGTGTCCCCCTTCCCAGCTCTGACACCACAGAGGCTTACCTGTGTCCCTGTTTCCATTTACCCGTTTAGCGAAACATGATTCCAATTTCCCCACCCCCATTCCCTGTTCCCATTTCCCCCCACACCCACCCACTTCCTGATTGACTGCAGACTATATAGTAAAACTTGAGTTCTGCTTAGCTATACCTTAACCAATCATTTTCCTGAAATTTAACTAACCAATCCTAACATATTGTAACATGATTGTGTAACCAATTATATCCCACCACCTTAATTAGTTTACACCCAGAAAAATTATACAGCAGACAGGAACAATCACAGAACCAGATAGAGATTATACAGACAAACAATAGCAAAGTGGGAACTATAATGACAAAACAATACAGAAGTGAGGATTTCACATCCCAGCTATTGATAAGTGAGTTCTTGCCAGATAGGATGCTATCAAACTAAGTTTCCTTTTACATCTTCTAGGCACTTCCCTTTCTCTGGAGGCGATAGGCACTATCAGGACAGGATTGTATTCCTAACAGCTCAATAGCACCTTATTTCAATGTGACTAGTTTGGAATGTGAGGATGTGACCGTTCCCTTCCCAGCTTATGGCTGCCTCTGTTGCTTAGCCAAAGGCCTTAGCCTAAGAACAGGGCCTCAGACTGTCACAGTAAGAGAAGGCTCTTACACTGGCAGACAGTGATTTTGATTCTTTTATACCTCTATAACTAGCCAAGTGATAAGAATACACCTAAATTCTTAGCGTATAGGCCTTTACAGACAGGCCTGAATATCTATATCCTAACAGCACTCATAACCCTGAGTTCCTTGAAACGGCATCCTGCATTTCAGTCTTCAGCTATTTTGGTCCCAGTTCATTAAATAATCTGAACTCTACTCAGGGAAAATCATGAAAAGCAGATTTCATTTTAGTACAGTATGTACATTGTTTATTCCTGAAATATTTTTTCTTCAAATACAAGTACCTGAAATGCTTTTCTCTCTAGAGTATAAGTGGCTACTTCATCATTTAACCGAGGTGTGTTCAAAAAGGAGACAGGAAGGGTGGAAGGGCCACGCTCCAGACCGTAGCATGCTGTATAGTACTTACGCTGATTTTAAAAGGGAAAGCAAAGTGGAGGTGTTTCACACAACAGTAGGTTAAGATTGAGACACTTTTCTTACACTTTACCTTGCCAGACAATCAATACTGGCAAAAGGCCAATCCTGAAACATTTCTGGGAGCAATCGTTCATGTAAGTAGTCTCTTTGTACTTGGTGCATGAGGGAGGGTTTGCAGTATTTGGCCCTAATACACTGCTTGAAGCATGATTCATGTATGCTTTGCTGTCAAAGACTTGAAAGTCTCCTTCAGGAAATCTGGTCACCAGTACCAGATGTGACATTGTTCTGGCAGTTTCTGGGGAGTAGAATAAATAGGTTAATGCACCACCACTCCATCTCTGGAGATCAGAGTTCAAATCTGAATTCTGGAAACGAGCACAGACGAATGTTTAGATCTCTCAACCGATATCCTCTGGATCATTTCTTGCTACTTAAAAAACAAACACAACTTGGCTTACCTGGCAGCCTTTGTTCAAGGGAAGGCTGGATGGAATAGAGGAGGTGGCTCACGTGAGTGCTGTATTTTCATTCAGATTATGTTCATGATTAATCCACTTTCACTTCAAGGAAAGTTAGAAAAGAGAAATGAAATTTGGACTGCTGATCAAAGGGTGAACTAACTTCAATCCAGACAGAGGGTATGGCTGTATCCTTGAAGAGTTTTAATATTTCTCTCCAACAAGCCCCGTTATTAAACAGGAGCCCTCCAGCTGGAAGATGGAACTGGGATTCCTAGTGAGCACCTGTATGGAGTGGAGCAGAGCTTTGAGAGAGCATCAGAAACAAAGTTATTGGCTTGGCATGCTGGGTGACCAGAGCAGTTTGAAAGTTTGATTGTCTGTTGCAAACTGGTTTCTCAGAAGGGCATTTTGCAGTTCTTTTATTCGTGCTGTGGCTCAGCAGCACCTGTCTGAAGACCTAAGGAAAACCATCTGGTTCCAAAATGTGTGAATAGCATATGTTCGGAAATCAGGTACAAGAGCAGACCTACAAAATGCCAACAAAACTAGAGCTAAGTATGATGAATTTATTTCCTTCCTGTGTATCCAATTGGTGGTTTATAAAAGGAAATAATAGAAATGTAGGGCTGGAAGGGACTTTAGAAGATCACCAAATCCAGTTCCGTGTGCTGAGGCAGGACCAAGTACCCTTGACAGGTGTTTGTCCAACCTGTTTTTAAAAACTTCCAGCAATGGGGATTCCACAATTTCCCTTGGAAGCCTATTCCAGAGTTTAACTATCCTTATAGTTAGCAAGTTTTTCCTAATATCTAACCTAAATCTCCCTTACTGCAGATTAAGCCCATTACTGCTTTTCCTATCTTCACTGGACATGGAGAATAATGCTTCAAGTCAGAGATGCCTAAGGAGTTACTTTAATTATTTTAAACCATATAAACAAAAACCAAATAGTGCTTTATCACATTCATTACCAGCAGTTCCTCTCATATACTAACATAAGAAATGTTTTTACTGAGCTTTAGATTACAAGGATAATATTGTTCTGTCTCTTTTAATTAAAACAGCATGCTGTTTAATCTGCTTATGGCATTAGTGACTTTTAGCATTTAATCAGTAGGCTTTTCGTAAACCGCTTTTACCAGGCAGTTTGGGGAATGTTTACCACTGCAAGTAACAGGGCTTTGCATTTGCATATTAACTTGTTTAGAGCAGTGACTTTTTCTTTTTTCTTTTTTTGGAAAGTTCAGTACTCTTAATGAACAACTCCACAATCAGTCAAGTAATGCAAGCTTGAACGTACAACATGTACTCAGGAAAGTACAAAGAATAAGTTACTTGAAGAGAGTGTCTCTCACTGAGGTCCTCTTGAAAAAGAAAGCATTTAAACAAACAGCAATTTACGTAGCCAGTAATTTTCTCTGCTTGTGCTACTGTTGGTCATATTTGTGCTTGGATAAGAACTTTATTTTCCTGTAGTCCATGTTAGTTCTTTGTCTGCCCCAGACCTGCCTCAGCCATAATGCTCTGATGCAAAAATAATAGGGTGAAGTTCTTTGGCCTGTGTCATACAGGAGGTCACACAAGATGATTGGAATGACTCCTTCTTGCCTTAAAATCTATGATCCTATGAACAATTCTGTGTTTATGACACCACCCTGGCTTTAGGTGAAAATGACTTTTTAATGTCAGAAATGAGACATTAGGGGGCAGTCCTCCATCAGTGCATGTGTAGAACTCTTCCTATTGAAATCAATCAGGAGTTCAGAGTAAAATTCAGTGGCAGGAGATAGCCATATGCTTTTGCTGCATGACCAAGGAATAGAAGCTGGGAAATGTAGGAGGAAACCCGTTTAAACTCAACAATCTGCAACAGATAATGATGAACGCTGATTTGAAAAAGCTATTCCCTATGAAATAGCCTAGAACTCCAAGGCAGCTCATATTTTCAAGCTTCTTTTGTAATTTCTATTTTTTAGGCAGTATTGGCCAAATTTATCCCTGGTATAACTCCACTAAATCTATTATCCCCAGAATGAATCTGGCACCTGATTTCTGTTCTGTGTAAAATAGAGATAATGTTCCTGCATTGTTGAGCTCCACCTTAATGTACTTTTTACATCATGTCATCTGGATAATTAAGTCCAGTTTTGCCTTCAACATAAACATGTATTTCTGCCTTATTCAGTGTTATGACATCTAGATTATTACATAAACACACAAAAAGAGAAACACAGTTCACTTTCCTCAGTTAAATTTGCTCTATCTCATTAGCTTTATTGAAATGGAGTTAAACACAAGAATACCCTGTTGACTCGTAGTCCAGCCCCTCCCCCCACACACACGTTCCATACTTTATCTAGATTGTCCTTCATGCTAAATGTAAAAATATTTTGTTTTATTTCAATCTGTATCTAATGAGAAGGTTTTATAAGTACATTTATAACTAATTTTATAAGTAAATTAGACTGGGCTGGTAGTTTCATATGTAACTTTTTATTCCTCACTGGAACACAAACTGCCCATCGAGCCTTGTATCAGTTAGTCATTTGCTGTGAGAGCACTGAAAGCAAAGGCTTACCACCCGAGGAAGGGTAACAGGGGAAATTTAGTTAAATACAATGCTTTTTCTGTAAGACAGTCAGCTTCAGTGTACGAATGATGAATGTAAACTGTGCATTCTGAAACTCGTTGATTGTTCCTTTCAGTGGTACAGTACTTATGACAAAAAAGGATCCAGCATTACACTGTTTTCCACTGATTTTCATTATTTCTCCCAATTCTTTTTAATTGAATAAAAATGCTGGGGTTTGTATGTAAATTTGTAGGGCCAAATTCATCAGTGGTATAGGTGGATGCTGCTGCATTGAAGTCAATGTTTTATATCTGCTTACACCAACAATAACTGTTGCCTCTGGCATATTTTTGCATAGAAAATATCATTCTCATTCTCTTTAATAGTAAAGTGACTTCTCTTTCTTCTCATAGATAATCAACTGATCAGGCATACATGAACAACATTACCAAGAAGACTCCCTCACATAAATGAATCCTATAGGTAGGATGCTAGATTTTATTAATTTTATGGATACATTATGTATTAATAGTGCTAAATCAGTTATATCACAGTAAAATACCTTGGTATTGGGGATCTATGGATTCTAATACTGGATTTACTTAGTATTTCAAGAGCTGTTTTTAATTTTCATTCTCTGTAACTTTATGACCATGTTTCTCTCCCTCTTAGAAGAAATTGCCAAGAAAGTTGAGATCCCACAGTGACAAACATGCAAACCTGGCAGGGGAGTGAAACAGAGTCTTCAATAGCCATGAAACTGACAGAATGAAAGATTGTTGTTTATTAGCTTAATTTTTTATTCAGAGAGGAAGAATGGTCATGTGATACTGGCATTAGACTGGGACTCAGTGTGTTTGGGGTAAACCACTAATCTCTCTGTTCCTCAGTTCCCCATCTGTAAAATGGGAATAATGATACTTATCTATTTAGGTGCAGGATAAAAAAATATTTAAGTGCCTAAGTTCCATTGTCAAAAGTGACTCAGGCACTTGGAGACTTAGGACCAGATTAAAGGTATTTAGGTGCCTAACTCCCATTGGACCTTTAAGTGCTTAAGGCTTGAGTGCACAAAAGGAATTAGGCACCTAAAAGAGGGACTTGGGTGCCTAAGTCTCAGTTTTGGCACCACTGCAATGCACAAAAGTCTCACCTAAGTTCTTAAGTTTTTGCTGTAAAAGTTCCCTTTAGGCCCATGTTTCTGTTTCAGATCATGTTCACTGCTGCCTCCTGCTAGGCATCCAGACACCTATGTTCTGCCTCAGCCCCAGAGCAACTCACAGACCAGGGGAAGACCAGTGTTTGGCTGCCTAAGTTGCATGAAGGAATCTGATCTCATAGGCATCCTCTGAGCATGCCCAATGGATCCAGCCCTTCAGGCACATTCAAACAGAACAGGAGGGAAGTGGGGGAGGAGTTCCCTCATAGCTTTTAGCCCAGTGGCTAGGGTACTCATCTGGGATTCAAGTCCTCTCTCTGCCTGAGGGGAAAAAGGGATTTGAAAAAAGATCTACCGTTTCTCAGGTGAGTGCCCTAACCAGTGGACTTTGGGATATTCTGATGTGAGGGCTCCCTCAGTCTCTCCTGTGGAAGCCATTGCACTCTGGATACATACTCAGAGTCACTGGGGGCTGCTGGGAGAGAGAGCGAATGAGAATGACTATGCAGGAGAGTTACTCTATAGCCTGTGGTTAGAGCACTCACCCAGGATGTGGGAGACCCGGGATCTAGCCCACTGTACCCATGACTCTTCAGAGTACAATAGCTTCAATAGACTAAGGGAAGCCCCACATCAGAATACCCCATAACTAAGGATAAGATGTTGTCACCAAGGCCATGGAAGTCACAGATTCCGTGATTTTCAGAGACATCCGTGACATTTTGTGCTTTAGCCCCATGCCAGGGGTGGCAGGAGCCCTGGAGTACGCAGCCCCATGCCAGCGGCAATGGGGGCCCTGGGGCTGTTAATCACCCTCCTCAGTAGTCAGCCTCTCAGCCCCCCATTATTTTTAGTAAACGTCACAAACTGGTCATGGGCTTCCATGAATTTTTGTTTGTTGTCTGTGACCTGTCTGCGACTTTTACTAAAAATAACTGTGACAAAATCTTAACCTGACACACAACCCAATGGCTAGGGCACTCACCTGAGAGGTGGCAAGTCCCTATTCAAATCACTTACCCATCTCAGGTGGAGGGGGAACTTGAACTGAGTTAAAAGCTATGAGGGAGCTCCTCCTCCCCTCCTGCCACTGGGGTTTCTTGTTAAAACAGCATAGGTACCTAACTGCAGGGGAGGTTCACAGCTGAAAATTGCTAGCAGAGTTATGCACCTCTCTGCAGCCTGGACTTAGGTGCCTATTTCTGTGAGAGAGACAGGGCTTCAGGGCTTTCTCTCAGTTCCCTGCAGGTCAGCTTAGCTGCAACTTTGGTGATTTCCAATGAGGGAAAGTCGGTGTTCTCTAATCCAGGGGTTCTCAAACTGTGGGTCAGGACCCCAAAGTGGATCACAAGGCTGGTGTTAGACTTGCTGGGGCCGAGGCCAAAGCCCGAGCCCCAACGCCCATGGCTGAAGCCGAAGCCCGAGCCCCACCACCCAGGGCTGAAGCCAAAGCCCGAGCCCCACTGGCCAGGGCTAAGGTTACAAGTCCCCTGCCCAGGGAAGAAGCCCTTGGGCTTCAGCTTTGCCTGCCCCCCCACCATCACCCCTTCCCCTCCCCACCTGGAGCAGCAGGGATAGGGTGGGCTTGAGCTTTGGTCCCCCCTCCTGGGGTCGTATAGTAATTTTTGTTGTCAGAAGGGGAGGGTCACGTGCAATGAAGTTTGAGAACCGATTCAGTCTAATCCAATGGTGATTCAGTTTCTCAAAAGGTATTATTCGTCTCTAACCTCCTGTTCCTATGTATGACTTAAATGCAGTGCTGGCATCTCTTATGGACCCTCCATATGAACCTTTAGCTAATTGCTCTCTGGCTGACCTTTTTCAAAATATCGCTTTTCTCATTTCAATAACTTCCCTCGGAAGAGTGAGAGAAATTCAGGCCCTTATGTCAGGCCCTCCGTATGCCCAGTTCTTCAAAGTTAAAATGGCCGTACAGCCACCTCGTAAGTTTTTGACAAAAGCTGCATCATCCTTTCATCTGAACCAAATGATACACTTACCTTCCCAAAGCTGCACTTCAGTAGTGAGGAGCAGCATCTTCATATGTTAGATGAGAGAAGAGCATTAGTTTTCTTAGGCTTAGACGACACTAAGCCCTTTTGAGCATCTCCTTTGCCTTTTTGTTCCATATGCTGATAGAAAGAAAGGCTATGCAGTTTCAGCACCGGCTATTTCCAGGTGGATTGCAGCTTGCATCACAACAGACTATTGGGTAGCATAACTTCCTTCTCCAGAAGGGCTCTTAGCTCAGTCCACAAGAACACAGTCTAACACAGACATATGTAGGGCTGCTACGTGATCTTCCATACATACCTTTTCAGCATTATGTTATCAGATTGCTTCCAGATATGATGCAAGTTTCAGAGAAACAGTTTTGCAATCACTATTCAGGTAGATCCAAGCCCCACTTCCTATCAGAGCTGCTTGGAAGTCACCTGAGTGGAATACATGTGAGAACTGCTCAAAGAAGAAAGGACAGTTACGTACCTGTAGCTGTTCAAGATGTGGTTCACACACATTCCACAACCCTCCCTCCAACCCCTCAGCATTGGAGTCTCTGGCCTTATATTCTGGTGCAAACAAACTGAGGAGGATTGGAGCGACGCCGACACTAAATAGCCGTGGAAGGGGCCAGAAGGAGGTATACGGCATGTGTGTTTCCCTGACAGGTATTGCTACAGAAAATTCTCCAGGCATGCTGGGTGCGCACACACCTGAGTGGAATACATGTATGAACCACATTTCAAAGAACAAGTTACTGTACATAACCATTCTTTGAAATCTGCTCTCTTGATACAATTATGGCTAGGTATGTATTTAGTTTTTAGTGAAAAGAGATTTTAAAATGTGTTCTCAATGGAGGTATTATAGAACAGTTTGTCCACAAACAGTAAGCACTGGCACCATAACAAATGGAGTATGCTTCAGTGTTGCTTGGAAGTTGGTGGCTTTGTTGTCAGCACTCCCTCAAGTAGTAATACAGATGTCAGGATAAAGCTGCTTTTCATGGTGTTTAGCCATGAGTTTATGAGCCCCAGGCAAACAACAAGGTTCTCATGGTTCTCTAAGAGACAATATTTTTGGAAACATTAAATCTGATCCACAAAACAGGGCATCTAATCATCTCACATGCATATACAGTTTTCAAACTTTTAAAATTTCAATAAAAAATGATGAATTGATGTGAGAGCATGATAAAGTTGTGCTATAAGGACAGCATAGTTCCTTACCATTCTTCATGTAGTGACTTACATTGATTTTAGTATGTGTTTCCATGTATATAAGTATCTGTGGTCCATTTGAGACAATTCAGTCTGTTGCCTTTACAGATCCTTCCCATAAAGTTCTATGTTCCATAGTTTTGATTCACCCTTTCACCAATTTATCCCATCAATACTAGCAAGTTTCATTCTTCCTATAGTCCTTGGGGTGTATATAGAGTGGAATGGTTTAAATCAGAACAATTTAAGTCACCAATTTTGTCATGATTTAAATCAGCAAGAAGAAACCTTGATTTAATTTATCAATTTTAATTGGGCTTGCATTTGTATTTCAGTTATTTTCCTAATCCATCTTGTTTCGTGTCCTGTGTCCAACAGTGGCTATTACTAGATGCATCAGAAGAAAGTGGCTTTTCTCTTACAAGACTATTGTTAAACAAAAAGAAACACGCCATGCTGTCTAGCTTGAAGCAAGACAGTCTATATCCTGTATATTATAACTGCAGATATTCTTGTTAATCATATGTAGGTCTAATCCTTTTTTTTAAATCTTACTAAGTTGTTTCTCACGGTGATATCTTTTTGGAGTGAATTCCACAGATTAATTATAAACTAGGTAAAAAACTCATCACATATCCTTTTATTAATTTTAAATTTGTTGTAAACAGGAGCTCCCACTTGACCCTGTTCCTTATTTTGTACATACTTCTAAAGTACCTTCTTATTTCTGATTATTTAGATTCACAAGCAATGAGGAGTTTGACAGGCTAGCTAAATTTTATCCCAGTTAGAAATGTACAGTGAGAAAGTCCCAGCCCTCATTTCTAGATGTGAGAAAATTACTCCTGCTCATATATATGTGCTTGAAGTACATTTCTTTTCTGTAAAAATGGCATTTTGGTGTTTCATGCTTAATACTTCTCAATAAGTTCTGTATCAAACATGCTCTGTTTACAAGTAAACTGATGACTTTCTAGCTGTCAGTTCTAGGATCTGAGTGGAAAACTGGTTCTTTCCAATGGGTACATCATCACCAGTAATAAAGGTTCTGCAGGCTAAATTATAACTCCATTTATACCTATGCAACCAGGTTGTCTTTAGTAAGTTTGCCCAGGCATACCTGATTAACTCTTAACAAACAAACCTGTTGATTATGTACAAGAAGAAAGAATCTATCTTACTCGCTCTCTCTGAGCGGCCTGTCCAATCTGCAGAGTTTACAAGATTGAAGAGTAGTAAGAATGTTTATTTTCACTAAATTCAGCAGATTACATTGAACGCGGAGCATATCCACTGGGTAAGATGGGTCCATTTTTTTTTTATGGAGATACTTTACACAATAGAACACTTTATTGATAACCCTTTACCATATGCACCCTGGCAATATGTTGCCCTCTAGCTCACTCTAGTGGATCATTCCAGTTGTCCGGGAAGCATTAGTCAACAATTCCTGATAATGAAGCAGTGATACAGCTCAGGTCTCACTCCAGTGAAGCTTATTGTTATCTGTTTTTGTTGCAGACACAGCAGCAAAATGAGGATATAAAACATGGATAGATTTTAAACAGCAGGCTGCAACTTTATTAAACTTTAACAAGGGAGGGGCACTACCCACCCATATTTCCTATGCCAGGTGTTTAACTGGTTCCAGTTAGAGGGTTACAGGGCTCCTTACCATATAACCCGTAGCTACTGCAAGGGTTACAGGGCTCATTACCACATATCCCATAACTCAGGGTAGGCTCTCCTCAGCCTACACACAAGACTCAGCTCTTTCAAGACCTAGCACCCTCCCCACCTCGAGGGAGACAGGGTGCAGCAGGGTGGGGACCTCTTCCCACGATGGCCACAACATCTCACCCTATCCCAAGACACCCAGGTCTTTTACTTCTGGGAAATGTTCATTTTATTTTCTTAACTGTGCTGGAAACCAGCTGCAAGGAGCGCTAGTGACTAGCTTGGTTGCTCTCTCCCGCTCCAGCCATGTGGCTTGATATCACAACTCCTGCCCCATTCCATTCCCTCACATCCCATAGCCATATATCAACATCTTCATCTGACAGAGGTATGCCATCATCCCTGAAAACTTCCAAACAATTGTCACGGATGTCCCTGTGCTGTATCACTGAACTCCTGCTGGCCAGCGGGGTGAGTTCCAAGAATCTGTTGTCCTGAAATTGAGAGAGAGAGCATTGACAACATTATTCGCTCCCGAGACATGCACTGTGTGAAAAATGATGTTAAATCTTAGGCAGTGTAAAATGAAAGCCCCCCAACAGCCTCATTACCAGTGCAGTCTTAGCCATGTGTCAGTTTACAGTATGAACCACAGCTTGTGTTATTGCACCAGAAACGGACATTTTTATTCTTGAAGTTTTCTCCCCAAATAGTGACTCTCACTAGCATAGGGAAAAAATTTGAGGAAGGCGATGTCCCTTGTAATATCGTGAGCCACCCAGATTTCTGGCCACCTCTGCACATACCACTCTCCTTGAAAGTAAACCCCAAAACCTATGCTTCCCAAGGCATCAGATTGTATCTGCAGCTCCATCTTGAGCAATAGCTCCAAATACCATATTGAAACCCCATTAAACTTTTCCAGGAACCTTTCCCACACTTACGTCTTCTTTCATTTCCCTTGTCATTCTAATAAAATGGTAGGGTTTTCACACTCCAGAGGAGGCAGATGCCAGATGGGCACAAAATGCCTGACTGCGGGCCACCACCTGTCATGCAAAGTTTTGATGCCCCATGACCACCTGTAGTTCCCACAGAGTCATTTTCTTTGCCCCTTTGAAAGCCTGTATCAGCACCCTGACTGATTCCAACTTCTCTGTAGATATCATGGAGACACTCTGAACTGAGTCCAGGTCAATGCCCAGGTATGTTAAACTTTGGGCAGGGCCTTCTGGGTTTTTTTTCCAGTTCTTCTTCCATCGCAAGGAGGACCTTGAGGTGCTCAGCTAGGTTCTGAAATGCCCGAAGCATGTATTTGCAGTTGCCTGTCACTAATCTTCCTGCAAATAAGAAGTTGTCAAGGTAGTGCACGGGGTGATGCAGGCCAGTCTCATACATCATCACCCACTCCAACATGAAGCCGAATCTTTTGAAAGTGGCACATGACAAGGATATCAGGCTTGGCTTTATCAAAACAGTAATGATCTTCAAACTGAAACTCAAGCAAGTTAAAGTCCCTGGGATGTAGTGATAGCAACTGAAATGCAGACTTGATGTCACATTTTGCCAACATTGCCTCAGGGCCACATTCCCTAACCATGGCTAGCAGAGTATCAAATGACACGTATCTCACTGAACAGCTGTGGGTCAGCGTAATCATTTACCGATGAGCCCTAAGGATGGGACAGGTGATGGATAAGCCTGCATTCACTCTTTGCATTCTGATTTCAAGTTCTCTGACCAAGAGTGGCACCTCATACCCTCACATGGGCTTTGAAAACCACCTGAAAATCTGTTCCTAAATAAACTGCAACTTTTTCCCCCCCCGTAAACCACCGTTGACTGGAGAAGGAGCCTTTTCCATGATTACTGCCTCCGCCTGTAGCATCTCCTAAAACACTGGAACCTTGTGGACCCCCTTTCCTACTGCCCTGTTGGAGCCCCCCTTTTCCCCCACAACAGAAGAGTGTACTCTGCTGACCCCCACCCCTCATACAGTGGTGTTTATACCTGCACTGGGATCGAAAACCTCTCCTCATTAAATGCAAAAGCACACATTGGCCTGGATAGCTGCATTTTGATAACAAGGCTTTGGCATTGTCCACCTGCTGTCTGTAAATGCCAGCTGGATGGAGTGATAAGGAGTCATATGCTCCAGCCAAAGTTCCCAGTCTGCTTTACCCCAGATTCCTCTGCTGCCCTTTGTCTAAATTCTCGGTCATATCTTAACCATGCAATCCAACCATGTAGCACAAGCCCTCGCTATTAAGTTCTATACTGGAATGAGGAAATACGCTCTCGGGATACTCACACAAATTATACTCACATAAATGCGAAAGGCTGCAGACAAGTTCAAGAGTTGGAGGCATCTTAGGTGTGTGGGGTTTGTCCTCATTTTTGAGTATTTTGCCCCCTTGTTTTGTCTGCTTGTCCCCAAACAGCAAGGTAAATATAGCCACAAATTCCCTTTTCCAAATCTTTTTCTTAGCCCCTGTCGACAGATTATTCTTGAGTAAGTGATTGGATCCTGCATAAGCTCTATGGGCATTAGCTGCCTTGTCTCCTGCCCGTGTTTCATTAGGAATGACACCACCTGGAGCCAGGGTGAGGTCCCTCTCTAAATGTGCCATATTCCTGTGTGGGATTTGAGTCCCACCCCTAAACTTTGACAGTGTTACTTCCTCATCTGAGAGGAGCCCACTCTTGTCAGGCAGGCTATCCAACTTATGGGCCTCCAATGCCAATGATTTTGCCAGTTCTCCCCATATCCTTTAGGTGGTGCATTCTGATGGAGGAGGGACCTGGGCCACCACCCTTGCCCTGAGTGCCAATCCCCTCCTTCATTATCTGCAACCTGTTGGTGAACTCTCACCTCCCTCCCCCCGCTGCATCCTGAGGATGCCTGTTGGACTCTTGGCAGGTTATGGAAGTGAGGCACAGGCCCAGGGTGGCTCATCCACTCCTTGGCATCCTTGTCCACCTCAGTGAGACTTGGACCCTCACTAGCCTCGAACTCAGACGCTGAATCCATCCTGTGGACCTGCTGTATGAGGGGTTCATGATCTCATACCAGGCATTCTTCCAGTTCACCACTATCCTGAAAAAAGAACTGTCCCTGCCAAGGTCCCATGTCCTGCCCAGCTGCTCCCCTCAGTGTGTGATTCTCCTTTGATGCCTGTGGCAGGCCATTGGTCCTCACCAAAACTCCACTCCTGCAAAGATGGAGCACATCCTTCCCCACAGGACTGCGATCCCAGGTCCACAATTCCCTGGCAAAGCTGCCCGAGTGAACCCTTGCCCACCTCTGAGACCACCACTCTCAGTGCCTCCATTAGGACAGGGCTGGGTCCCTGCAGGAGGGTACCCCTACTACCTATGCCTGCTGCTTTGCCCCAAGGAGAGGGCAGGGGGAAGGGACTAGGCATTCTGCCTGGCTCCTGCAGAGCAACTCCTGGAGCAGGCACCTGCAGGCCTGCGGGCTGTACCCTTGGCCAAAGGCTCATGAGCCCTTCCCCTCCCTCCACCAGAAATGGGGGTGGTGTAGCATGACACAAGGAGCACTGCACTCCCCCGGCAGCCACAGTACGCCCATGGCCTCTCCTCCCATATGCAGTGGCGGGGGGGCAAGGCAACAGACTCAGCTCCCACAGGGCCACCTGGTAGCAGCACCACATGACCCCCATCCCCTCCCCAGAGAATAGTGGAAGAGGTGGGAGGGCTAAGGCAACTGCCCCACTCTGGCAGGGCTGCCCAGGAACATAGGGCCCTTTCCAGCCATTGTAGATGCACCAGGTCAAATTATGAGAGCTGGGGAATGCTGGCCAATCAGCACCCCTTCCCTCCAGCCGGCCAATGGGAGCCAGAGATTTCCGCAGGGAGAAGCTACTTAGAGTCCCTTTGCAAGTGCATCCTTCCCTGCTGGGATTGTCTCCTTTCACCACTGACCCCCATCAACTTCCCCGACCTGTTGAAGCAGGTGGGTGGCACCCAAGAAATTCTGTCTCTGCACAGTAACCTGACTGAGAAATGAAGCAAGCTACATTGCAAATACTGGGAAATAATATCCTGGGTTGTGCAAGTGAACTAACAATGTCCATAATAATGGAAATTTGTTAGGGAAAGGTAGAATACACCTGGTCTGCCTACAATCAGTGGGCGGAAAGCTTCCTCAGATTCTAAGTTGCATTATTCCCTCTGTGCATTAATATGTCCTTCCTCTGCCTCATTTCTATTAACATGTTATTTTAAAGAAAAAATATTTTGCAAACAGAATGTATTGGCTGTGAACCCAAATGTTTTGGCCACAAGGTCTTATTTAACAAAGGAACGTAATAAAATAAAGAGAAATTGATGAGACCGCAAACAGGAAGTAGAATACATTCATTAGGTGGCTAGGAAATTAAAATGTCAGAGTACATGCAAAGCAGGTACATCATAAAGGGATCCAAAAGGTAAACAATTAGCAGATGAAAGAATGACATACACTGGGGGGGACGGATAGCTCAGTGGTTTGAGCATTGGCCTGCTAAATCCAGGGTTGTGAGTTCAATCCTTGAGGGGGCCATTTAGGGATCTGGGGCAAAAATTGGGGATTGGTCTTGCTTTGCGCAGGGGGTTAGACTAGATGACCTTCTGAGGTTCCTTCCAACCCTGATATTCTATGAAATAAAAAGGAGATAATACTGTAAGTGCATCCCAGAAGAAAAGGAATTGAAGAATCAGATTAGCATAGTGGAAAGCTAATGCAACACCAGTGGCTAAAACAATCTTCCACAACTCCTTAATTCATAGTTTTACCCTGTCTATTCTCATGAAAATTGTGCAATGTGAAATTCTGAGGCTGGCCCCATTACTAATTAAAAAGCATGAATCAGGAAGGCTGGCTTAAATTTGGATACAGTAAACATTCTTCAGACTCTAAAATCTATTCGTGTGATTCATCAGGCACCAAAAACAAAAAACAACTTTGTCATAGATAAAGAAATTACCTTTTGCAAGACGGAAAAGGCAAACATTTAAAAAATACAGCTTCTATAGTAAACTGTAACGGCAAAATATATGCCCTCACAAGATACATACGTTCACATGCAAATGAAGAAATTGCATGCATAAATGAGTATTTCTGCATGGCATACCCTTTTTGCATGTGCAAATGTGTATTCTGAATATACATGTACCTGTTTATGTTTATGTGTACACACTTTGTAGGCACACGTTAGACACCCAATATTGAAATTTGATCTCATGTCAGTGGTTCCCAAACACACCCGTATGGGGGTGCAGAGGAACATTCAGGGGGGCACGGTGGGGCCTGGGCCAGCCCCGACAGGGGCCAAGGAAGGAATGCCACCCTGGCCCCACCCCCAGGCGTGTTGGAACAGTTATGATAGTGGGGGTGCTGAGTGCCATTGAACCAAACTGTAAACCCTGTATATAAGGGAAGCCACTTGAAGTCAGGGGGTGCTGCAGCACTCCCCATACCACTAGTTCCAGCACCCATGCCAGCCATAGCTCTGGCCCCAGCCCCCGGCTGAGGCTCCACTCCTGGCTCTGCTCCTGGCTGTGGCCCTGGGTCCCGACTGTGGCCCCAGTCCCTGCTCCACCCCCAGCCCAACTCTGCCTTCATTCCCTCTTCGCCACCAGACCAGCTCTGCCTCTTGCCCCAGCTCCTCCCCCATCCCCAGTTCTGCCTCCAGCTCCACTTTCAACCCAAGCTCCTCTGCTGAGCCAACTGTGCAGGAATAGGGGGGTGGCATGGCCAGATTCCAGTACTGGTAAGGGTGGGGCGTGACAGGAAAAGTTTGGGACCAATTGTCATATGTAGTAATTATGTAAAAGCTGCTGACTTTTCTCTTGATTATTTCCTCCAGAAACCTGCCCTATAAAAAGGAGTATATTGTGGTGTTTGTAGCTATATAATTAAAAAGAGATGTCTGTTTGGACATAGACATCCCTAAGGGGAGGATCTATTTATGGAGATTCTCTATGTCCTAGTAAGGATGGGAGGATGGAAAATGATCAAATACAGGTAGGATCTGATGAGAAACACTCAAATGAAAAAGAGTCCTATTTAATTACATCACGTAATGGCAGAGCTAAAAAGTGACAAGTTTTTAAAGTGCTTATATACCAATGCTAGAAATCTAAATAATAAGATTGGTGAACTAGAGTGCCTCGTATTAAATGGGGATATTGATATAATAGGCTTCACAGAAACTTGGTAGAATGAGAATAATCAATGGGACACAGTAATACCAGGGTACAAAATATATTGGAAGGACAGAACAGGTCGTGCTGGTGGGGGAGTGGCACTATATGTGAAAGAGAGCGTAGAATCAAATGAAGTAAAAATCTTATATGAACCAAACTGTACCATAGAATCTCTATGGATAGTAATTCCATGCTCTAATAATAAGAATATAGCAGTAGGGATATATTACTGACCACCTGACCAGGATGGTGATAGTGACTGTGAAATGCTCAGGGGGATTAGAGGGGCTACTAAAATAAAAAACTCAATTATAATGGTGGATTTCAACTATTTCCATGTTGACTGGGTACATGTCACCTCAGGACAGATGCAGAAATGAAGTTTCTTGACACCTTAAATGACTGCTTCCTGGAGCAGGTGGTCCTGGAACCCACAAGAAGACAGGCAATTCTTGGATTTAGTCCTAAGTGGAGCATGGGATCTGGTCCAAGAGGTGAATATCGCTGGACCGCTTGGTAACAGTGACCATAATATAATTCAGTTTAACATCCCTGTGGCAGGAAAAACACCACAGCAGCCCAGCACGGTAGCATTTAATTTCAGAAAGGGGAACTACACAAAAATGAGGAGGTTAGTTAAACAGAAATTAAAAGGTACAGCGCCAAAAGTGAAATCTCTGCAAGCTGCATGGAAACTTTTTAAAGACACCTAATAGAGGCTCAATGGAAATGTATACCCCAAATTAAAAAACAGAAGAGAATTTAAAAAAGTGCCATTCATGGCTAAAACAACAGAGTAAAAGAAGCAGAGAGAGGCAAAAAGGCATCCTTTAAAAAGGGAATTTAAATCCTAGTGAGGAAAATAGAAAGGAGCATAAACTCTGGCAAATGAAATGTAAAAATATAATTAGGAAGGCCAAAAAAGAATTTGAAAAACAGCTAGCCAAAGACTCAAAAAGTAATAGCAAAAAAAAAATTAAGTACATCAGAAGCAGTAAGTCTGCTAAACAACCGATGGGGCCACTGGACGATTGAGATGCTAAAGGAGCACTCAAGGATAAGGCCATTGCGGAGAAACTAAATGAATTATTTGCATCCATCTTCACAGCGGAGGATGTGAGGGAGATTCCCAAACCTGAGCCATTCTTTGTAGGAGACAAATCTGAGGAACTGTCCCAGATTGAGGTGTCATTAGAGGAGGTTTTGGAACAAATTGATAAATTAAACAGTAATAAGTCACCAGGACCAGATGGTATTCACCCAAGAGCTCTGAAGAAACTCAAATGTTAAATTGCAGAACTATTAACTGTAGTCTGTAACCTATCATTTAATCAGCTACTGTACCAAATGTCTGGAAGATAGCTAATGTGACACCAATTTTTAAAAAGGGCTCCAGAGGTGATCCCAGCAATTACATGCCGGTAAGCCTGACTTCAGTACCAAAAAAAACTGGTTGAAACTATAGTAAAGAACAATATTGTCAGACATATAGATGAACATAATTTGTTGGGGGAAGAGTCAACATGGTTTTTGTAAAGGGAAATCATGCGTCACCAATCTACTAGTACTCTTTGAGAGAGTCAACAAGCATGTAGACAAGGGGAATCCAGTGGATCTTAGATTTTCAGAAAGCCTTTGACAAGGTCCTTCACCAAAGGCTCTTATGCAAAGTAAGCTGTCACTGGATAAGAGGGAAGGTTCTCTCATAGATTGGTAACTGGTTAAAAGATAGGAAACAAAAGCTATGTATATATGGTCAGTTTTCAGAATGGAGAGAGGTAAATAGTGGTGTCCCGCAGGGGTCTGTACTGGAACCAGTTCTATTCAACTAACTCATAAATGATCTGGAAAAAGGGGTAAACAGTGAGGTGACAATATATGCAGATTATACGAAACTACTCAAGATAGTTAAGTCCCAGGTAGACTGCGAAGAGCTACCAAAGGATCTCTCAAAACTGGGTGACTGCAACAAAATGGCAGGTGAAATTTAATGCTGATAAATGCAAAGTAATGCACATTGGAAAACATAAATTAGTTGTTACCACTCAAGAAAGAGATCTTGGAGTCATTGTGTATACTTCTCTGAAAACATCCACTCAATGTGCAGTGGCAGTCAAAAAAGCAAACAGAACGTTGGGAATCATTAAGAAAGGGATAAATAATAAGACAGAAAATATCATATTGCCTCTATATAAATCCATGGTACGCCCACATCTTGAATACTTCATGCAGATGTGGTCACCCCATCTCAAAAAAGATATATTGGAATTGGAAAGGGTCAGAAAAGAGCAACAAATATGATTGGGGTGAGAAGAGATTAATAAGTCTGGGACTTTTCAGCTTGGAAAAGAGATGACTAAGGGGGGATATGACTGAGGTCTATAAAATCATGACTGGTGTAGAGGAAGTAAATAAAGAAGTGTTATTTCCTCCTTCTCATAACACAAGAACTAGGGGGTCACCAAATGAAATTAATGAATGAGCGACAGGGAATGGATCACTTGATGATTACCTGTTCGTTCCCTCTGAGGCATCTGGCATTGGCCACTGACGGAAGACAGGACACTGGGCTAGATGGGCCTTTGGTCTGACCCAGTATGGCCATTCTTATGTTCTTAAGTGTACTGTGCAGCTTTAAATGTAGAGGTGACACTGTGTGTTTCAGGATCAGCTTCCGTTTTGTTTCAGTTCTGATGCAGAATGTTAGAGTCACTATGTATTGTTTCTCAGGATAACTTTGGGTGAAATACTGGCTATACTGAAGTCAATTGCAAAATTTCTGTTTACTTCAATTGGGCCAGGATTTTTACCCTTTCTATGTTTTTCCTTAATCTGAAGTGAAAGTAATCTAGACTGAATAATACTTATTTTGATCTTTGAATATAGCAAATTGTAACAAATATCTGGAGTGTTTTTGTAGGTTGAAGCGGGGAGGGAAACATTAACCACATGTAAGGCTACTGGGTTTTTAACAGATGAAGTGCTATGCTGAATTGAGGCCTTTGTGATCACAGGCGTCTGAAGAAGAAAAGTGTATTTTCCCTCTGTAGTGATGCAACAACTCACAAGTGCAGCACCTCCTGCTGGTCGTCCTGGGAATTAGCTCTCCAGCCTCCAGATCATCCTCTGCAGACTGGTGTCCTGCTTGCCTCAGGTCCCCATGTCCCTCCCAAACTCCAGTGCCCCTTTACCTTGGGGTGCTGCACCCTGGCAGTACACCCACAGACTCTGGGTCTCCCCTCCCAAGGATCCCCCTCCCTCTATCCCCACCTTACCTTAGTGGCTACTGCCAGTCACCATCTAGCCCCCGCTCACTGGGGCAGACTGCAGTCTGTAAACCACTCATCATCAGCAAGGAGGGTTTGGACCTGCTGCTTTTGCCTAACCCTGGGCTGCCCCTCTGCAACCCCAGTACCTGCTTTGGGCCTTCAGCAAGGCCTGCAGCCTGGGGGTTCTCCAGGTTGGAGCTCCCCAGCTCCTCTGGCCTTCCACCATCCTGTTCCACTTCAGGTACCTTCTCCTACAGCAGCTAGCCCTTCCCACTCAAGAGCTAGAGTGAGACTCCTCTGCTTCTAGCCCACAGCCCTCTGATAAGGGCCAGCTGGGCCCTGATTGAGCTGTCCACAGCTGTAGCTAGCTACTCACTCAGCTTCCCCCAGCTGTTCTCACTCCTCTTCCCCCAGCCGCAGCCCTCTGAGGGCTGCTTTTACTATTGGCTCCCCAGGGCAGCCCTCTCCCAGGCTGTTTTAACCCTTTCAGGGACGGAGCGGGGTGACCAAGCTGCTATACTCTCCTTCTCCCTCTCTTTTTAATCTTCTCAGAAGAAATAGTAAAATGAATACTTCCAGTTAGCCATTTGTGTGACCTAGTGTTTACTAATGATAAGTTCATGATTTCATCAACAGTTTAGCATTCAGAACAGAAAACCAAATGTGAAATATCTTACACAGTAGATGAAATTTTTGACTAGAAATCTGGCGAAAATGAAGCAAACAAGCAGGAATGGAAGAAGCTAAAGCAAACATCAGACATGAGGGATAGTTAGAGAAAACTATGTTTATGTGCACCGCTACAGACTAGGGACCGAATGGCTAGGCAGCAGTTCTGCAGAAAAGGACCTATGGGTTACAGTGGACGAGAAGCTGGATATGAGTCAACAGTGTGCCCTTGTTGCCAAGAAGGCCAATGGCATTTTGGGCTGTATAAGTAGGGGCATTGCCAGCAGATCGAGGGACATGATCATTCCCCTCTATTCGACATTGGTGAGGCCTCAGCTGGAGTACTGTGTCCAGTTTTGGGCCCCACACTACAAGAAGGATGTGGAAAAATTGGAAAGAGTCCAGCGGAGGGCAACAAAAATCATTAGGGGACTGGAACACATGACTTATGAGGAGAGGCTGAGGGAACTGGGATTGTTTAGTCTGCGGAAGAGAAGAATGAGGGGGGATTTGATAGCTGCTTTCAACTACCTGAAAGGGGGTTCCAAAGAGGATGGATCTAGACTATTCTCAGTGGTAGCTGATGACAGGACAAGGAGTAATGGTCTCAAGTTGCAGTGGGGGAGGTTTAGGTTGGATATTAGGAAAAACTTTTTCACTAGGAGGGTGGTGAAACACTGGAATACGTTACCTAGGGAGGTGGTAGAATCTCCTTCCTTAGAAGTTTTTAAGGTCAGGCTTGACAAAGCCCTGGCTGGGATGATTTAGTTGGGGGTTGGTCCTGCTTTGAGCAGGGGGTTGGACTAGATGACCTCCTGAGGTCCCTTCCAACCCTGATATTCTATGATTCTATGAAAACCAGAGGCTTTGTATCATCTGATTACACTAGACAAATACTGCCACATGCCAGCTATGTTAAGAGGTTACTATTGTTAAAGATAAAACTACAGGAAGGGTTAATCTGCTTAAAAGTCTTGCTGGGACTAATTGGGTTGCGGATAAGAAAACACTACTGATGGTATACAGAGCCTTAATCTGACCAATTATTGGTTATGGCTGCCAAGCTTTTTGGCCAGCTTCAAAATCAGAACTTAAAAAAATTAAATTTAATACAAGTCCAGGCACTACGAATTGCGTGCGGTGCATTTATTTCAACACCTCTGTGTATGCTACAGATAGCTTCTGGTGAAACGCCAGTTGCACTATGAATGAACCTAACTTTCTGGTCCAAAGTTAATGGGAACTACAATGATGAAAGTACCAAACAAATATAAGAGGATTGCTGGGAATTTGAGGCGAACTGTAGAACACGATGTTAGAACTTCACATGCCATTCAAGTTACAGGGGGGTGCAGGAGTCGAACGATGAGGAAAAGATTAACAAATTCAAAACTTTTAGTCATGGAAATATTAGTTATGGATGGAAATGGAAATTTACACATGTGGGTTCAGATTTATTTTATAAACTTAAGTGTAAAAATGAAGTGTACCAGCAGACAGATAAAAAGTAGTGTTGGTTTTGTCAAATATATACAGATGGATCCAAAAAAATTGAAAACAGGAAGAGTAGATATGGTATATTGTATACCAAAATTGACAAACAGTACATATAAAAGAATATCTGATTATGTAAATGTAGTTGTCGTGACAGCCAAACTAGTAGCAATAATGCTAGCATTAAACTGGATCTGAGAAATATGCCCAGCAGCTGTGGTCATTTTTTCAAATTTCATCTCAGGCCTTATGGTGATTAAAAAGGGGTGTCTTCTTATGGAGATGTGATTTAATCAATAACAATATATTTCTAATAACAGAATTAGTACAGATAAGGATATACGTAGCATTAACGTAGCTCTCAGAGCATATTGGGATAACAGGGAACTAAATGTCAGACAAAGTAGCTAACAAAGCTGTCAGAAATGGAAGGCTTGACATTAGGGTTGCCAACATTGGATTTCTGTTTCCTTAGCACCCCCACCCCACCCCTCCTCCCAATATTATTAATAATAATAATATCATCATTACTATGAATAATAATAAGCAGTATTCACCTACATTCACCAGGGGTATTTCTTGCTGCTTTTTTGCACCATTCAGCAATTCTCGATCTTGTTGTACAGAGATGGGGAAAAAAGGGACACCTCTTGTAAAAAGGGACTGTCAGCGACCCTAATTGACATAGAAACACTCTTGAGTAAACAGGAATTCAAAAGCCTAGCACAGAAAAATGTAACAGAGAAATGGCAAAAAATTTGCATTAATGAAAGAGAGGAAGAAGATTTTTTTGAACTGTGCACTAGAGTTGAGGATAGTGACATACTTCAGGGCCTGGATAGGAAAAATTAAGTAATTTTGTTTAAAGTATTAACTCACATTTGTGGCTTCAACAAAAATCTTTTTCAAATATATAGATACAAAGATAGACTACGTGCGCTCTGTAAGGTGAAAGAAACAACTGGTCACCTTTTATGGGCATGTAAGGGCTTTGATAAAGAAAGGGGAAAGCTTTCTGTGGAATTCAAATGTCTTAAGGTAACAGACATTACATTGTTATTTAGTACAGACATTGGGGAAATGAAGCATTATTAAAAAGTGTTGTTACACTACCTGAAAGACACAGGGCAGAGCAAGAGAATATAAATGTCTAGGTTTTGAGGAATTATAGTTGTTGGCAGCTATAGACTATTCAGATAAATCTGCTTCACCATAAAAAGGGGGCGGGGGAAGAAAGGGGTTGCTGGGGAAGGAGTCTGTAGTCATGGGGAGTAGAGTAAGCTCCAGCGGTAAACCCAGAAGCAGGCAAGAGAAGATGGAGAGGCTGGATACGAAGGAACCCAGGGAACCAGATATAGGGACAGGGACTAAGCATACTTGGATTGCTGGTTATAGGGTCCCTGGGCTGGAACCTGGTGTAGCAGGTGTGCCTGGGTTCCCCTGCCAGCCACTGGTATATTGACACAGCCTGAGTTGGAGTTGAACACCATTTGGAGATGGCATTTAGGCAGAGGTCCTGTTGTACTAGTAACCTTGGGGTGGACTAAATGGTGACCTGGTTAGAGGATCAAGTTACCACAAGAGAAATTATTGCAGAGCATGTAGTCCAGCAGAAAGGGGCACAGGTGCAGCGTGAGCTACTTTCCCAGACCTAGACACAAGGAGGCGCACTAGTGGTGAGTGGCAACCCTGTTACGGGGTAATGAGGGCAGGATAACCCCAGGTTTATAGCATATCATGGATATTTGTATATATTGCTCAACCTGGCTTCAAAAACTGTGGAGAGACTATTCCTCAGTATGATCAGGGAAAAGGTTCTTAGTTGTATCAACCTTAAATTTACTGTAATAAAGGTAAGTAAAAAAATTTCAAATGGAAGTGTGTTTTCAAGTGGATTTCAGGTGTAGCTCTGATTTGTAGCCATAGGAGCTGACTCCATGGGTGCTCAGGGGCTCAAACACCTACTGAGAAAAAATGGGGGGTGCTTAGCACCCAGAGGGCTGGTCCAGTCCCCTAACGATTTTTGTTGCCCTCCGCTGGACTCTTTCCAATTTTTCCACATCCTTCTTGTAGTGTGGGGCCCAAAACTGGACACAGTACTCCAGATGAGGCCTCACCAACGTCGAAAAGAGGGGAACGATCACGTCCCTCGATCTGCTGGCAATGCCCCTACATATACATCCCAAAATGCCATTGGCCTTCTTGGCAACAAGGGCACACTCATAGAATCATAGAATCATAGAATATCAGGGTTGGAAGGGACCCCAGAAGGTCATCTAGTCCAACCCCCTGCTTGAAGCAGGACCAATACCCAGTTAAATCATCCCAGCCAGGGCTTTGTCAAGCCTGACCTTAAAAACCTCTAAGGAAGGAGATTCTACCACCTCCCTAGGTAACGCATTCCAGTGTTTCACCACCCTCTTAGTGAAAAAGTTTTTCCTAATATCCAATCTAAACCTCCCCCACTGCAACTTGAGACCATTACTCCTCGTTCTGTCATCTGCTACCATTGAGAACAGTCTAGAGCCATCCTCTTTGGAACCCCCTTTCAGGTAGTTGAAAGCAGCTATCAAATCCCCCCTCATTCTTCTCTTCTGCAGGCTAAACAATCCCAGCTCCCTCAGCCTCTCCTCATAACTCATGTGTTCCAGACCCCTAATCATTTTTGTTGCCCTTCGCTGGACTCTCTCCAATTTATCCACATCCTTCTTGAAGTGTGGGGCCCAAAACTGGACACAGTACTCCAGATGAGGCCACACCAATGTCGAATAGAGGGGAACGATCACGTCCCTCGATCTGCTCGCTATGCCCCTACTTATACATCCCAAAATGCCATTGGCCTTCTTGGCAACAAGGGCACACTGTTGACTCATATCCAGCTTCTCATCCACTGTCACCCCTAGGTCCTTTTCCGCAGAACTGCTGCCTAGCCATTCGGTCCCTAGTCTGTAGCTGTGCATTGGGTTCTTCCGTCCTAAGTGCAGGACCCTGCACTTATCCTTATTGAACCTCATCAGATTTCTTTTGGCCCAATCCTCCAATTTGTCTAGGTCCTTCTGTATCCTATCCCTCCCCTCCAGCGTATCTACCACTCCTCCCAGTTTAGTATCATCCGCAAATTTGCTGAGAGTGCAATCCACACCATCCTCCAGATCATTTATGAAGATATTGAACAAAACCGGCCCCAGGACCGACCCTTCGGGCACTCCACTTGATACCGGCTGCCAACTAGACATGGAGCCATTGATCACTACCCGTTGAGCCCGACAATCTAGCCAGCTTTCTACCCACCTTATAGTGCATTCATCCAGCCCATACTTCCTTAACTTGCTGACAAGAATACTGTGGGAGACCGTGTCAAAAGCTTTGCTAAAGTCAAGAAACAATATATCCACTGCTTTCCCTTCATCCACAGAACCAGTAATCTCATCATAAAAGGCGATTAGATTAGTCAGGCATGACCTTCCCTTGGTGAATCCATGCTGGCTGTTCCTGATCACTTTCCTCTCATGCAAGTGCTTCAGGATTGATTCTTTGAGGACCTGCTCCATGATTTTTCCAGGGACTGAGGTGAGGCTGACTGGCCTGTAGTTCCCAGGATCCTCCTTCTTCCCTTTTTTAAAGATTGGCACTACATTAGCCTTTTTCCAGTCATCCGGGACCTCCCCCGTTCGCCACGAGTTTTCAAAGATAATGGCCAATGGCTCTGCAATCACAGCCGCCAATTCCTTCAGCACTCTCGGATGCAACTCGTCCGGCCCCATGGACTTGTGCACATCCAGCTTTTCTAAATAATCCCTAACCACCTCTATCTCCACAGAGGGCTGGCCATCTCTTCCCCATTTTGCGATGCCCAGCGCAGCAGTCTGGGAGCTGACCTTGTTAGTGAAAACAGAGGCAAAAAAAGCATTGAGTACATTAGCTTTTTCCACATCCTCTGTCACTAGGTTGCCTCCCTCATTCAGTAAGGGGCCCACACTTTCCTTGACTTTCTTCTTGTTGCCAACATACCTGAAGAAACCCTTCTTGTTACTCTTGACATCTCTGGCTAGCTGCAGCTCCAGGTGCGATTTGGCCCTCCTGATATCATTCCTACATGCCCGAGCAATATTTTTATACTCTTCCCTGGTCATATGTCCAACCTTCCACTTCTTGTAAGCTTCTTTTTTATGTTTAAGATCCGCTAGGATTTCACCATTAAGCCAAGCTGGTCGCCTGCCATATTTACTATTCTTTCGACTCATCGGGATGGTTTGTCCCTGTAACCTCAACAGGGATTCCTTGAAATACAGCCAGCTCTCCTGGACTCCTTTCCCCTTCAAGTTAGTCCCCCAGGGGATCCTGGCCATCCGTTCCCTGAGGGAGTCGAAGTCTGCTTTCCTGAAGTCCAGGGTCCGTATCCTGCTGCTTACTTTTCTTCCCTGCGTCAGGTTCCTGAACTCAACCAACTCATGGTCACTGCCTCCCAGATTCCCATCCACTTTTGCTTCCCCCACTAATTCTACCCGGTTTGTGAGCAGCAGGTCAAGAAAAGCGCCCCCCCTAGTTGGCTCTGTTTATGTGACTGTTGACTCATATCCAACTTCTCGTCCACTGTAACCCCTAGGTCCTTTTCTGCAGAACTGCTGCCGAGCCATTCGGTCCCTAGTCTGTAGCGGTGCATGGGATTCTTCCGTCCTAAGTGCAGGACTCTGCACTTGTCCTTGTTGAACCTCATCTGATTTCTTTTGGCCCAATCCTCCAATTTGTCTAGGGCCCTTTGTATCCTATCCCTACCCTCCAGCGTATCTACCTCTCCTCCCAGTTTAGTGTCATCTGCAAACTTCCTGAGGGTGCAATCCACACCATCCTCCAGATCATTTATGAAGATATTGAACAAAACCGGCCCGAGGACAGACCCTTGGGGCACTCCACTTGATACCAGTTGCCAACTAGACATGGAGCCATTGATCACTACCCATTGAGCCCGACAATCTAGCCAACTTTCTATCCACCTTATAGTCCATCCAGCCCATACTTCTTTAACTTGCTGGCAAGAATACTGTGGGAGACCGTGCCAAAAGCTTTGCTAAAGTCAAGGAACAACACGTCCACTGCTTTCCCCTCATCCACAGAACCAGTTATCTCGTCATAAAAGATACAAAGGGATCTCACAAAACTGGGTGACTAGGCAACAAAATGGCAGATGAAATGCAGTGCTGATAAGTTCAAAGTAATGAACATTGGAAAACATAACCCAAACTATGCATACAAAATGATGGGGTCTAAATTAGCTGTTAACCATCAAGAAAAAGATTTTGGAGTCATTGTGGATAGTTTTCTGAAAACATCTGCTCTATATGCAGAGGCAGTCAAACAAGCTAACAGAATGTTAGGAACAATTAGGAAAGGGATAAATAAATATCATAATGCCAGTATATAAATCCATGGTACGCCCACACTTGAAAACTGTGTTGTCACCCCATCTCAAAAAAGATATATTTGAATTTGAAAAGGTTTGTCTGGCAGCTTGAGAGGGGCTTGGGGGAAGGGAGACCAGCGAGCAGGGAGAGGCGTGGGGGTGGGAAGAGGCAGAGTGAGGTCAGGGCCTTGGGGGGGGCAGAGCGAGGGGGGAGCCTATGGTCAGGGGGCAGAGGAAGCGCGTGAAGAGTCAGAGCGAAGGTGGAGCCTTGAGGGAAGGAGTGGAGTGAGGGTGGGGCATCCTTGGGGAAAAGTAAAAGTCTGTGCCTATGTGGTTAGGGATGCAACCCCAGGCTCTGGGTGTCCCTAGGCCTCTGAATGCCAGATGCTGGGACTGGATGACAGGGAATGGATCACTCAATGATTGCCATGTTCTGTTCATTCCCTCTGAAATATCTGCATTGGCCACGGTCGGAAGACAGGATTCTGGGCTAAGTGGACCATTGGTCAGACCCAATATGGGCACTCTTATGTTCTTAGCATAATGTGATTCTTGGATAGAAAGTGCTATATTAATTAATTAATTAATTATGACGTCTTCTAACTAGGTTTAGGTATCATAGAATCTTGTTACTATTTTGGGGTATTATATAAATGTTACAGTTATTTTTTATAGTTTGTTATTTTTAATGTGTTTATTAAACCTATTGCCTTTTCCCAGGAAGTTAATGTTCTGCATTATGTTAGAGCAAGTTTTCATCTGATTCCAGATTTGTACACCAAAATTTGTGCCTGCAACTGATTGCAGCCAAAGAATTGGGCATACATCCATTCTGCATGCACAAAACTTGCGTTTGTGTGTAAACTTAGTGCCCAGCTGATAAGTTTTTGTGCACAAATACTGTTTATGTGACTAAAACCAGCATGCACTCAATTTTGCAGGCTCATTTGGTTGTGTGCCTGAAACTGGGCATGTAAATTCACAGGTGGCAGCTAAAAATTTATCTGAAAATGTAGACGAAAATTTGCTTTGGGGCAGTACATAGTATGTGTTGCTAGTAAACACATGCTAAAGTCATTATGGATATACTGATTTTTAATTTAAATAGGCATTTAAATTACGTATCTGTAATTTGTAACGTGTTTCTTGATATGGAAAGTAATTACATAGTAGAAATGGAATAATCTGATAAACAACAAGTATATTTCCTGTGCAAACAAGCCAAATCATCTCCTTTTTGTGAGGTACGGATGGGAGTCATGAGAGCCCAATTTCCTACCAGATCTACTCAGCAGAAGTGGGAAGGTGAGGCTGAAGAGACTTTGCAGATCTCCCGTTGGATGATAGTTGGCCAACAGGTGGAGCCTAGAAATCCTACTCTAGGCAACATCTCATGTCATGAACCAATTATATCAGGAGGAACAGGAGGTTTAGTTGAGGTTCCTCTTCCTCTTTTCCTCATGAAAGTTACAATTTAAGCAAGTAGATTTAGCACTACCAGTGATTCCCAATCTGTGTGCACTGTAACCTGTGTTCTGAGGATATGTAGTGGTATGAATGCACTTCACAAATAGGAACTATTCCTTCAGAGCTACGGGGCTGGTTGTCCTCCTACTTACAAAAGTGTAATTTTGCTGACTTTAGTAAAGTTACTCCTGATATACACTGGTGTAAACAAGAGGAGAATCAGCCCCTATCTTCATTTGCATCTGCCATGAAGCCGTATTATGTTTTCCATTGTTTCTTTTGTCTTTGTGATGGGTTTGGGCCCTTTGGGGTGTCACCTGATGTGCTGGGGTTTAACTGAGCCTCCCCTGCTCAATCAGCCTATTCTGCCAGCCTGGGTTCCCTTTACCTGGCCTTGCTGGGTTAGACCTACAAGCCTCTTCCAGCCAAGCACATAGGCAGGGTCACACCCAGCTGCACAAAAAGACAGAGATCTGCTCTGGAAAGATTCAGCCTTAGGGGCTCTCCCAACACTCTGGTGCCCACTCCCTTTAAGGGGTACAAACCCAATGGTTTTATGAAATTTTCCCCCTCCCTCAATGTGGAGGGAGATATGCAAAACTTCTTGCCCCCGCAATATGTTAGAAATTACATAAACTGGGTTATATTATAAACAAACAATAAGTGTATTAACTACAAAAGGAGAACTTCAAGTGAGTATGAGAGATAACAGACAGAACAAAGTGGATTACTGACCAAATAAAGCAAAATATGCAAGCTAAGCTCAGTATGCTTAAGAAACAGGTTACAAAATGTAAATTCTCACCCTAAGTGTTATTTTAGGCAGGTTACGAAGTTTCTGTGATTCAGAATTCCAGTTATATTCCTTTTCAGACTGGACCCCCTGTCTCAGTCTGGACTCCCGCCTTGCCTTCTCTTCAGGTGGCTTTAGCAGTCTTTCTTCTTAGGCAGACAGGCCATAGAGAGGAGGAGTTCCATTTGCCTTCCTCCCCACCCTTATATAGGATTTACATAAGGCGGGAATCCTTTGTTTCCCAAACTTGACTCCCACTTCCGTTTCAGTGGAAAGTTACAAAAAGTCCCAGGTAATGTTCAGTATCAGGTGCCAAGACCACCTGACTCTGTAGTATCACAGTGTCCATGACAGTGGCAGTATGGAGGGTCTGCAGGAAGGCCAAGCCTTTTCACAATCCATTGTCCTCGCTGATGGGTTACCAGCCCCGTCTGGCTTTTCCATTGTTGTACCTGAAGTGTTAGCAGTGGGCATCACCCAAAGTAGCATAGTTGAAATACAGATACATAGTCGATATTCCTAACTTCAGATACAGAAATGATACAGGCATACAATTTGGATAATCACATTCAGTAAATTATAACCTTTCCAATGGTATCTTACAAGACCCGTTTTGCATAAAGTACATCTCAGCTATGTCATTCATATCATAAGCATATTTACATAAAGAATATGGAGTGAAACGTCACAGTCTTGCTTTGTCATTTAGATTTACTGCAAAATTGAATGCAACAGAAAGAGTGAGTTACATGCACTGACATGGCAGCATCTTTTAATGGATGGCAACTGAGGGACAACTGAATTCCAACCCCAAACCCATCTGCTCAATAAACATGAGTTAGGCCCCTCAAAATCATGAGATTGGCTCAAAAGTGATGGGAGTTTAAAAAATAATAATGATGGGTTCTTTTTATTTGCCTTCCAGTTTTTGAGCCTTTAGGGTTCAGTTGGGTCATGTTCTCAAGCTGTTCTCTGCAATCACACCTTAATTACTTTTCAAGTGAAAGCTGAGATTCACATGTAATTGCATGAATCTGAGAGCTGGATCTTTAACAAGGCACCAAATATCATAGACTCATCATCAAATCACAAGAACAGGCCATGCTGTGAATTCTAATTGTTGCACTGCTAATGATTGGCTGAATGACCTTGAGTAGGATACTTAGCCTTTCTGTGATTCATCTTCCCTATGTGGAAAACTGGGAACTATAACTCTTATTGAATTACAGGGGTGCGGTGAGGATTAATTAGCTCAAGTTTGCAAAGTGCTTTGAACACATAATGATATATACACGCATGCTAAAGACTATTATTAAATGTTGCACATTGTCATATTTTTCAGCTATCCTCTAATCCTACTTTTCCCGCTGGAGGAGGAGTAGGCAAACAACATGAAGCAAAACTTGGCATCATCAGTTAGATTTATTTTGCTGCTTTTTCTGAGCATAGAGTGTTTGAATGGTAAGTAGAAAACTATACAGCACATTATTTTCCTGAAAGCAGTTTGTTTAGAAAATTCTGAAGATAAATCTGGCTATCCTGATCCTCATTGGAACCTATACAACTTCAAATGATCAATTCTCTTAAGAACTCCTGTAAAGAGATTTTGAAAATGGCTTGATTTACTCTTGTGAAAGTTTTAGGGTCAGTAAGTGATAACTTTAGGGTATGTTTACACAGCAAAGAAAACCCTGTGGTTGGCCCATGCCAGCTGCTTCGGCTCATGAAACTCGGGCTGCGGGGCTGTTTCACATTGCTGTGTAGACTTCCAGGCTCAGGGTGAAGCCTGAGCTCTGGGACCCTCCCACCTTGCAGAGTCCTAGAGTCCAGGGTGTGAGAGTAGACATACCCTTAGAGGCAGTATTGACAGACACCTGTCCCTTCCCCTATAGGCGCCGACTTCTGCTCACGCCGGTGGGTGCTCAACCCCCCTCTGTCCCCGGCCCCGCCCAGACTCCACCCCTGTCCCGCCCCCATTCCAACCCCTTCCCCAAAGTCCCTGCCCCAACTCCGTCCCCTCCCTGCCCCTATTCCGACTCCTTCCCCAAATCCCCGTCCTGGCCCCGCCCCTTCCCTGCCTCCTCCTCTGAGCATGCCACATTCCTGCTTCTCCCCCCTCCCTCCCAGAGCTTACTAGGCCACCAAACAGGTGTTTGGCAGCAGCAAGCGCTGGAAGGTAGGCAGAGGAGAAGGGATGCAGCGCGCTCAGGGGAGGAGGTGGAGTGGAGGTAAGAGAGGGCGGGGGACAGGGAGGGGAGCTTGGCTGCTTGTGGGTGCAGAGCTCCCACAACTTTTTCCCTGTTTGTGCTCCAGCCCCAGAGCACCCACGGAGTCCACACTTATGCCTTCCCCTTCATTCTTCTTAGGACTTGTCACCATGAAAATGTGAATAGCAACATTAATGAAAAAGTGGCATGGAAATTTACTGAAGTGATAAATAAGCTTAGAGGGAGAAGGCACATGTATGCACATTTGAATACACTTTTTTCTTAGAGATTATTGACCAATGTGTTCTTTATTTTAACATGACATGTTTTTAGATACTATTGGATTCTATGTAGAAGTAATTCACACATTCAGGTTTGCCTTTACACAGTGTACTGTATCCAGTCTGTGGAATCTGTCCATCATCTCCTTATACCTCACCATCAGTACTACCTAAATGTGTAATATATGATATTTGTAAAGCTTATTAACTAGGTTGATTTATGTACTTCCGCAGAGCAATCAGCTCCTGGAAAGCCTGAAGTTTTGAAGTGTCTTTCTCCAGAAATGGAAACCTTTACTTGCTGGTGGAAGCCTGGCTCAGATGGAGGACTTCCTACCACCTACACTCTGCTCTACAATAAGGAAGGGTGAGAAGCTGTGGATAATTATTCTGTAGATTATTACTTTGCTTCATATATATTTACAGGCCCCAAACTCTCACTTGTCTTTAAATTGCAGATAATTATCAGATGACAAAGGTGTTGTGACAGAATAGGGGAATATGTCCCTGTCGATTTGTGGATTTTGTTTAGAATGTAATCTTTAGTATGGCTTTGAGCGTTCCTTTTGGTAGCTGGAACTTGACAGTTAGTGGGGAACCTGTATTTGGAAAGCTGTGACAAAGCCATCAACATTGAATAATTACCCTGGAGAAACAATGAGGTTGCTTCAGCAGGGTCATTGACTTTGAATGAACTCTCTGCACAGAAGTCTGTCTGTGGGGAGAGGGCTGACATTCTCCTAGTCTAAGCCCTGGTCTACACTAGGACTTTAGGTCGAATTTAGCAGCGTTAAATCGATTTAAACCTGCACCCGTCCACACAATGAAGCCCTTTATTTCGACTTAAAGGGCTCTTAAAATCGATTTCCTTACTCCACCCCTGACAAGTGGATTAGCGCTTAAATCGACGTTGCCGGCTCGAATTTGGGGTACTGTGGACACAATTCGATGGTATTGGCCTCCGGGAGCTATCCCAGAGTGCTCCATTCTGACCGCTCTGGACAGCGCTCTCAACTCAGATGCACTGGCCAGGTAGACAGGAAAAGAACCGCGAACTTTTGAATCTCATTTCCTGTTTGGCCAGCGTGGCAAGCTGCAGGTGACCATGCAGAGCTCATCAGCAGAGGTGACCATGATGGAGTCCCAGAATCGCAAAAGAGCTCCAGCATGGACCGAACGGGAGGTACGGGATCTGATCGCTGTTTGGGGAGAGGAATCCGTGCTATCAGAACTCCGTTCCAGTTTTTGAAATGCCAAAACCTTTGTGAAAATCTCCCAGGGCATGAAGGACAGAGGCCATAACAGGGACCCGAAGCAGTGCCGCGTGAAACTGAAGGAGCTGAGGCAAGCCTACCAGAAAACCAGAGAGGCGAACAGCCGCTCTGGGTCAGAGCCCCAAACATGCCGCTTCTATGATGAGCTGCATGCCATTTTAGGGGGTTCAGCCACCACTACCCCAGCCGTGTTGTTTGACTCCTTCAATGGAGATGGAGGCAATACGGAAGTAGGTTTTGGGGACGAAGAAGATGATGATGAGGAGGTTGTAGATAGCTCACAGCAAGCAAGCGGAGAAACCGGTTTTCCCGACAGCCAGGAACTGTTTCTCACCCTAGACCTGGAGCCAGTACCCTCCTGGACTCAGCAGGCGGAGAAGGGACCTCTGGTGAGTGTACCTTTTAAAATGCTATACATGGTTTAAAAGCAAGTATGTGAAAGGATTACTTTGCCCTGGCATTTGCGGTTCTGCCTTTGCAAAAGGTTTCTGGGGAGGGCAGCCTTATTTCGTCCTTCATGGTAGGACACTTTACCACTCCAGGCCAGCAACACGTACTGGGGAATCACTGTAGAACAAAGCATTGCAGTGTATGTTTGCTGGCATTCAACCAAAATCCGTTCACGCGGTGGGAGGAGGCAAAATGCGACCTTGTAACGAAAGCACATGTGCTATGTATGTAATGTTAACAGCGAGGTTTACCCTGAAAGAGTGTAGCGACTGTTTTATAAAATGTGTCTTTTTAAATACCGCTGTCCCTTTTTTTTTCTCCACCAGCTGCATGTGTTTCAATGATCACAGGATCTTCTCCTTCCCAGAGGCTAGTGAAGCTTAGAAAGAAAAAAAAACGCACTCGCGATGAAATGTTCTCCGAGCTCATGCTGTCCTCCCACACTGACAGAGCACAGACGAATGCGTGGAGGCAAATAATGTCAGAGTGCAGGAAAGCACAAAATGACCGGGAGGAGAGGTGGAGGGCTGAAGAGAGTAAGTGGCGGGCTGAAGACAGGGCTGAAGCTCAAAGGTGGCGGCAGCGTGATGAGAGGAGTCAGGATTCAATGCTGAGGCTGCTGCAGGACCAAACCAGTATGCTCCAGTGTATGGTTGAGCTGCAGCAAAGGCAGCTGGAGCACAGACTGCCACTGCAGCCCCTCCTCCCCAAGTTCCATAGCCTCCACACCCAGACGCCCAAGAACGCGGTGGGGGGGGCCTCCGGCCAACCAGCCACTCCACCACAGAGGATTGCCCAAAAAAAAGAAGGCTGTCATTCAATAAATTTTAAAGTTGTAAACTTTTAAAGTGCTGTGCTTAAAGTGCTGTGTGGCATTTTCCTTCCCTCCTCCACCACCCCTCCTGGGATACCTTGGTAGTCATCCCCCTATTTGTGTGATGAATGAATAACGAATGCATGAATGTGAAGCAACAATGACTTTATTGGCTCTGCAAGCAATGATTAAAGGGAGGAGGGGAGGGTGGTTAGCTTACAGGGAAGTAGAGTGAACCAAGGGGCGGGGGGGGTTCATCAAGGAGAAACAAACAGAACTTTCACACCGTAGCCTGGCCAGTCATGAAACTGTTTTTCAAAGCTTCTCTGATGCGTACCGCTCCTGTGCTCTTCTAACCGCCCTGGTGTCTGGCTGCGCGTAACCAGCAGCCAGGCGATTTGCCTCAACCTCCCACCCCGCCATAAACGTCTCCCCCTTACTCTCACAGATATTGTGGAGCACACAGCAAGCAGTAATAACAGTGGGAATATTGGTTTCGCTGAGGTCTAAGCGAGTCAGTAAACTGCGCCAGCGCGCCTTTAAACGTCCAAATGCACATTCTACCACCATTCTGCACTTGCTCAGCCTGTAGTTGAACAGCTCCTGACCACTGTCCAGGCTGCCTGTGTATGGCTTCATGAGCCATGGCATTAAGGGGTAGGCTGGGTCCCCAAGGATACATATAGGCATTTCAACATCCCCAACAGTTATTTTCTGGTCTGGGAATAAAGTCCCTTCCTGCAGCTTTTGAAACAGACCAGAGTTCCTGAAGATGCGAGCATCATGCACCTTTCCCGGCCATCCCACGTTGATGTTGGTGAAACGTCCCTTGTGATCCACCAGAGCTTGCAGCACTATCGAAAAGTACCCCTTGCGGTTTATGTACTCGGCGGCTTGGTGCTCCGGTGCCAAGATAGGGATATGGGTTCCATCTATAGCCCCACCACAGTTAGGGAATCCCATTGCAGCAAAGCCATCCACTATGACCTGCACATTTCCCAGGGTCACTACCCTTGATATCAGCAGATCTTTGATTGCGTGGGCTACTTGCATCACAGCAGCCCCCACAGTAGATTTGCCCACTCCAAATTGATTCCCAACTGACCGGTAGCTGTCTGGCGTTGCAAGCTTCCACAGGGCTATTGCCACTCGCTTCTCAACTGTGAGGGCTGCTCTCATCTTGGTATTCATGCGCTTCAGGGCAGGGGAAAGCAAGTCACAAAGTTCCATGAAAGTGCCCTTACGCATGCGAAAGTTTCGTAGCCACTGGGAATCGTCCCAGACCTGCAACACTATGCGGTCCCACCAGTCTGTGCTTGTTTCCCGAGCCCAGAATCGGCGTTCCACAGCATGAACCTGCCCCATTAGCACCATGATGCATGCATTGTCAGGGCCCATGCTTTCAGAGAAATCTGTGTCCATGTCCTGATCACTCACGGGACCGCGCTGATGTCGCCTCCTCGCCCGGTATCGCGTTGCCATGTTCTGGTGCTGCATATACTGCTGAATAATGCGTGTGGTGGTTAATGTGCTCCTAATTGCCAAAGTGAGCTGAGCGGGCTCCATGCTTGCCGTGGTATGGCGT
Source organism: Caretta caretta (assembly GCF_965140235.1). NCBI lineage: Eukaryota > Metazoa > Chordata > Testudines > Cheloniidae > Caretta > Caretta caretta. The sequence goes on along the minus strand of NC_134210.1, from coordinate 25,273,332 downwards.
CCGCACAGAAAAAAGGCGCGGAACGATTGTCTGCCGTTGCTCTGACGGAGGGAGGGGCGACTGACGACACGGCTTACAGGGTTGGCTTCAGGGAGCTAAAATCAACAAAGGGGGTGCCTGTACATCAAGGAGTATTTCAGGCAGGACTGCACGGAGGGTTCCAATAAGAAATGGTGCACCTAAGTTATCGTTCTTATTGGAACAAGGAGGTTAGCCTGGCCTCTGATTGATACATGGCTAGATTTACCTCGCTGCACCTTCTCTGTGAGTGACTGCAGTGTGACCTAGAGGAATGAGTCCCCTAGACAGGGGAGGAGGCAAATGAGTACAAAACAAATCTGGTCTATTTCTTGTTTTGACCCACTCCATCTATCTTTTACATCTTTGGCTGGCAGCAGACGGTGCAGAAGGACTGCATGCCATCCACATCTCATGGCTGCTCGGCAGAAGATGGTACAGTACGACTGCTAGCAGTCCGTATCGCCTGCCCGCTCACCATAAGACGGTTCAATAGGACTGACTGCAGGACTAAAGAGAATGACCTGGTCAAGTCACTCCAAATTTAGTCCCTGTGCCCATGTCTGCCCAGGCGCTCCTGATCGACCTCACAGAGGCGACCAGGAGCACCTCAGACATGACGATGACGGCTACCAGTCGTACTGTACCGTCTGCTGCCACAAGGCAAGGGGTTGCTGCTACTGTGTAGCAATGCCGTACCACGTCTGCCAGCACCCAGGAGACATAGGGTGACGGTTACCTGAGCGGGCTCCATGCTTGCCATGGTATGGCGTCTGCACAGGTAACTCAGGAAAAAAGGCGCGAAATGATTGTCTGCCCTTGCTTTCACGGGGGGAGGGAGGGAACGGGGGGCTGACGATATGTACCCAGAACCACCCGCGACAATGTTTTAGCCCCATCAGGCATTGGGATCTCAACCCAGAATTCCAATGGGCAGCGGAGACTGCGGGAACTGTGGGATAGCTACCCACAGTGCAACGCTCCGGAAGTCGACGCTTGCCTCGGTACTGTGGAAGCGCTCCGCCGAGTTAATGCACTTAATGCACTTAGAGCATTTTCTGTGGGGACACACACACTCGAATTTATAAAACCGATTTCTAAAAAACCGACTTCTATAAATTCGACCTTATTCCGTAGTGTAGACATACCCTAAGCACATGGCTGTGAGAGCTGTAGTTGGTCCCCCTGACCAAAGAGAAACAGAATCTGTTTTTTAAAAGGGTGTTTCTCTAAGCAAAAGGAGTAATTTAATTGCCAGGCACAGAGGACACAACCAGTGGGAGTGCTTTCTCTAAAGGACTTGGACCAAACCCAGGGACTCACAAAAGGGGATGAAATGAGGAGTTTGTTTTCCATAGATCTGTGTGTGCATGTTTAAGAATTCCTTTGCTTTACGGCCACATTGTCCAGTGCTAAATTTGTAATGAAAGAGGTGCTGAAGCTCAAGCAACTAGGTGTGAGGGCGCAAGGAATTTTTTTACTTTTGTAACTGATATGGCAAGCCCAGAGGTGCCGGGGCTATGAACTGCCAAACCTAGGAGTGCCGGGCCCTGGCAAGTCCTGGCACAAATTAAGCATTGACATTGTCCCTGAGAGGGTGAACTTGAAACCAGAGCTCCCACAGCCAGGTGGTCTCTGAGGGGAACATGTCTAAACAACTGTGGAGCTCAGGAGAGCTCACGCACTGGCTCCAGGTTCTAGGTAGCTGGACTGCAGGGTCCTACTGTCCAAGAAGGGTGTCAGACATGGGGTCTGCAGCAGGGAGTGCACCTGAGACATAGAGTTAGGAACAGTGTCCAGTCACTACTGAGAGAATTTAGCACCACATGGGATTCAGTGGGTTGGATCCCATCATGCAGACAGTGTTATCCATTTCAAGAGCAGGACTGGTCCAGATTGTAACAGGTGTTATTTAAAAACTGTGTAAAAGTGAGGTTTATTTTAAGCATGAATGAGACATCTGTGCTTGTGAAAATAAAAGCACGAGATATGCAAATTCATGTTCCCTATGTGCAAGGGGAGTTGTAGTCATTCCCAAATCACCTCTGATGCTGCTGGTAACTTCATTGAAAGCAGAATCTTTTCTGATTAATAAAGACAGAATCTGGAGTTAGTTTACATAAAGAGAATGTGTTCTAAATTCACATTTCTTTTCTGTCATTTACATTTTGCTTCAGTGGTTCAGTATATTCATGCTGTCTGTCAGGTCTCCATTTAAGGGTTCTTTGTTTGGACATACTTGTGTGAAGATTCTAAACTACTTGTACAGGTGGGGGAATGAGATTGACCAGTAATAATAGTAATGGGCAAATGACTGTGTCACAGAAACCACCATCTCAGTTGTCACTGAATGGTAGACATATTGGTAGTCTTTGCAGAGAGACTACAGAGGCAGTGTGACAGAATGTTGAGAGTGATTGCTTTCACTGCTATTCCCCATGTTGTACCTGATCTGCACATAAAAAGTGGGCTTCATTCTCTGGGGCTCTCAATCCTGCACCACTTTCACAAGCACTAAAAGTCACTCTTAGAATATGGATTGAAGCGTCATGCTCTTTTTTGCTTTTACACACATCTCTAAGACACTTTTTATTATATACTGACTAAGGGCCCAACAGTGATCTGTGTTTATGTAGGACCATGGGGAACACAAGACCCCTCCCCAGCTACTGCTTGAGGGCACATCTCAATCCTTCCCTGTTGTGAGCAGCAGGAACAGGTTCCCAACTGGATAGGGGTGGGGAGGTTACAGGGCCATAAGCCTGCTCCTCCCCTTCATTGGTCCATGGAGTAAGGCAGCACACCAGGGGAACCAATATGCCCCATACCTACGGATGATGCAGAGTGCACAGCTATGGGAAAGATTTGCCTCCTGGGTTATCATCTCAACCAGTGTTCCTCCAGGCATTGGTGCAGCTCTCCATGGCCTCCTGCACCAGGCTGTATGTCAGTCACACAATCTAGCACTAAATGAGTGCAAAATAATGCTATTGCCAAAAGCATCTATAAGAAATAAGAGAGTTAGGTATAATGAACTGATAAATTTTTATTTTAATGAGATTATAACATTAAAAATTAGACAAGGCATCTTCTTATCTGCAGGCAGGACTGACCTGATTAAAGTAATACAAAATTCTCCTCTATCATAATGCTAAGTCCTGAGACTCTCAGGTGGAAATATGTCAAGAAAATATTTGACAGCATGCTGTCTTCAAACCAAGTGACTGTCTATGATTTGCCTCTAACTTCTTGTTCTTAAACATTTTAGAACTGTTTTGGTGTTCTCTGTAATATTCTGTTTTATGGCTCCATGTCAGGCAAACCATCTCCTCCTCCATTTTAATAGCATACATTTAGTTATGACCTATGTAATTACTAGTTCTAAAAGAACAGAGGACAAGTTCTAGCCCTGCGTAGTTCTTGTAAGCTCCAGTTCAGCAAAGCAGTTAAATTAATGGTACTTAAGCACGTACTTAAGTGCTGTGCTGTGACAGGAGTACATACATGCTTAAAGTTAAGCGTCTGTTAAAGTGCTTTGCTGAACCCTGGCCACTATTAGTAAATCAGACGCTTTACTTAATTTCCTGATGACTGATCATTTTTCATTTTTTAATTTCAGAAAAGAACAAATTTATGAATGTCCAGATTACAGAACTGCAGGTCCCAATTCCTGTTACTTTGACAAAAAGCACACCAATCTCTGGACATCTTATAACATTTCTGTAAAGGCAACTAATAAGATGGGAAGTAACATCTCTAACCCTCACTATGTGGACGTGACTTCCATAGGTAAGAGGGAGAAAAAACAGAAAATAAACTGGAGATAGGCTTGATCTGGAATCACAGAATCAGAGAAATCATAGAAAGGTAGGGCTGGAAGGGATCTTGAGAGGTCATCTAATCCATCTTTCTGTGCTGAGGCAAGGCCAAGTATACACAGACCACCCCAACAGATGTTTGTCTAGCCTGTTCTTAAAAATCTCCAAAAATGGGAATTCCACAACCTCCTTGGTAATCTGTTCAAGTTCTCAACTATCCTTAGAAAGTTTTTTTCCTAATATCCATCCTAAATTTCCCTGGCGGCAAACTAAGTCAATTACTTCTTGTCCTACCCTCAGTGGACACAGAGAACCAGCTTCTTTATAACAATATTGTACATATTCTTCAGTTTTTGCTATCATGTCCCACTTAAACCTTCTTGTCGCTAGACTAAACGTGTCCATTTCTTTCAACTTTTCCTCATAGGACATGTTTTCTAAAGCTCTTATCAATTTTGTTGCTCTTCTCTGGACTCTCTCCAGTTTGTTCATATCTTTCTTAAAGTGTGGTGCCCAAAGTTGGACACAGTACTCCAGTTGAGGCCCCACCAGCGCTGAGTAGAATGGCACAATTTTCTCCCATGACTTACATACAACACTTCTGTTAATACACACCAAATACTATTTGTCTTTTTTGCAACTGCATCACATTGTTGGCTCATATTCAGTGTGCAATCCACTATAATTCCCAGATCCTTTTTTGAAGTACAGCTGCTTAGCTAGTTATTCCCCATTTTGTGCATTTGATTTTTCCTTCTTAAATGTAGTACTTAACAATTAACGTTCAGAACTAAGCCATCTTGTTTCTGAAACTTTATCCTGAAACTGCTGATTGTGAAACGTGTCTTAATTTGATGGTGAGGGAGCCTTGTAAGGATGGCATTAATCAGCAGATCATTTGCATTCTTTTTAAATATGTATGTGTCTGAAAACCTTATGATGTGTTTATTATTTATAAATAAATCTTATTAATTTTTGACTGATAAATTGGTACCAGGTTTAGTTAAAATTAGCTTACATTTTCCCACTGGTTTGCTGACAGTTTATGCAACTCCATAACAATTCAGATTCTAAATAGATCAGGTTATTTTATCTCAGTGTCTTCCTGATCAAATTTTGCTCAATTTACAAATGTAAAGATATTTTTCTAGCTGCTAGCCCCGAAAACTCAGTATTTTAAAAGCTAAGTCAGGTTCTTCCTGACTTGTGTTTCATAACTGTCTCTGTGGAGTAAATGTTTCTGTTAGTTACTGTATTAAAGGTATGCTATGCAAGAGTGCTGACAAGGGGGCTGAAGTTTATTTTTAGTCCCAGTCACATGTCCTGGCTCAAAGTTACAAAGATCAATGTCTCTTTCACAACACAGGAATTATTGCTCACTGCTGCCACAAGGTTAACCCTAGGCACCTTCTTCTGAAACATACTATCAAGGGACAGATCTTGTATTCTAGGGACAGAGGTTCCTGGTGGTTCCTTAAGCCCCACCAAAAGTGTTACTAGTACAGTATTTTGAATTAGACCCATATTAGAGAATTGCGAGCCCTGCTCTTCAGTTTATTTTACAAAATGAGGGCCAGAGTTACACTCACACCTTAAATATTACATTCAAAGCCCTAGGGGCTCCGACCCACACTCTGAACATCTTCCTGCTTTCAGTGTGTTACCAGATGTACATATTATATAGATATAAAGATACTCAGTCTATTATCAGGTCAGACAGTTCATTCTATGAAAGCATGCATCCTTTTATGTACGTATGTGTTTCTGTAGCCTGACAAATTCAGCAGAAAGTCTAAGAGGAACATGAGCAATACTGTGGCAAGTCAACAGCCAGTTCAAACATACTCAAAAAGAGAGAAAAGAAACCAGAGAGCTACTGGACTATTCTAAACCTCTGTTGTCATTTTGACTGACTTTTCTTATTTAATGTAAATGGATAGTTCCTGAAGCAAATAAGTTAAAATACTAGACCTTAATAGGAGGCTTCCTTGGTGACAGAAACTAAAAGTTTCAGTGTTTGATCTTTCATTTGTACAGTTCAGCCAGATCCTCCTGTAAACTTGTCTCTACAAGTAATACAATCAGCTGGGATATTGTATCTTTGGGCAAAGTGGTCTCCTCCTCCATTGGTTGATGTCAGATCTGGTTGGCTTATACTTCATTATGAATTACGACTAAAGTCTGAAGAAAGGGAAGAGTGGGAGGTAAGGAAATGGCAAAGTTTTGTAGTGAATGTTCCCTTTTCCCTAGTTCATATATCTGAACTTTATATCTTGATATTATAAACACTGGGGTATCTGACAAGGGTAAGGGTAACCAAGTAAGGCTATCCAAATATGACCATTAAAAAGAGGAGAGTATTTCTGTGATTTGGAGGGAGAGAAAGTGAGAATTCCAGATATTTACATTCTTGTCCTAAGAACTACATAGAAAAGAGAGAAACTGACTACAAGACTGGGAGTACAGTAGATTTTACTTGCAGTGGCTATCCTGAACTTGTCTTATCTCAGAGATGCTAGAGAAAATATCGCACTTCATGTGTTCCTTACATCATGGAGTCAGATTTGGTGAAAAGCTGGCTCAGTGGGCAGCATGGCTATATTTCTCTTGCTCTCACATCTGAAGTGGAGTTGCTAATATTGGAATGAGTGAAAACTAAACTGGCCCTCAGAAATCTAAAATAAGCCATATGTTCTAGACTCCTGGAGAAATCTTGGTCTCATTGAAGGGAGATTTGTCATTGACTTCAATGGGTCAGGATTTCACCCTTACTTCTTTGTAGTGTCCATTCTTTAAAGTCTGTGGGTGAAATCCTACTCCCACTGAAGTCAGTGGCAAAACTCATATTGACTTTAATGGAGCCAGGATTTCACTTTATGATTTATATAGAAAAATGCCCCAGTTCCTTATGGTTTCTATATTTTTGATTCCTCTCCAGACTATTTTTGTTGGACAGCAAGCACATTATAAGGCGTTTAAATTACATCCTGGATTGAAATACATTGTACAGGTTCACTGCATGCTAGACCATGGAGAATGGAGTGAATGGAGCTCAGAAAGTTACATTCAGATCCCCAATGGTGAGCGGCCAACAATCCTTCTGTTAATTTCCTTTTAAAATCTCAGTGACTCCAGTGTTTGTGAAATGTTCCCATGTAGCAGCCCTGAATACTGATGTCCTCTATACTCAGGAAATGTACAGTAGAAGAGAGAGCAGCAGTGCAACCCTGATAATATCCAAGTATGACATGGTAGTTCAGTCTTCCTGGTCCATTAGTCCTTGGCCTCATTGTTGAGACTGACAACTATAGGTGCTATTTAATAACATTGTGATGGCAGGCTTTGGACATTTGTTAACTGGGAACTGGATTGAAATCATCAGCTCATTTCAGACAGGGCACGAAACTGCACTCACCATAATATGGTAACAATTTTTTACCAACCTGGTGTGGATTTAAGTTGGTGGCCTAAATATGATAGACCTCAGATCTGGTTACCAAACTCCTTAGCCATGCTGTCGCCATTACTCACCACTGCTGTTTTATTAATTATATTTTTCATGTCTTGATGTGGAGAGTGTTGGTAATGATTAAAATTTCCACATGTGACTAAGGAACCTAAGTCCTATTTTCAGAACTGACTTTTAGGCACTTTGGAGCATTGAAAATTAAAGGTCCCAATCTCAAGAACTGAAAAAAAAAGATTATCAATAGCTTGAGACCATTATTCACCTCACATGCACAATCACAACAGTCTGACTTAGTGCAGTGTTTCAATCAGCATCATGCTATTGATGTGTTAACCTTTGTCCTGCTGTAAGTTTGTTTGAGTCTCTAGTAACATCAGTGAGACACCAAACAGGTCACAATAAATCTTCTTTGGCTGTGATCAGAGAAGTAGCTTAGGTCTCTAAGAACCGTGTATGAGGTCACTAAGCAAGGAACACATAAGTGCTTCCTTTTTCTTATCCCTTAAAGGCAACTCAGCCTGGTCTGGTGCTGCAGGAGAGAAGGGACAACACTGATGAGAACACACACATGGGGAAACACTTGGAAGGAAAATGCAGCTTCATCAGCTAGACTTCTTTTGCCGATTTGTTTTTTGTTTTTCTTAACACAGAGTTTTGGGATGATGAGTAGAGAACTGAAGTGCTCTTTTTTAAAGTGGTTTGTGTAGAATAATCTGAAGATAGACAGGCATATCTAGAGTGTATATACCTTAGGAAATTATATGGCCCCCGTTACCACAGTATCTGAGCCTCTCACAAACTTTAATGTATTTATCCTCACAACATCCCTGCGAGGGAGGGCAGGGCTGTTATCCCCATTTTTACATACAGGGAACTGAGGCACAGAGCGGCTAAGTGACTTGCCCAAAGTCACACACCAAGTTCCTGCTCCACACAGACTTCAACCCGGATTTCCCAAGGCCTAATCTAGTGTACTAACCACTGGACGTTCCTTCTCTACTGATGTAGAAGTGAAAACATGTTTTTTCTTGTACAATAAATATACCTAAATCTGACTGTCCTGTACTTGTCAATAATTCATAAACTCAGGATTGATGTTATTCTGTGTACTGTATGTCAGTTAAGTTTATTAACTAGATAATTTATGCATTTCTACAGGGCAGCCCCCTGGAAAGCCTGAGCTACTGAGGTGTCGTTCTCCAGAAAAGGAAACTTTTACTTGCTGGTGGAATCCCGGCTCAGACGGAGGACTTCCTACCAACTACACTCTGTTCTACAGCAAAGAGGGGTAAGACGCTGTGGATAGTTATTCTGTGGCTATTATTTTATCTTATGAATGTTTACAGAATCTGAGTTCTCATTTGTTCTTAAATTGTAGTTAATTATCAGGGGAATAAAAAGTAATTTAAGGTTTTTGTACAAATGAATTGTATTAGGAAGCAGCAGTAGCAGCTTCATAACTGAGATTGCAGCAGGGTTTCTGTTTAAAGCCACTTTTTCAAACTGCACTGAAATATTCTATGCAGTGTTGTTGTAGCCTTGTTGGTCCCAGAATATTAGAGAGACAAGGTGACCGATGTGGTATCTTTTAGTGGACCAACTTCTGTTGGTGAGAGAGACAAGAAGAGCTCTGTGTAAACTCAAAAGCTTGTCTCTCTCACCAACAGAAGTTGGTCCACTAAAAGATTTTACCTCACCCACCTTGTCTGTCTGGGATATTCTGACAGTCTTCGCCAGATTGCCTTGAAAACTGCTATGCCACTCTAAAGCCCAGGCCACAGTTTGTGGTACAGATTTGGGGCCCTTTGGCCAACAGGCTCCTGAGACACAAGGCCACCCAAAATTACCTGTTTTTAAAATTAACATCTTCGTATCAAGTCTTTTGCAAAGAGATCCATAGACAATGGTAGGGTAGAACTACACAAAATGTGATCATGGTAAGGCCATTCCAGGGATACAAGCATCTAGCACCAGAATCAATCTCCAAAAATTTCTTAATAAAAAGTTATTCAATGTTTTTGTTTAGTTCTGAGGAGCGAGCTACTTTTGGCTTGTCCCAGCATTGCTCATGCTTGAGCTATGAGCTAACTTAATGTTGAAGTGTGTAGTTGTCTGGTGAGAGCAGGCTCATTCAGAAAGTGTGCAGACACCAGTTCAAAGGGTGAGAGACAAAGCGTGGAGCCCACATGCTCGTCTTCCTGTCATATCTTCCAGCTTCTTAGAGGGAGCTGGGAAACGAGCACACTTCCTGCAGTCAAGGACCTCCTCCCCTACCCCTAATTAGGGTATGTTTACACTAGAGCTGGAAGGTGTAAATTCCAACTCAAGGAGACATACTCATGCTAGCTCTGATCAAGCTAGCGCACTAAAAATAGAAGTGTAGCCATGGTGGCAGAAATGGTAGGAGGAGCTAGTTGCCCCAAGTATGATCCCATCAATACTTTAAGTACATATGTGGGGCAGCTAGCTCCCCCTGCTGCTTGCGCTGCTGGGACTACACTTCTATTTTTAGAACACTAGCTAGCCGCAGGTACATCTCCTGGAGCTGGAATTTACACCTTCCAGCTCTAGGGTGGACATACCCTTAGTTTGGGAATAGTAATAAATGGATTACTGCGGACATAGAGAGAGGCACAAACTAGATTTTTGAGGGGCAGAGTGTGAAAGACACAGGATAGGTTTGGGGCTTGGGGGAGAGATGCACAAAACAGATGTTGAAGGTATATCAGAGATACGAAATGAATTTGGGGGGGAATAAATGTTTGAATTATTTAGTATTTAGTAGTCTAGTTAAAAGATTTTTCCAAGGCCACCTAGTAGCTGGCACTTGGCAGAGGCAGGTGGCATGCAGTGGGACACACTTTGCTGTTGTTCTGAAAGAAAACCAGCTAACCCAGTGCAGCATTTACCCAACTGAACCTTCCCATACACAGTTGATAGATCACACCTTTTGGGGGCCGTGGTGTGGTGTACAGATCATCTCAGTATCTAGGGCCTACTGCACACGCTTGAATGCTGGGAATGAGTCCTGCCTTATTGCTCCCCTGAGCTGGATCAGCATTTTATGCCTTTTTCCCATCCCCCAGAGCATGAGTGAGTGATATCCAGTCTTAAGTAACTAGTAGTGATAGTAGTAAAATTCATGTGCTTTATTCTGTATATTTCCTGATCATTACGTTTCTTTAATTTCAGAGACAAATCAATCAATGAATGTCCAGATTACAGAACTGCAGGCCCCAATTCCTGTTACTTTGATAAAAAGCACACCTCACTTTGGGCAATCTATAATATCACCATAAAGGCAACCAATAAGATGGGCAGTAACATCTCTGAGCCTCAATATGTGGATGTGACTTACATAGGTAAGACATTAAGGCTTTTTTAAACAGTGGAACCAGAAGCAAACTAATCCAAAGTGCATGGGCTTTCAGATCCAGTGTTCAGGACCCAGGTAATGTGTAAAAAATATATACCCATGCAATGTGGCATCAAAGGTAAAACTTCTGACAAATGTATATAACCTCCTACCAGTGTGCAGAAATAACACATTTTTAAAATTGCACTGATTTTAATCCATGTTATTTTAAGAGCTGGATGAAATTTTTCATTCTAAATCTTTTTTCATAGAATCATAGACGATTAGGGTTGGAAGAGACCTCAGGAGGTCATCTCGTCCAACCCCCTGCTTAAAGCAGGACCAACCCCAACTAAATCATCCCAGCCAGAGCTTTGTCAAGCCAGACCTTAAAAACCTCTAAGGGTGGAGATTCCTTTTTTCCATTTTTCACCAAAAAATGCAGATTTGGGTTGACTGAAACAATTTGCAAATTCAGGTCAATTTCTGCAAATTGTTTTGGTTAGAAAAAATATTTTAAAACTTGGATATATCAAAATGGTTTGTTTCAACATTTCCAAAACAAAATGGTTTTGACTTTTAGTTTCAGACAGATGTTTCATTTCTGAATTTCCCTCAATTTTATTTTGAAAAAAATTAAATATTTTTTAAAAACCTCAAAATTGAAATAAATCATTTAGTTTGGGTTGGCTAAAACATTTTGGTCAACCCAAAACAAAACTTTTTTCAACATTTCATTTCACCAAAAAATTCAAAACATTTTCATTTTGGGTTGACCTATAACAACTTTTTTTTTCAATTTTTCATTTGGCAGTTGAACAGAAAATTGGTTATTCAGATAGCTCTAGTTGAGTGGTTACATTCCATGCAAGTCTTTGACCATTTTTTAGTTTCTGTTACCTGCTATATTTCCTGAATGCCCCAGAAGTAGAAAACAGGACAGAAATGGCATTTGATATTATTCGCGTATCAACAAACATACCATATTTCACACGTACATGTACCAAATACAGTATGTTCCGCTAAAAGAAAAGGAGTACTTGTGGCACCTTAGAGACTAACCAATTTATTTGAGCATAAGCTTTCGTGAGCTACAGCTCACTTCATCGGATGCATACTGTGGAAAGTGTAGAAGATCTTTTTATACACATCTTCTACACTTTCCACAGTATGCATCCGATGAAGTGAGCTGTAGCTCACGAAAGCTTATGCTCAAATAAATTGGTTAGTCTCTAAGGTGCCACAAGTACTCCTTTTCTTTTTGCGAATACAGACTAACACGGCTGTTACTCTGAAACCTGTCAGTATGTTCCGCTGTTTCAAACATTTGGTACAATTATAAGGCAGTACACCCCTTCCTTAGAGTTTGGTTTATCCCAAAGTTTTAATTTCCAGAGACGGTCTAAAAGTGTTAGTTACTTAGAAATGAGCACCCATGTATGAGCACATAGGGATATTTTGGTTTTTTATTTCTATTCAGTTGAGCCCTGGGAAACACCAAAAACCATTTCAATTCTGCCACTACGGAAGCTGAGGTCAAGTTGATACTCCCACTAACAGTCCCTAGATTTGAATGTCTGGGGTCATGGTGTTATCAATAGAGTGTCCTCTACTCTGGAATTTGCTTTCCCATCAGGTCCAATAGAGCCTGAGTCAGTCGCTCTTTGGGTCATCGTGTGAGGCCCATTCTCTTCTCAGGCTTTTGCCTAAGAGAAGTAACTGGGCAAGTATTCGGTTTATTTCATGGGAAAGAGTGTTTAAGAGTACATCTATCTTAGAAAAATTTAGTACCAGTTTGCCAGAAGTGGTGTAGCTGCCTAGGTGCTAGAAACCGTGTAAGTACTACTACTGTAGACATGGCTCTGGTATTTTTACCACCATGTCATGAATACTTACTCAGTGCAGGTTTTTGTGGCATATTGGTAAAAATGCCTGAATCTGTCTACACTAGCCATTTGAAACGATGCAGTTGCAATGCTGCTGATTGGTGCTGGAATTTGGATTCAGTTATTGCTAGTGTAGAGAATGCCTTAATGTTTATACTGGCCAGCGACTCAGGTATTATTTTTAAATACTGCATATGCACATGGAGACTGTGCTCTTGGGTTTTCTGAATTTTATGTGAGAGAGGTCGCTATGTAAAATATTACCTACTTAATCACTTAAATCTGCTACTTTTACGCATTCAGAGATATATCTGCTGACTTCCATGACAATAGATTTTTACTATATTTTACTCCCACTAGCTATGTTGTCTCTTCAAGGTTATGAGGGAGAGAGGTAACAGTAACACAGCAAACAATAGTGCAGCAAAAAATAATTTTCAGTTTTAATTGTTATCAGTCCATAATATTACAAATCTCAAAATGAACTCAATGCATAAACTATTCTGATTGCTTCAAATTTGTGCATTCATGCTACCGTGCATTTCCAAAAGGTTATTAATCCCCTTTATCACAATACCAGAAAGAGTTATAACAAACCTGACAGTTGCAGGTAGCAGATGAATATAAAACACTCCCAATTTAGAATTCTCTACTCACTTTTCTTACATCAATTGATGGCATTTTACATCCACTCTGCAGAAGTGTAAATTACTTCCCAAGGTGCAAGGCAAAGGTGATTAAAACCCTTCATCTCTGATCTCTCCCTTGTACAGTTCAGCCAGACCCTCCTGTGAACCTGTCTCTAGAAGTAAAAAAACAAGTAGATGGAAAACCATATCTGTTGTTGAAATGGTATCCACCTCCACTGGCTGATGTCAAATCTGGGTGGCTTACTCTTGAATATAAGTTGCGACTAAAACCTGAAGAAGGGGAAGAATGGGAGGTAAGATTTTCCTAGCTGGTCTTCTCTTGTCAATTATATTATATCCATGAATGTAACACACCAGACACCATAAAAAATTCAGCATTACCAAAAGTTGCCTTATAGTGCTATATGAGAGATTGCAGTATTTTCCTACACCTAGAGAAGAAAATAAAGTGGTATCTCAGATACCTCTGTGTGGTAACCAGTGGCAAAAATATTTGACTGTACATTAACTGTATTATTATCATACTCTTTAAATTGTCAGTCCTAGTTTAACCGTATTCTAGATATGGGTTTGATTGTTGTTTTTCACCATGATAATCTATTCTAAACCACAGACATAAAATTTCTAACAGAAAGCTCAGTACCAATCTCTGGTAAAATTATCCGAAACTATTTCCATCCATGCAAATGATCATTTGATTCTATTGGCCGGCTATATAATGACAGTGTATGCACAAGCCTTTACCTCTTCCTGTCCTTAAATCTGGGGACATTTTGTTTGGGTTCCAAGCTCACAACTCTTTCTTCTGCCTTCGCTACTCACTTGAGCTCTGCTCAGAGTTCATCTTTGGTCCTCCATCAGATATTGCTCCTCCAAAATGCTGTCTCTCTCTGTTGGCTTGTGTTGCTCTTTTCAATATTCTCTAAACCCTTTCAAGTTTCACATTTTCAAAATGCAAAACTCAGAATGAATTTTTTTTAACTGAGTTCCCCGCATCACTAGAGGACATCCTCTTCCCCACCACCTTCATCATCTACTGGATCCTTCCTTGTTTTTCATATTCATAAACCAAAATAAATAAAACCTGGGAGAAGGGGAGATCCAGTCCTGATGTGTTTTCACAATAGTTTCACTTAAACATTGCACTAGAGCTAAAATTCTTTCATAGATATTTTTTTTTATTTTAGATATTTAGGTCAGAAGGGACCATTATGATCATCTAGTCTGACCTCCTGCACAACGCAGGCCACAGAATTTCACCCACCACTCCTACAAAAAAAAAAATCTCACACCTATATCTGTGCTATTGAAGTCCTCAAATCGTAGTTTAAAGACTTCAAGGAGCAGAGAATCCTCCAGCAAGTGACCCATGCCCTATGCTACAGAGGAAGGCGAAAAACCTCCAGGATCTCTTCCAATCTGCCCTGGAGGAAAATTCCTTCCCGATCCCAAATATGGCGATCAGCTAAACCCTGGGCATATGGGCAAGATTCATCAGCCAGATACTACAGAAAATTCTTTCCTGGGTAACTCAGATCTCACCCCATCTAATAGCCCATCACAGGCCATTGAGCCTATTTACCATGAATATTTAATTACCAAAACCATTTTATCCCATCATACCATCTCCTCCATCTTTCTCACAGCATTATACTAGAAAACTGATAAATGGCTATTTAATAGATGGTCCATTATTCTGTTCCCATATTGCAATTCTTATGTTGCTATCTAGTTTCAGTACTGTTCATTTTACACTCCCATTACTTTGTCAACTTTCTAAATAGCCTAAAATTTTTATAGCAAAATGCCTCAGGGATGCAACCCCATGCTCTGGATGTCCCGAAGTCTCTGACTACCAGATACTGGGATGGGATGACAGGGGATGAATTGTTCAATAATTGCCTTGTTATGGTCATTCCCTTTGAAGTATGTGGCATTGGCCGCCGTCAGAAGACAGGATATTGGCTAGATGGACCATTGGTCTGACCCAGTATCGCCGTTCTTATGGTCTCAATTTTTATGGGTTTTGTGTTCTTTATTCTTCAGACAATTTTTGTTGGACAACAAACACAATACAAGTTGTTTAGTTTAAATCCAGGAAAGAAATACATTGCACAGGTACACTGCAAACCGGACCATGGAGAATGGAGTGAATGGAGCTCAGAAAGTTATATTCAAATCCCCAGTGGTGAGTTGTTTGATCCTCCTTTTATTAATTATTTTTAAATGGAAGTGAATTTAGTACATTAGTTAGCTTCCCCACTAGCAGCCCTGAAGACTGAAGTCCTGTATTACCCACAGGACAAATAAAACATTGCTAAGGTAGCAGAAGTGGCAGATTCCCTACACCATGCTCTCAATTTGCCTCAGCCTTGATTACTTCCGAGTAAGAAGGTGGTTCATTCTCCTTACCCATTTAAGCATTGGCCACTCCGCTGAATCTGCCAGCCAGGGTGCTGTTTAGTGCCTTTTATTATGGTGGTTTTGATATGTGGATACTTGTCCATTGTGAACAGCACGAAGATTACTGTATAAGACACCAAACAGCCATTAACATCAGATGGTAATAGTTCTTAGTCACTGCCTACAGAGGTTGTATTTGAACTGGCCTAAAGGTATAAAGCTTCGTGTACCATTAGAAATTCTCAAAGCCATCCAGTAGTTGCCCCCTCCCTATCATTTCATTAATTATATTATACAGGACTTGACAATGAAATGACTAAACTATTCACAAAAACAGATCTATGCATGGCATAGATGCTGCCCTTGCTTCTCTGTCCTGTGTTGGTGTATCTTGCTGTGGCAAAATTTACCCTCCTTGTGTACTTTTTACTCTTATAGGGTTTTTCTCCTAGGCATTTTATTTCCTGTGCTGTGCCATCAGGTGAAGAGCACCTAAATATCAAGCACCAATATGATGCAGTAGATCAGTATGTAGTAGAGATGGTCTCAAGCTACAAAACTGAGTTTGGGGGGTAGGCCCATTTTAAAGATAGGTGCCATTTGCAACATTTTTATCACCCACTTTTTAGCTGCTAGACTGTATGCAATTTAAGCATTCCTGCTTGTATTTTCCAGACATAGAATTGAAGGATGTGATTGTCTGGATCTTCGTGGCTGTATTATCATCTGTCATTTGCTTAATCATTATCTGGACGATGGCTTTGAAAGGCTTTAGGTAAGTCACTGCCTTAGTGTTTGTATTAAATCTAAAGGATTTAGTTAATTACCTTTAAAAATAAGCTTTTAACATTTGTTTTAATTTTCCATTGTTTTTATGGTCTGTTAGAAGCTTATCAATAAATAATTAGATTCTGAACTGATGTAAATTTAACTTCACTGGAGCTATGCCTATTTACATTGACTGAGAATCTAGCCTTGAGCTTCCTGTTTAGTTTTTCCTAGTTCATTTGGCAAACATTGTATTATGTAGTATTCCTACTTCTGTATGCTTTCTATTTTGGCTTTTTGTTTCTTCCTCACATGGCTTTTTGTTTATTTCTCACCCCAGCAGCGTGAAGTGCCTAGTGCTGGAAATAGTGTTTACTGGTTAGCTGCTGTCGCAAAGCGATATCTGTAACTTATATTATTTTTCTAGTGAGACATAGTGAAATGGTGGCACTTTTTTTGTTGTTTGTTTTCACCATGGAGTGTTTTTCTTTTGAATAGATATTTAGAACCAATTGTGCCTATCAGTGCCTGTGCTGGGCTTTGCAGACCCACAGTGCCCCAGGGAGAGTTGTGCTTTGATAAACTTTGGGCAAGTGCCTGGCGTTGTCTCCTAGTTCTACCCCTCCCTGTTCCCTTTGGGGCACTATGAGGGCGTTTGAAGGAAGCATTCCTTGAGCTCCCCCAACTACGGACAGAGATTGCAGTTGTGATTGTGACAGGCTCTTGCATGGGGGAAAGCTCCTTCTGCCCCCCTCCATCTCCTCCCACCCACTTAGACACTAGCTGGCCATTAGAGGTTGAGCCCTGGTCTATCCTAAAAACGCATGTCAGTTTAACTATGTCACTGAAAGTGTGGCAGTTATACTGACTGAACTGCTGATGTAGGCAGTGCTATGTCAATGGGATGGCTTTGCCTGTCGACATAGCAAACGCCTCTCGGGCAGGTGGAGTACCTGCACCAATAGGAGAAGCTCTCTGATCAGCATAGGTAGTGTCTTCACTAAGGGTAAGTCTACACTACAAAATTAGCTCGAATTTATAGAAGTTGATTTTTTAGAAAGCAATTTTATACAATCGGTTGTGTGTTTGTCCCCACACTAATGCACTAAGCGCATTAAGTCAGCAGAGTGCGTCCACAGTACTGAGGCTAGCGTTGACTTTTGGAGTGTTGCACTGTGAGTAGCTATCCCACAGTTCCCGCAGTCTCCGCCGCCCATTGGAATTCTGGGTTAAGCTCCCAATGTCTCATGGGGCAAAAACATTGTCACAGGTGGTTTTGGGTACATGTCGACAGTCGCTCCTCCCTCCAGGAAATCAACGGCAGACAATTGTTTTGTGCCTTTTTTCCCGTGTGGGCGCCATACTGCTTTCATCAGACAGTGCAGTAGGACTGCTAACTGTCATCGTCATCCACCTCTTCTGCTGCCACTCTGCTCTCCTGATGCTATGAATCCACCTCGCAGGTCCTCTATATGACCATCGTCATCCACTGCTTCCGCTCGCACCCTGCTCTCCTGGTGGTCTTGCAGGGTCACTTCCGCTGCAACTCTGCTTGGCTGCTCTTGTCTCACCATACCACGGCAAGTGTGCAGCCCGCTCAGCTGTTGTGTCCTGGCAGCAGACAGTGCAGTAGGTCTGCAAAACTGGTCATCCAACCACCACTTCCCTTGCAACTCTGCTCTCCTGCAGACACCATACCATGGCAAGCATGGAGCCCACTCAGATCACTGTGGCAGTTATGAGCATTCTAAACACCTTGCGCATTATCATGCAGTATATGCAGAACCTCTCCCCCCTTCAATCACCGCTTGCAGAAACAATAAAGTCATTGTTGTTTCAAATCCATGCATTCTTTATTAATTTGTCACACAAATAGGAGGATAACTGCCAAGGTAGCCTGGGAGGGGTGGGGGTGGAGGGAAGGACAAGGCCACACTGCACTTCAAAACTTATTGAATGCCAGCTTTCTGTTGTGTGGGCAGTCCTCTGGGGTGGAGTGGTTGGGTGCCCGGAGGGGACCCCCCCCATGTTCTTGGGCATCTGGGTGAGGAGGCTATGGAACTTGGGGAGGAGGGCAGATTGGTTATGCAGGGGCTGCAGTGGCAGTCTGTGCCTTTCCTGCACCTCAGCCATATGCTGGAGCATGTCAGTTTGATCCTCCAGGAGCCTCAGCATTGCATCCTGCCTCCTCTCATTATGCTGCCACCACCTTTCCTCTTGATCCTGCCACCCGTCCTCTCGCGTGTCCCTCCTGTCCTCGTGTTCATTTTGTGCTTTCCTGGACTCTGCTATTGTCTGCCTCCACGCATTCTGCTGGGATCTTTCAGTTTGGGTGGACAGCATGAGCTCAGAGAACGTTTCATCACGAGTGCGTTTTTTTCGCCTTCTTATCTGCGCTAGCCTCTGGGATGGAGATGCTAGTGGCAGCATTGAAACATTTGCTGCTGCAGGAGGAAAAAAAGGGAGAGTAAAATTGAAAGAGACACACTGGCCTTTTAAAAGTATGGGCTGATGTTTTTGGGTTAATGTGCAGCATAAACCCAACTAACCCCCTCACACACACCCAATTCTCTGGGATGATCGCTTCACCTCTTCCCCCACCACGTGGCTAACAGTGGGGATGATTTCTTTTCAGCCACAGGCAAACAGCCCAGCAGGAATGGCCACCTCTGAATGTCCCCTTAATAAAATTCCCCTGTTTCAACCAGGTGACCATGAATGATATCACTCTCCTGAGGATAATACACAGAGATAAAGAACGGATGTTGCTTGAATGCCAGCAAACAACAGGACCACACACTGCCATGCTTTGTTATGCAATGATTCAAGACTACGTGCTACTGGCCTGGCATGGTAAAGTGTACTACCATGGAGGACGCAATGAGGCTGCTCTCCCCAGAAACCTTTTGCAAAGGCTTTGGGAGTCCCTCCAGAACAGCTTCATTGAGATGTCCCTGGAGGATTTCTGCTCCATCCCCAGACACGTTAACAGACTTTTCTAGTAGCTGTACTGGCCACGAATGCATCCCAAGTCTTCGGGGCAAATTAATCATTCAACACGCTTGCTTTTAAACTGTGTATTATATTTACAAAGGTACACTCACCAGAGGTGCCTTCTCCGCCTTCAAGGTCCAGGAGCCCTGGTTGGGAGGGTACTGTCTCCTGGGTGATAAACAGTTCCTGTCTGTCAGGGAGAACAGTTTCTCTGCTTGCCTAGTGTGTGCTATCATCTTCCTCGTCCCCAAAATCCTCATTCCTGTTGCGTGAGACTCCCTTGCAGGAGTCCACATATAGGTGTGGGGTAGTTGTAGGGGCACCCCCTATAAATGCATGCAGCTCATCAAAGAAGCGGCATGTCTGGGGCTCTGAACCCGAGTGGGCGTTTGCCTCTTGGGATTTTTGGTAGGCTTACCTGAGCTCCTTCAGTTTCACACAGCATTGCTGCAGGTCCCTGTGGTAGCCTCTGTCCTTCATGCCCTTGGAGATTTTTTCAAATGTTTTGGCATTTTATCTTTTGGAACAGAGTTCTGATAGCACGGATTCATCTCCCCATACAGCGATCAGATCCAGTACCTCCCGTTCGGTCCATGCTGGAGCTCTTTTGCTATCCGGGACTCCATGGTCACCTCTGCTGATGAGATCTGCACGATCAGCTTGCCATGCTGGTCAAACAGGAAATGAAATTCAAAAGTTTGCGCGGCTTTTCCTGTCTACCTGGCCAGTGCATCCGAGTTGAGAGTGCTGTCCAGAGCGGTCACAATGGAGCACTGTGGGATAGCTCCCGGAGGCCAATACGGTCAAATTATGTCCACACTAACCCAAATTCAACCCAGCAATGTCGATTTCAGCGCTAATCCCCTCGTCGGGGAGGAGTACAGAAATCAATTTTAAGAGCCCATTAAGTCAACAAAAATGGCTTTGTTGTGTGGACGGGTGCAGGGTTAAATCGATCTAACGCTGCTAAATTCGACCTAAACTTGTAGTGTAGACCAGGGCTGAATGCTAAAGTTGTGCTGCAAGTGTAGACAAGCCCTCAGATTATTCTCTGTGAACTGGAACTGTTTAGTGATTGAAAAAGCACATTAGCCTGAGGCCTGGGCACACTATTTGAAGTTTAAGACTTGTGCCAAAATCACAGATTACAATCAGAGTGAATTTTAATTACTCCATTCAGTTTCAGTTGAATAGTGCATTTTTCTTCAGTTGCATCATCAAAATGTTGTGTAGTGTTGCTGTATGGTTTTAGCAGCTGCTGTGGTCCACACGTGAGATAGCTGCATTTCAGCACCAAAATGATGTTAGGTGCCGTACTATTCCAAATGTTTGTAATAATAGAAATAAGTGATTCTGACAATGTATATCACTTACAGTGGTTGTCAAATTTTTTTACATTTCCAGTTTATAAGTAATTACCTTCACAACAGTATTTGTACTATTCCCTTTCCTGTATAGATATGTAAGGCACTTTAAAATGTTTACTGAGCTATACCTGGCTGACGCTGTCCTGGGAAGGGGTCACACAGTGGGCTGGGGTCTAATAAGAAAGGTATCAAATACATTAGAAATGTTTGAACTGGTATTGAAATAGGCTAGCAATTCGGGCAATAGGGTCTGTGTGTTCATTTCTTATGTTCTCTGCCTTTGTTTTTTTCAGTATGGTAACCTGCATCTTACCACCAGTCCCAGGGCCCAAGATAAAGGGACTTGATACACATCTGCTAGAGGTGGGTATTACTAAAGAATATAGTGGAATTCAGTGCTACATACTTTGCCAAGCTTTGTAATAATGAACGCAACAAAGATGGCATTTGCATTTAATACTGGAACAAGCCTAACTAGGTACTTTATAGCTTGAATTTGTTTGAGGAATAAGTAAAATGGCCAGGTTGATTATATGGACAGGACATGCCTTTAAGCTACTGCCTTCACTGGGGGGTGGGGAGAGTGGATTTGAAGAGGGGTACCAGCAGTTACTCTCAGAGGCATTTTCAGAGTAGCAGCCGTGTTAGTCTGTATTCGCAGAAAGAAAAGGAGGACTAGTGGCACAGGTAGAATTTCTGGAGGCAGAGGACAGTGAGGATCAGCAACTGATGCCAAGTCATGAAAAAGGTCACCCCAGTGGCTGTCATAATGCCTCCTAGAGCACCAGGGGCACTTAATGCCTGAGTGACTCTTGTCAGCTCTTTTTTTTAGGATACAGTATATGCTTCCCACAATGCTCTGCTGTCCAGTGGAGAAGAGGTGGCTGGGCCATAGTCTTCCATCATCCTGTCCTTCCCCTCCCCATGGCTGCCTAGTACCATTGTCATCACTAGATTCCCCTGGTCCTTTTGTGCCATAAGCACAAGTTTTGGGGCTATCTGGCCCCTGAACAAGGGGTTCACATGAGGTGCTTGTAGGCTCCCACTATGTTTTGTACCAAAACAAGGTTAGGTTCAGAGTAGCCTTAACTGTATAACTGCACACGTTACAGCAACTGCAGCATTCAAGCATGTTTTCCACGTTATAGGTGTAGACTAATCACTGTGGTCAGGGTGGGAGAGAAATACTAATAACTGATAAATCTTACAGTTGGCCACAAATGCGATTGTAATGTATATTGTTATTATCCCCTCAGACAGGGAGGTCCGATGAGTTTTTGAGTGCTCTGGGTTGCCAAGACTTCCCTCCAACATCAGACTGTGAGGACCTACTGGTAGAATTTCTGGAGGTAGATGACAGTGAGGATCAGCAACTGATGCCAAGTCATGAAAAAGGTCATCCCAGTAAAAATATGAAGTTAGCACACAAGGAAACAGACAGTGACTCAGGGAGAGGGAGCTGTGACAGCCCTTTCCTGCTCTCTGAGAGGAGCAGGGAGCCCAGAATTCCTCCATCAGCATTTCAAACACCAGATATCAGTGAAATTCCAGAAAATAATGCGAGAAAAAGCAGCTGCAGAATTCAGAGCACAGACCTAAAAGAGATTATACCTTATTTTAGCATTGGTGGTGCAAAGTTATCTACAGGGCCTGGAGCTCAGCTACCTAACAACCAGACTCCTAAATGCTCCTACCACAACATTACGGATGTTTGTAAGATAGCCATTGGCACCATGAATGTGAATGTTTCATCAGTTTTGGGGGGAAATGAAGAAAATCAGTCACAATATTCTAAACCCACTGAAACCATCAGTGAGGAAAAACTGGACAAGAAAGGAGAAGTGGAGAGCTTGCACTCCAGAGTTAACCAAGACAGAATGCAATTGCTGCCCAATGAGAAGTCACCTTTTTTGTCTGCGAAACTAATGGATTATGTAGAAATTCACAAAGTCAACCAAGACGGGGCGTTAGCTGTATTACCGAAACAGAAAGAAAATAGTGGCAAACCTGAAAACTGTACTGTCCCTGGAACCAGCAAGGAATATGCAAAGGTCTCAAGAGTTGTGGACAACAGCATTCTAGTAATAATACCAGTTTCAAGAGTTCAGACCACACCTATGTTTCACGAACCTCTGAAGGAATCTGTTCAGAACCTTCAGAGTCAAACAGAGAAAAATATGAGCCATTGTTTTACAGCTCCAAGTGAGTGCAAAATAGACACTGGTGGATTAGATTACCTGGATCCAACTTCTTTTATGTGCTCCTTTAATTAATTGAAAGTTTGATTATCCTTCTTCAGGTAACACTACAGAGTAAATTAAATCCAATTAAAATGGAATGTTCTTGGGTTACATAGAATTACACTACTAAAGCTCAATTGTAGCTCACACCTTTCTATGTTTTCTACTAGCTGATTGCAGAACAAATTTTCTCATTTTCTAATTGTGATTTATAGATTTTCTTCTGTTAATAGTTATGTACAGTAAAACAAAAGCACATGGCATGGTTTCTTGGAAAACCCTTACAAATTGGGGTATAATAAAGAGAAAAAAGGGATTTGTAGGTTTATGTAATTAGAATAAATAAACCTCAGATCATTAAAATAGCTTTTCAATTTAGGGAGAAAGGACAAAGAAGTGGATATTTTGTGCCATGGAAAACTACATTGTAAACAAAATTATTGAACTTTGCATTTCTTCTGTTATTTGATGAAAACTAGCCAAATATTGCAGGTTCAACAAAGATACAAAATTTGGGGAGGTCGGTCAGTATACCATGAGTAAGGCTAAGATTTTGTCACGGATATTTTTAGTAAAAGTCATGGACAGGTCACGGGCGATAAAGAAAAATTCACAGAAGCCATGACTGTCCATGACTTACTAAAAATGTCCATGGCAAAATGGGGAGCTGCGGAGTCCCCACACCACCCACATGGCTGGGCAGCTCAGAGCTCCAGGGGCCCTTACCACCCATGGGGGCTTGGGGCTCCAGGGTCCCCCACTGCCTGCGGTGGATCAGAGATCCCAGGGGCCGCAAGCTGCGGGGTACCTCCACCACCCTCGGGGGGGGGGGTGCAGAGGGACCCTGCAACTCCCAGCTGCTGTGGGCTGAAGTCAGAGGTCTCTGGAAGTCCAGGATTCCGTGACTTGCGCAACCTCCGTGACAAAATCGTAGCCTTACCCATGATTGTTCATACAGTTCCTAGACCATGTATACTGCTGATGAACTACTATGGCATACAGTGTCTTTTTTCTTAATGAATTCTAAACACTGGTATAGGTTTTTCTATTATATATTTTTTTCAATCCTAAAAAAGTTAGTTTTTTGGATGTTGACGATTTCATATATAAAAGATAATACTGTATGTTAAAGTAACAGTAGCAAAGCAGTAAATTATTCTCAACATATTTTCCTGCTTCCTTTCAGTATGATGAATAAACTACATCCCACCCATCTCTTAGCCAAATAGAACTAAACAATGTTCACTTTTATTGAAAGGAAAGAACACTATTTGATAGACTGCCTTATTGTACATAATATAAAAATCTACTTTAGTAAAAGCCCATGAGTTCAACAATGTATTTTTGAAGACTATTTTTCTAAAGTAAAAATAAAATATTTTCTAACTTCCCAGAACTATTTACCTACCTGACAACTTCACTGATTTTTTCTGCTAATGCAGGAAGAGGTGATAAGAAGTGAAGCTATCATTTCAATAGTGAAACACCAAAATAACTAAAGGAGACTTGTAGAATAATGAAGGATATGAAGTAACTTTTGAATATATATTTCTAATCGACTGTAGATGTAATACAATGAATTGAGAATTAGTTAGTCCATTTATTTTATCAACTATTCCTGTAAAACTAAGTGGAATGTTAAGTTTTGGGGGCTCTGTCCCTCCCTAAATTGCTGTCTTCCTGCTGGCCTGTGGACTGTTCCATACAAGTAACTGTGTAAAGTCAATCCGCAACGGAATGACATCCCCCTACATCCTAACACAAAAGATAGGCTTTTCCCTGAGCCAGGGAGGACATTTTAAAGAAGTTACGTTTGCCAAAATGGATGTCTCCCTGTCCAAGCTCAATAGGATGAAGAGCCATGACCCCTGACGTCAAAGAGCCTCTACTCTGCTAAAATTAAGAAGGAGGAGGGGTCATACATTTGGTCTGGGGCAGTTCCCCCCCTAATGAAAATGGAGCAATAGAGCCTTCTGCCATTGATAGTAACTGAGGCTGGCAGGAAGCAGCCCAGTCACCCCAAAATGACAACTGGAAATAATGGCACTCCTTTTCTGGCCCTCTGCCCCCGCCGCAAGAAAAGCTTTATTTTCTAAAGGAAAATACAGTCAAATGATGATGTATTTGTCTCCCTTGCAATTGGGCTAAGTACAGAATATACTTAGCTAAGTAACATCCATAGGTATAGTGGCCCAGTGAGATGGGGAAGAAGGTCAGGCTGAGGATAGCGCATTGTGTTGTGCAAGTGATGGGAAATATATTTACAGGACATGCACACACCTTCCCCATCCCACCCCTTCCCCTCAACAGTTCTGGAGTTTTCCAGTAGGCACCTTTTTGGGCTTGTGCACTGAGCCAGCTGCTTAGCCAACATACAGAAGGCCACATCTAACAGAGCCCACACATACTACCTTCGGGCCATAGGAAAGCCCCTCTTTGTTCATCTGTCTACTTAACTCTGACACAGTAAGACTTTGGAGAGGCATTAATTGTAAAAAGAACACAATGTTATGTAGATATCAAATACACTGTGTGTGTCTGTCTCTGTCTGTCTGTCTACACAGTGATCACCCTTAAACTATTTTACTTTGTTGTGGATAACTAGATTACTTTACTGCAGTGTTTGCAGTATTTTCTCTACATTGTATAGGGAATGCCATGATTATTGCAGTGAAATTATCTATTATCAAAAAGAAAAGTTGAATGTTTTTGGGGGGGGGAGCAGGAAGGATGCACACTCGGTTAATACACAATGACCATATCTGTCTCTCTGTTTGAAAGTTCTTTATCTGGACTTCAGTTTCCTAACTGTGGATCTGGTACAGTCAGTTCCGATCAGACACTCTCCTTTTGTTATTACCGATAGTCATACCTAAGCCCCCAAAACATTATTAAGTATATTAGGGCCAGATTCTCAGGATCACTCTAGGCCCTATGTGTCTTATAGTAAAAAGGCAGGTTGCTCAGCCTGTAGATTCCCCTTACATAGGGGAAATCTCTGGAGTAACATACAGTTAGATAGCATAGGGGGTACAGCCAGGGGAAAAGCGATGTGCCTCTGGTCCTAAGAAGTCATTGTGTCCGGACAATCAGTCACAACTTAGAGCAATCTTTAGCCTTCTCGAAATTTCATTATGAGTTCAGTCAGTCCATATCCCAAGGATCAGGGTTTTATACTCACTGCTCACCTCTGTTTCTGTACTGTGCATTGCCTGGCTGGACCAGATAATCTGGATCATTATGATTTTCTGGGCTAGGTCCATTCTAGTTCCAACATCCCTCTGTTAATTTGAAGAACTTGAGATAAGGCATTAAGAGACGTATTTTCAGAAACTTGACACATGCAAACCCCAAATTGCCATGAGGAGAAAATGGGCATTTTTGCCTATAAATACAGCTTTGTACACACATAAAATGGAGGCCCTTTTGAACATTTGGTCTAAAATACTTGTTGTGATACAAACAAGGTGCCCAATCTCTCTCTCTCTGTGGGAGATCTCATATACAGATAAACAGACCCAATGGCCCAAACCCAAAGGGAGCAGACGGACCATGACTGCTATTCCATACATCAGTTGGCAGAGCAGCTGTGGAAGGACTGCAGTGCTGCCTAAAGCAAGTCCAAGGACATAGATTCTATCCTGCTTCCCCCACCTCATGACACCAGATCACTGTGGCTTTGTTCAAAGAGGTTAAATTTCAGCTTAAGTGAATAAGCACTCTCCCTGGCTGGTTTGAAGCCGCTAGAGTGTAATTCAGTCTAAATACATCTCTTGAGTGAATTATTCGAGTTTCCTTTTTTTGAGGAAGCGAGCGGGGGAGATGTTAGATAATTAAATATGGGTGTTCATTTGGAAAATCATTTGCATATAAATTCTCAATTCCATGTATGTGTGTATATATGCACACATTTAAGTAGCAATTTGATTTTAAATAATAATTCTTCTTCTCTGGATGTGTACCTTCCAAGAGCCAATGGAGTTGTGCAGAACATCATCCTTGAATTTGATCCATTGACATTTGGAAAGTACATGTGCACATGAAGTTGAGAATAAAAAAAAATATTCTTCAGTCTGATACTCATATTTATGGCTCTTTGGATGTTCAGTCATTTAATCTTCATAATTTCAAATAGGATTTTTATTTACAGCTGTTTAAGGAATATGTTCTCATGTGGGAATAAAATGAGATTATATTACAAGCAGTGGTGAGCTGGAGCCGGTTCACACCGGTTCACTGGAACCGGTTGTTAAATTTAGAAGCCCTTTTAGAACCGGAGGGGATCTGGGGCGGGGGGGGCGCGAGGAGGGCCGCCCATGCCGCAGCAGGTAACCTGGGAGGTGTGCAGGGGAACCGCTCCCCACCCCAGCTCACCTCTGCCTCCCTGGGCCTGAGCGCGAAGCTGCCGCCTGCTTCTCAGCCCTCCCAGGCTTCCCATGCAAACAGCTGATTCGCAGGAAGCGGGGGGGTGGAGAAGCAGAGCGGGGCGGCGTGTTCAGGGGAGGAGGTGAAGCAGAGGTGAGGTGAGCTGGAGCCGGGCGTGGGGCGGGGAGCTGCCGGTGGGTGCTCTGCACCCACCAAATTTTCCCCATGGGAGCTCTAGCCCCGGAGCACCCACGGAGTTGGCACCTAAGGCACCACTTTTGATATGATCAGTGGGGGGAGCAGCCGCTCCCTCTGTTCCCCCCTACCTACGCTCCCCCGCCCCTAGGATCCAGGGGGACCTGCCGGATGCTTCCTGGGAGCTGCCCCAGGTAAGCACAGCCGGGACTCCCCACCTCGCCCCCCCCGGCAGGTCCCTCTGGGTCTTAGGGGCGGGTTGGGCACCCACTACAGTGGCCCACGAGACCCTCCTGCCCGGTTCTGGGGGCAGTCAGGGGAGGGGGATGGATGGGGCAGGGGTCCGGGGGGGGGAGTGGCATCAAGATACGCGGGGGATTGGATGGGGCAGGAGTCCTGGAGGGTGGGGGTGGGCAACGACCCCCTCGTGGGGTGAGGAGGGAACCAGCTGTTAAGATTTTGGCAGCTCATCACTGGTTACAGGTACCTATAAATCAGGTTTCTGCAAAGGCACCTTACACTAGCCTAGAATAAGACTTCTCACATCACCTCTGATAGACAGACAGATGGATGAACTACCTACTAGAATTCTTCCCAATAAATAGCCCTCCAGCAGTTGCTTTGCTATTCAGATCTCTCTCTTGGAAAGATGGTCAAATAGGCTCCATGCTTTTTCTATGTCACGTTTGTGAATATGTTAGATCAATAGTGCATTACTTTTTAAATAAAGTATAAGCTCTAAAATGAAAGCATAAAGGCTCCACTGAAAGATGCTAATTTGTTTTCTAAAAATACACTAAATTATTTTTAAATGTTTTTAAAATTAACTACCTCCCCTTTGGGCTAAAAACAGTTTTATAAATAAAAGATCTACTTTCCTTCAGTATTGAAAAAGATGTCTTATGCTTTTAAATTTTCTAATTAGGCTGTTTTTGTTTTAGCAGACATTTTTGATGTATCGCCCTGTATTTTCTGTGTAATGTTTGGTGCTTTTAAGTAGTTGTCTATGTGCTTTAGTGAATTTGGGACATGTGGTCTCAAAACTACCTGTCACATGAAAAATATGATCTCTGAAGAGTGCTCTTTATGATGAAATAATCCTTTACAGTCATATTACATACAAATGTACATATCTGTCCATAAACAGTACAAATATGGGAAAGTATGTGTCTATAGAACAAAACTGAATAACAAACCTGTAATCATAATGAATTTGTGTTGAAGCAGTGAATGCTATGTAAATGCTTTGATTTATGTCTGTCTAGATAGCTTGAACTACAAATGCACGGTAGCTTTACACTATTATTCAAATATTTAAAGTACAGTAACAGCAGTTAATTAAAAGTGAATATTCAGCTTTTACTTTCCAACCACTAAAGCACTGTGCATGTGGAGTTCTCATTAGGAAGCCAGCTAATGTGCTCAGTCATTTTTCATTAACTTTAAACAACTTGAAAGAGTTATACAGGGAAACCAAAGTAACCTTGGCCAGTTAATGGATAACATATGTCCTTTCTAAAGCCATAAAGTCATGTTGAAATCAAGCACATGTCATGTTTTTAGGCTCCATATTTTCAAAGGAATCACTACCTCTGGTTTTTTTTCTCCCTTTAAAAAGGCAAACAGAAGCATTTTACTTGAAGTGTCAAATTGGAAATAATTATTGTAGCAAATACAAAAAAAAAAAAGCCATCTTATGTTACAGTTGCTTTTGTTGTATGACAGCCTGTCATGGAGGCACCATTTCTGTTGCATTAGAACAATTAAAATAGATTATTATGGATACATAGTGAGTGAGGTGGGATATTTGTGTGAAAAATTACATGTCTTTTCAGTTCATTGGAAGGCCCAGACTGGTGTGCTGGGCATCTGCCATGTTTCTGGTGTGTCAGTCTCTTTCCTGGGCTGTGTGGCCAGTTAGCTGGTCACTGCTGCTCCTTTACCGGTGCCCAGCTCATCAAAGGTGAGTGAGGTGAGTGGTTATAGATATTCAAGTTCTAGGTCAGACAAATTGACCTGAGCATTTATCATAGTGTTTGCTGTGCTCAGACACCTGCTGCTAGGTTGAACCTCTTCAGCCCTTACCCTCTCACTATGTGGTAATGGAGAATAGCCACCCCTTTCCCAACAGTGAACTCGCATCTCCTCCACCAACACCACCAACCAAAAAGCAAGGCCCTTGGCTCCCTTCTGATTCCCATACCTATGGAGGTGAGAAAGGGGGGCTGTATTTCCTTGCTTGGGATTGAGGTAGAAATTCCTGCTGCTGTGGCTCCCAAGAGTCTCAAGACTCTTGTGGTATCAACAGCTACATCTCTTCCCTCCTTTTTCTCTAGACCAGGTACCTGCAGGATGCGATGAATACATGCTAGGTAGGGGTTAGAAATAAGTGATGCATAAGAGTTGTTGCAAGTGAGTAGAATGAGAGAAGAGTGCAGATACGAGTGCTGGGCAATGCGGAAGTGAGTGAGTGGATGACTGAAACGGTAGGATATACTAGAGCGGGGGTATGTCTACAGTTCGAGCTAGAGATGTAAAATTCAGTTCAAGGAGGCATCCTGCACTACTGTACTCAAATTAGGCAGGAGGGGCTAGCTGCCTGAGTACGTACCTACCATCTTGGATGGGTGCATCCTCAGGGCGGCTAGTCCCTGCTGTCATTCGTGCTGTGACAGCTACACTATTTTTAGTGTAGCTCCATCAGTGCTAGCACAGGTATGTCTCCTCGAGCTGGAAATTACAACTTCCTGCTCCAGCACAGACGTACCCACGAGAGAGGGAGTGACTGAGTAGGATAGTGGTGAGAGTGACTCGGGAAAGTTGGAAAGTGCATGAGAGGTGAAAAATGGAGGCAGAAGAGGACAAGGGAAGAATGAGAAGAGGGAACACTACTAAACGAGTTTGAAAGACAACATTGTGGAAGGAGAGAAGTACAATACAGGGAAAGAAAGAATGGAACAGGAATAATGAAAAGGGGATTATTAAACATTAAGAAATTAGATGTTAGAAAACAGACAAAAATTCAATGGAAAAGAGACACCAAAACATAAAATAAAATGAAATAAAAAGTGACAAAGAAAAGGGAAGAGAAGGGATTAGACACTGCTATGGATAATGAGAACATCTACAGCTACATTAGATAGTATAAAAATATATAAGGGATAGAAGCCCTCATGTTTCAGGGCCTAGTATAACAATAACCAGTCAGATTTATGAGGAAACTTTCCCTCTGGGTTAGTTATTCCATAATGATCCTCTCAGGGGTTTCTTGCACTTCCCTCTGAAGCATCTGATACTGGCCACTGTCAGAAACAGAATACGGGAAGAGCTGGACAACTGGTTTGATCCAGTCTGGGAGTTCCTATGTTCTGAATAAGAACAAATGCAAGGGAAATATAGTGGGCCACTTTTTGCAACTTTACTCATTTGCATCATTTAAACCACACACCCTATTTTAACTCTAACGTTCTTGTTTCTCTTAAGTTGTATTCCTTTTTGTCAGTCAAAGTATGTGGCATCTTCTCAGCCTCAAGCAGTGAAAGACTGATGATTCCACTAAACAGGCCATTGAAATGAAAAGGAATCATTTGATTTTTCCTGTGACAATATACAAATCAGGTATCTTCTAAAGCAGAAAAGATTCATCTTGCAGGTAAATTTTCAAAGTTGAGAGGTATGCGATGGAAATACAATTTTATTCCCATTCAGCAGAGTCATTCCTATAAAAATTCCTATACCCAAACTTTTGGTGGGGCCTAATGAAAACAATATGCTAAAAGTTAGGCTTACAATACGCACTGCATTGTTGCATGTTGAAGATGCAGGGGCGAAGGGAAAGACTGTTTTCTCCCCTTCTTCCTTCCCCCCCACCAAGGGTGAAAGCCCAGATAACTACCTGTGATGCTACTAGCCCTTTGGCTTTCTCCTGTCTCAGAGACTTGCTCTTTATTTAAATGGATCTTCTTCATTGGTGGGTGATGCTGCTCTTAGGACTCCCTCATCCTGAGAGCCCCCAACTCTCACTGAAGTCAATAGGAATCAAGGGCTCTCAGAAACTTCCAGGCAAGTATCCTATAGTAGTGAATTCCCTAAGCTAAACCAGGAAGACTAGTGGCATTGATTGATTTTTACAGGCTGCTGGAAATCCTTGTAGAAATCATTTCTAGAAAATATCCCATATGGCTCACACAAGATAGCACGTCTGAAAACAATCTGACCCTTTTGTTAAGCCCCACAATGATGCATCCACCTTTTACTAGCATTAGTAAACATGCATGGAGTAGAATGATATTGGGCCATGTTCCTTAATGATGATGTTATGGTGCTTTGGCTACTAATTCATTCTCCTTCACGCCAAAGGGAAAGGAAAGTCACCCCTCTTAGGATCAGAGATCATAGAATCATAGAATATAAGGGTTGGAAGGGACCCCAGAAGGTCATCTAGTCCAACCCCCTGCTCGAAGCAGGACCAATTCCCAGTTAAATCATCCCAGCCAGGGCTTTGTCAAGCCTGACCTTAAAAACCTCTAAGGAAGGAGATTCTACCACCTCCCTAGGTAACGCATTCCAGTGTTTCACCACCCTCTTAGTGAAAAAGTTTTTCCTAATATCCAATCTAAACCTCCCCCACTGCAACTTGAGACCATTACTCCTCGTTCTGTCATCTGCTACCATTGAGAACAGTCTAGAGCCATCCTCTTTGGAACCCCCTTTCAGGTAGTTGAAAGCAGCTATCAAATCCCCCCTCATTCTTCTCTTCTGCAGGCTAAACAATCCCAGCTCCCTCAGCCTCTCCTCATAACTCATGTGTTCCAGACCCCTAATCATTTTTGTTGCCCTTCGCTGGACTCTCTCCAATTTATCCACATCCTTCTTGAAGTGTGGGGCCCAAAACTGGACACAGTACTCCAGATGAGGCCTCACCAATGTCGAATAGAGGGGAACGATCACGTCCCTCGATCTGCTCGCTATGCCCCTACTTATACATCCCAAAATGCCATTGGCCTTCTTGGCAACAAGGGCACGCTGCTGACTCATATCCAGCTTCTCGTCCACTGTCACCCCTAAGTCCTTTTCCGCAGAACTGCTGCCTAGCCATTCGGTCCCTAGTCTGTAGCTGTGCATTGGGTTCTTCCGTCCTTAGTGCAGGACCCTGCACTTATCCTTATTGAACCTCATCAGATTTCTTTTGGCCCAATCCTCCAATTTGTCTAGGTCCTTCTGTATCCTATCCCTCCCCTCCAGCGTATCTACCACTCCTCCCAGTTTAGTATCATCCGCAAATTTGCTGAGAGTGCAATCCACACCATCCTCCAGATCATTTATGAAGATATTGAACAAAACCGGCCCCAGGACCGACCCTTGGGGCACTCCACTTGATACCGGCTGCCAACTAGACATGGAGCCATTGATCACTACCCGTTGAGCCCAACAATCTAGCCAGCTTTCTACCCACCTTATAGTGCATTCTTCCAGCCCATACTTCCTTAACTTGCTGACAAGAATACTGTGGGAGACCGTGTCAAAAGCTTTGCTAAAGTCAAGAAACAATACATCCACTGCTTTCCCTTCAGATATACCCAGATTGACATTCTTGCTATTGCTGCTGCTTTTGCTATTACTGCTCATTGTCCATCTTGGAAAACAGTCTTTCCAGCATGACTACAAATGCCATTTTTTGTTCTGGTTAACAGCTGCATCAATCCCATATATGAGTTACATTGCTCAGGGCTTGTCTACACTTACCAGAGGACTGACGCTGCAGCGATCAATGCATTGGCGGTCGATTTAGCGGGTCTTCTGGCGGTCGATTTAGTGGGTCTAGTGAAGACCCGCTAAATTGACCACTGATCGCTCCCCCATCGACTCCTGTACTCCACTGGATCAGGAAAAGTAAGGGGAGTTGACAGGAGTGGACCCCGCAGTAAGTAGATCTAAGCTAAGTTGATTTGAGTTCTGCTATTCACGTAACTCAAATTGCATAGCTTAGATCTACTTTTCCCTTTAGCGTAGGCAAGGCCTCAGAGATACTCAGTGTCATGTA
This sequence comes from Caretta caretta, assembly GCF_965140235.1. NCBI lineage: Eukaryota > Metazoa > Chordata > Testudines > Cheloniidae > Caretta > Caretta caretta. The sequence continues at coordinate 25,239,761 of NC_134210.1, read as the reverse complement.
TCTGGGATTCTGAAACTTCCTTCTTGGTACTTAATAGATTTAGTTTTGAGTCCATGTTTAAAATGTAGCAATTCTGTGAATGCCAGTGTGAATGAATACTGTCCATAAAAAATAACTAATAAACTTTATGGTAGCTAAAAATGTCTATTTTCTCAAGCTTCTCACATGTCATTGTTTGGGCGCAGAACAGAGGGAGGCTGAAGAATATCTGTTTCTTGCCCAATTCCTGCTTGATGTGTCACATCAACAGGTCTCTTTAAGAAACTGTGGCAAATTGCCAGCACTACTTTGATGGGTCTCACACTTTCTCTTCTTGGGGAGAGTTCAGGGCATCATTTCTCGCCCCTGAACTGGGGTATTAACTGCCCCACTAGTGTTCTAGAGGAGGGAAGTGGAGAGGGAGGGACCCAGGCCCGCCCTCTATGCCGGGTCCCAGCCCAGGGGCCCTAGGGATAGCAGTAGACCGCTTGAACTAGCGGTTCCTTCCCCTGGACTACTTTCCTCTCCTGCCCTTCAGCTTATGGGGCTTCCTTCCCTCCCTCTGCAAAAACCAGGTGTCCCTTTACCTAGAGTCTTGGTCTTCTTAGCCCACCGCAGCACTTCTCCAAACTCTCCTCTGCTTCCCTCCAAACTGCTCTCTGCTCCAACACCAATCCACTCTGCTTCAATTCCTCCAAACTGCTCTCTGCTCCTACACCAATCCACTCTGCTTCAATTCCTCCAAACTGCTCTCTGCTCCAACACCAATCCACTCTGCTTCAACTCCTCCAAACTGCTCTCTGCTCCAACACCAATCCACTCTGCTTCAACTCCTCCAAACTGCTCTCTGCTCCAACACCAGTCCACTCTGCTTCAACTCCTCCTCTTATCTGATTGAAGGAGGGGGGTTTTATCAGGTGACTAGCTTCAGGTGCTCTAATTGGCTTCAGGTGCTTTAATTAATCTATAGCAAACTTTCTTCCCTCTCCAGGGAAGAAGGCTCCCTTCTACATTCTCCTGCTGGCCTCTGGCCTGGGCTTTCCTTGCTTTTTGCCCCTGCTGTAATTCCCCCGCCCCCCGCGACCGGGCCAGACACTTTTTCTTCATTTTGTTTTGTTTTGTTTTTTGCTGCCATTCTAGTGCTGGTTGGCTGCCAGCTTGCCTGCCAGCCCCCCCACGCCTGCCCTTGGACGCTGCTATTGCTTCAGCTGCAACCCCTGGAGAAGGGGGGGAGGACTGCCGACCCGCTCCCCGGAGGAGGGGAGTGGACGCCCCCAGACCCAACCGTTTTGCTGTTTGTTTGTGGACCCGCAATTAATCGTCTTCTTATCTTTGCTTGGCATTTTTGGAATGCTCCACAAAGACCGGGAGAGAAGACAGCTGACAAAGACATCGCCCGGGGAAGTTACAAATCATCGTGGAGGGGGTCATAAGACTGAGTAACTTTTGAACTGTACTCTCGTGTGGGGGGAGTTTGACTGTGTCTTACCTGCGTTTGTAGGGGCACGGGGGTGTGGCACAAAGCTGCCCCCCAATCCATTGGTGCCCCCCCCAACACTACTACAACCGTCATGCCCCCCCCCCCGCCATCCATCCCTGCTGGCAACCTGCCATCTGCCTCTAGCCTAAACTGCTTGCTTTGAATTCCATCACCCGGACCAGACACAACAGCCAACCAAACGAGACTCTTTGGATAAACGCATGTGGGTCCACGTTCCCCCCCCCCACCCCCGGACTGCCCACCCCACAGTTTGCCCCTACTACCTGACCCCAACTCCTGTTTCCTTCCCCTGTCCAGTCCGACCCATTTGGCCAGCCCCTGCCTGCAGCCCAACAGGGAGAAGTGGTTAATCTGCTTCCCCCTCTCCCCTCCTCCTTCTGGTGTCTCCGTCTCTCCCTGCTCACAATGGCGGGCAATGAGAGGGGTGAGGTCCCTCTAACAACCTCAGTTGCCCCTTCCCCACCTACCCCCCTGCCCAACCCCCCAGCCCTCCCCCCCACCACTGCTGTCAAAACATCTGCCACCGCCCCCGCTGGGGCATCGGCAGCAGGAGGCACCCGGGCGATTACTGCCGCTGCAACGTCCACCCCTCCCCAGATTCTAGGAAACCCCCCCCAGTTGGCCGGAAAGGCCAGGGTGTGAAGAAAGGAAAGGGCCCCACTAAAACCACCAGGCCCTCCATGGCAGGGGCTGCCTCCACTGCTGTGGCCTCATCATCGACCATGGCGTCCCTCCCCGCTGTTCCCTCCACCAGCTCTGCGAGCGTCCCTCCCCCGGCCCCCAGGATGTATGCCTGGGCGGTGGCACCCCCCCCCCCCGCCTGCCGCCTCGTCATCTTGCCCACCCACCACCTCCACTACCATCAATAGCGGCCGGGGCCCCTTTCCCACCATGACCAGGAAGCACGGTGTCCGTTGCCTCCTGGTCCCCGCCTTGCCCCACGTGGAGACATACGTGCAGGCGTTGGCGAGGGTGGTAGGACCCACGGCTATCGTGGTGGCCTCCAAAATGTACGGGAAGGTCGTCTTTTTCTTAGCATCGGAGGCTGCCGCCCAGGAGGCAGTGGAGAAGGGCCTGGCGGTGGGGGGGGGTCTTTGCCCCCTAGAGCCGCTAGAGGACCTGGGCGTTCACCTAGTCCTCACCTCCATCCCTCCCTTTCTACCCAATGCCACCCTGTTACCCGCTCTCTCCACCCTGGGGAAACTTGTTTCTGTCATCAGCCCTCTCCCGTTGGGCTGCAAGGACCCCAACCCTCTGTCACGTCCTTTCGTTCTGCCAGCAAGTGCAGCTTCTACCGCCACCGGCGGCGTGTGATGGAGAGGTGCTCGAGGGGTCCTTCCTAGTCCCCTACCAGGGAGCCCGCTATCGGGTCTTTTACTCCACAGGAGAAGCCCGGTGCTACCTCTGCCGCTCAGCGGGGCATGTCTGAAGAGACTGCCCTTTGACCCAGCAGGGAGGGGCACCCGAGACCCCCGAGACCCGGCAGGACGTCGGCTCCGTCGTTGCCGGCGCCCCTGGCCGCCCGGCACCTGAAACCACCTCTCTTCCTGCTCAATCCACCGCTGCTCCCGTCCGGGCCCAAGAGACACCTCCCCTGCAACGCCCAGACAAGCAAGGGAATCCCACCCTTGCTATTAACAATCCAGAAGAGCCTATGCAGGAGGGTGCAGCAAAGATATTACCAGGTATAGGAGAAGGCCCGCCCCAAGGAGAACCCCCCACCCCTCATGCTGCCTCACTGTTACCCCCCCGAACCTGTGAACCATCACCTCTGCCCCCCGACACGACCCCTGCTGACCAACCCCCAGGTGATGCTATGGAGGGCTGAACCCTAGTCCAAGGAAAGCGAGGCAAGCGGAAGGCTCGAGCTCCACTGCACCCATCCGATGCAGAGGCCCCCCGGAAGACCAGGAAGGGAGGCACTGATACTGAGCCTTCCGCTATGCCCACGAGTCAGATCCATCCGCCGGTGTCGGGAGGGGAAGACAGAATGGCATTGGAAGGTAGAATCTCCCCTCCACGGGAGACCCTCCCCTCCGAGACCCCTGAGGAAGCCCCTTCTACCCGGATACCACCCGAACCCCCCGCGAACCCCGAAGCGACCATCAAGGCGGGCCCCAGGGTAGCAGAAGACAACCTCTCCTCCATGTATGAGGAGACTGAGGCCCTAGGTTTGACCCCGGTCACCCAGGGAGAGGATGATCTACTGCCGGCTGGCCTCGATCTGGGCAACCTCACCCCAGTCCCCCTTTCCCCATGCTCCCTCCCCCTAACCGCCTTCCCAGGCAGGCACCCTACAGAAGGTGGTCCACCACCTGATGCCATGGCCGCCAAATCCACCACAGAGCGTGCGCCTAGCATCGCTGGGAGCCCCCTCCCCCATCCCTCAAATCTGCTCAGGAGGCACCACTTTTCAGCTGCTTGCCTCCCGAAGCCCAGAGCCTTGCCTCTGCCCCCGCCCGCACCCCCACCCCTGTCCCTGCCCAATCCACCTCCTCCTGCAATGCTATTGCCACCCCCTGGGGTTATTTCTTTTCCGTTTTTTGCGGATTCCCCCCAGGGACCAGCCTTTGCATTTTCCTGCCACGACCCATTAGGAGCTGCAATTTTCCCTCCGCCATCCCCTTCTACCCCAAGGTGTGAGATGGACCTAATAACTTTAGCCTGTCAGACGCCCTGTCGGTGGTCCGCACCCTGCCTGCCCGCCTCAGCAGACCACAAGGCTGCATCAAGAGCCCCACCAGGGAACAACCCGGAAATCGCAAGCCCACCCCCCCATGAGCTGCGAAATGCATTGCGGAAGTTTTTAGAAAACATCCATGGCACCCGCAACAGGGTACAGCTGGCTCTCCAGCTATGGGACTTTGATCAAATCCTCCAGGCCACAAGGGCCCTTATAAAGGAGGGTAGAGGGCAAGGAAAGCATGGTGCTGCAGCCTACGGGCGGGCCCATGGCTTCCGTAATGACGGGATGGGTCACGGATTGCTGCGCGACCCACCGAGGGCCGCAAACACCCTCGCCAATAAGGAACCCCCACACCCCCAGCCCTCTGCATGACGCCTCTCATTATCGCAACTTTGAACACCAGGGGCTGTAGGATGGCTCTCCGCAGGTCCCAGGTGCTCTCTTACCTTCGGGAAGGGGGGTACTCTGTAGTTTTCCTGCAGGAGACCCATACGGATCCGACCACCGAGGACAGCTGGCGGCTGGAGTGGGGGGACAGGGTCTACTTTAGCCACTTCACGATGTGGCAAGCTGGAGTGACGACCCGGTTCTCCCCCAACCTACGGCCCAAGGTGCTAGGGGTCACTGAGGCCAAGCCGGGCCATCTGCTGCATCTCCAAGTTCGTATGGAGGGGCTCGTGGTCAACTTTGTTAATATCTATGCTCCGACAACAAGCCCGAAATGGCCACAGTTCTATCAGCGGGTGTCCGACTTCCTCGGCACCCTAGATTCTCATGAGTGCCTAGTCCTGGGAGGGGACTTTAACACCACCCTCAAGGAACGGGACCACTCAGGGGCCGAGCTGAGCCAGGCCGCTGCGAACATTCTCCGAGAAATAGTCGAATATCACTCCCTAGTAGATGTCTGGCGTGACCACCACCCAGATGACACTTCCACGTTCACCTTTGTCCGGGTGGAGGCCTATCGGTCACACCACTCTCGTTTGGACCGTATTTATTTATCCCGTTTCCATCTTTCACAGGCCCACTCCTCCAACATTCGGCCGTCCCCATTTTCCGACCATCATTTAGCCACCATAACAGCCTCCCTCCATGCAGAGAGGCCGGGGCCGGCCTATTGGCACTTTAACAACAGCATGTTGGAGGATGAGAGCTTCGTGACGTCCTTCCGGGAGTTTTGGCTGGCCTGGTGACAGCAGCGGCATGCCTTTCCCTCGGCGCGGCGATGGTGGGATCTAGGGAAGGTGCGCGCCAAGCTCTTCTGCCGTGACTACACCCGGGGCACCAGCCAACGGAGAAATTCAGCGATAGAGCAGTTGGAATGGGAGGTCTTAGAGATGGAGAGGCATCTGGCCGCCAGCCCCGAGGACCCGTTCCTCTGCGGAGCGTGCCGGGAGAAGCGGGAGGAGCTCCGGGCCCTCGAGGACCATCGGGCCCGAGGTGCCTTTGTTCGATTCCGCATCCGCCTCGTTCGGGAGATGGATCGTGGCTCCTGTTTCTTCTACGCCCTGGAGAAAACGAGGGGGGCCAAGAAACACGTCACCTGCCTTCTAGCAGAAGACGGCGCCCCCCTCACGGATCTGGTGGAGATGTGTGGGAGGGCCCATGACTTCTACACAAGCCTTTTCTCCCCGGATCCGACCAATCCTGGCGCTTGCAGGGTGTTCTGGGAGAAACTCCCCATGGTCAGCGTGGGCGACCGAGACCGGCTAGAGCTGCCTCTCACCCTGGCCGAGTTCTCGGAAGCCCTCTGTCATATGCCCACCAATAAATCTCCGGGCATGGACAGGCTGACCGTGGAGTTCTACCGCGCATTTTGGGACATCCTTGGCCCAGACCTAGCCACTGTCTGGGCTGAGTCTTTGCAAGGCGGGGTCCTCCCTCTTTCGTGCAGGCGAGCAGTGCTCGCCTTGTTGCCGAAGAAGGGGGACCTCCACGATTTACGAAACTGGCGTCCCGTCTCACTCCTTAGCACGGACTACAAAATTGTAGCGAAAGCAATCTCGCTGCGGCTAGGGTCCGTGATGGCGGACGTGATCCACCCAGACCAGACCTATACTGACCCGGGTCGCAGCATTTTTGACAACCTATTTCTAGTCTGAGACCTTTTGGAGCTCGGGCTTAGAGACGGTCTGTCGTTCACCCTCCTGTCTCTCGATCAGGAGAAGGCATTCGATAGAGTAGACCATGAGTACCTCCTGAGCACTCTGCAGGCGTTTGGATTCGGACCTCAGTTTGTGAGTTTTCTCCGGGTGCTGTACGCCTCCACGGAGTGTTTGGTTAGGCTCAACTGGACCCTGACCGAGCCGGTCAGCTTCGGGCGAGGAGTGCGGCAGGGGTGCCCCCTCTCGGGCCAGCTGTACGCTCTGGCGATCGAGCCTTTCCTCTGTCTCCTCCGCAGGAGGTTGACAGGGTTGGTGCTCCGGGAGCCGGAGCTGCGGCTGGTTCTGTCGGCGTATGCCGATGACGTACTCCTCGTGGTCCAGGACCCGGGCGACTTGGTGCGGGTGGAGACTTGCCAGGCCATCTATTTGGCAGCCTCCTCCACCCGAGTCAACTGGGTCAAGAGCTCTGGCTTGGCGGTGGGAGACTGGCGGCAGGTGAGCTCCCTCCCACCCGCACTTCAGACCATCCGGTGGAGTGCGGGTCCACTGCTCTACCTAGGCGTTTACCTTTCTGCCACGCACCCTTCCCCGCTGGAGAACTGGCAAAATTTAGAGGGCGGGGTGATAGAGCGGCTCCGGAAATGGACGAGGCTACTCCGATGTCTCTCCCTCCGAGGGAGAGCACTGGTGCTTAACCAACTAGTCCTGTCCATGCTCTGGTACCGACTCAACACCCTGGTTCCGGCCCCGGGTTTCCTGACCAACCTCCGGACAACGATTCTAGAGTTCTTTTGGTCAGGAATGCACTGGGCCCCTGTTGGGGTTCTTCATCTACCCCTGAAGGAAGGACGGCAGGACCTGAAGTGTCTGCACACTCAGGTCCGTGTCTTCCACCTCCAGGCCCTGCAGAGGCTCCTTTATAGTGCAGGTAGTTTGACGTGGAGCATATTGGCGCACGCCTTCCTGTGCCGCTTCCAAGGCTCCGATACGACCGGCAGCTCTTTTATCTTTGTCCGAGAGGTTTTCCGCGAGACCTCTCCGGGCTGCCGGTCTTCTACCAGGACCTCCTCCGGACCTGGAAACTGTTCTCAACGACCAGGTCCGTGGCGGCCACTGTGGGAGCAGATCTCCTCGCGGAGCCCCTGCTACACAACCCCCAGCTCCGTGTGCAGGTGGCGGAGTCCCACTCGGTGTGCCAGAGTTTGGTCCTGGCAGAAGTCACGAGAGTCGGAGACCTCCTGGACTACGACCAGGGAGACTGGCTGGATCCCTTGACACTCACCCGGCGCATGGGGCTCTCCAGACCTCGTACCCCCCGGCGCGTACTTCAGGAGGTGAAGGCCACCTTGACGCCCGCTGCTCGGGCTTATCTTAATCAAGCCCTGCACGAGGGCGCACCCCGCCCACCCTCTACCCCAGGCCCGCCGGACCTTCAATTGGGCCCCTACCCTGTAGATCCCAACAAACCCCTCACCCTTTCACTGCAAGCCGGCTGCATGAACTGCAGCCGGTCAGCTTCCAAATGGCGCCACGGAAATATTTATACACACTCACGCTTCACACCCTTCAAGCCCACACCCTGGTGTCCCGCCCCGATACAAAGTGGCGGGACCTCCTGCCGCCTTTGGAGGGTGAGCAACCTCAGTGGGCCAGCCTGTATTCCACCTTGGTCCCAAGGCCCGTTGGGGACATTAGTTGGCGGCTCATTCATGGAGCTGTGAGCACGGGCGTGTTTTTGACACGGTTCACCCCCATCCCGGATACTTGCCCTTTTTGCAATGTGAGGGAAACCCTGGCGCACGTATATTTAGAGTGTGCCAGATTGCAGCCCCTTTTCTGGCTCCTCATGAATATTTTATTACGCTTTTGGCTACACTTTTCCCCTCACCTTTTTATCTACACACTCCCCATCCGTGGCCCCACAAAATTGCGAGATCTCCTGGTTAACCTCCTCCTAGCCCTAGCTAAAACAGCCATTTACAAAACCAGAGAGGGGAGGTTGGCTAATGAAGCGTCCTGCGATTGTAGGGCCGTTTTCCGATCCTCAGTACATTCACGTATCTGGGCAGAGTTCCTCTGGGCGGCATCCACCGACTCCCTTGACACCTTCGAGGAGTGGTGGGCGCTGTCTGAGGTTCTCTGCTCGGTGACCCCGTCCGTTCCCTCCGTCTGACCCTTTGATTGAGGGGAAGAGCGAGAGACCCCAGCCCCAGCCGTTGCCGCTGTGGATACCATCATCACTGTCACCTAGGAGGGGTCATATCACACGTGGTGTACGTTCCCCACACCCCCAAACCGCCTACCCCGCAGCCATGCCCATCTTGTTGGGCACTCTCAGGAGAGGAATAATCGGTGACACTGGGCGTGGCACTAGGTAACTCAAGGGGGTGGAAGACCATGAGTGTCGAGGAAGCCCCCCCACTCTAGGCCACCAGGTAACTCAGGAGGGTGGAAGACCACAAGTGTTGAGGAAGCCCCCCCGCTCTGGGCCCAGGCTAGCCTGAACACTTCTCCCTCCTGAAGGCTGCTGTGTTATACCTTGTGTTTGCTTTTGTTTTGTTGCATAGTTTTGCTTTATCCTTTTTGGTGATTCCTTGTAAGTGTTACACAAATAAAATTCTTTTCTGCTTCAAAAAACAAACAAACAAACAAACAAAAACACTCTCCTGCTGCTGCCCTCTGGCTGTGCTGTATCACAAAACATATTTATGAATTAAATTGCATATTCTGAGTAACATGCACACTAATCAGTGTACTTCCCAAGAAGAAAAAAGGGATATCCCTATGCTTAAAGCAGAACTCTACTCATCCATTTCTGTAAGCCAATCCACTACAAGCTTGCAGTAAATGTAAGATAGCAATTTTTCTTTAGAAACTTTCTTTACATTCTGCATTCCATTTTGCACATCCAAAAAATATTATAGTGACAAAATGACTTGAAGCACAGCAAACTTTTTTGTATTAAATGGATCCAAATATTTTAAATGAAAAGATATAGTACAGAAATAATAAAGTAATGTACAGACTGTACATTGATTGGACACCTCTGGTATAAAAATAGGTGCTCAGGAATCCTTCATTATTTACAGGTATATTTGGTAGACAGTGTTTTTAAGGTAACAATAAGTTTGTTCTAATTGAGTTATTAAAATTTAAAATGTTAGTTTTAATAACATCTGCCAGTAATTTCACTTGCTTTGAGCAGGGGGTTGGACTAGATGAACTCCTGAGGTCTCTTCCAATCCTAATATTCTATGATTCTATGATCAATATTGTTACTAAAGTCTGTCGCTTTTTGATGGACTTTTCAATCTTTTTTCAGGGTAAATGCTTTTTTGCACTGGTGATGATGCACAATTAAATACATTCAATAAAACATTTCCTGAGCAAAATTTACAAGTGCAATCATCTCGCTTTCCTCAGGTGATTTAGAGATTTCAAATAGAAGGTGTTGGCTTTGGGGTTTTTTGGGAGAGGATTTTTTTTTACTCTTCTTTTAGGAATCCCAACATGAGCTGTATAACAAAAGAGAAGTAACAAATATACATTTTGCCCTTTCCAAAAATGCCAGGCTTTCTTTTTTTTTTTTTTTTACTACTGGTACACCCTGCAACTCAAGGGCCCAGTCACGCAATGCTACACAGCCAAAGCCCAATGTGCTAAATGGTGGGTTTTGTGCAAAATCAGCACAGTATCAGGCCTCATACTATGAAAACCATACTCCAAAACATGTAGGATATTCTACGGCAAATGCAGTTTGAACTAAAAACAAAAAAAGTATCATAAATTAGATAGGTTTCAGAGTAACAGCCGTGTTAATCTGTATTCGCAAAAAGAAAAGGAGGACTTGTGGCACCTTAGAGACTAACAAATAAATCTGTTAGTCTCTAAGGTGCCACAAGTCCTCCTTTTCTTTCTATAAATTAGATAGAATGTAGGGAAGCAACATGGTCTAGAGCAGAGGTTCCCAAACTGTGGTCCATCTACCATTGGTAGTAATTGGAACATTTGTTGGTGGTCTGGGGAGAGCTGGCTGACCACATTTTGTGTTGGCTCCTCCTCCTTGAATCCAGCTACTTCTATAGGTTTCCAAGTTCATCACTGCAAAGAAGAGTCTGGAGCCATGTAAAAGTAGCTAGGAAAATGAGAATCTAGCCTCGCTTCTTCTACTTTGGTGTATTGCTACAGTGGCCCAACAGACAGGCGACGTGGCAAAGAAGAAGAGCCACACAGGGGAAAACAGTCTTAACAAACGTAGCATTTCTTAACTTTGCAACAGGAGACAGACATGCCAGTGACCTGACTACAGTCTCTGGTTATAACTGAAGGACCCAATACTGGTTCTAGCAGCATTCCATTTGGACAGCTCTCAGCACGACACCAAAACCATACGCGTAATAGAAATACTAGATAGACTAGACGGAGCGAGCCCACAGGTGCTCGGCGGCTGGGTCAGCCCCCCCTCGCTGCAGAGGTATTCGCACGCCATGAGAAGCAAGCACCTTTTTTCAGAGGCAAACAGATAACACTTAACGCCACTTTTCCCTCTTCCTGGGGTTAAGTCACAGACCACGGCCATGCCGATTGCCTTACAGTATATGGCAATGCCGTGTTGGCCCATAACATTTGGAGCAGGCATTGCCTGTGCACAGCTCCTCTCCAACAGGCCAGTGGCATGGGCAGGGGCCTCTTGGTTTTGTTCTCAAAGAGTGAAGCAGAATGCAGGTTAAGTTGAACAAGTGGAACTTTATTAACCCTATGCACTGCTCTGTCCTGGCGGCTGAATTGCTTCCCTTCCAACATAACTCCTGTTCCACCGGTGTCCTGTCAATAAAAATACCTCCAGGGAACATGGGATCTCTGATTCCAGTTCCACTGATGATGATACTGGGGAAATAACTAAATGGGACCTTGTCACCCAAAGACAATCTCCTGACTGGCATCTCCAAGTGATCAGCACATTGACCGGAAGATCATCCCTGGTGTTCAGAGCGAGGGAGGGAGGGAGTCCCCTTAACAATTCCCTCCAGTATCTTTCCTTTTACAAGCCAAATACAATGTTATAAGGTTGAAGAATCCATTCCAATCTCCTTTTCTCCTCCCTACCCTCTGCTGGATACATTTAGGAGTTACTGCAGTCTTGAGTATAGAGTAAATCCCATATTCATAACAAGCAGCTAACATAAAGATATATGAATGGCTGCACAGAGGAACAGGGAACCTGACCTCCAAGTAACTCTATGACTCCTGATCACCATAGAGCAAGGCTAGGTCATATCCCTCCCTGTTATGCACCATGCCTGACCTTTTCTTCAGATCAACCAATCTAATACATGGCTGTCTTATAGTTTAGAACTAATGTACTCTAGGCCATGTAATCAGGAGCTGGACAATAGGGCATTCATTTTACCACAGTGGGATCCTGTATTTGTTCCCTGAGTACAGAAAAAACATAATGAGAATTTAAATGAAAAGATGATAAATAAAACAATGATTATTAAAGCTATGAAATTAAATGCAAACTGACAGGGAAAGGAAATTACGGTAAGTAGTGTATTGAAACTTTTGTTTCTTGAAGAAAATGAATTGATAGTTGGTCAGATTATGGTGTAAGCAATAAAATCCATGGACAAGGGGAGAATCATGGGGCACAATTATTGTACCCAATTCAAGATGTCCAAAAGCTTGCCACATTCACATTCCACAGGTCAGCTCCATCTTTGAAGGCATACTCTAAGAGGAGGCTCAGAAACACTTTCCGTACACAGGTTTCAGAGTAGCAGCCGTGTTAGTCTGTATTCGCAAAAAGAAAAGGAGTACTTGTGGCACCTTAGAGACTAACAGATTTATTTGAGCGTAAGCACCTGATGAAGTGAGCTGTAGCTCATGAAAGCTTATGCTCAAATAAATTTGTTAGTCTCTAAGGTGCCACAAGTACTCCTTTTCTTATTCCATACACAGTATTTTAGTGTTTATCTCCCCTCCCTCCCATCTATGCACTCACTCTCCACTTCTCAGATACCATGCTCCTGCCATAACTAGCTTCTGCCCATACCTATGAAAGAGATTGTGCTGGTATTCCCACCTCCCATCCCACCCCCACCCCCTCCTCCTCACAAGCCAACCAGAAAGCAGTGAGGGCCAGAATTTGATCTTAAAGATTCTTCTCCCTATTATTGTACCTTTTCAGTTTCCCTTACTATAACTAAATAGGCTTGAAATTATCTTCCACTTTACTGTTTGTAAATATGTCATCTTTCTTTTCTTTACAGTTTCCTCATATTTTTCTACTCTGTCACCATAAGGTGTGGTGGACCATCACCATACAAATCACTGCACCCACTTCTGTAAAACTTTTTTCCTGACACTGTCAAATGTTTTGGGATACACCTTGTAACTATTTCAGATATATATAAAACCAACCTGTATTTTATAACAAACAAAAGTCCCCTTTTACTTCATCATGATGACCCCAAATGTTCTTGTCCAAAACAAGATTGGCCAGAAAAAAACTGTTGGGCTCAGAGTGGCATATAGACAAACACCTGCCAGAGATGGTTTAGACCAGTGGTTCTCAAAGCCGGTCCACCGCTTGTTCAGGGAAAGCCCCTGGAGGGCCGGACCGGTTTGTTTACCTGCCACGTCTGCAGGTTCAGCCAACCGCGGCTCCCACTGGCCACGGTTTGCCGTTCCAGGCCAATGGAGGCTGCGGGAAGGGCGGCCAGCACATCCCTTGGCCTGCGCTGCTTCCTGCAGCCCCCATTGGCCTGGAGTGGCAAACCGTGGCAGTGGGAGCCATGATTGGTGGAACCTGCAGACGCGACAGGTAAACAAACTGGTCCGGCCCTCCAGGGGCTTTCCCTGAACAAACGGCGGACCGGCTTTAAGAACCACTGGTCTAGATAATACTTAGTCCTGCCATGAGAGCAGGGGACTGGACTAGATGACCTCCTGTGGTCCTTTCCAGTCCTACAAGTCTATGATTCTTTCACACAAATTATGCGCTACAAAACACTTCACAGTGTTAAATACATAATGTATATTGTGCTCAGGTAACTTTAAAAAAAAACAACCCTTCAGCTGTATTATGCTATGATCTTGTCTGTGTGAAGTGGATATGGGAGTACATGGGGAGAAGTGGTTGTGTAACCCACACACCATCTGGATGTGGTGTTCTGTCCCATCAAATGGCACTGAGACCACTTAAAGAGAGAGAGATTGAGTCTGCTCTATACCCTTAGCTAACAGCCAGTTGGCTTTTAGCTCATGCTGCAGAGGTTCATGCACTCAGCTCCAGAGGTCCCCACTTCGATCCCACCCATCAAAGACCAGGGTCTGTAGGCATTACAGTTGCACTGCAACAGATCCTTCTGAGAAACATTAAAGACCAAGCAGCTTGTACATTTGTCTGAGTTGAAAAAAAAGAGCTTTTCCTTCACACAAGATGGCCTATCTGCACTAACTAGACTGTCCAGTTGCTAATCAAAAAGTGTAATACATTTTTTTCACTAAACTATGTTAAAATTTAGTATGTCAAACCAGGGCCATCCTTAGGATTTATGGGACCCTATGCAGTATTATTAAACTGGTGCCCCTATGCCCAATGGCTGCCCAGGCTCGCATGTGTATTGTAGATAACGGTGGTCTTTTGAAGGATTTATTTAGAAAACTATATGTCTGAAGATCCAAGCATTTAAGGCTAAAGAGGAATACTCAGATTGTGCATCTAAAAATCTATGCAAGGATTTTTTAGCGATGTGATTTTATAAGCTTCAGCAACACACTAATGAAATATTTTAAAAGCAAATTTTAAGCTAAGGTCCTGTAGACTAACATGTTCTGAGTAAATATTACAGTCATGCACAACTGTTTTTTCAGTAAATTCAGCTGTAGTGCTAATAAACAATGTAGTGCTAATAAATGTAGTGCTAATAAACAATGGCCACATAAACACCACCCTATACCGGAAACCTACTGACCGCTATTCCTACCTGCATGCCTCCAGCTTTCACCCTGACCACACCACACGATCCATCGTCTACAGCCAAGCTCTGCGATACAACCGCATTTGCTCCAACCCCTCAGACAGAGACAAACACCTACAAGATCTCTGTCAAGCTTTCTTACAACTACAATACCCACCTGCAGAAGTAAAGAAACAGATTGATAGAGCCAGAAGAGTTCCCAGAAGTTACCTACTACAGGACAGGCCGAACAAAGAAAATAACAGAACGCCACTAGCGGTCACCTTCAGCCCCCAACTAAAACCCCTCCAACGCATTATTAAGGATCTACAACCTATCCTAAAGGATGACCCAACACTCTCACAAGTCTTGGGAGACAGGCCAGTCCTTACCTACAGACAGCCCCGCAACCTGAAGCAAATACTCACCAACAACCACATACCACACAACAGAACCACTAACCCAGGAACTTATCCTTGCAACAAAGCCCGTTGCCAACTGTGCCCACATATCTATTCAGGGGACACCATCACAGGGCCTAATAACATCAGCCACACTATCAGAGGCTCGTTCACCTGCACATCCACCAATGTGATATATGCCATCATGTGCCAGCAATGCCCCTCTGCCATGTACATTGGTCAAACTGGACAGTCTCTACGTAAAAGAATAAATGGTCACAAATCAGATGTCAAGAATTATAACATTCATAAACCAGTCGGAGAACACTTCAATCTCTCTGGTCACGCAATCACAGACATGAAGGTCGCTATCTTAAAACAAAAAAACTTCAAATCCAGACTCCAGCGAGAAACTGCTGAATTGGAATTCATTTGCAAATTGGATACTATTAATTTAGGCTTAAATAGAGACTGGGAGTGGCTAAGTCATTATGCAAGGTAGCCTGTTTCCTCTTGTTTTTTCCTACCCCCCCCCCCCAGATGTTCTGGTTTAACTTGGATTTAAACTTGGAGAGTGGTCAGTTTAGATGAGCTATTACCAGCAGGAGAGTGAGTTTGTGTGTGTATGGGGGTGGGGGGGATGTGAGAAAACCTGGATCTATGCAGGAAATAGCCCGACTTGATTATGTAAAGAGTTGTCACTTTGGATGGGCTAGCACCAGCAGGAGAGTGAATTTGTGGGGGGGGGGTGGAGGGTGAGAAAACCTGGATTTGTGCTGGAAATGGCCCACCTGTTGATCACTTTAGATAAGCTATTACCAGCAGGACAGTGGGGTGGGAGGAGATATTGTTTCATATTCTCTGTGTGTATATAAAGTCTGCTGCAGTTTCCACGGTATACATCTGATGAAGTGAGCTGTAGCTCACGAAAGCTCATGCTCAAATAAATTGGTTAGTCTCTAAGGTGCCACAAGTACTCCTTTTCTTTTTGCGAATACAGACTAACACGGCTGTTCCTCTGAAACCCACCACTTAACTGGCTCTTTAACAGTTTCAATGTTATGCTAATAGGTCTGGTGGGCTGGAAGGCTTTTTCACTTCAGAGGAAGACTCACCAGGCTGCACCAGCCAGCTGTGGTGGGAGCCTGCGGGAAGGGTCAGAACAGGGATTGGAAGAAGTGGGAGCATGGACACTAAGACCCTGGGGTGCCCAAAATTTTTGGGTGCCCTATGCAGCCGCATATGCTGTGTATGCCTATGGACGGCCCTGTGTCAAACCCAATCCTGTGAGGTCCTGTATGCCTTCAGCTCCTGCTCTTAGCCAGAGGCACTCAACAACTTGTAAGATTGTGCCCTACTTCAAGGGACAATTTCTTTCAACATTTGTGCAAACAGTGCTGCAGCTCGTAGCATTCTGTTATTTATGCATGCATATGCAATGTTACCCAAAAATCATGAGTCAGGGCCACCCAAAAATCGTGAGACTGTGGTTCAAATTTTGCACTTAGGCATTTGGAAGGTTTTATTTTTCTTAAGAAAAGGAGGACTTGTGGCACCTTAGAGACTAACACATTTATCTGAGCATAAGCTTTCGTGAGCTACAGTTCACATCATCGAATGCATTCATGTAGCTCACGAAAGCTTATGCTCAAATAAATTTGTTAGTCTCTAAGGTGCCACAAGTACTCCTGTTCTTTTTGCGGATACAGACTAACACGGTTGCTACTCTGAAACCTTTATTTGCCTTGTGGCTTTTGAGCCTTTAAGGTTTGCATTTTAAACTTTTCTCTGTGACAAGGGCTAGAAGCTAGCTTTTAAAAAACTTGAAAGGTGAGATTCTCATGTAATCACATGATTCAGAGAGCTGGGTCTTAAAGAAAAGCGACAAAAATCATGAAAGTTGGCAACACTGGCTTACTAACCCAACTAGGTTATTAATGTCACCTAGTCCAGTTCTTCAATCCCCTCCACAAGTCATTCCCCAGCTCAGGGAAGGAACAGATGAGAGAGACCTGGCCTGCACACATTTTGGAAAAGTTAGGGATAGGATACAGGGGGGAGAGTGGGGGAATGGGGTGGGGCTGCCTGACACACTTCGTAACTTCTCCCTTTATTTCCTTTTGTCTACTTTCATACACTTGGCCGATTTTGCAAAAAACAGTATTTCTCCTGCAAAGATGTGTGCGGTCTCTGCATGTTTTCACTGTGGAACCAACTTTGGCTGGAAATTACCCCCATGGGGCAGAATGCTCACTTCAAACCGGGCACCATTTCTTAAAATTGTTGTGAATAGTTTGCCCACCTCTAGAAGGGTCTGAAGTCTGGGGAGAGAAGGGCAGGGACCATGGAGTGGGTGTTAGAATATAGAAAAGGAGTACTTGTGGCACCTTAGAGACAATTTATTTGAGCATAAGCTTTCGTGAGCTACAGCTCACTTCATCAAAAGCTTATGCTCAAATAAATTGGTTAGTCTCTAAGGTGCCACAAGTACTCCTTTTCTTTTTGCGAATACAGACTAACACGGCTGTTACTCTGAAACCTGTTAGAATATAGATATTCAGGCCTGCCTGTAAAGGCCTATACTTTAAGAACTTAGGTGTATTTTTATCACTTAGCTAGTTATAGAGGTATAAAACAAAGAATCAAAATCACAAGTCTGCCTGTGTATGGGCCTTCTCTCACTAGGATAGTCTGAGGCCTTGTTCTTAGGATAAAGCCTTTGGCTAAGCAGCAGGGGCAGCCATAAATTGGGAAGCATGTGGTCACATCCTCACTACCCAAACCAATCACATTGAAATAAGGTGGTATTGGGCTGTTGGGTACTATCAGGAAAGGATTGTCTTCCTATCACCACCAGATAAAGAAACAGATCTTAAGATGGTTACATCCTGTCTGGCAAGAAATCACTTGTCAACGGTTGTGGTTGTGAAACCCTCATTTCTGTATTTTTTATCTTTATGGCCCTCACTTTTCTGTTGTTAATCTGTCTGGTTCTCCAATTATTTCTGTCTGCTGTATAATTAATTTTGCTAGATGTTAATTAGGGTAGGAAGTTAATTAGGATATAATTGGTTAGAGAATTATGTTACAATATGTTAGGATTCGTTAGTTAAATTTCAGTAAAATGATTTGTTAAGGTATAGCTGAGAATATTACTATATAAACTGGGGTCAAACAGGAATGGGGGGAATTGGAATCATGTTTGCTAAGGGGGTGGGGGAATGGGACCAGGGAATAGGGAACAGGGACACAGGCAAGGCTCTGCGGCCTTAAAGCTGGGAAGAGGGTCACGAGGTAAACGCTCTGAAGCATCAGAGCTGGGAAGTGGGAGTCGGGGTAAACGCTCTGCAGTGTCAGAGCTGGGAAGGGGTATATGGGGTAAATGCTCTGCGACGTCAGAGCTGGGAAGGGGGATACGGGGCAAATGCTCTGCGGCATCAGAGCTGTGAAGGGGGACACAGGGTAAACGCTCTGCAGCATAGGCGCTGACTTCCCCTCTGCGGGGTGGGTGCTCGACCCCGCCCCAGCCCCTAGCCCTGCCCCACCTCTTCATGCCCCTGCACTGCCCTCGGCCCAACCCCATTCCACCCCTTCCCCAAAGTCCCCTTCCCACCCCGCCTTTTCCTACCCCAGTCCCACCCCCTTCCCGCCTCCACTCCACCCCCTTCCCCCAAGTCCCCGCCCCGCCCTGCCTCTTCTCCACCTCCTCCTCTGAGTGCACTGCATCCCCACTCCTCCGGGAAAGTCCTAAGTGCTGCCAAACAGCTGTTAGGCTGCGGGGGGCAGGAAGTGCTGGGAGGGAGAGGGAGGAGCAGGGATGCGGTGTGCTCAGGAGGGGGAGAAGGAGGCAGTGTGGGGAAGCTTAGCTGCCAGTGGATGCTGAGCACCTGCTAATTTTTCCCCGTGGATGCTCCAGCCCCAGAGCACCCATGGAGTTGGAGCCTATGCTCTGCGGTGTCAGAGCTGGGAAGGGGGACATGGGGTTGTGATGATGCTGCCTGTGGGAGCCAGCTGAGGTCACTCAATTAGGGTGAACTGCAAACAAAATGGGGCAAACAAACCCCAAAAGCTGGTGGCTAGTCCAATACTTAGATTTACCCAGCCAGCACAAAACAGCTCCTGTATTACCTCCCTGGTTACTCAGGAGTCCAAACAACGCAGTTCCCTTAAAGTGCCCAGCCTCAGGCCTCCACCCAGACACACATGTCAGATAGGATGATGATTACTGAACATCTTGTCTCATCATATAAAAGAAAAGGTTCTTCCAATCCCAAAGGATCAGCCACACACCCAGGTCCAATTATAACTTAGATCTCACCCAAAATACACGCTTATAGCCAATTCTTATTAACTAAGCTAAAATGTATTTAAAAAGAAAAGAGAGAGAGTTTTGGTTAAAAAATCCATATACATACAGACTTGAGTTCAATTCTTGAGGTTCAGATACAGAGCAGAGATGAGCTTGTAGTTGCCAACAGTCCTTTTAGAAATAGTCCATAAGTTATAGTCCAATGTCCATATTCAAGATGACTCCAGTCAGTGACTGGGGATCTCAATCCTTATGGCTTAAGGTTTCCCCCTCTTGAAACCGAAAGCAGATCTGAGATGAAGAAGGATCGTGTCCCAAGGTTTTTATACATTTCCAGCTGCCTTTTGGCCTGAGAAAACAATAGGCTTAACTTTCCTTTTCCTAAACATCATGGCAGTTAGTACAGGGTAATTTATTCATTAAACAGTTCAGCTACAGGTTACCACCTTCAAAAAGACATATAGACACTAATACTATTTCACTCAAGTGTCTTCATAAATGTTGATATTCCTCTTTTGATCTTTGAATCAAAGCTAGAGCAATAGACAAGACTTGTTTGCTAACAACACAAGACCTGAACAAACATCTACCCTTCTATCTCTAACCATGCAGACTTGCATTTCAAAGCTCTGTTCATTTACACATCTTCCTAACCAGTCTTTAAAATTCACCCATGGGTCACCTCAGTCTGTGAGTTAATTAACTCTTTCTGGCCCTGTCACCTTTCAATGAGATATTATCTTACACTCATAACGTCACAGGGGTAAACGCTCTGCGGCGTTGGAGCTGGGAAGGGAACCCTGGGAAACAGACTATATTGACCTATAGAGATAAGCCCGACTGGTGTGAAGGGCCTGGAAATATGCTTGCTTGGAAACTTAACCCCAATAAACAGCGCGTTGTCTGCGCTTCCAACTGTTGGTCTTTGGCTGCCTGCCTGCTGTCTGCCTGACAAGAACCAGGGAAGCAGGAGGGCTGGGGGAAGGCCCTCTAAGAGCGGGCAGTGAGGGACTGGACTGGTTTGATGGAGGGGTGTGGGAGCAGGTTCAGAGAGATTGTTAATGGGGAAGACAAGAGGGGTGAAGGAGGGGGCAGCGGACGGGGGAAAGGAAAGCGGAGGCAGATCAGTGGGACAGCGGGGCAGGAGGTGGGTTGCCGGGCTATGAAGTGGGGGCGGGGGCAGATAGGCAGGGGCGGGCGCAGAGGGACAGGTCGGTGGAGGACAGCGGCTGGAGGTGGTGGGGACAGAGGGGCCCGAGGTAGACGCGGGTGGAGGAGCGAGGAAATGGGGCCATTGGGGATCAAAGAGCAGGAGGCGGGCAGAGAAGGAGGCCGGGGGTCGGGCAGGGGCGGAGGGAGCAGAGGCGGGGCGGGAATTGAGCAGGCGCCTCCGCTCCCCGCATTGGTGGGCTCGGGCCCGGGCCCGGCCCATCCCCTCCCACGGCAAAGTCCGGCTCCGCGGGGGGCTCTGGGTCCCCACTACGCCGAGCATGGCTAGGGCGCTCGGGCGGCTCGGTCCGCTCTGGGCGGGGGGCAGGAGGCGACACCCCGGGAGCGGTAAGGGGGGGGAGGGCGCTGGGAGCAATTAACCCTGGCCCGGAGCCGGGCTGCTGCTGCCGCCGCCGGAGCCAGCGGGGCGCTGGGGCTGGCTCTGCCCGTCACAAGCCCCGTCCGGGGCCGCCTCCCGCAGCCACAGCCCCGAGAGCGCGGAGCCGGGGGAGAGCCCGCGGCGTGAAGCCGGTTCAACAGCCCTGGGCCCCAGTCCGCTCTCCGGTGCTCGGGCTCCACATTTACACGGGGGCAGCCAAGCTGGGCTGGGTCTGCGGGCGAGGTTCCCGTCTGCGGACTCAGGAGCTATCCTGGTGTGAACCCAATCAGTGCGAGTCCGCAGTCAGTCCCGAGGGCTCTGGCTCTTTCCGGGGTGGCTAAGGAATCCGCTGGCCTGAAATGTGTTTTATTGTCTACATCCACGTGGACTTGTCATTGCTACCCCCAGCCCGGGGCGGCGGGGGGTATGTGGGGGAGAGGGGGCTTTTGTCATGACCGCAGACGAACTCAAGGTAGAAGTTTTGCGTTACAAGTTCCAGCCTCTTTATCATAAATGAAACTGTTACTTTTTCAATTCCTTTTCCTCCTAGGAGCCAACTAACAGTAGCAGCTCATTCCCCTAGATCAGGGGTTCTCAAACTGGGGGTCGCGAGGTTATTAGGGGGCTTGGTGAGCTGTCAGCCTCCACCCCAAGCCCGCTTTGCCTCCAGCATTTATAATGGTGTTAAATATATTAAAAAGTCTTTTTAAGGTATGGGGGGGGGGGTTGCAGTCAGAGGCTTGCTGTGTGAAAGGGGTCACAGTACAAAGTCTGAGAACCCTGCCCTAGAAACGCTGCCTAGGACCAATTAACCCCACTGCTTGATGACCATGTAACATCCTCAGAGTTCAAAATAGAAAAAAGGCTTCTGTGGTGACATTTTTTTTAAGATTGGAAAATAGTCCTACAAAAGTACACTTTTTAAAAATGTGTACCGGTGATTGCCCGCGCTGGCTTCTGACTCAAGTGCAACATGTGCATATTTCTCAGAATGCAGGATTTTTTCCAGATACTTGGTGTTCGGATAATGTTTATTATGAAATAAAGTGCAAGTGTTATTAACCATCATTTTGGGCCAAAGAACAACCTTGCTAGTGATTCATAGGACTTTTCTATTGACTCCAAACACTGGTGATAACACTACACAGTTCTTCCATTAGGTCATTGGTTCCTGACAAGCAAATTCTACTTGGTATTAGTTTTGAACAGTTTGTAGTTATTAAATTTTTTTGATTGATGAAATGAAAAAACTCATACAGCTTAGGTGTCCCAAAAGACGTTCCTGGGATACAAGGACATCATATGAAAAATCATTGTATATGATCACTTTATAACAGTGGTCCTCAAACTTTTTCTGTTGCACACACCCCCTTATCAGCAATGGAATCTGTCTGCCCCCACCTCTTCCCCCAGGAGCCTCGATCAGGAGCTGGGCCAACGCTGGGGGCAGAGTGGGTGGGAGCTACTGCTGGGAGCCAGGGGCCTAGGCTGGTGCTGGAATGGAGCTGGGGGCAGAGCGGGGCTGGGTGATGCTCCCTCCCTGCCCCCTTTGGGGACTGGCCTGGGCCCTGCAGAGCCCCCATGAACGTTTTGCTGGGGGAGGCACTCCCCACAGTTTGGGGACCTCTGCTTTATAACTAGATTAACCCATTGGCTGACTCTGACACTTAAAATAAGGAAGATCTTTATGGTCAGTCAGTCAATCTTATTTATCCATATTGTCAGTCCTTCACTAGCGGATGCTATTTTGGGTCTTAAGGAAAGTAGCCACAAGTATAATTTTCTTATTTATTTCCAGAAAGTTAATTTCTATGAAAGTTAGATTCTTTGTTTTGATGTGTAAAAATGTAACTCATTAAAAAACAAAACTAAAACCCACCTCAATTAATAATGTTAGGAATGCAAGGAGAACATTTTTAAAAAGTAAAATTATCTGAAGTTAGTCTACTTATTTTTCCAGTTAATCAAATAAAAGATGTAATGGCTTAATGTTTTCAGATTTTTGATTAAAAAAATCAAAAACTCTAATGGCAGTCTGTAGCAGAAAGTTATTTTGATGGTTAATGACAAAGAAAATCAAAGTTGCCAATGACAGTCTGGAGGAGTTATGTGTTTTAGAAGATAAATACTAAGGGGAAAAATATAAGTTTAGTAAATCTATGTTGCAGCTTTACAAAAAACACAAATGTTTAATGCATTTTCTCCTTGAATGAAATCTCTCGGAGGAAATATATCTACCTTGGTCCTCACTTATATTGTTGTAAAAACAAATTTTTAAAGAAAGTTTCTTTCAGATGTGCGCTTTGAGATGTTTTGGTAATCCTCCTAATCCACTGTATCTTATTAGATACACTTAGACAGCAGGAATTAAAAAGCTCTTTCTCCATGCAAGCAAAAATGCCTCCTTGTGACTTTTCACCTGGAAAATATGAGGTAAGTCATTCACAGTGCACTGTACTTGGGTCTAAACTAGATCTCGTTGCTAAGATCACCATTCTGCTGTATGTTGTAATTGTTCTGTTCACCAACTTATTACGAGTATTCTTCAGTGGCATCAGAAGTTTAGATCATGGCTTTTATCCTTCTCTGAGATCCTTTGGAGGTCAGAGTTAAACAGGGCCTCTGTGGTGCTGATTAGAGTACAGTAGAAGAACAATCTTAACCCAAAGAAAGGTGGCAGTGAAACATTTTTCTATTATTTGTTTCCTTCTCACTGATTTTTAATTCCTAATTTGAGGAGTTCTGTAAGATGTTTAATCTCTTCAACCAAAATGTGTGCCAAGTTAGTTTTAGGGGGAGTGCAGTAGGGGTAGAGAGGGGAGGGCAAATGTTTGATTTTTAAGGAACTAAACTTATTTGGTGTCTTAATGCCCCATGGCCTGTGTCCAGCAAGGAGCTAATAAGCATCTGATCAGTTAAAAAGGTGTATTTTCAAGCAACAATCACATGAATGATAAATGTATGACTTCGATATCATGAATTAAACATTGTTGAGTAGGTGTTCTGTTACTGTGACAATTTACGGTTACAGAAGTGTGTTTACGTTTTCATCTGATGGTGTCGAGATTTATGATGGTTGAGAAATCTTCTGTGATTCAGTTCTATGGTTGTGGATCAGTTGCCAAGATAGCTCTGTATCCTGTTGTTACCGTGGGTTGGGTCACAACTGAGAATACCAAATTCAGGCCATGCTGCTGAGAAATAGGGCAGACACACCCAAAGCTGGTGGTTATTCTTCCATAAGATATACCAGACCAACAACAAAAGTAAACTTCTGTTTCACCACATTGGCTAACAAGAAGTCAGAAAAGCAGTCTCCTTAGGTAGTCCAGTCCTGGTTTCAACACCCAGATACTAGACTTAATGATGAGTGGTTATTTAAAACGAATTTCATCAAGCAAAGAGTTCTTCTGATCCCAAAGGACCAGCCACATACCAGGTCAATATATAACTCAGATCTTACTTAATAATCACACTGTTGCCAATCCTTTAGCATCTAAAGGCTTATTTATAAAAAGAAAGTAAGGTGAGAGTTAAAATTGGTTAAAGGAATCAAATACATAAATTAATTGCAAAGTTCTTGGAGTAGGCTTATCACAGTGATGGATTACATTGCTGGCTTAAGTCAAGTCTTTGGTTGCTTCCAAATGATTTGGAAGGTAGTCAGTCCCTTGGTTAGAATGCTCCCATTAGTAAAAGTTCATAGTCCAGAGGTTAGAGCAGGTAAGAGGCAACATGGAGATGTTTCCAGGGCCATTTATAATTTCTGCCGTGTGGAAGGAAACCTATTGTTCTTGTTAGTGGAAAATTACAGGTAACAAGATGGAGTTTGGGGGTCACATGGGGAAGCTACATGCCCATGTTAAATCTACTTAATTTGTGATAGGTTGTGGATTTCATAACCTTTAAGTAAGAGATCAGTGCAATATAGGATTCTTGTTTAAATTATGGTATTTCAGAGGTTTATATAGCCTAATTGTGGGTTAGTATCTATTTTAAAATTGTATTTAGTTCATTTGGATTCCAATGTGAACAATTTATATTGTGTTGATGTGATGAATCTGTAGATAGCTTTATGATCCATTAAAACTTTTAGAAATGGGGGCGGAAATTATTTCTTTCCTCCTACAGTCCTATCCCTATGAGCGTATGCTGAAGATCCGCAAACAGAATCTGTCTCCATCACTGGTAACGTACTACAAGAAACCACTGCTGCTGCATCAGGGACATATGCAGTGGCTATTTGATTATGAGGGACGAAGGTACCTTGATCTCTTTGCTGGAATTGTTACTGTCAGTGTTGGTCACTGTCACCCGTAAGTATGTTATTGTATCACAGGTTTCAGAGTAACAGCTGTGTTAGTCTGTATTCGCAAAAAGAAAAGGAGTACGCATCCGATGAAGTGAGCTGTAGCTCACGAAAGCTTATGCTCAAATAAATTGATTAGTCTCTAAGGTGCCACAAGTACTCCTTTTCTTTTTTGTTATTGTATGAGTTACACTGACTAATATAGAAATATACTTTTGTCTTTTTCGTTTGTGGCCCCATGTATCCACAGGCAGAATATGGCACGCTGTGTTTTGGTGTATCTGGGATCAAATTCTTATGTTCTAACCAGTTGCAGTGATCTTTTAGCAGATTAGCTCATTCCTTTCTTTATTTATTCATTCGTTCATCTGACAGTCAGGAAAATGACAGAATTTTAAGAATTAATAGCAGAGTCAGAAAAAAATTGTATGTATGTTGGATTAAATTAATCAGTCTTTCTTACTGCACACAGGAAGATAACTGCAGCTGCCCAAAAACAGCTTGGTCATCTGTGGCATACAACCAACATCTACATGCATCCATCAATCCAGGAATACGTGGAGAAACTAACAGCACTTCTCCCTGATCCACTTAAGGTACCTAAATCCCAACAGGGTGGATGCCTGTTAATTAAAATAATTTTATTTCACTTGATAATGGAGAGTGCTACGTTATTTGGAGACAAAATATTATAATATCAAACTCATATCCTTATTTAAAATCCCCAAAGGGAGTACAAAGCTTCAGGTAAAGAGAAAAAATGACAATTCTCAGGATAATGCTGATCTTTACAGTGAGCTCAGAGCCACACATGAACAAAACCGTAAACAGTTGCCCTACTGCTTGGATCCCCACTTTCTCTTCAAAGTTCCTCTTAAAGAGGCACTGTCAATTTAAAAATCACTCATAAGTTGAAAAATGTTTTGCTTGCTATTGTTATAATTAGCACCTAAGTTTTACTTGGAGAGGAGACTTTGGGAAAGGAAACTTTTTATTCCAGTTTGTTTACGTAGTACATACAAACTGACTGTAAAACACAAGTTAGCTGGGGGACTCAGTAGCAGTAGTCCCTGACACTACTCAGGGCTGGTCTACACTAATGCTGTAAATTAATCTAAATTACGCTAGTTCAGTTATGTAAATTATGTAACTGAAGTCAACATAACTTAGGTCGATTTACAGTGGGTCTACACTGTGCTATGTTGACAGGAGATGCACGCCCTTCGACATAGCTTTCACCTCTCTGGGAAGTGGAGTAGAGACGTCAACGGGAGAGCACTCTGCCATCGACTTAGCGTGTCTTCACCAGATCAGCTAAATCAACACTGCTGCATTAATTGCAGCGGTGCCGATTTAGCCAGTAGTGTAGACATGGCCTCCTTAGTAAGGCTAAGATTTTGTCATGGTTATTTTTAGTAAAAGTCATGGACAGGTCACGGGCAGTAAACAAAAATTCATGGAAGTCACAACCTGTCTGTGACTTTTGCTGCTGCAAGCCATGCTTTCCCCCACCACCATGGTGACTGGGAGCTGCAGGGTGACCATATTTCCCAGAGAGAAAATGGAACATTCTCAGCTGCTCGCGCGAGGTGTTCTTCCTCCCCCACCCCCATGGCCCGTCGCTGGAAGCCTGAGGAAGGCTCCCGCAGAAGTCTGTTGCCTGTGGCTGGAACCTTGCAGGGGGCCCCCCTGAGGATGCTGTTGCCTGTCACTGCTGCTGCTGGAACCCTGCCGGGGCCCCGCTGGGTGCCAGCTGCAGTGAGCGGAAGATGTCACGGAAGTCACGAAAGCACAGTATGCACAAGCTACCTGAATACCTGCCCAGGGTCTCGGGTGGGATTGTACTCTGGATGGCTAGCCTCTCGTGACACTGTGCCTGCACTTCTTATTTTAGCATGTTTGCTCAATCAGAGCTAGTGCAGGTATGTCTCCTCAAGCTGGAAATTACACCTTTCATCTCCAGTGTAGACATAACCTCTAAAGGGACATCCTACCTTTGGCCCTTGTACACAGCAAATGAGCATCACTAAGTTTATTGCAGTTTGGAGTTCCTCTTGTCAGTGACAGGATATCATTCCAAGTGCTGAGTGATATTTTATATGAAAATAAATCTGTCTTGTACTAAATAAACAGATGCACTCAATATTTCAAACTCTTTGAAGGCAAATTGCGGGAAAAGTGGTTCTTTAAACAGCTACATTTAGTTAGATTTGCCATTGTGAAACAAAGTAAATGTTCAGTATAATAAAATTACAATTGATGTGCTATTTATTCTTCCTTAGGTGGTTTACCTGACTAACAGTGGGTCAGAAGCCAATGACTTGGCTATGTTCATGGCAAGGCTTTACACTCGTAACTTTGACCTCATCTGTTTCAGGTAATTATATTAGGGTGTTTTATGAAACTCCCTTTTCATAATCAATCTGTATATCTGTATAATGCGTGAAAAAGATGATGAGCCCTTGTTAACCAGATTCTGCCACAGACACATCCTAAATAATTCATTTGTCTGCCAAAATAGAGTAAAACAGCAGTAGTCATTGGGAGCTAAGATTCAGCAAGTCTGCTTGTGTTAGAAATACTCCATTTACAAACCATGCATTCACCTAGGACCTATAACTTCTGTTTATAATCCTTAAGTAAAGTGTGTGTAATATTTATTTATATTTTTAGTATTATAAACCATGTCCGTTCTGCTCAGATATGTTGGTAATAGACACCTTTAAAAATAGTTAGAAAGGCAGACCTTAACAAACTGGTAGTCTTGCAGCCATCCTTCTGAGCACAGGGTTCTGAAATCCACCTGATATGTTAATTCCCATGAATGAATTCTGAATTGCTAATTAAATTAACCCCAAACCACCACCCAGTTTCTCATGAGTGGCAGTAACAACTTGGGAGAGAAGAGGAGTCCAAAATTAAAACAGCAGGGGTGTTTGTAATGTAGGATTCAGATGTTCTGGCAGACCTGCATGAGGAATCTTGCACAGCACCTACCTGAATTGCCGTTGGCTCCAACCAGTGTTCTTAGCCCTTCACCTTCATGAGCACTAAATTCACGTATTATTTTTTAAGTGTGCTTTAAATTGCAATGAAAACTCACAGCTGTTAGGTACTCAGAGCAGAGTGTAGGTCAAGAGGCATCCCTTATTGGATGCACCCATGTTTTCCAATGATTTGCTGTCTTCCACACACACACATCAGAAACTAGCCTTCTGTGAATACTGTACTGATATTGTTTCTTCCTAAAAACTTTTGCAGCTAGTGTAATCAGAAGAAAATGAATGTTGTTTGTGTGCTTTGTTCTGTTCACACAGAGGAGGATACCATGGAGGCAGTCCATACGCACTGGGTTTGACGTCCATTGGATCTTATAAGCATGGTGTCGCCAATGGGTTTGGCTGCCAAACAGTGAGGTTTTTGTTGCTTTTTGTCATATCTGCTGGATAACAAGCCTTCTATTTGTTTGAATATTACAGTATTTATGTAATGCTTTACATCGTCAAGCCTCCCCGTAGCCCTCTGAGATTGATAAGTAGTATATATACAGCCTAATTCTCCATTTCACTGCACCTTGTGTAGTTATTTGCATCCACACAGAGCAAATGAAGAATGCTAGCAATGGGAATGATAGTGTTTTATACCACTTGGCTCTCGCTTTGTACTGGTATAAATGCAGCACAAGATGCAGAGCGATGGTGTATCAGCCGCTGGGTCCTATTCTCAGGTCTGTTAGGGCAGGTTTGTCCGGTTTGCTGTTGCAAAGCTGCTTAAAGCTGGCGCATAGGGGATTCCCTTTTGAACTGAAAATATTTTGGAAATACATAGTGGCTCCTGCAACACCCCCTCACAGTCCCCACCATAGGGGGTGTGTCTGGGGAAAGGGGTGTGCATAGTATCTTTACAGCGTGGTGACCCATGGCTGCAGGAATGGTTTCTGGAGGCTGTGGCAGCTGGTGTTGGCTAATGTAATCTATGCCAGGAACCAGACCAGCCACAGAACTGCCCCCCAAAGGGCTCCTTTCTGATGTGCTGCTTTCCCCTGGCTCTTCGATGCACCCAGCCTTCTCTGAGTGCGGATAAGAATCTGGCCCATAGAATTTATTACGTGACTTGCCCATTGTCACATAGTCATTGTCAGAGTCAGGATTATAATATATAAATTCCTGGCTTCCAGCCTGCTATCATCATTCCACTAGACTTCACTGCATTCTTCCAAGGTGAATAACTGGATGAAAAACAGTACTCAGAGTAGTTATCAGTGGTTCATGGTCAGATGTCTAGGACATATTAAATGATGTCCTGCAGGGGTCTATCCTGAGTCTGGTACTAGTAAATATTTTCATTAATGACTTGGAGAATGGAGTGAATACGCTTATAAACTTCATGGATGACACTAGGCTGGGAGGGGTTGCAAGTACTTTGGAGGAGAGTATTACAATTAAAAATGACGGTGATAAATTGGAGAAATTATCTAAAATCAACAAGATGAAATTCAGTAAAAACAAGTGCACGGTACTGCAGCTGGGAAGGAAAAATCAAATGCACAAATAGGAAAATGGGGAATATATGTGGCTAGGCATTAGTACTGCTGAGAAGGATCTGGGGGTTATAGTGGATCACAAATTGAAGGCTAATGTCTTTCTGAGGTGTATTAACCGGTGTGTCGTGTAAGACACTGGAGGTAATTTTCACACTCTGCTCTGCTCAGCACCGATGAGGCCTCAGCTGGAGTCTTGTATCCAGTTTTGGGTGCCACACCTTAAGAAAGATGTGGACAAATTGGGGAGAGTCCAGAGGAGAGCAATAAAAATCATAAAAGATTTAGAAAACCTAATCTATGAGGAAGGGTTAAAAAACCTGGTCATGTTTAGTCTTAAGCAAAGATTACTGAAGGGGCATATTTGGTAAGTTTTCAAATATGTTAAGAGCTGTTTATAAAGAAGACTGGGATCAATTGTTCTGCATGTCCACTGAAGGTAGGACAAGAAGTAATACATTTAATCTGCACCAGGGAGATTCAGGTTAGATATTAGGAAAAGCTTCAGACCATAAGGATAGTTAAGCTCTGGAATAGGCTTCCAAGCAAGATTGTGGAATCCCCATCCCTGGTGATTTTTAAGAACAGGTTAGACAAAAACCTGTCAGGGATGGTTGTGTTATACTTGGTCATTCCTCAGCACATGGGGCTAGACTAGATGACCTCTTCGGGTCCCTTCCAGCCCCCTAATTCTCTGACTTTACTGCCCTTTTTCTACAGAATCTTGGAATTAAACTGGCCATTTTGGACAAAACTGTAGTAAATCTTGGGTAACAATAATTAACTAACATAACTAAAAAATAAACAGGTCAGCTGTGAGTGAATACCCCCAAAAATAGTCACTTGAGGACAGAATGTTTTTAACTTCAGAAACTTTAATTTCTGGCCTTCTACCTCACTTTCTGCATGAGGCCTCAAATCTGTGAGGGGGATAAATGGTTCTTATTTATTTTTTCACAAGTCGTTTTTGGACGGATCAGCTGAATCAGGTCTCAGATGCAATCAGATTTTTGAGTTCTCTTTATCACAATCTCTATTTAAACAAAACAACAGTATTGGAATAAGTGTTTAATGACCTTCAGAATGATCAGTGTATATAAAAAATGTTCTGCTGATCAGTACTTACATTCCTCACACTGTCAAATTACAGCTGTTTGTTGTGCTTTGCAGACAATGTTACCAGATGTTTTTCGTGGTCCATGGGGAGGAAGCTATTGCCGAGATTCTCTGGTGCAAACTATTCGGAAATGCAGCTGTTCTCAAGGTTAGTTGGTGGCAAAAAATGTCCATTGGTAGGTGCAAAAGAAAAGGGACTGGAGAAGGCAACTGGATGTTTAACAACATAGACAAATATGTATACACTGCTAAGAATATTACTGTTTACTGAGAAGTTTGATGATTGTAATTTTGGCAAGCAAGTCTTCATCAATAGGGCCTCTTGGCTGTGTTTTTTTTCAAAGGGGCTTAAAGGAATTGGACCCTCAACTCCCTTTCAGAAATATGTGGGAGTTGGGCATCTAACTCCTGTAGAATCCTTTGAAAATCCTGAATTGAGCCCCTAATGACTAAGTCAAGTTCAGTTATCATAATCAGTAGCCTGCTGCTCTGAAATATTTAGCATTGCCAGGAGATTAGGGTTACTAACAAATGTGTTTTCTACTCTCCTGGGTAAAGTTTTGGTAGATGTCCATCTCTTATCTTGAAGGGACATATGATCAACGTAAACTATAAATCAAAAACTCTGAAACTTTGGGTGGCAAAAGTCTTGCATGGAACAAGGCATTATGGATGCTGCAGAGTGTGTTCAGTCCATGTGAAAGCTCCACTGTTCTTTTACAAGTGATGATTAGAAAATATATTGTTTTTCTCCTAGGTGCAATAAACATTGTTTACTCACTTTTCCCACAACAAAGCAGTCTCTTGCCATCTTTCTTTGTCACTGATGGTCATTAAAGGGAGGAGTCACACTAGCTTGCAACTACTTGAAGACATCTGGTTTGTGTTCTGTTACAGTACATAGTGATGCCCAGTCACATACAGTCATATATTTTCCATAATATTCCACCTGCCTTTTCATTAGAAATCATGCTGGACCAAGATGTACTTAGTCTTATATTTATCATCTCATAAACTTTAAGGCCAGAAGGGGCCATTGTGATTATCTAGTCTGTCCTCCTGCACATTTCAGGCTACAGAACTTCACCCACCTGCTCCAGTAATAGACTGATAACCTCTGGCTGAGTTACTGAAGTCTTTAAATCATGATTTCAGGACTTCAAGTTACAGAGATTCCACCATTTACACTAATTCAAATAAGCAAGTGATCCGTGCCCCGTGCTGCAGAGGAAGGTGAACTCCTCCTCCCCCTCCCCAGTGTCTCTGCCAATCTGGCCTGGGGAGAAATTCCTTCCTGACCCCAAATATGGTGATCTGTTAGCTCCTGAGCATGTGGGTGAGATGCACCGGCCAGAGAGCTGGGAAAGAATACTCTGTAGTAACTTAGAGTCCTCCCCATCTAGTGTCCCGTGTCTAGCATTCACAGGTGGGCCATGTGCCATGGTAGACAATCTTATCATACCATCCCCTCCATAATCTTCTCAAGCTGAGTCTTGAAACCAGTTAGGTTTTCTTATCCAGGCAAACTGCTCATTCATTCCTTGGGCTGATGTTCAGTTCTTCTAATAACTGCCTGCCTTGCATATATAGCACTGGTCTGAAGGATGGGGGAACCCTCATATGCTGCAACTTTCTGTTTGCACTCTGTGATTCTTTGGAACTTTTTAGAGAATAAATGGTTTAAAAAAGCTTAGTGGTTTGGGGTTTTTTTGTAGAAGGGGAGAAAGATGCCATGCAGTCAGACTGTGGCTCTTTTCTAACTTCTGTGAACTAGGAAAAGTAAGAAAAAAGACTGACTTGCTGACACAGAAAATATGTGGGGAAACAAAATGATTAATTTCCTTTGGTAACTCTAATCTGGGAACATTACAGTTCTTATTACATACGTTAAAACACTAAAGAGATGTTCTTATTTACATATGTTAAAACACTGCAGTTTCACATTATTAACCTAACTTTGTATTATTTTCAGTACATTATTCTTATCAGTATTTCCTCCGCACAGGATGTTGCGAAGCAAACGACCAGTACGTTGAACAGTTCAAAGACACTCTGAGTACTTGTGTTACAAAGGCAATAGCTGGGTTTATCGCTGAGCCAATTCAAGTAGGTGACTTGCCATACCTCATTCTGATTGTAATAGTACAGTAAACCACAAAGTGCTAAAATCTGAACGGGTCTTTTACAAGATTGACAAGCCCTAAATGGAACTTCCCTCTAACAATAGCAATTTTAATCTTCTCTGAATCACTTTGATCATTCAAAAGGAAGGGCTGCAACATTACTTAAATCTTAACTTTTTTCCAGGAGGGTGACTTGCCAACAAGACATCCTGGAGAAGTCCTGGCCCCATTGAAGTCAAATGGGAGCTTTGCCTCTGACTTCAGTGGAGCCAGGAT
Source organism: Caretta caretta (assembly GCF_965140235.1). Classification (NCBI taxonomy): domain Eukaryota; kingdom Metazoa; phylum Chordata; order Testudines; family Cheloniidae; genus Caretta; species Caretta caretta. The sequence goes on along the minus strand of NC_134210.1, from coordinate 25,206,864 downwards.
TTCATTCTTGGTGTTGTTTTTGGGTTTTGTTTTTTTTCCCCTTGATATCTGAGAACAGGATTCTTAAATTTTCCATATCCTGTCTACTCAATAACAGACCAGTGGACAATTTGAGATGCACACTATTCCTACAAAACAAAACTGGTAAATCAAATTTTAGCCTTACAAGCCTTAATGTCTCTTTCATAAATTGATTTTAAATATTTAGCAAATTATTTCTGGTTAATATACAAGTATTTAATAAAATATGTCAGACTCAAGCAAAATAGGTAATTTTAACCAGTGTTGCCTATCTGCTATCAGTTGATAGATTAAAAAGTGTACAGAGCTCTATTGTAAACTATTATTCTTTAAGGTCTTGTTTGCATTCTCGGGATGTTGAAATGCTAATACATTATACAAATGTGCATGTTATAACTTAGTTTCGAATACTTCATTCCTAATTACATGTTGTTTTCCCTTCTGCAGTATACTGGTTCTGTAGAAGTTGTCTGTTAAAAGTATTAAAGTCACCCCGTAAGTGACTGATACCCACTGAGTCTACAGTAAATCATACTTAAAAGCCTAGTTATTATAACATAGAGAATTAATTTTAGGAATTACTTAGCTTCAAATCGCACTATGCCTAGTTTATCTAGCAAATCCACAGAATCCTCGCTCCCCCTCTGCTTTCCTTTGTAGTTTCTGACTCCCTTGTACTTAACTTCTGACTCTCCTCATCTCTTCCTTCATGATTGCATTTTTGGGTCAGAGGGATTTCTCTTTTGGCAGTGCAGCTGTAGTTAAGTTTCATTTAATTCATACAGGCTCTAGGCATTCCCCTATGACATGAACCTCATAGTCCATTATTTAAGATATTAGCCTAAGTTAGGGAAGTGAAAGGCCTGTTAGACCATCAAGTCCATCTTGCTCCAAAACCAAGGTTATGCCCTACAGTACGTTTTCCGGTGTTATACCTAGTCTAATTTTAAATTTCCTAGTGCTGAAGTTTCCATCTTGTTATACCAATAAAATAAAAACCAGCAGGATCTTATGAAAAGGGATAAGGCAAAATGCCACATTTATTGTGAATAAAGAAAGAATCATAGTAAGCAGTTAGTTATAACTATAACATTCCATTCAATTTCATATTTATTCACACATTCATTCATACACAGACACGGGTTCTGCAAGGTTGTTATTATAGTTACCAGCCTTAGAGTTGCTCGTGTCAAGCCACTGGCCAGGTGGCCTGGACACAAGGAGGGAGCAGGGCCTTGTCAAATGCACATCTGATGCTCCTGAAAGTTGGTTTGCAGAATCAGACCCCAAAGTTCTCAGTTTCTCGAGTCCATTTTTATAGGAATTTATTCCTATGCCAGTCTATGGGAATTGCTTCATCATGCTGTTGCTGAATCAATCAGCAGATGGCACATTCCTGATGGCTCCGTGCTGCCAGATGTTATCTTGTTCTTCGGTCCTCCCATCCTTGAGGCTGTTGGGTGGATTCCAGTCTGCCCTCCGGGGGTCCTCTGGTTGTTTCCAGTTGACTTCTTCGGCCAATGGACACTGGATTCTTAGGCTAACACCTCCCTGATCATTCATTTATTATCCACACCAAGCATCCATCCACATCCATCCTCTATCTCTATTTTAATCATAATTGTTAACAAAGCGAGATGAATACAACAAAAGGGTGGGGAGTCTCTGGGTGCTGTTTCTTTTGTTACGAAGTATCGCTTTGAGTCTCTCTCTGTGTGAGTAGTTGTTGTTACAAAGTATTGCTTTGAGAACAGACTCTGTCTTAGGATGTACTAACACAATTAGCAGCTTGCAAGTTTCACACAGAGAGGGAGAGAAACAGTAAACACAAGAGACCTCTTAATTAGTAATACCCTGGAATTTAAATTATGAGGAATCAAACTCATTTGTGATTTTAATACAGAACTTCTTTAATATGATCCAACATAACAATCTGTTCCACTGGGAATATACTTTAGAGTATAACAGTTTCACTGAAGGGAATTTTGTCCTGATATTTGGACTAAATTTTCGCTTGCTTAGTTTCATCCCATTACACCTAGGTATTCCGCTAATTTCTCTCCATCCATTGGGGTTTTGCAAGCTTTATATACTCCCAGACTATTATGTTATCCCCCCACCTTTGGCATTTTAATCTAAGTGTATATGCGTTATTCCCTGATAACCAGAAACTTCTATGCTTAAACTCTGTACCATTTTTTTTATTTTAACATCATCTTAATAAAATTATTAAATCATTTCTTTTAGTCTTCTCCTAATCATTTGCTCCAGCTCTCAGTTCATGTTTGCCATTGGTCTGTGAGCTCTCGCCAGTTTGTCCCATTCTGGTAATAACATGCCTACAAGTGATACAGCTTTCCAGATATTGTCGCCATACAGAGTATAATTCTCTGAAGCATATTTGGTGTTGGTTCATTGGACAAGTGGTTCCGAAACTTTTTTTTGCCTCTCTTTGTGACCCACTCAGAGTCCAGATTGCGGGGGTGGAGGGAAACGAGTCAGGACCTGCAGGACTGGGTCCAGTTCCCTGCTCTGGGTGTTGCAACCTGGCAGACAGGGGTCGCAGCACCACTCAGGTTTGGCCCATCTGCTAGGTCGCAAAACGCAGTGCGGGGAACCGGGTCCAGCCCCACAGGACAGGAGCTGCTGCTGTGTAGTGAATAAGGGGTGGGCTCATCTCCCCTCCCCCCAACCTTCTCTTCACACTGGGCCACCTAGAACCTTCCTGCAGCCAACAGGTGGGTGCGACCCACCATTTGGGAAACATTGTATTAGAGAGAGAAGGCTGACATCATGTTTTATCTTTTACTTTTCACTGTCTCCTAACTCTTCATATTGTTTTATTCTTATAGCCCATGAAATATTGATAAAAAGTGGGAATTCAAGTTCAAAAGAAAGCCACTCCCTCCATTTCTGACTGTTTAGCAATGTGACTAAACAGATCTACCACAAAAGGAACTTTGATCATTAAGTTATCTAGTGACTTAAAATTCTGCCTAGATTTCTCGCTGTCTGATCACCTGAGGACTGCCTGTGTTTGTGATTTAGCATTTGTGTTGAAGACAGTATATTTGTTCATTTTTGACAGGGTGTTAATGGAGCCGTTCAGTATCCTAAAAGATTTCTAAAGGAAGCTTTTCAGCTAGTGCGTGAAAGAGGAGGCATCTGTATTGCAGATGAAGTGAGTATCCAGAAATACAATTTTTAGGGATTGGGATATTTCTGCCAGGCTACTGAAAAATCCAGCAATCACATGAAGGCAAAATAGAGACCAGGAAATAGTTTGTATTAAATTCTGAATTTATTTTAATTAATCCTTTCCTGTTTCACAGCCTAAGAGGGGAACAAAGTGCGGCATTCCAGCACAAGAGCCTTTGCTAGACAAAGCTAATAGAAGTTGTTAATCCTTCACTTTCATGTGCATTAAATTAACACAAATAGTACTCCGTTGACAGTTTATGTTGCAAAATCTTAGAGTCCCACTCACTGGTTGTGTAAATGGGTAGAGCTCCATTGACCTATTTACATCAGCAGAAATTTTTGGTTCTTAAACTCTTACCATTACTCATTTGAGGCCTGACCCAGAGAGGCGTTGTCTGCATTAGGAAAACAGTTTTTACATTTGTAAAATTTTAATCTTTAATCACATTGTAAAATTGTAGTGTAGACAAGGCAAGTACCTCTGTAACTTTAGAGGGGAGCCTTCTGCAACTCTTCTGCAGTTACACATTTTAAATCTAATTTGCTCGGTTAAGACAATCTGAATTACTACTAACTAACAGGTTTCAGAGTAGCAGCCGTGTTAGTCTGTGTTCGCAAAAAGAAAAGGAGGACTTGTGGCACCTTAGAGACTAACCAATTTATTTGAGCATAAGCTTTCGTGAGCTACAGCTCACTTCATGCTGTAGCTCACGAAAGCTCATGCTCAAATTAATTGATTAGTCTCTAAGGTGCCACTAGTACTCCTTTTCTTTTTACTAACTAACTAGCTCGGTTAGGGAAACAGTTTAAGTGACTAAGGTACACTTTGATGGATGCTAGAGGTGTTAGGGGTGGTAGAATTATTACAGCTTGAAACTGGAGATTCTGAAAAATGCTACACAGCTGCAATTCTCATTGACTTCAGTGGAACTGACAGCTTCCCAGTCCCTTTGGCCATGTTTACTAGGAGAAAAGGTGTTAGCTCTCTCATTATAAAAAACACTTTCTTAGTATTGTAATTTTTATAGCTGGTCAGTGCTGGAGTACACCAAACCCTTAAGGTGCCAGGAATGTGCCAGGTATACCATGACTCAGAAGCAAGCTCTGTTAGGTGCTTCAGCAACTAGGCCTTGTAGGAGGTAATTCTGGTGGGTCCCAGTAACTACTCAGACACATGGCTAAGTGAAAGAGTATTTTATCAGGGGTGGCAGGAATGGGGAAGTTAGCAACTATCCTAGGCATGGAGGCTTAAACAGTTACAGTTCAAAGTGAGCAATAGCAGTTCTTGTTTGGGTCCCTGGGGCAGCCCAACTGAGTTAGGGCTTTTCAGGTTGAGTACCCTGGGTGGCCTTTCCAGTCTGGTATGTATTCAAGCAAAGAGGAATTTGCAGATTTCAAGGACAGGATCGCTTAGTGGTGAGTCTCTCATTAGGGCCACTTGACACTGGCTCCCTGCCCTGTCGCTTCCCAATCAGTCCCACACACACATAAACCCAGTTTACTCCTGGGGGAATTCTGTGCTACTGCACGTGTGCATAATTAATTAGATGCACATATTTTAATTTTTTTGCACAGAAAAAGCTTGTCAAAATGTTGTTGCAGTTCTGCCTTCTGTCCACCAGAGGGCACTGTGGCGCAAGAACAGCTGAGCTATGGGGTAAGGAGGTGGCTGAGTAGGGGCAGAGAGACACATGGGGACAGGGGAGTGGCTGAGTGGGAGCACAGGGACACATAGAGACAGGGGGTGCAGGGCCACATAGGGACAGAGGAGTGGCTGAGTGGGGCACAGAAACACAGGGAGATGGGTGCAGAGCCACATGGGGATGGGGGAGTGGGCGTGTGAGTGGAGGGACACATGGGGGTGCAGGGACAGATGGGGACAGGGCAGCTGTGCCTGACTGAATGGGAGAGGCAAGGGGCCAGCCAGGGTCTGCATGGGGGAAGCTCCCTAACAGTCCATCCCCACCCCCCGAAAAAAACTGTTCCATACTTTTCCCACCCATACCCAACAACCCAAATTCACACCTAGGTTCCTTCCCAGCAATTTACTCATCTCCCTCAGCTCTTCTGTTACCCCTGGCTCCCCCCAGCCTTTGCACCGCTTCTGAGGGTGTGGGAAATACGATTCGTTATTGTAGTTTAAATGAATTATTACTTGGAGTTCTGTATTAATAAGCCTAGTAAGGAATCTGTTTGTCAAAAAAAAAATTCCTGAATCTTTTTTGTTGTCTGTATTGTTAGACATACTTACTGACAGGTATTTTGAAATAAATGACCAAAAATAATTGAAACTGGTGTGACTATAATGTGTTATTTTGACAACATATGCAGAATTTTAAAATATTGTGTGCATAATTTTTTGGCACAGAATTCCCCTAGGAGTACTAGCTGTAACATGTGGCAGTCCCAGTCTGTTCCACACAGAGCTCTGTATACAATTCCTGGGGGTTATTCCCTGTATCTGACTTACCATAGCAGTTTCTGCCTCCTGAAAATGCCCAGTCACTTCCTGATCAGGGTCCTTTCTCCTGCCTGGCCAATGGAAAAGAAAGTATAATGGGGAACGTAGTCTGCTGCTTGAGCATTTCCTGGATGAGGATCCTTTCTCCTACCAGGCCAGGAGGAAGGGGATATGCAGTGGCGAAGGGCTGATGGGAATTATTGTCTCCTGCTTAGCAGTTTCATCACAGTGTAGTTTCTCTAATGAAGTTCATTATATTAACTCAGGTTACGTGTTGAGTAATAATACTAGATTTAAATTGTGTAACAACAGAAGATAGTCTTAGGATGTATACAATACCACTTTTCATTTGCATCAAGTGTACAGTGTCTCTATAAAGATGAGCTGTCAACAAAACCAATAGTGGAACCTGTCTTGTACTACAGTCACTGTTTAGCATAGGAAAGAAAATGTGTGAGGATGAGTTGAATGAGGATCCTGCTAGAATAAAGTTGGCATTTAGAGTCTATAGCTATAGATGCAAATTGGTAACAGAAAGGCACAGACAAAATACAAGTTATGAAACCAAGAAACAACTTGAACAATTTTGGATTTTCTTTTGAAAGGTCCAGACAGGCTTTGGACGAACTGGCAGCCATTTCTGGGGATTTCAAACACATGGTGTAGTCCCTGACGTTGTTACCATGGCAAAAGGAATTGGTAATGGTTTTCCAATGGCAGCTGTCGTAACCACACCAGGTATAAGTATTTGTTATTTTAAAGCATGAAATTGAGGTGTATAATAAATATATTGTAGAATAACTTAGCTTCCATAGAGCCTTTTGTCCAACCAGATTACTTTAGAAATATTAAAATATTTAGTCTCAGAACATGCTTACAGGGTTGGTAAGTATGGTCCCCATTGCACACACAAAAAATACTGAGGCATTGAAAGAGTGTAATTTTTTTTTATCAGACTCAGATTGTGCTCCCCATTACACCAGTTCAAATCTAAGGTAAATCCATTAAAATCAATGGTCTTATACTGGGGTAACTGAGATCAGCATCTAGCCCAAATGAGTCGTTGGCAGACCTGACAGAACCCAGAAATCCTGACTGAGTTCACTGCCCTACCCATTAGACATAATACTAAGGAAGCATTCTGGACAACTCCAGAATTGTTGACTGGTTAATACTGACGAGTCAGTGGATTTAATGTCTCAGAGAATAATGGATGTATTCATTGCTGTAGTGGATAATTCACTAGCTCTGCTGGAAACTTAACTCTTCATCTATTAAAATCCATCCCCCTTCCTTTTAGCATCTGTTACACAGACCATGTATTTTCTGGAACTTTGCCCTAATAAATTCAAATCGGTTACCAAGAATATACCATTTTCTTCTCCTTTTGCCTGGAGTTAAAACAGAGAATGATGCATAGTATTATTAAATGTGAAGTGAAAACTGATAAGTACTTATCATCAGACTTCAGGTAATTGTGAGGGAGGAAATCAATAAATATTCTTTTTCTTTTAGAGATTGCAAATTCCTTGGCTCAAAACCTTCATTTTAACACATTTGGAGGAAACCCTTTGGCCTGTGTAGTTGGATCTGCAGTTCTTGATGTAAGAAGAAAGTGATATGTTCATAGTGTCTTACGCTATTGTTTGCTATGCGTTATGGCAGAGGCAGCTTTGTGCTACTTCCCTTTCCAATGGTGGGACTTCTAATACATACAGAAAATGAGACAAACATTTATTTTTATTAATTCATAGGCAATGTGCCCTTGTAGAAAAAATAAATTGCCTGACTATTCCCATTTCTATAACTGATTTCAACTTGTAGCAGGAATAGGAAGTTTAAATTACTCTAGGGATAATACTATGATTAACAGCTTCATCTTTTTCTTTCCTTGCTTATATTCTTCTTATTTGTCAATAGAAGTATATGGAATTTACTTATGTAGCTGTCATAATTCTATGTAGTTCTGTCCCAGGGAGTTTTCATCATTTTTCCTTTATAGAACCCCTCTAAACTAGCAAAAGCACTTTATTCGGAGGCACATATTTAAAACGTATTTTAACCCTCACAGCTTCCACTTTAAAAAAAAATAAGTGAACTTAAATCCTCATGCAACACCTTGAAAAGCATGAGCTACACACATGCTCCTATTGATGTGAGGTAATTTAGTCTGTAACAGCCACATTCACTTGGTCACATGTAAATATCCTTCCTTAAGCCTCATTTCGAAACTGTATTGCCAGGTTCTGAATATCTGGCTCCCATATTACACCCTGATTTTACTGGAGGCTTGTTCCAACAGAATAGGCTGTTGGTCCTCTGAATCGCTCTCTATCGTCACAGTCAGCATAGTAATTAAAAAACCTAGGAGATCCGACCCCTCGTATTTTTTGTTTAAAATAACTATTACCAGGATAGTTCAGATCCAGGTTCTGTTTTAGCCAATCTTCAAAGTCTGAAAAGGATTAAATTAAGACAATGTGCCAGTTTTAGCCTCGCAAATTGCAAAATCTTTTGTTCTCTTCATTTTTGCAATTCAGTGTACGAGCGGGTTCGTATAGGTCCGTGATTAAATACAATAGCATCTTTTTATTTTTATTTCCAACAGCCCCCAGCTACTGGTGCACGGTCAAGATATTAGACTCTGTGCCAGGAGCTGGGGACTGCTAGAAATAAATCAAATTAAGTTACTGCGTTTTTAAAGTGAATGCTTTGCTAAATATAGCTTAGTAATGTACTCAGGGGTTTCCCAGAAAGCTTTGGGAGTAATAGGTATGCTGTCAAATTATAGGCACCTTCCATAGTTTGACACTGCTATGGCAAGGGAAAGAGGGCTAAACTGAACCTGACAGATTTTTAAACGGATTAAGATCGTCAGCTTTATATGCACAGTCAAACCTCACAAATATACACTAGAATCTGGAGATCAATTTTTAATTGGTGGGTAAACAATGAAAAAGGATATGACATAAGCTATGTTGGTTAATTTGACAAGTGTAGTGTAGTTTTTTACAGCATTTCCTATATACTTGAAGAGGTCAAATTTAAGGCAGGGTTAATAATATATGCCTGTTGTAAATCTTTGCTGAGGGGCATTGAGAATGCAGGCCCGTTATAGGGGGTGCAGATGAGCCAAGTTCTATACATTATTATTTCCCACAACATTTGTTTTTGTATATCATTTTTAACCAGGCTATTGCAGAAGATGGTCTACAAAAGAACAGTGAAGAAGTGGGGACTTACATGCTACTGGAGTTTGCTAAACTGAGAGATAAGTTTGAGATCATTGGAGATGTCCGTGGCAAAGGCCTTATGATTGGGATAGAAATGGTGAAGAATAAGGTTGGTAAATGGCACATGCCCTTCTATTTACCCCAGTATTAAGACTCAGGCTTCCTGTGAAATGACTATATGCTGACTGACAGCTACTTCTCTGAAAACGAGTCAGAACTCTGCACTGGCTAAAACTTAGAATTTTCAAAGTGCTTAATACATCAGGAATTCTGAATAGTCCCATCCTAAAAGGCAGGACAATCATTAACTTTCTCCAAGGAGGGTGGTAGCAATGGAACACTTGTTGCTTTTTCCATAATTTAGTTTAACATCTAGCCAAAAAAATTGTCTCTCTTCTCTCCCCCCCCCCCCCCCTTTGCACAGGACAGTCGTCAACCTCTTCCAGCTGAAGAGATGAGTCAGATCTGGGAAGATTGCAAAGACATGGGAGTATTGATTGGCAGGGGTGGAATTTATAGTCAGGTACAGTAACTGATGTTTATGTATCTTTTGTCCTGACTAAATTGCAGTGGAGTTGACTTCTCTAAAAATTACTTCTGTTCAATTTAAGAATTATAAAAAAGTGAGACATTCATAAACAAGACTATTATGTTTTATGAATATAGCAGATCAAGAAGCTTTATTTGTCTTAATCCTCTCAATTATAGTATATTCAATATAAGTGTTATTTACTACTGTTTCAGAGGAACAGCCGTGTTAGTCTGTATTCGCAAAAAGAAAAGGAGTACTTGTGGCACCTTAGAGACTAACCAATTTATTTGAGCATGAGCTTTCGTGAGCTACAGCTCACTTCATCAGATGAAGTGAGCTGTAGCTCACGAAAGCTCATGCTCAAATAAATTGGTTAGTCTCTAAGGTGCCACAAGTACTCCTTTTCTATTTACTACTGTTTGATTCCTACCTTTCAGACAAGAAATGTGACCCTTAATAGTAGTTTGTGATGCATCTATCAACCAATTCTGAATTCCCTAGCTCTGTGGAATTTAGATGCTATCTAAAACAGCAATGCCTACAACTATCAATTCTAGCCTATTGTTCAGTTGTATCAGCACAGCATACACTCAGGAGAGCTGATAAAATTTGATCCAGCTGGGAATAAGAGCATGTCTTCCTTATGAATCCATCAGCATGGGGGCATGACCCAGACCGTTATTAAATACTGTACCTAGTAAATTGTTTGAGAGAACTTATTCCACTCCAAGTAGAATAAGTTAACAGGCAGCAAAGGATTGCTGGCATTTTCCTCCTCTAAGGTAATGGGTAGGGTTATTAGCTTACTGCTGTCAGTGTTCAGAGCCAGGATAGACAGGCAGAGGACTTAACCAGGCTCCCTCAGATCAGCCAGCTTCCTTGGGAATAAGTTATAGTAGGGAAAGGGGTTGGTGGAGACTTGCTGATGTGCATACTGCACCTCAAATTAATTCTTGCATTGCACAATCAACTGTTTTGAACAGACTTGCACCTGTTGAAGTAGGTCTAGTAATATTTCAGCCTGATTATAGATGGTGCAGGTGATCTGTCCTCAGACAGACAGCAGTAGGAGCTGTAAGGGTTCAGCTTCTCTAAAACTATCATTAATACCCATGCCTGGTCTGATTTTTAAATTACACATCCTAGGGCAAATAGTCTAATATTTAGAAAGCACAGAAGTAAATAATATTTTAAGTCAAAGTTCAACCACAACTGTAACAGTTGATAGGCACCAGTAAGGTTTACATAAGTCAGTGGAATTCAAATAGGAATGATTTTGTTCTGGTTGATTTAAACAGTTGAAAGCCTGAATTAAGTAAGGGAACATATGTTAAAACTAAATTCAATTCCATTCTGAGACACTGCAGAACAGAACCATGAAATACTTGCCAATGAAAAGAGCACGTGATTGAAGTGCACTACTTAAAATCACATCTTACTAAAATAGATTCACCTGGTATCGAAAACATCACTGTTTTCCCCCCTCTTACCCTCTGGCTGTTCCTTTTGCTAGTTTTATTTTTACACACTTGAAGCCTGCAGCAACACATCTCAGGATGACTAGCTAGGGCTCCCTCCCTTCATTTAATTCCTCTGTCCAGTTATAGCATTGAGGCTTCTTAAAGCACATGCCTAGCATCTGCTGGTGTGAAATTGTTTTCTTGCATGGGAGTAGTTTGCCACTCTTAGACTAGGCTGGTATTACCATTGTTACAACTAGTTTGGTACCTGTTACTTTTTCTATGATTACTTTTTAAAAAAATGCAGGGATTGGTGTTCGTGTCATTGCACATCAATTAGTCTGTGCCTCCCCCTGTAATTTCAAACTTTCTTCTTTTCTCCCCTCAGACATTTAGAGTTAAACCTCCAATGTGCATTACTAAACAAGATGCAGCCTTTGCAGTGGAAGTATTTCATGCTGCATTAATGAGACACTTGGAAAGAACAGCTGCAAAATAGACTATGAACAATGTTTCTCCTTACTAGGATGTTTGGTAACAGTTGAGAATCACCCTCCAAGCCCTGAAATATTGCTGTAACTACAGCTGGCAAGAAACTTAAAGTATGAAGAGAAGATTGATGTAATTTTCCTGAACATGTAACTCTTATGAGTTTAAATAATGTGAAAGATTACTGTGACTCAGTTTGCTACACATGCAAGAAGTCAGTTTTATGGCAATGTTGTGTTAAGAAAACAATACCTATTGTTAACACAAATCAAACCTCATTTTTTAAAATTAGGTAGTGCCTTCCAGCAAGTGACAGTGGCTGGTGTGCTCAGGCTGGCACTACATGAAAAGGCATGCTGAAGGATACTGCCTTTACAATTCTATCATATCTGGGATAGTTCTTTCTTTCTGCCTGGCTGTTTTGCTCTTAATAGGTGGAATTCTGGATGTAGCTTCTACAGTGACAGAGGGAGTGCTCTGTGTAATCTTGCTACAGTGACATTTGCTTATCCTAACCAAGACTGGAGGCAGCATCACAGGACAAAATACTTTGCTCCTGAAAAACACTTGGTGGAAAACTATGCTACAGTTAGTCATAATAGGAAGTGAGGGGTAGGAGTGAAATTCCTCCAGAGTGGAGGATCTGCTGGAAGCTCTTCAAGCAGGGCCTCAGTGAAGGAAAGTTGTATGAGTAAGCTGTAACAAGAGGATGGATTTTATTTAGTAGTTTTAGAGGAAGATACTTAAATAAGGGTATAATCATTCATCAGTGGGTTCTAGTCTCCTGCCCACTCTCAACAGTGATCTTTTCTCCTTTGACTGATAGCCACTCACCACCTTGTGTCAGCAGCCAGGGATGGTGTTCTCTTCCTCTCTCCTGTCATCAGTAGAGATCTCATATACCTTAGATCTTTTTCCCCATTCAAGATAACTGCTGGATTGTTTAATCCTGTCTGACAATTTATACTTAATTCAGTTTACAAATGTGAGTTAATTTCTTGGTCCAATAAAAGGTATGACACTGCCCTTGTGTATTTTATTCTTTACATTTTGGCTGTGTATGCAAAGTTTGGGGATAGATTAGCCCTTATCCTACAAATAGTTTTATAGTTGTGGGGCCTTAATTTGCATCACATCCTAGATAGGAACTAGGGTCCTGTAGGGAACAGTAGAGCAACTTTGTCTTAGATTTCTAATTTTTTGTTGTTGGTATGGTGGTCTAGAATGGGCAGATGGTCAGACACAGACACCTGTCCATCCTAACTCACATTAGATGAGCTCTGTAAAATAAAAAGAACAAAGTAAGTGTTAAAATAATTTATTTCCTCCTACTGTACACTTCCATTCATACAAGTCCCACTAGGTATCTAGGATGACCAGCTTTAAGAATATTTGTTATTTTTTCAAGATTAACAGCAAGATGAAATTCAGTCGTTAATGAAGTGTTGGTAAAAAAAATAAACAATTTTTAATACAAGATAAAAATGTTTTGCCACACTGAAATTGCTGCAGGCCCAAGAACTGCTTCCCAATTTAATTTGGATTGTAGGATTCCTGTCCTTTGGTTTTCAGAGACTTTTTTTTTCAAATATGCACCCAAAAACAGAGTTTAAAACAATCGAGAAGTCCTATCTGTTTTTACGTTTTTCTTTTTTGCTTCTGTTGTTCCCGGCACCATTTACAGCTGGTGCTTGCATTGCTTTTGCATGGCCTGTGGCCTTTAAGTGTTCAAACAGTTTATTCCGGGACTGAAATTCACAATTGCAGGTTATACAGTGGATAGGAATATCTTCATTCTGGTAGGAGAAAAAAAATACAATGCTTCATGTCAGTAGATACTATAGAAACAATAAAACAATATTTTATTGTTTTACTGGCTAAGGAAGAGTGCATATTAAACAGCAACATTTATCTTCAACAAAGAGCTAACCTCTGAAATGGATAAGCATGAATGATTCTTTCAGAAAAATGTGACCACCAACTCTTTTTGAACATCTGAAAAGTGTTTTATGGCAAATAAGCTCTATTCAGCACTCCTTATTAAGTTCCAAATAGGTTCCTAAATGAACTATGGATCTGCAAGGAAGACTAAGAATTGAAACATAGTGTCCCCTAAAACAAAACTATGCATACTAATGTGTTTGTTTAAAGTTGAGTGACAGTCGGCATTTCAGAAACAGGACTAGGAGTGATGGCATTTTTTTAAAAAAATCAACATGTATTTCTAACTCTCCTTGTCTGTACATTTCTGTTATTAAGAATGGAAACTGCTTTGGGCAGAAGATGATCATCAGCAGGTCCTTCCAGACCTACTTACAAATTTTTTTTTTTTTAAAATCCAAATCTAGATCCATCAGCATGTGTATAATAATTAATATTAAAACTGATCTGTTGTCACTATAGTTGTACATTGCCTAACACAATGGGGCTCCAACCTGGCTGAGGCCTCTAGGTGCGACTGAAATTCATGGAGGTTAAGTCCATTAATGGCTATTAGCCAGGGTGGGTAAGGAATGGTGTCCCTAGCCTCTGTTTGTCAGAGGGTGGAGATGAATGGCAGGAGAGAGATCACTAGATCATTACCTGTTAGGTTCACTCCCTCTGGGGCACCTGGCATTGGCCGCTGTCAGTAGACAGGATACTGGGTTGGATGGACCTTTGGTCTGACCCAGTGTGGCCACTCTTGTGTTCTTATGAAACAGTTTCATAGTAATGGCCTACATATGTTTAAGGAGATAGCCAGGCCATTATTTTTAAAGTAAACCTGCATTCGTGCCTAACAGGGCTAACTAGGCGGTGGGTCCCCATTGTTCCATGCAAACATATGGCAGCAGCTCATTTCTTTCGTTTGACAGCTAGACACCCACACAGAGAGAGGCCAGAAGACAGATTTAAGTTTAGCTGGATCTAGTCCAAGATCAATGTATGCAGAAGACTGTCCTAGCTGAAGCTGAAATATTTAGCTTTAAACAAAACACAGCTTTTCTCCAAAGAAAAGGTAAGTTGTATCCAATTTCCTTAGGTTTTGGTAAACAGGCATAAACAGGAAGTGTCTTATGGACAAATACATGAAAACACACAGGGAAAAGCAGCTTTTGAGAACTGGAGAAGAATGTCAGGAGCTGGAAAACTACCAAACCAAAAGACTTTTGTTTTTATGACAGTGTACTGTTTACCAGCCATTGAGACTCTGTAGTTTGAAATACTTTCCACATACCTTATCTTGAAGCTCTGAAGTTACCTTAACAGATTTTTTTGTATCCTTGGCTCTCTTTCCTTTAGGCTTAGGGATGCTGAAAAGACAAGACAGTTTAAGATTTCAGATTACCTTTGTCACACTGAACCAAGTTTTTCAGTGAACACATTCAGCAGGATTGATAGTTTTAAATTACTAAGGCTTTTAAATCTCATGGTCCACTGACTTCAATAGGTACTGGACTGGGACCTAAATGGGCCAAAAAGTTAATTTATTTTTTTAAAATAAAATTTGCACAAACTACCATTTAAGGCATTTTCAGTTCAGTTTTTTGGTCACCATTAATTTCTGCTTAATAAATAGTCTTTTGTGAGTGATTCACTACTTTGAGGGTTCCCTCCCACCTTGTGCAGTTATTCTAATGGAAGTGACTGCTGTAGTTAAAAGTGCATACTGTTCTCCATTCTAACCCATTTCAGACCATTGGAATGTTCTGAAACTTTTGCCTGTGGGACTGAAATATATATTCCAGGCTTGGCATTTGTCCAAAAGTGAATTTTATTGTATTCATAAGCACAAGTTCTGAGCAAAATTGATTCAACTGTTTGAGAACAAGTTGGGGAAATAAAATGTACTTTACCCCATTACAATTCTGTTAGATTTTTTTTTTTAATGCTGACCAGTTAAAGTGCTGAAACAGCTGGAGTTAGGCATTAGACCTGGAAGCAGCCTGCACAGAGGAGACATGCCGTTTTGAGTGTTTTGGTTGGGGCAAAAAAGCACATGCACAGGGCCTTACAGGTTTACTGGGAAAGGGAGCACAAGGCAAGCAAATATACTTAACTTTGCTTTGCAATGAAAATGTAAGGAAGGTGAAGCAGCAGTTGTCGCATTCATGTCACTTCCTTAAAGCTGAAGAATAAGTGAGGTAAGGACTCCACAATGCTTAGTGCATAACTAAGGCTACATTTTAGTCATGGGTATTTTTAGTAAAACTCATGTACAGGTCACGGGCAGTAAACAAAAATTCCACTGTTTGTGACCTGTCCAGAACTTTTACTATATACCCCTGACTAAAACTTGGGCCAGGGGGTGATCTGGGGCATCACGGGTGCTGGTCCCATAGTGATGGCAGGGAGGCAGGCAGTGGCCCAGAACCCCCACACGGTAGTGGCGCACGGCCCCGGACCCCTGCTCGTGCTGGGGAGGGTTGGCGGGGCTGGCAGTCTCCCTTCCTCCCTCCGCATATCCTTGCAGCTCCAAGCAGTAGGGAAGGCCAGAAGTGCTCTGTGTGCTGCCCCTGCCACAAGCTCTGGCTATGCAGCTCCCCTTGGCCGGGAACCATAGCCAATGCGAGCTGCGAGGGTGGTGCCTGTGGGCAGGGTCAGTGAGCAGATCCCACTGGCCCCTCTGCCTAGAAGCTGCAGGGACATGCCAGCAACTCCTTACCCCTCCTATACCCAAACTGCCCCAGCAGCTGCTTGATCTCAGGCAGCCCTGGAGCCAGCCATAGCGGGTGCTGCAAATGTCACACAATCTGTGACACATGTGCAGCTTTATGCATAACTTTCAACACAGCTTCACAGGAATGTCTTCCTGCTGCTAAACTGTTTGCATAAAATTTTCCATATAAGTGTCCGCACATCACAGTACTCAAAGACACGAGAACTGGCAAAAGTGGTGTTTAACTGTGCAGTATCTTGAATAAAGGGTCACTTTCCACCGTGGAAGGAGGTAAATAGCAGATCCCCCAAGGCTCTGTAATGGGACCAGTGCTGTTCAACATATTAATAAATGATCTGGAAAAGGAGGTGAATAGTGAGGTGGAAAAAGTTGCAGATGATACAAAATTACTCGAGAGTTAAATACAAATCTTAATGTGAAGGTTTACAAAGGGTCCTCACTAAACTGGGTGATAAAATGACAGATGAAATTCAGCATTGATAAATGCAAAGTAATGCACATTGGAAAACATAATCCCAACTTTACATACAGAATGGTGGGGTCTAAATTAGCTGTTCCACTCAAAGAGATCTTGAAGTTATCATGGATAGTTCTCTTAAAACATCTGCTCAATGTGCAGCGGCAGTCTAAAAAGCTAACGAATGTTAGGAACTGTTAGGAAACAAATGATATAGAAATATATGATGGCACTACTCCAACATGTTCAATACTGTGTGCAGTTGTGGTTACCCTATCTTAAAAAAGATGCATTAGAACTGGAAAATGTACAAAAAAGGGCAACAAAAATTATTAGGGGTATTGAACATCTTCCATATGAGGACAGATTAAGAAAACTGGGACTGTTCAGCTTCAAAAAAGAGGCAAGTAAGGGGGGATATGACAGTCTACAAAATCATGAATAGTGTGGAGAAAGTGAATAAGGAAGTCTTATTTACCCCTTCACATAACACAAGAACTAGGGGTCACCCAATATTAATAGGCAGAAGGTTTAAAACAAACAAAAGGAAGTACTTCTTCACACAGTAGTCAACCAGGGGATTTTGTAGCCAGCAGATATTGTGAAGGCCAAAAGTATAACTGGATTAAAAAAAGAACTAGGTAAATTCATGGAGAATAGGTCCATCAATAGTTATTAGCCAAGATGGTCACGGACGAACCCTGGGTATCCCAAAGCCTCTGACTGCCAGAAGCTGGTACTGGACAAGAGGGGATCGATAACTCAATTGCCCTATTCCATTGATTCCCTCTGAAGTAACTGGCACTGGCCACCATCAGAAGACGGGATACGGGGATAGATGGACCATTGGTCTAACCCAGTGTGGCCATTCTTATGTTAAATAGTTACTACTGATGGAATATTTCATGTAAGTTACTATTTAAAATGCATAAATGTATGATTTGTACAGTTTTTCCACTAAGCTTGTTTTTTAAACATTTAAAACTTTTGTTCCACTTGCTCCAGCCAAAAACTAAGACAGTAAACAGAGTTCTAATTTTACAGGAGGAGTCAAAAATGAGTACTTTAGTATAAACAAAATTGCTGCCTGTAACCAACTGCAGTGGTTCTCAACCAGGAGTACATGTACCCCCTGGGGGTACGCAGAGGTCTTTCGGGGATACATCAAGTCACCTAGATATTTGCCTAGTTTTACCACCAGGCTACATAAAAAACACTAGCAAAGTCAGTACAAACTAAAACTGCATACTTGTTTATTCTCTATATATTATACACTGAAATGTAAGTACAATATTTATATTCCAATCGATTTATTTTATAATCATATGGTAAAAATGAGAAAGTAAGCAAATTTTTCAGTAACTGTGCCGTGATTCTTTTGTATTTTTATATCTGATTTTGGAAGCAAGTAGTTTTTAAGTGAGGTGAAACTTGGGGTATGCAAGCCAAATCAGATTCCTGAAAGGGGTACAGTAGTCTGGAAAGGCTGAGAACTACTGCCTTACTGTGGTGACATTTTGGATAACTATGAAGAATATCGTTATAATTAATGCCCAGAACCACTCATCAAGTTGCTACACAGTTAATAGAATGAGGTTTTTAAAGGCACAAACATGAGTTAAGTGCCTAACTCCCAGTTGTGCCCCTGCCACTTTCCCCTGTAAAGACATTATAAAATCCAGTTGTTAACAGCAAAACAAAGAAATATTATTTACAAGATTACCATGTTTGTTAACAAGGAGGTTTGTCTGGATACTGGTTGTTAAGTGTGGGGTATTTATTTGCAATCTAAACCCAATGCCAAGTTAGGAACCAATTCTAATTTATACCAGTTTTACTCTGCCATAACTCAAATTCAATGGAGTAGCTTTCAGTTTATACTGGTGAGAAAATTCAGGCCTTTAAAACATGGACTATTAAATTAAAGAATGCAACGAAGTGATGCTGTTACCTTTTTGCTTCGCCTTTTGGTTCATTAACTTCATCTACAGCTTCTGCAGCACTTGCTTTTTCAGAAGCAGTATTTCTTTGGCCAACATTTTCCAATTCTTCTGTTATGCTGTCCTCCCGGTCTGCACTGTCAGCTTCTTTTTGTTCAACTGTAGCATCCACTGTAGCGTCTTCATACGTCTGTCCAAAGAAAAAATGTGTATTTATTGCTCCGAGATAATTAGCTGGCAACTGTGTGTACAGTAATTGCAGATTTAACAATTAAACAATTTGCCTCAACGAAAATCTAGCATGTCTGTTTTTACACTGATGTTTTGCGAGAGACGCAGTGAGGTGAACAGACCTGAAGTTTTGGCTGTGACATTTTGAGAAAGAATCAGCCTGTGATGAAGAGAAGAGAGCCAAAGAGTCTTTATCAAAGGTCTAAGAGGTACAGCTCAGACTCTGCCGGAACCCATAGCACATAGCCATTAAGGCATAAAGAAGGGAGGATGGAATGATCTTGTCCCTTCCAACCCTGATATTCTAGGATTCTATACATCGAAACAGCTAAATTTTTTTTTTGGTAATTTTTTTATTAGGTGATTCTATCAGGACCATTATTAAAGTTGCCTGATAAGCAACTGAAAACAAGGTTTTCTAATGGGAAGTATGACTGCCAAACTTAAGCATTCGGGCTGAAATTTTCCATGCCAGGTGTTTGCCTCAGGAAAATTTCAGCCAAAACATTGACAGGTTTCAGAGGAACAGCCGTGTTAGTCTGTATTCGCAAAAAGAAAAGGAGTACTTGTGGCACCTTAGAGACTAACCAATTTATTTGAGCATGAGCTTTCGTGAGCTACAGCTCACTTCATCAGATGTTTACCGTGGAAACTGCAGCAGACTTTATATACACACAGAAATCATGAAACAATACCTCCTCCCACCCCACTGTCCTGCTGGTAATAGCTTATCTAAAGTGATCAACAGGTGGGCCATTTCCAGCACAAATCCAGGTTTTCTCACCCTCCACCCCCCCACACAAATTCACTCTCCTGCTGGTGCTAGCCCATCCAAAGTGACAACTCTTTACATAATCAAGTCGGGCTATTTCCTGCATAGATCCAGGTTTTCTCACATCCCCCCCACCCCCATACACACACAAACTCACTCTCCTGCTGGTAATAGCTCATCTAAACTGACCACTCTCCAAGTTTAAATCCAAGTTAAACCAGAACATGGGGGGGGGGGGGGGTAGGAAAAAACAAGAGGAAACAGGCTACCTTGCATAATGACTTAGCCACTCCCAGTCTCTATTTAAGCCTAAATTAATAGTATCCAATTTAGCCAAAACATTGCAACTGTTACCCAGATCAACAAGGGTCAAGGAGATCTGAGGCAACCAGATAGAAGATTTTCTCAACCTTCTAAACACTGAAAGGGTAACAATTAGAATTGTGTTGGATGGAAGTGGGGTGCTGGGAGAAGAGAGAAGGAGAATCAATACATTAGTTACTTTACTAAACTCAGACAAAGTAAACTAGAGCTACAAGAGAACCTCACTAATCTGCACTGATGTGGAAAGGCCCAGTACAGATTACTGAATTTTGTGGATTACTGAGTGCTGTTTGCAAGGTTAGTGCACAGTACTATGCTTCTCTTGGGGCCAGTGGATTAGCAGCAATTCACTTCTGGCACTCCGAACTGCCTCTCTCAATCTTAAAAATAGAAGATTATATATTGGACAATAGTTGGCCATATTGTCAGAGTTGAGTGATGGTTTTCTGAACAACACGCATCCAACAGTTTCCTGAATGGAAGGCAGCAACTTGTTCTAATTGAGAGAAAGGATGGTCCGGTGGTTAGGGCATTAGACTAGGATTTACGATATCTGAGTTCAGTTCCCTACACTGCCACAGACTTACCGTGTAACCATGGGCAAGCCACATCGAAAACCGCAGCGCAGACAGGCTGTCTGTCAAATGGGACTAATAGCACTGCCCTACCTCACAGGGGTGTTGGCAGGATAAATGCACCGAAGATTGTGAAGTGCTCAGATACTAGAATAATGGGGGTTATACAAGTACCTAAGTTAAAACAGATATGGATTCAGAGTGTCTTTGAAATCAATGGACTCATTGAGAAATACACCAGTCGATTAGATGTAATAAATTTAACAGCTTTTCCCAGTCTCTTGAATTCCTAATTCCCTCAGTTTTTTGAGGCTACTGGAAAGCTAGGTCATAAGACCACAGAAATAGCTAACCAAGTCTTACATAGTTTCCTTAGATTTTCAACAGAGCCACAGAAAGATTTTGCATAAACTCCATACCGTCATCATTTTATGTTTCTTTTTCTTCTTCTTGGAGAGTCTGTAAAGGTAAAAGTTGAATGCATTTTTAGATTCTAAAATATAATATTGGCAAAGGTCAAAAACCAATAATTCTATGCTACATTTTAAGTAATAGTGGTTCTGATCTCACTTGTATCACAAATGCAACAAGAAGTCATAGCTAGGAAAACAACACTCTCAAGAGTCCTGAAGTGAAAACAGTTCGCTGTTTTGTGCACTGTTTAGGGTATTTAGTGACATCTCTATAGATTTCTTGCTCAAACTGAATCTGAAAACCCTGATCCTTAATGACTGGACATTCAGAAACCAGCTTAATCATAAACATAGTACAGCTTTTAAAAATATGCTATATCTTGCATAAACTAGCTTCCAATTAACTGAAGCAAACAAGTTTTCTAGGCTAGTCATAATGCCTGACAGACAACGCTGTACCTACACAACCAACACTCTGTCTGGAACAAGGTCTCCTCCTTCAAAATATTAACATCTTTGCTTTGCCTTGACATTTACTTTCTATAAAGCCAGAAGATAAGTAGTGGGAGATCATTGTCCTACAACAGTCTATTCCAATGATATAATTAAAAATCTACTTTTTTGTTGGGACTTTGGTGCAAACAGCTATTTTAACAAATCGTGCAGTACAATTAAATAAGTCCTGATGTGATCATATGCCTATCCCAGGGCCTTATTTCAGAGCCTCATAAAGACCACTATTATGTATCCTAACTTTAACAAATGCTATAGTAAGTGTAAGCAATCTATTTTTAAGGTACTTCTGTTTGGGTGTTTCTTCCATTTCTTCATCTTCTTTGGTATTCACTCCATTTTTGTCATCTGTAGATACAGAAAATTCCTCCTCCTCCTCCTCCAGCTGTTGCCGTAACAGCGCTACCATCTCTCGGTGCTTCTTTGACTTTTCATGGTTCTTCATTCTATGAAGAGCAGTAGATAATTACTAGATTCTATGAATCGTGCAATTGTTTCTCTAAGCAAATTTTGTTTCATTTACATATAAAGGTCTCTGATCAATGACAATGGTTAATTCCTTTCAGCGTTCAGAGTAGGAAATTCTAATATAAAAATACCTACTTGAATGAAAAGGGGTTGAGCCTTTCAAAGCCACCTAGAACATGTGGATGCCCAAATGCCATTACAAAGGATTAACTTTAATGGATACTGGGTGCCCAGATAACCTAGGTGAATCTGAAAGTGTCCAAGCTTTTCAAAGAAACAAAAAACTTACGCTTTCTCAGTCTTCAAGGATTTGTCACAAGCAGGGCAGTACAAGTCATCATAAAATTCAGCATCTTCAGCTTCATCACTCAGTTTATCTGAAAAGGGAAGGGGAAGGAAATTGGCTCAGTGATTCTTAGGAGATACTGAGTAATTAAAGACACAACAATGCCCATTCAAGCCCTTTAGGATTACTGAAGTGTGCAGAGTGATAAGAACTCTTTCCCTAAATAATTTGTTCCTTCCCCGCAAAACTACAAATAAGCATCTATTACTAACATGAAGATAAGTGTTCAAAAGGAGAACAGAACACTATGGGACTAAACTTTTTCCTTAAATATCTCAATTGAAGTGAGTGATGTATGCCAGCAGCAAATCCAGACTTAAGCCTTGAGGATTTAAATGCAGCAGTATGATTATGTACATACAAATATGGAACAACTGCAAGGTCTTTTTATAGGTATCAAATCAAAGATATATTAACAGACCCTTACCATCTATTTCTTCTCTTGGCTCCTGTTCCTCTTTTTCCTCTTCATCATCAGATCCATCTCCAAATTCCTTTTCATACTGTGCTTCCATCTGCTGCAATTCTCTCTCTAGATCAGACATAGTTATCCAGCTCTGCTCTTTATATTGCTCACCAAGCCTTTAAGCAGAATACAACAACTTTTTATATTCCAGAAAATTAAGTGGTAACAGTATTTTATTTAAGGGTCATTATTTGGTCATGTTCACTTATTTAAAAAGAAGGAAACCCCCTAGCTGTCTTGTCTCAACGAAATGCAACACACACCAGTAACTACAGTTTCTTTGTAGGGACTGGAAAACTGAGCCAATACGGTCTGATTTATATAACTACTGTACAATTACTCCTCAACAGCTGTACTTCAGCTATTCAGATCTTCACTCCAATTGCCTCCTGCACTCAATTTTCAAGCTCTTTGCCCGCAGCAAAACCACCACTTGGGCTTCATTACCTTCAGTGGAAAACAAAAATCCACTCTACTAAAAACATCCAAAAACAATGAAAGTGGGCCTCTGGATTTTCTGGAAAGAAGAGTGGTTAAATATTTAAGCTCCTTTCTCTGCCTCTTTCCAGATCGGCAAGGCTTTTATGCCAAGAATATATTTTGCGTTTACAGTGAGAGAATCCCAGCCCCCTGCTCCTCATTCACTCTTGAAATATAAAGAAAATATATTGCACTTAGCCCAGGGACAGTATTTCTTTCTGAGCTGTGGGGAGCGAAAGACAAAAGTGAGAGAGAAAGGTCAGGAATGAAGGGCAAAAAGGCTTTTTCCCCTTCCCCAAATTTACCTTCTAGCAGTTTGAGTTTAACAGCTCATTCTTTTATGCAAGTTTGTTCCTTTCATTTAAAATGAATATCAAAAATTTTAGTTAACGTGCAGATATTCGGTGTTGATACAAATCATCACAGGCTAATAAACGCCTCATCTTCAGAGGTATAGATTACTACCGAATGAGAAGCACCTTTCCTCTCAAGTTAAATCAACCGCTAATCAGTCCTGTACATTGTTTCCACAGCTAAAATTTACCATGTTCTAAAGTGTTCCCAAAGTTTAAGAAACAAATTGGGGTATGAAGTTTATATTGTGCGATATTCTTGGCATGATGGTAAGCTAGTTAGTAAATTTGTCATAAAACAACACTACTAAGCAGTTGGGCAAGTGTAGCTTTTAAGTGGTCTTAAAGTATAGTCCCATGCAAAGCACATTGAATTCTAGATTAGATTACTGAAAAGGTACAGGTCACACAGCCAAAGTCCAAATCCGAGGAAAATGGTTGCAAACATCAATCAAACAGATGAAAAAAAGGCTTTTAATCACCAATGCCATGACGGATACAAAATGTCCCTCAGCTGTAATACTCTGTGATAAAGGAACGACAGATCCCCTTAAAAAGTAACAGAACTCTCACCACCACCCGCTTCACTTATCCTCAGCATCCTTCTGCCAACCTGCTACCTCTGTCTTGTGGATTATCTGACATTGAAGACTTTAGCAACAATAAAATACTGATTATTAAAACTTATTTCATATTTCTTTACTACCCACAAGGTGTTGGGTACAAGGAGGACTGTCTCTGCCATGAGCAGCTCAGTCTTCAAATCTCAGACTTAAGGACAAAAGTTAGAAATGCCAACATTTACTCTTTAAAACAACGTAAGCTGCAGGTGGTAAAAATATGACTCAATATGAATCTCCCATGATTATTTCTCAGTTTCAAAAATGCTTCCTTCAATATTTACATACTTAGCTTGTTTGAGTTTTTGCTGTCTCCGGAGCTCCTCTGCTTTTCTAGCTTTTTCTGCATTCTGTTCCTCTATGAGTTTTCTGTGTGCCTGTACTCTCTTATCTCTTTTACGAATAAAAGCCACTAGCTGACGAACCAGTTCACTCCTCTCCTTTCTTGCTTTGTCTCTAGTTTTCTTGTTCTCTTTCTCCATAGCTCGTTTCTCCCAACGGTTTGATGCCTGCCGTGTGTCATACTCCTCTTTCCAAGCAAAGTTCTTTTGAGTACAGAAACTCTGCCAGTAAGCATAAAAAGGATGGACTACCTGTTGGAAAAAAGGGAATTGGCAAAAGTTGTAAGACATCATATTGAAAAAAAGCAACCAAAGACTATTTAGATTTTCATAGATATACAAAAAGAAGAGGAGGACTTGTGGCACCTCAGAGACTAACAAATTTATCTGAGCATAAGCTTTCGTGAGCTACAGCTCACTTCTCACGAAAGCTTATGCTCAGATAAATTTGTTAGTCTCTAAGGTGCCACAAGTACTCCTTTTCTTTTTGCAAATACAAACTAACACAGCTGCTACTCTGAAACCTGTCATTATGCATAGATATACAAACTCCAAAGCCAGAAGGGACCCTTATCTCATTTGACTTCCTGTATACACAACCCATATAATTTTTTCCAGAAGCTGGATTAAAGCAGGTCTTTTAGATGGATATCTAATCTCATTTTAAAGACTCCAAGTGGTGCTGAATACACCACTTCTCACGGTAAACTGTTCCATTGTTTAACTACCCTCACTGGTAGAAAATTGCATCTACGGCCCCCACTAATCAGATATCTTGTGTGTGTGTATATACCTATACACAGTGATCAAGTCACCTCTCACGTTCTCTTAATGTAAAGAGATTGAGTTTCTTAAGCTTCACATCGTAAGGCTTTCTTTTTTTTTTTCTTTTCTCCAAACCCTGGATCATTGTTGTAGTTCTCTTTTGAACGCTCTCTGGTATTTACACACGCTTGAAACACAGACACCAACACTGGACATAGTATCCTACTACTGGCCTTACCACCACCACTATGTAGAAAAGCAAGATTATTCCCTATTCCCCTTTTTATATATCCAAGGATCACACTAGCCCTTTTAGCCTCTGCATTTCTGAGTGACTGCTGTCCAAGACGGTTTCCCACCCTGTTGGTGTAAACTGCACTCTTGTTCCCTGGTGTGTTATCTTGCATTTAGCTGAATTAAAATGTATTTTGTTTGATTGTGGACCATTTAAGCAGGTGATTCAGATGACTCCATAACAGTCATCAATCTTCATCGCTACTTATTACCCGACCAATCTGTGTCATCTGCAAATGTAACCAGCAAAGATTTCATATCTAAATTGTTGATAAAAATATTGAATAGCACTGAACCAAGAACTGATCCTTGAGGGACTCTGCTAGAAAACTGCATCACTCATTGATGTCTCCCCACTAACAAGTACATTTTGAGATCTGTCAATGAGCCAATTTTTAATCCATCTCTAATGTATGCCATTAGTTCCATATGCAAGTTTTTAAATCCAGATGTCATGCCTTAGTAAGAAATATCTTGGATTTCTCCATGTGGAAAAAGATTTAAAATTTTACTGAAGCCGAGTTCATATGAAGTGAATTTTAAAAAGCTGCCATTGGCCTGTGATATCAGTAAGGGGGTAGGTCTTTGGCCTAACAAGGGATAAGATGGTAGTAAAACCCCTCTTCACTGTTACAATAGTAACCAGTTAAGCATCATCCAGGTTTTCCTGTAAAGATACTATTGGCAACTCCCACTGTAACTACCACCATTAAAAAAAGTCTTTTTATCCATTTAAGGAGATGGAAAAAACAAAAAACAGAAAACCTCCCACAGTTTAAGCATCTGAAATGAAAAATCACTAAGCCTTTTATTGTGGCAATATCCAATATTCCTCTTCCCTCAAGAGAGTTATTTAAGTGGGGCTTTTCCCTATGACAGTCTTAGATGGTATTCACTGCCCTTTCTGGAGGTAGCAAGAAGAGGTTAGTTTAAATGCTCTTGAATTGTTGCTGCTGCTTTTGGAAGACCAATGCTGTTTCCTCTTTTAAGACAAAAGACTCACATGGGGAGAGAGAAAAATAGCAAATATAAAAAATATAGCTTGTCTCAGGTGCTGATTTTCACTTGCAACCGTGCTGATGGAGAAACACAGACCTAGCACATGGTCTTATTAGCCACTCTTATTAGCTAACTCATACCAGCTTTGGGCTGTTTAAGACCTTGCTTTTAGCTGGTCTCTCCGGCCACAGGTTCACAGAAGTGTTGAGAAAGCTGGCCAAGACTGCACCTAAGTCCAACTCTCAGAAAACAGAAGGTAGAGATAGATAGGAAAGAGGAGAAATAAGGCGGAGGACAGCGACAGAGGAATGGGGTGACAACAGGCACCCAAAGTTCACACTCCAGGTTCACACCAGCTTTAGCCAAGGCTGCTGAAAGCGACATATCACCTGGTTCCATCTTTCTGGCCCAATCTGGTCAGAATGCCTTTCAGGATCAGGATGAAGGCCCAACAATGTCATGATGGATCTCAAGGTCCCAGGAAATTGTAGCACTGGCAGTCAATGTTAAAAATTGTTTGCTTTAATCCATGGCTCCCACAGTTTCCATTTAGTGACCCCAGATAAACAAGGTCAAAGATGATGTGTCAACCTCATTCCATCAAAACATTTTGGTGATTCATCCATAAACATTTCCTCCCATTTCTACAATTTTCAGCTCATCATGCCAACCCATGACTTTACTCACAGCCTTGAAGGCCCCTTATCACAGTCCAGTTTGTAACAGACTATTTGTCTCCAACTTCTACTGACTTTCATAAACAATTTTCTCTAATAGTCTGTGTTAGGACTTTGATTATCTTGGGCAATTTAGAGTACATGTCTCTGAACAGGCGGCTAGAAGGTACATCAGTATACACAGTGAAAATAGTGTTACTGAAAATCACACTTCACTGGAGTATTTTGTCCTTGTTTTCATACTAATTTTCATCGGATTTGTACAAAATATGTACAAATTACTCGACTGATTAAAAGTATAATATTTAAATTTTAAGAGGAAGTATTACAAAGAGGTAAAAGCAAGAAGGAACAGGGTAGAATATGTATTTAGGGCCAGTGCTCTTAAGTGCTTATATAGGGAGTTGATTGCCAGTTTACTGCTTTAATGCAGCATAAACATGCTAGTAGGTTCTGGGAAGAATTTTACAAAGGGAAATTTTCAGTTGTTACAGATAGTTGGCATGGCAGAATGAAAGGATCAGCCTCTGGGAGAGGAAGTGAGAAATGACAGAACAGCTGGAGTATTATGGAAATATAAAGCGGGGGTATCACCATGAAAAGCCTTAGATGGCAGGAGAGTTCAGTAGAAGTCACAATTGTTGGTTATCCACTATCTCTTGGGTATTTTATGTTATGCAGTCAGCAAGTTTTATTTTTGTTATTGTGGTTTAACAAAAAGGAAAAATTATAAAAGAGACCGTATTTTGTATTAATAAATAGTTACCACATCTTCAGGTATTCCTTGCTGTAATACATAGCATTTCAGAACACTGGCAAGGCTGGTTTCAATCAGACATCAAGAATTAAATCTATCTTTTTATTTCTTAAGCCTAGTTTACACCTTTAAATGTTACTGCTATAACTAAGCCAGTAATGGGTATGATTTTTTAACCAACATAAATATGCCAGTATAAGGAGCTTTTTTCCAGTGTATTCTATTTCACATCACTGAACAGGAATAAATTATACTGATACAAGCACTTTTATACTGGTATAACTGCATCTACACTAGGGGTTTTGACACTTAACTATGTCAGTATAGGTACATTGGCGAAAGGTTTAAGTATACACAAGGCATTAAATAAGAGCTTTTGGTAGGGCAGGGAAGGCTTTATGTACACATTGGGCCAGATTCAACTCTCAATAAATGTCAATGGGAGCCTTTCTTCTGATTTCAAATGGAAATGGATTAAGCCCCAATTCCTAGAGATATTACGGTGTAACAAATAGTTTAGACTTCTAAACATTATATATCTTACCTTATCATAATCACTTTGAGAGTATCCAAAAGTAGGGAATTCTTCAATATCTTCCTGAGATATATATTCCATCTCTTCCTTTGCAATATTTTCAAAAACTTGACGATAGACTGCAAAGAACCCCTGAAATACACACCATTGTTACTGAGGAATTAATTGTATGCCTATGCAACTAAAGAATTAAAATGATCAACTTCAGAGAAAGATCACTATTTAAATTCTACAGTAACAGTTTTAAGTCAAAATAAAGACTTTGTATACCAAAATAAGTGATTACGCCAGGCTCTAGGAGCCCTTCCAATTTTTAAAATTTAAAAAAAAAAAATCATAATCAACTAATACAAATATTGGGTCCATTGTGACCCAGGCAGTTGTGTTGGACTAGAGAATTCCAAAAACACGAACTGTCTACCAGCAGTTCCATTATTATAAATTAAGGGTGTTCCAGCTCACTGCAGCTATGGCAGTACCACAGGGAGATGGTCAATCTCTCAGGCAGGCATGTTCCAAACCATTTAGGCCTTTTTAGATCAATATCAACACCTTAAACTCCACCTGGAAGTTAAATGGCAGCAAGTGCATACCCCAGATCACTGGCATAATGCTGCTTTTTATATCCTAAAGCATTCCGACTTGTGAAACATCTCAGCATAATAGGATTGCCCAGTGAAAGCGAAGCGCCTGGGGATGTATTATATGTAAAGTGTTGTTATATAATTGTACAGCAATATTGATTAAGGGGACATTTAAAACTGACTAAATATCCAATGTATGTTTTCCTCCCCCACCCCCTTTTTTAAAGTTTACCGTAAACATTTTTCTACTTATGTTCAGTAATTTTAAGAATGGTGTATCAATGCACCAATTTACTTCCATCGCTTTTTTTTTTTTTTTTTAAGTTTTAACTTGACTCAGTAGAGAATCAGTTCATTACCTCTTCATCATCACCATATCCAGAGTAACAGTTAACAGTGAAGTAGCGCAGCAGATCCAAACTGTCATCTTGATACTCTCCATCAACCCCTCCTTTCAGCAGAGCTTCCCTGTGGTTATCATACCTAGCAGAAAACAGCACCAAGAACACACATAACTTAAGACAATCACAGAGATGAAAACCCAAGGTAGTGGGGGGACCTTCCAGTTGTTCATGGAATACCTATTACTTTTACTGTAATTCTTTTGGGAGAAAATTATCTAACATGTTTGAATAAGATGTTTCTTAAGGATTCCAAGAACGTGAATTACAGGTTCTACAGATCTCTAAACACATTCTCCAGGCCCTCCCCACTTTTATGCTAGTGTATGCCATTTGTTCTTTTAGTACGTGAAAAAGTGGAAATAGTGCTTCCTGAAAAAGTAGCTAAACATATGAAGCAAGCAGCTCATAGTTATCCAAGGAGGGAAAAAAGGGTGCATGCAACTATAAACCTGGGACACTCATACCTGAGAGAGAACCAGAAGCAAAAGCTATTTAAAAACACAACAAATCGATCAAGGAACACAGTTTTTAAAAGGTGATTTCAAGTGTTCTTTGTTACAAGAATACAACTAATGTGTTCTGTAGCTGTAAACCTGGGACCTAACAGTTGTATACATCATTACTAGTGAGAGGAAACTCATCTGGCTGTTATCCTCTAAAATCTCAGTCCAGACTACCAACACAAGGAAATCACAAATGATTTCAATGGGAGTCCTGCCTAAAACAGGAATGCAGAATCAGGCCCTTTCTTAGATTGTCTTTTCTGCCCCACTGGCAGACAAATATTACCTACCAAGCTCTTTCTTGAGGATCACTCAGTACATCATATGCCGCTTGGATTAATTTGAACTGTTCTGCTGCTTCATCAGCATTTTCTAGATTTTTGTCTGCAATAGAAGTCATTACAATTAAACCATAAAAATCATAGCAATAGCCGGGGCTCATGTCACAAAGTAATTATTTAGGAAATCAGACAAATGAAGAAAAAAAGTCAATTCAGAAGGACAACTCAAGGCCCTTATTGAATGTATTGGGTACACCACAACTGACTAAAATACAACTGCTGATCCGGCTTCATCATTCATTAACGTTTCTCCTTCAACCATCTCTCTGCCAAATTAACAGCCACATTAAGAACAAGTCTGGAGAATTAATATTTAAGTATAACTTGAAGTGATACTGCTGCACATAAACAAACAGTTAAAGGAACAATGTCAATTTCAATAAGAATTACAAAATAGTTTCAGATACTACACCTGTCTCTGAGTCTTCTTGACAACTTTTGTGGTTTTAGAATAAAGTTTTCCTATTTAAAAAGAAAGTTTACTCTTCCCTGTAACAGGCTGACATAACCATGCAAACAAGGGAAACTGACTATCCATAAAGTGACACTGAGCGCACAACGCAAACAGGAAAAATACAAAAGATATTTTGAAAAGTCATCCTATGTGCTGTCTGGAAGGAATTACTCCACAGGTCAGACTGGCAATGACCTTGGGGAGATTTTGCCTTCCTCTGCAGCATGGGACACTTGCCAATATAATCTAGATGTATCTCACTTAATCAATTCCCTGTCATTGCAGAGGCCTTGGATACTGGCACACCTTGGTCCCTCTTATTCTCTGCCTGTGGCACATAACAGTCTAGTCTCCTGGGGACTGTACTACTGTGGTTCAAATTCGGCTGCTGGGGTTAGTGTGCAGGTGCACGGTGGTGGCCTGTGATATACAGGAGATCAGTGTAGATCTGGGGGCCTCTTCCGGCCTTAACCTCCGTGACTTGCGATGCTACCTGTACGCCCGCTAGGTACCGAGCTAGGGAGTCTTTCAGGGCGAGGCTGGCCCTCTAAAGCAGCGATGAAGGGGAAGGGGCCCGGGAAGCCCGTGTCCTCCCTGCCCACACGCTTACTAACGCTCTTCCAAGAGCATGAGGGGGCAGCAGGAAACCAGGGGAAACGTGGCTGGCGGGTGAGCCAGGAGACGTACCCGTGAGATGGTAGCACTCCGCCGGGCGCCCCGCCCCGAACCCACATACCTGAGCGATGCCTCAAGCGGGGGGGGGGAGGGTGGCAATGCGCGGCCTCAACAGCCCGGCCAGGCGACGGGAACCCCGGGCTCGGCCAATGGGACACGGGAGCCGGGCCGGGCCCGGCGCGGGGAAAGGGGCGGCCCGGCCTGGAGGAGCGAGCCACGGCGGCCCCGAGCCCGGCGTACCTGGGTGCCAGCGCAGCGCCAGTCTCCGGTACGCCCGCTTCAGCTCCTCGTCGGAGGCGTCGCGCGCCAGCCCCAGAACCTCGTAGTGACACTTCATCGCGGCGCGCGGAACCCGAGGAGCCGCCTCGGCTCCGCGCGACGGGGACGCCAGCCGGCCTTGCCGCCGGCAGCGCACAGGGCGGGGCTGGAAGGAGCGCACAGGCCATAAAGAGACTAGGCCACCACCCGGGGGGGGGGCGTGGCCAGGAGGGAGCTGTCCAGGGGCGGGGCCACAGGGGCAGGGGGTGGGGCCACGGGAGACCTTTTAACCGGGGCGGGCCGGGGTGGAATGTTACGTAGTGGGTGGGAGGCCGTTGGGGGGATGGAATGTTAGGAGGATGAAGGTTCTTGGCGGGTAGAAGCCTTTTGGTAGGGCGGCATGTCAGGGGGGAGACAGTTCCCTGGCAGTCGGCTAATAGAGATTGGGCCCTGGCAGAGGGTGACCAAATGCCCTGATTTTACAGGGGCACCCCTAATATTTGGGGCTTTGTCTTATACAGGTGCCTTTTACCCCCCACCCGTCTCCTGGCTGGATTTTTAGTAAAAGGTTAAAACCAAAAGGTATGGAATGTCCTACAGCTTGGGGCTGTTTGTCCTGTCACCCACCTCTAATTAACTTGTACTAGAAACTGGGTGTTCTCTAATTGCCTATTGCAGGTTTATTTTCACCTTCTTTAAGGGTAGCTGGTATTGGCCTGCCACTGTTAAAGATATTGCACTAGTCACACTCTGTAGTCCTTTTTTTAAGAATGGTATCAGAAAACTAAGTGCAGAGGAAGGGATTAGCTCAATTGTCTGCCAGATGGGAGAGAGAATAAATATACTTCTGTAATAAGGAGGTTTTAAGAACACCTGCTGATCCAGTATTGGGAGACAAGTTCCCACAGCACATCTAACATCCAGCTGTTTCCATGGTACTCACGCAGCCAGCTCAGCAGTCACTCAGTCTCCAGCAAGTCATTCTTCTGTACAGTATGTGCAGTTTTGTCCTGACATGATTCTATGGAAGGTAGAAGTATACATATAATCAGCCTATCGTGTGTGCATAACCTGATTTTAAAGAGAGCAGCTGTCTTTGGTTACTGTTGATCAGTGCAGTCACTGATCATGAGACAGACCAGAGAGGCATAATCCTCCATTCCGACATCTGTGACCCTGTCTACACTATGTAAACAACTGAAATTGAACTTTGCAGCAGCTCAAATAGGCTGAATCAGAGTGTGGCCTAGTTTGTATAACTAGAGCTAACCTGCATCTGCAAGGACTCAGTTAATTTATTTCTCTTGTAACAAAGTTGAGCCATAACCAAGTTTAGCAATCATTACAAAACTCACTTTTGTAGTATAGACAAGGTCTAATTACAGCTAGGCATCCTCATCATAATACTCTCCATGCATCACTGGCTAGCAGCAGCCAACCAGATTGCAAATTTACTCACTTACCTAAAGATACTATTAGATCAAAGATTTGTCATGTCTTGGTTTTGGTTGCTTAGAACCTCCAATTATTCCACTAATAGAACAAGCCCATCCTGTACAACCCACAGTCCTATGATTACTTGTGGCACCTTAGAGACTAACAAATTTATTTGAGCATAAGCTTTCGTGAGCTACAGCTCACTTCATCGGATGCATTCAGATGAAGTGAGCTGTAGCTCAGGAAAGCTTATGCTCAAATAAATTTGTTAGTCTCTAAGGTGCCACAAGTACTCCTTTTCTTTTTGCGAATACAGACTAACACAGCTGCTACTCTGAAACCGGTCCTATGATTGAATTCATTCTTTATTTGCACTGGAGTAGCAGTCACTAGCTAGTATCAAGCAACCTCCATGTTATGGGACATATTATTCCTTTAAGAGTGGAGGGGGTCACAAGACCCTGTTCCCAGGAGCTGGATTGAACAAAGGGTCAGGAAATGGCCTGGTAGCAGAAGAGAGGAAGTGCTGCCAGGGAGTGAGTGGGTGTGACCAAATGCACCCGATAATCACACCCTATACACTATTATAATCTTCGTACAAAGTATCCATTGTGAGGTATCATTTGAAAACAAATAACTCACTGGTCAACAATATCATGGTGGAATCTATATAGAAACATATGTAAAGTTATGAATATAAGATGAAATTATGACTGACGTGAGGCTACCAGACAAGCCTGGGGAGCGTATAAACCTGTTTCTCAAACGCACAGGAAAGGCTGATGCCTCTAGTCAGGTGTCATCAAAATTGATGGGAAAATCACCTGTCAAGTGGCCATAATTTGGCAAAGGGGGGCAGAAACAGACCAATCGACATTTTAGCAAACAGCATGGAACCTCTTTCACCACAAAACTCCAGCCTCACAGTGGGAATTAACTTTATCTAGCAATAATCCTCAGGAAAATGCATTTCAAAGGTGACTGGACTATAAAAGTGATGGGCAAAAAACACCCCAAGGTATTCTCTTCCTACCCACCTCTCTATCTCATTTCATCAAATAAGACAAACAAAAAAACCCCATAAACAGCCATATGACTTTGGGAGGGAGCCTGACCTGGAGTTTAGTCAGCCCTGTTGTTTGGAATATGTGATAAGGATTTTACCTTGAACCAAGTCTAGCTTGTTAAGTTTTAGCACCTGAAAGAGTTTTATCTTTATTTCTTTTTTTTTATCTTTATTTCTTTTTTAACTGTTTCTGACTTTGCTTTATAAAACTAATACTCCCTTAAATTCTATTTCTTTGTAGTTAAATAAACTTGTTTTATACTTTAATCTGGTGGTGTATTCAAACTGAATTTTTTGGGTAACTCCATTTAAAGTAGCAAACTGTTGGATATTGTTCTGGATGGAGGAAATGGACCTAAAATATCTGAACTGTCCAAGAAAGGACTGGACAGTGCAGAACACCATTTTGGAGGGAAAATTTTGGACTGGGAGTGTGTTGGGGTCACCCTGCAAGTGGTGACCAAGGCTGATAGAAGCCAGAGTGTGCTGGCAGGTTCCAGGGTGGGACCTGCATGTTGTTTGTGAGTGACCCAGGTTGGGAGCTGCAGTAGCAAAGCACGGTGAGGCACCTGAGGTTTCAGGGCAGATGGTGACACAACCCCTCACTGGACTGCACCCTGGAATGTGACAGTTGGATAGGGAGAAAACCCAAGACATTGTTCCTTTAGGGGTGAAGGATCAAGAGCCCTATAGTGTAGGGTGGGGCAAGGCTCCCCTTTCTTCCAGCCACTCAGGAGGAGCTTCCTGCGGGAGAGTGGTATATAGACTGCATTCTCCCTCAAAAGTTAAAACGTGGATGCAGAAGTTGAAAGGAAAAGCTAAATGACATTAAAACTTTTAGTCATGGAAAATTAGTTATGGATGAAAAGTTGAATGTCCAAATGTGGATTTAGATTTACTTTATAAGCTTAAGGGTAAAAAAGAGACAGTAGCTATTAAAAATGAAGTATACCTGTATATGGATGAAAAGTAGAGTTGATTTTGTCAAATATACACAGATGGGTCCAAAAAACAAATTTGGAATTAGTATATTTAAAAGAATATCCAATTTTGAAGCAGTTATGGCAGCCAAACTAGTAGACATTATGCTACCACTAACTTAGATCTGGGAGATACATCCAGCAGCTGTGGAAATTTTTCAGATTCAATCTCAAGCCTTATGGTGATAAAAAAAGGGTGTCTCAGTGATTTAATGTCAAGTGATTTAATCAATGAAACTATATTTCTAATAACAGAATTAGTACAGATAGATAGATAAAGAATTAGCTTGAATCCCAGCACATACTGAGATAATAGGGAATGAAACGGCAGACAAAGCAGCTAAAAACTTGTAAGAAATGGAAGCTGACATAAAACTACCCTTGAGTAAACTGGAATTCAGAAGTCCCATACAGAAAAATTTAAAAGAGGAATTGCAAAAAATTTGTACTAATGAAAGAATATTTAATTGTCCTTGAGTTGAGTATAATGACATACTGAAGGGCCTGGATAGGAAAAACAAAGAACCAGGGCTAAATATAAACTTTTGTATTATGGACTTTATTTAGGGAACTCTAATGTTTGAGCCATTTGCTACTACAGACTCTGAGGAATGTTTGAATCTTAATAAACCAACTCTGGATGCAGGTGCTGTTAAACACAAGAGACTGGAGTGCTTAAGGGGCCTGCATCTGGTGACATGTGCCTGCAAAGCAACTCCTGGCCACAAGGGGGTGATGAGTAAGCAGCCTCCGTTTTACATACATAAGAAAGCTACACAAACATAGAAAAACTAGGTTTCAGAGGAACAGCCGTGTTAGTCTGTATTCGCAAAAAGAAAAGGAGTACTTGTGGCACCTTAGAGACTAACCAATTTATTTGAGCATGAGCTTTCGTGAGCTACAGCTCACTTCATCAGATGTTTACCGTGGAAACTGCAGCAGACTTTATATACACACAGAAATCATGAAACAATACCTCCTCCCACCCCACTGTCCTGCTGGTAATAGCTTATCTAAAGTGATCAACAGGTGGGCCATTTCCAGCACAAATCCAGGTTTTCTCACCCTCCACCCCCCCACACAAATTCACTCTCCTGCTGGTGCTAGCCCATCCAAAGTGACAACTCTTTACATAATCAAGTCGGGCTATTTCCTGCATAGATCAAGGTTTTCTCACATCCCCCCCACCCCCATACACACACAAACTCACTCTTCTGCTGGTAATAGCTCATCTAAACTGACCATTCTCCAGGTTTAAATCCAAGTTAAACCAGAAAACCTGGATTTGTGCTGGAAATGGCCCACCTGTTGATCACTTTAGATAAGCTATTACCAGCAGGACAGTGGGGTGGGAGGAGGTATTGTTTCATGATTTGTGTGTGTATATAAAGTCTGCTGCAGTTTCCACGGTAAACATCTGATGAAGTGAGCTGTAGCTCACGAAAGCTCATGCTCAAATAAATTGGTTAGTCTCTAAGGTGCCACAAGTACTCCTTTTCTTTTTATAGAAAAACTAAGTCTTGCCGCTATACAGCTCCTCATTCCACTATTTAACCTTTTACTCTTCCATATTCCCTTGTTTGGTCCTGTTTCCTGCCAGTGCTAGGGGTAGCTTTTCCCATTTCCTTCACAACCATTCTCCCTAATGAAAAGCTTTATGCAGAGTCAATACAGGTACCTAGCTGTACCTGATGTGTATCTATTACAAGTCTGTAACACTGCTCCTACTAGATGAAAAAAATTCTCACAGGTGCTGAAAGAATTTTACAAGTGTGTGATTTATTAATTATGCTAGGAGCTGTGCAATCACAGAACAAAAAGGGCAGTCCTTGCCACCAAGGGCTTACAATCTATTTATAGATTATAGGGTTTATAAGGTGCACTCCTCCTTCTTCCTCCCCCCCCCCCCCCATTTTATTTTGGGTAAACATTTACTTAACAGGAAGAGCTCATTTTTTTGTTACAGAATCTCATTTACCAGCACTGATTTCTGGTGCATGCATTGCACACACTGTTAACTAACTACAGGCCTGACTGTGCTCTTGCTAGTAATAACTTTAAAAAAAGTTAATAGAAATGTCATTGTTTCTAAATAACACATTAGAAATTGATTCTGTGCAGAAGTGTTAATAAATAATTGAGCTATTAAAAAAACAAGGTCCAAGCTAGGACAATAGTTTCTTCAGAGTGTTAGTTCTTTGGGGGTAGAAACAGTCTTTTTGTTCTGTGTTTGTACAGCACCTACCACACTAGAAATTAAAACAACAGAGAAGGGTGAAATATCAAGGAGCATCAGCACTCATAAAGGACAATGTTCCATTGTATCTTTGAGTAACAGCAACACAAGGACAGAACACCAAGTAAACATGTTTTGCCCCCTTTTCTATGAAAAAAAAATCACCCTGTGATCAAAAAAAAAAAAAAAAATCACAATCCTTTCTCTTCAACAACCGTGGGATAGGGTGGGTAACTGGCCAAGAAAAAAAATGAACCAATACTGTAGGCATGTTGCATCTTTTAAAGAGAAAGTTTACTTGTATGTCAGAAATGTAATATAAATAAGATCTTGACTACTGATGGATGGGACTGGGGAGCTAAACTTCTGAACTATGGCTAGTGGGTAAGCACCCAAATTCCTTTAGGTAGTGCTCCCCTGCAAAAAACAAATTAAATTGTAAGAAATTTTTGGTCAGACTTTCTTATTCCCCTTTTGTTGCTGCCCCGCAACCCCTTCCCCCTGAAATCCCCATATTTCTCTAAGAGCCTTGTAAGGCATTAATGTATCTATTATTTGGAAAACAAACGAACAACAAAAATACCAACAAATTTTATTTAAAACACAGTCTGAGATAAGATGAGTCCTAGAGCAGAAGAAATCCATATCTGATTTTTCATTTACTCAAAGTTGGTGGCAAGCAGCTGCTGACTTTAAAAAAAAAAAAAAAAAAGATAAGAGCCTATGCAAGATAGCTCTGAAATATAGCTAAAAACGTAAGTATGCAAGACTAACAGATTACTTTTTGAAGTTTGCTTAAATTTTTTTCCATTTTACACTCCCACCCCGGAAAGTTTTTTTTGCCTCTTCCTTTGTCGTTGAAATAATTTCTTTTTCTTTTTCAAATTGACTTTTAGCTGTGGTTTCACCAACTCTATTTCCAATGGTTTTTCCTCTGCTGGAGTTTCAAAGACAGTTTCAGTAGGATCTTCTGGAATAATTGTCTTTTCTTCTTTTTTCCTAAGTTTCTGCAGGTCCTTCACTTGCTGTTTTTCTCTGAATTTAGCAGCTACAGCCAATCTTGTCATCCGCCGATGCTAACAAAACAAGAAAAGTAAGTTAATGCAGTTGCACTGAAAGGCAGAAAGACTCATCTAACAAGGTGATACTGCAAAAAGTTCACATACGAGTTCACATTCTACAATACAAGTGGAGACAGAAAACAATCTTAAAAAGATCACCCTTCAACTGGCAAATTCCTCAGCATATTGCCATCTTCTCATTGAGAGATTAAACAACTCAGCATTATTAGTTTCATAAATCTGCTCAGTCCACATGCCAGTGATTATTTTATCCTAAAATTATAACCTATTAAGCGTGTTCATAGAATCATAGAAGATTAGGGTTGGAAGAGACCAAAGGAGGTCATCTAGTCCAACGCCCTGCTCAGAGCAGGACCAACACCAACAAAATCATTCCAGCCAGGGGTTTGTCAAGTCTGGCCTTAAAAACCTTTAAGGATGGAGATTCCACGCCCCCTCCAGGTAACCCATTCCAGTGCTTCACCACTCTTCTAGTGAAACAGTGTTTACTAATATCCAACCTAGACCGCCCCCACTGCGACTTGAGACCATTGCTCCTTGTTCTGTCATCTGCCACCACTGAAAACAGCCAAGCTCCATCCTCTTTGGAACCCCCCTTCAGGTAGTTGAAGGCTGCTATCAAATCCCTCCTCACTCTTCTCTTCTGCAGACTAAACAAGCCCAGTTCCCTCAGCCTCTCCTCGTAAGTCATGTGCCCCAGCCCCCTGATCATTTTCATTGCCCTCCGCTGGGCTCTCTAATTTGTCCACATCCTTTCTGTAGTGGGGGTCCCAAAATTGTATGCAAAATCCAGATAAGGCCTCACCAATACCAAATAGAGGGGAAAGATCATGTCCCTCGATCTGCTGGCAATGTTCCTGCTAATGCAGCCCACTATGCCATTAGCCTTCTTGGCAACAAGAGCACACTGCTGACTTATATCCAGCTTCTCATCTACTGTATTCCTCAGGTCCTTTTCTGCAGAACTGCTGCTTAGCCACTCAGTCCCTAGTCTGTAGCAGTGCATGGGCTTCTTCCGTCTTAAGTGCAGGACTCTGAACTTGTCCTTGTTGAACCTCAGATTTCTTTTGGCCCAATCCTTCAAATTTGTCTACGTCAATCTGGACCCTATCCCAACCCTTCAGCATATCTACCTCTCCCACCCACTTTAGTGTCATCTGCAAACTTGCTGAGGGTGCAGTCTATCCCATCATCCAGATCATTAATAAAGATGTTGAACAAAACTGGCCCCAGGACCAACCCTTGTGGCACTCCGCTGGATATTAGCTGCCAACTAGATATCGAGCCGTTGATCACTATCCGTTGAGCCCGACAATCTAGCCAGCTTTCTATCCACCTTATAGTCCATTCATCCAATCCATACTTTTTTTTAAACTTGCTGGCAAGAATACTGTGGGAGACTACCAAAAACTTTGCTAAAGTCAAGATATAGGTCACGTCCACTGCTTTCCCCATATCCACAGAGCCAGTTATCTCATCGTAGAAGGCAATCAGGTTGCTCAGGCATGACTTGCCCTTGGTGAATCCATGTTGACTGTTCCTGATCACCTCTCTCTCTTCCAAGTGCTTCAAAATGGTTTCCTTGAGGAACTTCTCAATGATTTTTCCAGGGACTGAGGTGAGGCTGACTGGTCTGTAGTTTCCTGTGTTCTCCTTCTTCCCTTTTTTAAAGATGGGCACTATATTTGCCTTTTTTCCAATCGTCCGGGACCTCCCCCAATCTCCATGAGTTTTCAAAGATAATGGCCAGTGGCTCTGTAATCATATCAGCCAATTCCCCCAGCACACTCAGATGCATTAGATCTGGACCCATGGACTTGTGCATGTCCAGCTTTTCTAAATAGTCCTTAACCTGTTCTTTCACCACTGACGGCTGCTCACCTCCTCTCCATACTGTGTTGCCACATTGAGGCCCCTGATCCTGCAAGCTGATCTCTTAGGAGCAGGGGTACACTCATATAGAACAGCTCGTGCAACCAAGGCCTTAGGAATTTGTTAAATGCAAGCAAAACCAAAGACAAGACTATTACCATGTTTGGGGACTGGTAATGTGGATTCTCATATAGAGTTGGTCCTCCAAAGCTGCCCTGGAAAATCTTTATGAGATTTAAAACAAAACGAGGTCCAATTTCTACAAGAGCTGCATCTTCTTCGATGATCTGTAATAAAATAGCAAACACCTTCATCTGAGATTCCTGTGCTGGAGTTATACATATACATTCTTTAAATATTTTACACAGATGAATTCACAGGTGTTCAAGCACAAAATCTAATGCAACTAATTTATGTTAAGCATGTGAAATGGTAGTTTTAAGTCCACTATAAAACATTTTGAAATCACCTTTTTGTATAAGTGGGGCTGATGTCAGCATATCCTGGTAATAGTTAAAGGTTTCCTTTCAATTTACTGGTTTCAGAGTAGGAGCCTTGTTAGTCTGTATTCGCAAAAAGAAAAGGAGTACTTGTGGCACCTTAGAGACTAACAAATGTATCTGAGCATAAGCTTTTGTGAGCTACAGCTCACTTCATCGAATGCATTCAGTAGCTCACGAAAGCTTATGCTCAGATAAATTTGTTAGTCTCTAAGGTGCCACAAGTACTCCTTTTCTTTTTTCAATTTACTGTATTTCATATATATCATACCATACATTTAGTGCAATCTTTAAAAAGTCAGTGGAAACAACCAACCTGATAGTTTCGAAACCAGATTCTGTTGTCTGTGATGGAGAACGTGAATACATGATCTACAAAAGGCTGGCTTTTGGGGTGATACTGTGGCGTACTAAAAATCTGTAACAAGACAAAAACAAATTTCTCATCTAAAATGATCAAGAGTCCAAAATACAAAGTTTAATTACCTTTGCATTCATCTTGTTTTACTATTTAACATCCTGATCCTGCAGAGACTTACGTATGTGAGTCGTTCCATTGACTTCAAGCACATGCTTAAGTCTTTGCAGGCTTAGTGTGTAAGTACGAAGACACACACAAGCAACTTGCAATATGTTTTAAGCCTGAAATATTAGCACAAAGATTGTAAGATGCAAGAAATCCCAAAACCAAGTTGGCACGTACTGACCTGAATAAATAACTCTTTTAACAGAGCATAGTGTGCCTCTTGATCAAACACCTAGAAGAGAAAAATACAATTTTATGAACACACACAAGGCAACAGCAGTATAGAGAAAAAGAAAATCAGATACTGCAGATCAAGCAATCTGAAATCCTGTACTTGCCGTATCAAAGGACAGAAGAGGCCGTGAGCCTCTCAGGCAGTTTCCAGTCATCTTCAGCTCTGCTAGGGTATGAACTACAATGATTTTGAACAGTTTTAGTATTTAAACATTTTTTCTAAGAAAAAATAAATAAATACAAGCAGAAGAAGTGACTTAATCTGAGAGCTCAACTTACTATTCTGTACTAAAAATTTGGCTGATGGTCCTTGAGGTGAATTTGAAAGCCTGAAACAAAAGACATCCATTAGTAATGGCAAGAAAAATAAATACTTTAGAATTCTATAGTAAATTTCAACCAGACTTTTTACTGTAGTAGTTTTAAAACTGGCTTTTGTTGTGTATAAATGGTAATTCATTTTAGATATTTTAATAAAAAATGGCTTAAGGTATAATCAGTAGACCTCAAATGATGAGGCTTCATAGAAAATAGTGTTTAATTTACACTTATTTTGCTGCTTTTAAAATTTTTAAATAGCATTTTTCTATATAAAGCCAGTCTCATTTACTCTTGCCACGACTGCCAAGACCTGAAGTATTCTATGGGAAGTTTGGCTTAAATTTCTGCAGCAATCCTGTAGGGAAGACTGGAAATTCTGTGGCAGCTCAGGTATACTCAAATATAAATGTATTTAAAAAAAAAAAAATAAAATCACTACACAAACGCCACAAGGAATAGTGGAACATTTCTCTTCTGGCAAGCAACAGCCAACAGAGGGAAAGCAAGTGCATGCTACCATATGAGCAAGTTTAACTGTACTTTTTAAAAATGTCACTCTTGAAATGTATGGATCACTAAAGGTGTAAATCTTCAAACTGTAGGATGTTTTAAATAGAGTTCTAGTTGGAATACAAGCAACTATGATTATAGAGGGAGATTTAATAAAGCATAATGTATTTTCTCACCACATGTAGAGATCCTGTTTCTTTTTGGCTTCAAAAAATATGCACTTATTGCAGTTTTTTATTTCACAAATCTATATAAAAAGAAGGCATATGACAAATTAGCTATTAACAAAGCTCTATGGATCTTTTCACAAACCTTCCAAATCTGTCTCAAGTATTTCTGTCCTAATATGAAAATATGCAAACGTCTTGCATTAGTAGTTAACACCTGGTGCCTGCAGAAAACTCAGTTTTAAGTAATAGCCACCTTGAAAGGCTTTTAAATTATTTTTACTCCCAGAAGACTACCAACACTCCAGTGGATGGGGCATTAGACTGTCAGGGCACCTAGGGTCTAGTCTCAGCTCTGCCACTGGCCCACCATGTGGCTTTCTTCAGGCAGATCTTTTGACCTATTTGTGCTTCAGGTTTCCCAACATAAAATGGGGGAAACACCCTCTTTTGTAAAGCACTTTATATTGGTAGATTGCAGAGTGATGGAACAAAATCCCCATATGCTCATATGCTCAGGGTTTAGCTGATCGTCATATTTGGGGTCGGGAAGGAATTTTCCTCCAGGGCAGATTGGAAAAGGCCCTGGAGGTTTTTTGCC
The DNA here is from genome assembly GCF_965140235.1 of Caretta caretta. Lineage (NCBI taxonomy): Eukaryota > Metazoa > Chordata > Testudines > Cheloniidae > Caretta > Caretta caretta. The sequence goes on along the minus strand of NC_134210.1, from coordinate 25,163,730 downwards.
TTCCTCTGTAGCATGGGGCATGGGTCACTTGCTGGAGGATTCTCTGCTCCTTGAAGTCTTTAAACTACGATTTGAGGACTCCAATAGCACAGATATAGGTGTGAGGTTTTTTGCAGGAGTGGTGGGTGAAATTCTGTGGCCTGCGTTGTGCAGGAGGTCAGACTAGATGATCATAATGGTCCCTTCTGACCTAAATATCTATGAAAAAAAATGCTTCTATTCTATATAGGTTCTTGTTCTTGAAATTAAGTTTCTCTTTATCAATAGAAAATTTCCTATTTCAAAATAAGAGGCCTCATTTAAAAAAAAAAAAAAAGAGTTCATGAACAGCAATCATTTTAATCCAGGAAGTTATTTAATACATTCCACCAGCAGCACGCCAGCATGCGGGGAGGAGATAAGGCCAGAATAGGCTTGCCAGCCTACCCTTCTTCTCCCTTCCCTCAACTAGAAAGGGTACCAGGGGACTAAAGCACAAAAGAAGCAATAGCAGTTCTTTCATTGGGGTAATGATTCAAAGGCACTAGCTCCCAAAAGTCTTTACTCCATCACAAAAGCCACAGACACTTGCAGTGTCTTCACTCTCTATCAGCTCATCTTTTCTCGTGGAAGTCTAAACTACTTTGATTCCTCTTTGGTTCATCTCCACTAATGGATCCACCCATATTGCCACTTAGTTCAATTCACTAGCTATACCACATGTACTCCTTATTGCCTCCTTCAGCCTTGCACAAAAAAGCACATCCCTACCACCAATTAAGTATTTTAAGATTGAAATTACATATGTTCTTGACAAAAACCAACCACAACGGTTTTTAATCTTTGTAACCTTGTCCTCCTTCCATCAGCCCTTTTCTTGTTTGTTTTCATCCTGTAATGTTTTTTATTCAAAGTCTTTGCAGCCATGGTATATTTACACCCAAGATACAGATATGCCACCCTAGGACTCTATTCTGTAAGCCTTTTGTGCACAGAACTTTTATTGATTTCAATAGGAGTTCTGCATACAGAGTGCTTTCAGGACCAGGTTCTTGTGTATGTCAGATCATGTCTAACAAAAGTGAGGACTAATGCATGATTATATCAATATTTTACTTACTAGTCTTCGTTTCAAAGAGTCAGAATTAAATACAGGAAAGTGAATGAACCTATTTTCTACCCAGAAGAATTACTCTAATTACTTCCTGTGGTTTAGCAAGTAACTCAAACAGCAGGACTTAGACTCTTTGTGCTGCATGAAGTAAACCAAAATTCTCTTTTATTTCAACATCACTTATCTGGCCCTCTTCTCGGTCTCACACAATTTCCAAAAAGCCAAAATATAAATATTAGTTTAGTCATGCCATTACCTCATTAATTACAAACAGCTTATCTTTACGGTCCATTTTAGTGTCTGTAAACAAAGAAAAAAGTACCACTGAGCAGTCTTGTATGCTTTTGTATATTACAAGGGACACCAGCCATTTAAAACAAAACAAAAACAAAAACGCTCCCACTTTTCTGAAAATTTCACCTACTTTTACGACAGAAAGACTAAGCATTTTCTCAATGTTTGTGTTTCTCAGCAGTTTGCATATAACTCATTTTCACTGTTGATATTATTTCATCTCTTACTCATTAATTGGGTTTCTGTTAACAACAGTTTTTGCACATACTAGCTTAAGGCCACAATCCAGCAAACACTGAAACATGTTGCATTATGCATGCAAGTAGTTTTTCTGAAGTCACAGGAATAGTGAAACAAAGCAAAGCACGAATTTGAGTGTTTGCAGAATGGAGGCCTAGTTTCCTAACAATCTTATTTAGAATCCAACAGTTATTCTGTGCAGCAATTGGGGTAAATAATGTCAACGACAGTGAGCCATATAAATTAAGAATTATGCACCACCTTCAAAAAGCAGGCTGTTGGAGGCAAGTGGTGTAATAAACTAGAATATCCCAAAACACTGACCAAGTTAGACACAAGCAGTACCTAGACCAGGGGTGGGCAAATTTTTTGGCCCAAGGGCCACATCGGATGAGAAACTGTATGGAGGGCTGGGTAGGGAAGCCTGTTCCCCCAAAACAGCCTGGCCCTGGCCCCCACCCCCTATCACTTCCTGCCTCCTGACTGTCCCCCTCACAACCCCTGACCCATCCAACCCCCCCTGCTCCTTGTCCTCTGACTGCCCCCTCCCGGGACCCTCTGCCCCAAACCTCCCCTCCCCGGGGATCCCACCCCCATCCAACCCCCCCTGCTCCCTGACTGCCCCAACCTATCCACACCCCCGCCCCTGACAGGCCCCCTGGGACTTCCATGCCCTATACAATTCCCACTGTTCCCCAACCCCTGACCGCCCCAGAACCTCCGCCCCATCCAACCGCCCCCTGTTCCCTGACTTCCCCCCGGGATCCTCTACTCAACCCCCACACTGCTGCATGCGCTGCCTGTGCAGCAGCGTAGCTGCGGGGGGAGAGGGAACAGCAGGGGAGGGGCTGAGGACAAGCCTCCCAGGCCAGGACGGGCCGTAGTCTGCCCACCTCTAACCTAGACCCTACCTGCTTTAGAGTGGGGCATCAACGTTCGCAAGTCTTGCATTAGATGTCTCGTTCTGAAGTTTATTCCTCTAGAAGAGAAAATAAGCACCCGCTCTTTGTTTTTCCATTTACCCTAAAAGAAACACAAAGTTAAGCTGAAAAAAAAATGTTTCTAATCTTAAACTTTTTAAGATCAAAGTTAATATTTAATCAATTAAGATATTTCAAATTTTTAAAAATCTGCATTTGTGCAGAAGTTTCCAATTAAAACAAAGTGCTGCCTTTTCAATAGGCTGCAGAAATTATATGTGCTTATGTGGATAACTCTGATCTTCCACACTTGAGTACTTAATTCCTACACAAAGGACCCTAATCAACTCAATGTTTTCAGTGCTAAACTATGGATATTTGAGGCTGCTCACATAAAAATTCCCCTCTTAGGCTGTGATAAACTTCATGTATCAGGGTGCACCTGCTTGCAGACAGGAGGGGTAAGAGGCCATGAAATCTATTTGTTTTCCCATTTAAACAATAACCATGAGGGTCAGGCATAATACAGGAATCTACACTGACAGAATACGCAACTTAATATAGCAAAATGACATTAAGTGCATAAAAGTTAAACTGCATATAGTGATAATACAGAAGTGTTTATCTTGTGTAGTTTTAAGGTGAAGGAAGAGTTAAGAACTTAGAGAGGAGTGCCGTGCGATTCACTCAAGAAAGTACTTTGAAAATCCCAGCCATTCAGTCCATTCCAGAGACAACAGCTGTTGCTTCTAAAATATTTTTATGATCTCTAGGAATAGTTGTCTCTGAAAGGGAGGAAATGGCAATATCCCCAGGGAAGTCATCCTAATCCTCCTTTTGAGTTAGCAACAGAATAGTGAGGGGCTTTGATTAAACTCCTCCCTCCCCTGGACATTGACAAATGGCTCTGCAGCAATCGGAGCTGTGCAGAAAGCCAATAATACTAGAAGCACAGCAGGTCATCTCAGTCACAAGAAAAGGCCGATCTGTTGCTTTCTCTACGAAGTGAACTGAGAGCCAGGGAGTTGTAAAGGAGCACAGGATAAAAGGGTCTGCTGCAAACAAATCCTCTGTTAATTCAGTACAGAAGGCCCAGGTAGCTTCTATGGACTATAGGATTTCCAATTTCAACATGCAAGTTATTTAAAAAAACTGAAAAACTGTCAAATGTACAACTTCTGAACCGTGTCATTTGGGATGCTCCCTAAATAAAATAGTCACTAAAACTAGCTATCAAGTCCTTGTGCAACACTTTATGATTTGTTTTAACTCTGATAATATTTTAGGATGTTAGTATTGCTATATTGCAATTGCATTATATGATCCAGGGCGGCCCTTCATGTGCCTAGATGTAGTATCTCCATGATATTAGTAACTAGGGTATTCAAGATATCTGGGCAGATCATAACAGTGCATCATAACCTTGCTTTGCACACCCATATGAAGAGTTCGGGTGACCACACAGAACGAGGCAGTACATGTCTCTGTGGAGGGGCTGCAACCAGCGATCTGCTCCCTTCCACGCCAAGCCCTGCAAGAATACCGAGGACTCAGAGGGAAGAGAGCTGCTTCTCTAATAAGAGGTCTCTAAATGGTCTGAGGCTAGAGAAGGGTGATCTCCGGCCCGTGGGGAGTTTCCCCTGAGGAGAGACAGCTTTCCCCCGCCTCACCCCAACAGTGCGGGCCCTCCCGCTCCCGCAGCGGGGATAGCGAGTAAGAAGGACCAGCCCAGAGCTCCTGCCCCAAAAGGGAGAATACAGCCTAGGCCGCCCCGGCCTCTTACCCTCCGCGCCGTACAGGGACCGGCGGAGACAGTCCGGGCCAGCCACATACCCCGGGGGGGATGGGGGGGGGGGACGACGGATACAGGCCTCGGGCAGGAGCCGGATCAGCCGCTGTTTTTACCTTAGAGATAGGAGCCGGGATGCTGTGCTCCTCCCTCTCCGCTCCCTGCGGGCTTGGCTTGGCCGGCGGCCCGGTCCCATTCGGAGCCCCTCTAGCTCGTTTCCTCGGCCGGGTCGCAGCACCTCCACGCTTCCTCTTGGCCGCCGCCATCTCGCTTGCACATGACCCTCACACCGGAAGCTGAGCTCCCTTTCTACAATCTTCCGCTCCTCTCTCTATGGTCCTGGCGGCCGGCGTGCCGCCCGGCTCCGGCGGGCCTCGTTGTACGACAGCCGTAAAGCAGGGGGCGAGCACCTAACTGCGCCGTAGGGAGGACTCGCGTCGCGTGTGACGGCGGTAGGCGGGGGCGGGCTCCCCGGGCGGACCCCCGACCCTTGCTGCAGCGCCCCGCCCGAGCCTGGGGTGAGGCTTCCCGCTCAGCTCTGCCCCTGGGCCGCCGGTTCCCCAGCGGGGGGGCTCAGGCGCTGGGGGGGCCCACGGGCCGTAGGTCTGTGTCCGTTGCTCAGTGCCTCGTGCAAAGGGGCCCGGAGTCCCGATCCCTCTAGCTCCGCGGCTCTCAACCCCAGGGCCGCGTGTGGCCCGGTCAGCGCACAGCTGTGACCCGTGTGGCAGCCTCCGGGCCCTGCAGGTAGTGTAGCCAGTGTGTGGCTGCGGGTGCTGCGCACGCTGGTCAGTAGGCTTGGTACCTCTGCTCTGGCTCTTGTCACCGCGGGCTGTAATACGCATCCGTGCTTGGGGAGCGTACTGAAGGCGAAAAACAGGGCACAGAGTTTGGCCCACGGAGCACCAACCTCGGTATGGTGGAGTCCCTGGGTGCGTGTGATGTAGACCTGCGCGAGATGTAATGGTTCTGCAGACTTTTAACTGATTTAATGCTAATGATCAGACACAACACGAGGTAGGAGTCACCTTGGTCCTGCATTGCAGCACAGCAGTGACGAGGAGGGGAACGCCGGGAATCCTGTTCGCCCCGCTGAGAGGCTGCTGAAGATTTGGGAGACGGAGGGGGGTGTTACGACCTCATCCCTGGAAGAATATGCATAAAACTAATACTGCACATGGAGAAACAAAAAATACAGTAGCACAAAAAAGAATGGTTTCAGAGGAACAGCCGTGTTAGTCTGTATTCGCAAAAAGAAAAGGAGTACTTGTGGCACCTTAGAGACTAACCAATTTATTTGAGCATGAGTAAGCTGTAGCTCACGAAAGCTCATGCTCAAATAAATTGGTTAGTCTCTAAGGTGCCACAAGTACTCCTTTTCTTTTTACAAAAAAGAATGAGTATAATGTCCAAAAGGAAGCAGCCGCTTTAACCTAGAGCTTTGTGAATGGAAGTGAAAGGCTTTCTGTTAAATTTAAATCAGAAGAATGGACTGTAAGGTGTGTTAATAGCACTAACTTATTTCTGCTCACAAAGTGGAGTACAGCCATTTTTTCTTATCAACAGCAGGAAAAAATTAGTGGTGAAATTAAAACTATCGTGCTTCTTCACGGTAATGTTCATCCTTTAAAGTAGGCATAGAAATAGAGATAGGAGGAGCTTTGCAGAGATTTTCACCATTGACTACCAAAAGATTTTGGGCAACGAACTGCCCTTCGTGTCATTAAAAATCTCCCCGACAGTGTCTGCTTGTATGACACCTATACATGTGCTCATAATGTCAGTCGTGCCCATCTGCTATTGAAAGTGAATTGTAAAGGAAAAATATGATTGTGGACTTTATTTCTTTATGAAGTGTGTATGAAAATGGAATCTTTCTGTTTTTGTTTGTTTACAATAGAAATACCAGATCTGACTTTTTTCCTGGATGACTGGAGAACTGGAGCAGGATAGGAGCATCGCACTACGCTGAAATCGCAGGTGACACTCAGCATTCTTCCCAGGGAGAAGACACCTGGGAATGGGAAAGCTGCAACTCAGCATTCCCACTAATGTGGGAAGTGTGTAGTCTTCCAAAGAGTCCTCCAGAAGACCAAGGCAAGTTGGGACCTGATCTTTGTCATGTAATAAAAAAGCCTATTAATCTGTACAGTATTTATCAGCCTAAAGCATCAATAAACCACGTGGATACAACTTCTGTATTAGTTTGTTTTGCAGTTTGCCTATAATATGATCCTGTACAAAAAGGGAGATGCTACTTAAAGCAGTAAAGATGTAAATATATTTCCTTGCAAGCTGGATAGAACGAGGGGAGAGTAGAAGGATGAAATATCAGCTATCTTTTCTTGCATTTTCAAAAACACAGGCCTCTACTTTGTGAGCTAAAGCTCAAATAGAGGGAAATTTGTGTGTGTGTGTGTGTGTGTTTGTGTATATATATATATATCTGTAAATAAAATGAACTGGTCTCATGGTCTATCCAGCAGGGGTCCGTGGTACACAGATATAGGAATATACTTGTGCATCTTGTTACTTTGCTATTTTAATAGTACTGGACCTCAACATCTCTCTCAGGTAGTAGAAATATCTATAATTTTTTTGGATTCTTTGTATATATTCCTGGTCTATTCATGAAATATTTAATTATACCAAAGCATTGCTGCCAGTACATCATCACAGCTTTGTGAAGCTTTTTTTCCCCCATGTTTCATCCATAAAGAGCAATTCACATTAACACAAGTATGTTGCCTCTTTTTAGGTTCTCTTTGAAACTACATCTTATACAGTCACAGGAAAGACGGGAGTGGTGAATGCAAACTAGATAATGCCCCTCTCCACTCAACCTGAAACTGGTGATGATCAGTATGTTTTAGTCGCCAGTCTCGACAATGTCAGAAACCTCTCAAATATCCTAAAAGCCATTCATTTTAAAGACCATGCAACATGTTTTGCAACTACAAATGGAATCAAGGTTACAGTGGAAAATGCAAAGTGTCTGCAGGCAAATGCCTTTATTCAGGTAAGGAGCCTAGCACATCATCAGACCATCAGTACATCTGTGATCAGTCTTTCACATGTTTAAAATAGCAGTTTTTCCCTTTCTCTTGCATTTGTCAATGGCTTTCCCAGTGGACATTATCCAGTCAAATAAAAAAACAAGATGAGACCAGTGGGTCCAAGGTGTTAGATATTTCAGTTCTAGGCTTTCAAAAGTGCAGATGTTGACAATATTCAGAAATGCTGGAGTTAAGTTCTTGATGTAGCAGAGAGGGAATTGTTTTTCTGTTTTATTGGTACTATAGCATGTGAGAGGATCACCATTATTTTCACACTGAGTCTTGTATAAGCACATAGTATGAAGTCACTGTGAGATATGAGAGCATTAAATGAGCCAGGGAAGTATTAGAGAGACTAGAAGTACCTAAGAATGGAAACCAAGTATGTGATGGAAGGACTGTTGGAGAGAGTAAGGAAGTGCATACAGTTTATCTTAGTGGATGGAGCGGAATTGTCAAAATCGTAGGCATAAGGTGGAGAATCTGACCCAGCGAGTGCCCTGCAATACTACTGGATATTAAAGTTAGAGATAGGGAAAGACCTTGTAGGTCATTCAGCGCATCCTCTGAGGCCAGTGTAGGATTGTTCACTATGGGTATATTCTCCACTGCTTTGTCTGATGTATTTATAGATGACTCATGATGATAAAGATCCCACCACTTCCCTAATGGAAGACAGTTCTACAGTTGAACAGAGCTCACTCTTGAGAAGCTTTTTACTAGTATTCAGCCTTATTTCCCTTTCCCTAATTCCATCCCATTACTTCCAGTTATACCCTCTTGCTTGACAGTAAACATTTCCTCTCCATTGTCAGTGAGAGAGTTCATTATTTTTCCTTTTGAAATATCTTGTTGATCATCTCTCAAAATAATAGTAGTAATAATTTGTTTTATACATCATCTTCCATTTCATGATCTCAAAGTGTTCTGCATTCAGATTCTATCCACTTTTTAGGGAGTTCAGGTTTGTGTCTTAGGTCATCAAGCAATTAGTGTGGTGAGCCCTACGGGACTGAGTTCACTCCCCTTAACATCCACCTCATTGCATCTCTCCTCACCTCTGAATATCACTGTAAATCATTTTTTTTCCAACATGTATTTAGTATGATTACCGTTGACCCTATGTTACCCTTTTCTGCTATCTCTAGTAATTTTTCATTTCATTGATTTCTCCCCCCCTAAAATAAAGTGGAGGGAGAATAAAAAACAAAATAAGAAAGGGAAAGAAGGGGGCAGAGAGAGAAAATTAGCCCCTTTCTCTAGTCTTATATTTTGACGTCCTTGTTTAGTTTTATTTCTTTAAACAAAACATGGTTTCTTAAAATTCAATGTGTTCCCTTCCACCTGCTGCTGTTTGCTTACTTGACTGTCTTTAGATTGTGAGCTCCTCAGGGCAGAAATTGTGCTGCCTTCTGTTTTTGGAAGCACTGATCACACTGGGTGTACTGGAAATAAATGAGAAGTCTTGGTTTTATTGAAGTTGCACAGCACACTAAACATTTGCTGATTGGTGGGGAGATCTTTATACTTTAACATTTATAGCTTCTTATTAAACCGTAAAAGGCCACTGCTCAAATATCATACTTATGTGGTTTTCTTTTTTCTAAATTATGTGTTAATTTTTAAAGGATCCTGACTATATGCTCTCATGTGCCACTTATTTGGCTCTTATTTTGTATCGTGTTGCGCTCTGAAGGTGAAAATTATGGATTTATAGAGATGATTGTTAAATCACTGCTACTGCAGAAAGGAAAACAAATGTATTTCTTCCATACACACTTTTTATCTTTTTTTGTTTGTTTTTACAGGCAGGGATATTTCAAGAATTTATTATACAGGAAGAGTCGGTGATGTTTCGAATCAATTTGGCTGTTCTTTTAGACTGCTTGACCATTTTTGGTACAAATTCTTTGGCAGGTATTGTGTGTGCATGTCCTGATCTGATGCCCTCAGTAATCATAAGCATGAAACCTGTGCTTCTAGCCACTTCTCAAAGTGGCTTCATGAAAGTGATCTTTCCCATACTAAGACACCCCCCGTGAAGAGCAGCTACCGTTGATTGATTAGGCCACATGCTAGCTTCTTCAGTTGCTGCAACTGTATGCTATGATAATTGCTTGAGTGACTGGGGGGTAGGTACTTAACTGAATGCAGACACTGTAACAGAAGAAGTGGCAGTGGACACAGTTATAAGTAAAGGAGCAGTGAAAGGTACCCAATGAGAAGTTTCGAGTTTGGAAGACAAAATGTGTTCATAAATAAGATTTGTAAGAGAAGTGGTAGAGGAATCTTGTGATTATACACAGATCTAGGAAATGTTAGGGCTTAGTCCTTGTCTATAACAACTGTAATAAGTCGACTCAAGATACGCTACTCAGAGTCGACGTAGCTTAGGTCGACTTGCCACGGTGTCTACAGCATGCTGTGTCGAGGGGAAACTGTCAACTTCCCTTACTCTTCTCGGAGAGGTGAAATACTAGAGTTGACTGGAGAGCGCTCTGCCATTGATTAAGCAGGTCTTCACTAGACCCACTAAATCGACACTGCTGCATTGATCTCAGCAGTGCTGATCTAGCTGTAAGTATAGACAACCCCATAGAGGGGCCAGTTGTTGCAAGTAGAAGGAAATCCATTTGTGGTGCAAGTTGGCTTTTATTTATCGAACCAACCACATACTTGGTGCTTATGGTCCTTTCTCTCTGTAGCTTTCAAACAGCTATTATAAAGATAGGTAAGCAGACAGGTTAAGTGACCCATTTTAAGCTCACCCTGTGAGTCAGTGACAGACTTTAGACAGGACCTCTGAAGCCCAGTCTTGTGATTAATCCATTAGACTTCAGCTATCCTAAACTGTTATAAAACATTCATATAAGTCGGTAATGGCTGTACACTCTTTCAAGGTACGGTAGAACCTCATAGTTACAAACTGATCAGTCAACCACACACACCTTATTTGGAACCGCAAGTATGCAATCAGGCAGCAGCAGCAGAGATGGGAAAAAAAGCAGCAAATACAGTACAGTACTGTGTTAAATATAAATTACTAAAATAATAAAGGGAACGCAGCATTTGTCTTCTGTATAGTAAAGGTTCAATGCTGTATCGAATCAGTGTTCAGTTATAAACTTTTGAAAGAACCATAACGTTTTGTTCATGGTTACAAACCGAGGTGTTCGTAACTGAGGTTCTACTGTACTTCTTTGGCCTGCATTACATTATAGCATCTGATCACCTCAAAAACAATTAATTGATCTTCACAACATTTCTAAGTATTATCCCCATTTTACAGATGGGGAACTGAAAGAGAGAGACTGTTACTTGTCCAAGTTTGCACAGGATGGCTGTGGGAGCTGGGAACTAAACCAAGATATCCTGAGTAGAATTCCAGTGCCTTAAGGACATGATTCTCCTTTCTCTAATCACATTCCTCAGTTAGTAAAAAGCCCCTTGCTTTTCGCCTTATGTCTTGGCGCCCATAAGGTATTTTGTATAGCCTCACATCTTGTTGTGTTGTTTGTATAATTCAGGATGCTCTGTATTATTTCATATGCAGTTAGTTTTCCAGTGGATCACTTAAAAAAATGCCTTTTTTTCCTCAACTGCTATTTCAAATTTAAATATTGCACTATTTACATGAACTGTGAATTATAATATTCCTTTGTCAAACATCCCGTTCTTATCTTTGATTTTACATATTAGAAGTTGAACTATCTTCCTGCTTGAAAATAGTTTTTCCAGATATGTTTTCTTAGGTGTTACTTATGAATTAGAATAGACTAGTCACACCTTTCTCAGACAATTCTGCCATTGCACATTTGTATGAACTCTAATATCCTGGCTATTCCTATCCTGGGCCTTTTTGAAAAGAGACTGTCCTAAATTATGTGACGATTTTGTGATTGAGACAGAATTCAGTAAAGGTCTGAGACTAGACTGAGCATCATAAACTAATTTAATCTGTGATCTAAGCATGGCTAGAATCCAGGTCTCCAAAGGTTACACCATCTAGCTCTTAGAGTGCTAATTTTTTCATCATTTCAGGTACTTCAACAGCGCTTCGAATGTGTTACCATGGTTATGGCTACCCCTTGACCCTATTTCTAGAAGAAGGAGGTGTGGTAACTGTATGTAAAATTAACACTGAAGAACCTGAAGAGACACTAGATTTTGATTTCTGCAGTACAAATGTGGTTAACAAAATTATCCTGCAGTCAGAAGGGTTACGAGAAGCATTTGGTGAATTAGATATGACCAGTGAGGTCCTGCAGATCACCATGTCTCCAGACAAGCCTTATTTCAGGTATCAGAAACTACATGTCCATTTCAAAGGTTCATGTTTAGCAACTTAGTTGTTCTTCGATGTTTGGAATTATTGTTGCTGCTTATTCAACATTGTGCAGATCTGCACCATATTTGTTTAAATGTGCCTTCTGTTATAATGGTTGCTGCATCACATATGAAGACTTTAATTATTCAGACACGATACCAGGCAACCGTTCATTCCTTATTTCGCAACATTCCAAAATTTTCAACCTGAGGCTTTTGGCAATAGAATACATCATCATTTTAAGGTTATGGGCCAGCCTTGGGGCCAGCTTCAGCCTTAGCATAAGCAGATACAACTCCTTTTATCTTGTATTTTGTAAACAAATTCCAGGATGTGTTTTGAATGCATTCATTTAGTATTTTTGGTTATGAAGAATTAAGTTCCAAGGTCTGCATGGCCTGGGTTGGGATGAAAAATCAGGACTTGTATGCTGTAGCTAGCACATAGGGGAACTCATGAGCTTTCCACATTCATGGCAGCTCCACAACTAGGTGCTGCAGAGCAGGTTTCTTTCAGTTTCTGGTGTGGCAGCAGATTGATTATTGTATGCCATTAGCACCTAGGGGTCACAGTCTTTCATTAGCGTAAGTCCGCTTTCTTTGAAACCACAGTCAGGTGCTATTAGGGGAACTCTGAGTTTGGAGTGCCACAAGATCTTACGCTTGTGATTCATTCATTAAATTAAATGCTGGCTGTGCTACCTCGTGTCTCATGAAGAGTCAGAAGTGTGTTGAAATCTTCTGCTTTGAGAATCGTCTTGATGTATAACATTACTTTGTTGTTTCCACTTTTCAAATTTGATAGCGCTAATATCAAATGCTTTGCTGAGTTGGTGCATGATGTCTTTTAGGTTATCCACCTTTGGCAATGCAGGAAGTGCTCATCTTGACTATCCCAAAGACTCTGATTTGATGGAAGCATTTCATTGCAACCAGACCCAGACAAACAGGTCAGTGATCAGGACAGTGACCGTAGTAGTCTGATGACACATTCTGACCAAGAAGCTGAAAAAGTGGTTTCGTCAGCTACTGAAATGCCTGACTTTCCCTAGAACAGAGTCGTATTTAAAAATTTCCCTTTGACAGAAGTTGTTCCTCTGGTTAAAAGTTCAGTAATAAGAATTAGAGTATAAAGTGCACACTGTTGATGCAGTAACAGGGGAAAGTACTGTAAAAGCACTACTGTGGTTGGCTATGTTGCTAATTGGTTTTGTCAGTTTTGGTCCATTACTTGAGAAGAAGGTTTCAGTCACTGTTACATTTTATATACTTTAAAATGGCTTTTCTTTACCTGCAGGTACAAGATCTCTTTGCTGAAACCATCTACGAAGGCACTAGCTTTATCTTGTAAAGTATCTATTCGGACAGATAATCGGGGGTTCCTTTCACTGCAGTATATGATTAGGAATGAAGATGGACAAATCTGTTTTGTGGAGTACTACTGTTGCCCTGATGAGGACATTACTGAATCAGAACTATAGCTGTATGATATGGACTGTGCATTTCATTTATGGACATTCAGAATGATAAAAATATTTCATTAAAAAACGTGAAAGTTACCAGATTGATAGCCCAGAAAATGGACACCCTGTTTATCCACAGAAAGGAGCAGAATAAGCAGCTACAATGAAGCTCCCCCCATATTACTTTGCAGATGTTTCTCACACTTGACCTGGATGGACCATCTGTAAAAGTGAAAAGGTAGCTTAATCGTTGGCCTCGGTGCTGAAGCTGAGAAAGGTGCTGTGATGTTGGTGGTTTTGTGATGTGCACACTTGTCCACTGCAAACTTGGAATGCTCACCAAACAGCCCCTTGAGTATTCTGTCACTATTGTCAGAATAATTGCAAACACAAGCAGTGCGGGAAATCTGAGACAGTAGCAGTATGTTAATCCACCAGTTTTTGGCCATGGTTTGCTCTGAGCATGGATGAAGCAATTACAGGTGGTGAATGTCTGAATGCTGGCTTGTGTTAGACAGTGGTTTGTTCAAATGATTTTAAAAAATAAAACTTTTTGTGAGACTACAAGTGGAGAGTGAAAATTGAAACTGACTTCTCAATAGCAGTAAATTGTGAAATTGCTCATCCTCAACTAGATTGAAGCCTGCTGTAACTTGAATTCCCTGGAATTTCATCAGGGATGATCTTGGCGCATTTTCCATAGCCATGTGCTTGTGTTGTACTGGTAAATTAGCATAGAACCCAACATAAATCACTTCAGTACTTGGGCCAGTGTCATTTTGATTTTAACTTCTTTTGAATTTTTTTAAAAAATTGACTAATACAACCCTTGCTATTGAAATTTGTTCTTTTATGTGTTCTCCCCAAACCCTTCCATTCACCACTGCCTTCCAGATCAAAAGCACTTATTTATTTCATTTTTAAGGAAAAAGAGCATTGGAGTATTTGTTTTGGAGAAGAAAAAATTCCAAAGAATTTTATTGATTTTTTTTTAATAAAATGAAACATTATAGCTTGTCACAATTGGGAAGCTAGTTGCCTTTAATGATAACAAACCTATACATATGTACCACATTAATATTTTGCTGCATTTAGAAATGCTTTTGTATTTTTTTAATAAAATAAAAGCAAAGTGAATGACTTGGTTCCTGGAAATAAAATGCTGTGATATAAAATTGACAGATTTTGCTAATTCCTAATCGCTATTTCAATTTCAGAGGAAAAAGAAAAGGAGTACTTGTGGCACCTTAGAGACTAACCACTGAATCAGGAAGAGTGCTAGATAGTGGTTCAAGATATGGTGGATTCATATAATATTGATAAGTAGACAGACTTTCAATAACTTGCATCCTGTGCACACTTACTGAAATTACTTCTCCATCTTTTCAACCTTTTTCAAAAAGGGAGGATCAGAGCCAGGGCACAAATTGGTAAGATCACCAGTGCAAGAGATGGTTTCTTGCACAAAGGCTTAACAGCCACTCATTTGAGGGAAGCTGGTACTTGCCTTCTGAAGGAATGAGTTAATATTGACAAGTGAACCCCCAGTACTTCCCTGTTCAGTTTTACAAGCCATGAATCCCAAGTTTCAGGATTAAAACACATTTCCAGCAGTAAATGGGCTGCACTGCAGTCAGAAGTTGCATTTGTTCTCTTCAGACGTAATCTGTCATAAACGTAGCTCACCTGTTCTGGACATTATCAACCCTGTCTGTGTGATAAATAGTCTGATATTTTGCAGTGTGAAGAATCTACTGTGTCTGACAAGACACAGCCACCTCAAATAATGCAACAGGATGAAGGCATGCTACCAGCTCAATGTCACATCAAAATAGAAAGATCAGAGTTGCAGCTAGAAACTCAAAGATCAGTGGGAGATCTCTGTAGCTCTGTTCAGGTAAGTTCTGTGTATATAGTTAATTTTTTATACCCTAGCAAGACCCAAAAGTGGCAGTCAACATCAGGCTCCTGTTGTTGTAGCAATTGTACAAAGAGGGTCCCTGCTCCACAGAATTTACAATCTAATGTGAAACAAGAATAGCGGAGAAGTGGGGAAAGAGGTTAAGGTTAATGGTAATAAGATCACATTGTGACTGACATCAACTGTCTGTTGCAGAACTCAGAAAGGCTATTAATGACAACTCTTCATCTAGTAGATACATTATTTATCCATTCAGAGCAATGGGAGTTTCCTGCAGCTCTGATATTTCTGTTTTGATACATCCTATCACAGACTGTGGGGTTTTTTTTTTTAAAAGCAGCCCTCTGGAATTTCATAAAAAAATATGATTTTGGAGCAGTGTTCGGTCTCTAGTTACTGCTTTGTCATTTTCATGTTTAATTTACATATTCAGATAAATGAATTTTAATTTAAGACCGTATTAGAAATCACTTCCTTTTTCCTAATAGAAAAGAAGTACTTGTGGCACCTTAGAGACTAACCAATTTATTTGAGCATAAGCTTTTGTGAGCTACAGCTCACTTCATCGGATGCATACTGTGGAAACTGCAGAAGACATTATATACACAGAGACCATGAAACAATACCTCCTCCCACTCCACTCTCCTGCTGGTAATAGCTTATCTAAAGTGATCACTCTCCTTACAATGTATATGATAATTAAGTTGGGCCATTTCCAGCACAAATCCAGGTTTTCTCACCCTCCGCCCTCGCACACACAAACTCACTCTCCTGCTGGTAATAGCTTATCCAAAGTGACCACTCTCCCTACAATGTGCATGATAATCAAGGTGGGCCATTTCCAGCACAAATCCAGGTTTTCTCACACACCCCCTCCCAACCCCATACACACACAAACTCACTCTCCTGCTGGTAACAGCCCATCTAAAGGGACCACTCTCCCCACAATATGCACGATAATCAAGGTGGGCCATTTCCAGCACAAATCCAGGTCTTCTCACCCCCTTCCCCCCCCACAAACTCACTCTCCTGCTGGTAATAGCTCATCCAAACTGACCACTCTCCTTACAATGTGTATGATAGTCAAGGTGGGCCATTTCCAGCATAAATCCAAGTTTAACCAGAATGTCTGAGTGGGGGAGGGTAGGAAAAAACAAGGGGAAATAGGCTACCTTGCATAATGACTTAGCCACTCCCAGTCTCTATTTAAGCCTAAATTAATAGTATCCAATTTGCAAATGAATTCCAATTCAGCAGTTTCTCGCTGGAGTCTGGATTTGAAGTTTTTTTGTTGTAAGATAGCGACCTTCATGTCTGTGATTGCGTGACCAGAGAGATTGAAGTGTTCTCCGACTGGTTTATGAATGTTATAATTCTTGACATTTGATTTGTGTCCATTTATTCCTTTATGTAGAGACTGTCCAGTTTGACCAATGTGCGTGGCAGAGGGGCATTGCTGGCACATGATGGCATATATCACATTGGTGGATGTGCAGGTGAACGAGCCTCTGATAGTGTGGCTGATGTTACTAGGCCCTGTGATGGTGTCCCCTGAATAGATATGTGGGCACAGTTGGCAACGGGCTTTGTTGCAAGGATAGGTTCCTGGGTTAGTGGTTCTGTTGTGTGGTATGTGGTTGCTGGTGAGTATTTGCTTCAGGTTGGGGGGCTGTCTGTAGGCAAGGACTGGCCTGTCTCCCAAGATTTGTGAGAGTGTTGGGTCATCCTTCAGGATAGGTTGTAGATCCTCAAAGAAACTGCGGAATCATCTGATCAACATCCTCTACAGCAAACAGGGAAAGATTAAGAATGAGCTCTCAAAAATGGATACTCTCATAAAAAACCAACCTTCCACACAAACTTCCTCGTGGCTGGAATTTACTAAAACTAGACAAGCCATTTACAACGCACACTTTGCTTCTCTACAAAAGAAAAAGGACACTAAACTTTCTAAACTACTACATGCTACAAGGGGCCACAGCAATGGTTCCCTCAACCCACCCAGCAATATTGTTAACCTATCCAACTATACTCTCAGCACAGCAGAAGCAGCTGTCCTATCTCGGGGCCTCTCCTTCTGCCCCTCCACCTGCACGAACATGATACAGTTCTGTGGTGACCTAGAATCCTATTTTCAACGTCTCCGACTCAAGGAATATTTCCAAAATACCTCTGAACAACATACTAATCCACAGAGGCCTCCCTACCAACATTACAAAAAGAAGGATTCTAGGTGGACTCCTCCTGAAGGTCGAAACAGCAGACTGGACTTCTACATAGAGTGCTTCCGCCGACGTGCACAGGCTGAAATTGTGGAAAAGCAGCATCACTTGCCCCATAAACTCAGCCGTGCAGAACACAATGCCATCCACAGCCTCAGAAACAACTCTGACATCATAATCAAAAAGGCTGACAAAGGAGGTGCTGTTGTCATCATGAATAGGTCGGAATATGAACAAGAGGCTGCTTGGCAGTTCTCCAACACCACTTTCTACAAGCCATTACCCTATGATCCCACTGAGAGTTACCAAAAGCAACTACAGCATTTGCTCAAGAAACTTCCTGAAAAAGCACAAGATCAAATCCGCACAGACACACCCCTGGAGCCCCGACCTGGGATATTCTATCTACTACCCAAGATCCATAAACCTGGAAATCCTGGGCGCCCCATCATCTCAGGCATTGGCACCCTGACAGCAGGATTGTCTGGCTATGTAGACTCCCTCCTCAGGCCCTACGCTACCAGCACTCCCAGCTACCTTTGAGACACCACTGACTTCCTGAGGAAACTACAATCCATCGGTGGTCTTCCTGATAACACCATCCTGGCCACTATGGATGTAGAAGCCCTCTACACCAACATTCCACACAAAGATGGACTACAAGCCGTCAAGAACACTATCCCCGATAATGTCACGGCTAGCCTGGTGGCTGAACTTTGTGACTTTGTCCTTACCCATAACTATTTTACATTTGGGGACAATGTATACCTTCAGATCAGCGGCACTGCTATGGGTACCCGCATGGCCTCACAGTATGCCAACATTTTTATGGCTGATTTAGAACAACGCTTCCTCAGCTCTCGTCCCCTAACTCCCCTACTCTACTTGCGCTATATTGATGACATCTTCATCATCTGGACCCATGGAAAAGAAGCCCTTGAGGAATTCCACCATGATTTCAACAATTTCCATCCCACCATCAACCTCAGCCTGGTCCAGTCCACACAAGAGATCCACTTCCTGGGCACTACAGTGCTAATAAACAATGGTCACATAAACACCACCCTATACCGGAAACCTACTGACCGCTATTCCTACCTACATGCCTCCAGCTTTCACCCTGACCACACCACACGATCCATCGTCTACAGCCAAGCTCTGCGATACAACCGCATTTGCTCCAACCCCTCAGACAGAGACAAACACCTACAAGATCTCTATCAAGCATTCTTACAACTACAATACCCACCTGTGGAAGTGAAGAAACAGATTGATAGAGCCAGAAGAGTTCCCAGAAGTCACCTACTACAGGACAGGCCTAACAAAGAAAATAACAGAACGCCATTAGCCGTCACCTTCAGCCCCCAACTAAAACCCCTCCAACGCATTATTAAGGATCTACAACCTATCCTGAAGGATGACCCAACACTCTCACAAATCTTGGGAGACAGGCCAGTCCTTGCCTACAGACAGCCCCCCAACCTGAAGCAAATACTCACCAACAACCACATACACAACAGAACCACTAACCCAGGAACCTATCCTTGCAACAAAGCCCGTTGCCAACTGTGCCCACATATCTATTCAGGGGACACCATCACAGGGCCTAGTAACATCAGCCACACTATCAGAGACTTGTTCACCTGCACATCCACCAATGTGATATATGCCATCATGTGCCAGCAATGCCCCACTGCCATGTACGTTGGTCAAACTGGACAGTCTCTACGTAAAAGAATAAATGGACACAAATCAAATGTCAAGAATTATAACATTCATAAACCAGTCGGAGAACACTTCAATCTCTCTGGTCACGCAATTACAGACATGAAGGTCGCTATCTTACAACAAAAAAACTTCAAATCCAGACTTCAGCGAGAAACTGCTGAATTGGAATTCATTTGCAAATTGGATACTATTAATTTAGGCTTAAATAGAGACTGGGAGTGGCTAAGTCATTATGCAAGGTAGCCTATTTCCCCTTGTTTTTTCCTACCCTCCCCCCCAAGACGTTCTGGTTAAACTTGGATTTGTGCTGGAAATGGCCCACCTTGATTATCATACACATTGTAAGGAGAGTGGTCAGTTTGGATGAGCTATTACCAGCAGGAGAGTGAGTTTGTGTGTGTGTGTGTGGGGGGGGGGGGGGTGAGAAGACCTGGATTTGTGCTGGAAATGGCCCACCTTGATTATCATACACATTGTAGGGAGAGTGGTCACTTTGGATAAGCTATTACCAGCAGGAGAGTGGGGTGGGAGAAGGTATTGTTTCATGGTCTGTGTGTATATGTCTTCTGCAGTTTCCGCTGTATGCATCCGATGAAGTGAGCTGTAGCTCACGAAAGCTTATGCTCAAATAAATTGGTTAGTCTCTAAGGTGCCACAAGTACTCCTTTTCTTTTTGCGAATACAGACTAACACGGCTGTTACTCTGAAACTTTTCCTAATAGTTTCCCCTTCAGCAAAGGAGAAAGATTAATATTCATCTGGAGACTTCAGTAACTAGGTGTATGATGCCTTGGAATGTGAAGTGCTGAATAGGTGCTAAGAATGACTTGCATCTAGTCCCATGTGACTAATGTAATGAAACAGAGTGCATGACTTACTAAATGTAACTTATTTCTGATTTGAATTACCTGGTGTTGTGTTCAAGGACATAGTTGTGGCTTAAGATTACTTTTGAATATAAGCCTTAAGGCCACTAAACATACTATTTTCATATGTAAATGTATAACAGTCTATCTGCTACCAACAGTGATCTTGGAAAGAAGACCCAAAGAAATTAAAACAATCTGTACAGTACTAGCAGCCAGTAATGAGTAAACAATCATTTGTAATTAAACAGTTCTATTAACATTCAGAACTGTTTGCATTATGTAGTGTTCTCTTTGCATCTTGGGGGCCTGGCCTATGCTAAGGTCTCTGTGCCATTACGGAGCACAGACCTCAGCTCTTCTAAATTAATACTGGAGGAGTCCACAAACATGGGGAAATCCTCTGGGGGAGGGAGGGGGGTTATGGTCTTTGTAACAACTGGCTAGTGGCTATTATGCTAATAAGATCACTGGAATGTAGTGCATGTTGGCCCCAATCCTTCTTGGCTCAGACATGCACCCATGCCTCAAGTTGAATCCTAGGTTTAATGATTAAGTTCCACAATGATAAAATGTGACTTATCTTTGGATCACATTTTCAAAAGTGCTTAAGACCCATTTTCAAA
This sequence comes from Caretta caretta, assembly GCF_965140235.1. NCBI lineage: Eukaryota > Metazoa > Chordata > Testudines > Cheloniidae > Caretta > Caretta caretta. The sequence continues at coordinate 25,143,189 of NC_134210.1, read as the reverse complement.
GTGGCTTAGGCTTCTAAATCATGATTATAACACTGTCTAACATTGAATGCATAGTTGTGGTCAGCACTATACTAGCAAACTCAACTCTTCATATCTGTGTTCTAAGATGAAGATTTTGTAGTGAAGGCAAAGCATTAAAGAGGAATTTCACATTAAAAGGAGGCATTCAGCCTTCTTAGCTGAAGTGCTAAAAGTAGACTAAATTTAACACACTAAATTTACTTTTTTGTGTGTGTTAGATTATAAAAAGGCCAGTGTACCAATAGCCCGGGGGAAAAATAATCCAATCTGTGTTTCTCCATTGGGTATATTCTGCGTTCATTCATAGAACCATAGAATATCAGGGTTGGAAGGGACCTCAGGAGGTCATCTAGTCCAACCCCCTGCTCAAAAGCAGGACCCATTCATCAAAGTACGATTAGAATGTCTTCAAAAGAAATATTTTTAAATATGTGTCACCGTGTATTCAAATATCTTTTCCAAAGGGAGTCCTGCATTCACAACTTTTGTAACTTATGCCCATTTTTTTAATACTCAGTAAAACATCTGATGTGCTACCGTTAGACCCAGACCTTCAAAATACAGTAAGAAAGAAAATGAAAGGAGAGTAGGAGGGGGAAGTTTACCTAGAAGGTTGATGCTTTTTCCTAAATTAAAGCAAACATTTACAGAACTTTCTGTTGAATTGATTATAACAACTACAACGTACTTGAGTTCTCCAATTAATCTTCCAGCTTAGTTTCTGGTTTCATCTGCTGTCACAATTGCTAAGGATCCAAGATTTTTGCCAACAGTATGATTTAGCACCATCTGTCTTTTCTACTTCACAAGTCTGTTCTCTTCATGGACAGTTGGAGACCTACAGTAGAGGAAACACATTTAGTTCATTTTATTTTTCTTGGCATTTTCCTATTCCTTTATTTGTAGACTACATATCCCTGAAAATTCTACTTACTGGACAAACAGGAGAATGTCAGCAGACCTGCCTTGTTATAAAATGAGACACTTAACTGCTCAGATTAGTTATACAAGTTATAGGCTTATCCATTTGTCTAGATCAGGGGTGGGCAAACTTTTTGGCCAGAGGGCCACATCTGGGTGGAGAAATTGCATGCAGGGCCATGAATGTAGGGCTCAGGGCAGGGGGTTGGGGTGCAGTGTGTGGCAGAGGGCTCAGGGCAGGGGCTTGGGGTGTAGGAGGGCTTTGGGTTGCGGGGTCTGGCCTGGCAGTTGCACACAGCAGGGCTAAGACAGGCTCCCTGCCTGCCCTGGCCCCGCGCAGCTCCCGGAAGCAGCGGCACCACGTCCCTGCAGCCCCTGGGGGTGGGGAAGCAGGGGACTCTGCACGCTGCCCTCGCATGCGGGTACCTCCCCCGAAGCTCCCAGTGGCTGCGGTTCCCCTTTCCTGGCCAATGGGAGCTCCGGGGGGCAGTGCCTGCAGACGAGGGCAGCGCACAGCCCTCTGCCCCACCCCTCCCCCAGGGGCTGCAGGGACATGGTGCCGGCCGCTTCCGGGAGTGGCGCGGGGCACGTGGTGCCACGGGGCACGTGGTGCCACGGGGATGGCCATGTAAAGTACTGGAGAAACTGAGACAATCAGTGTTTCCGTCAGGTTTTCCAAAGGTGACAGGGAATTGCTTTAACTCTCTCACTTATGGTCTCTCCCGTGCTGTTTAGGATGTAAATTCTGGAGGCAAGACTGCATTATCTCCTGTGCCTCAGAGGGATGAGTGCATTATTGGCACTTTGCTGATAACAAGGTTATGCTGCCATGGTTAAAGGCTCCCATCAAGTGAGTTTTTAGATCTATAGACAGTCACAGACTTTAAAGCTGATGGGCACGCCAGCCTCCTTTTATTTAGGGTAAATGGAAGAAGCAATTAAGCTCCTTCTACGGAGAAAGACAGCTAAAACAATAGACACCACCATCCAAGGCGAGAAAGGTCTGAGCAAGAATTAACTCAGGTAGAATAAAAGGGGCTTCCCTGAGACATTGAAAATGCAGGGGCTGAGACATTGATTGGCAGAGCATTGTGTTTGTCAGGAGGAGAAAGCCAGGAGGCAGTGAGAGAAGCAGTGTGAGGTTGGTCCTGAGAGGAAGCCAGGCGTGAACTATACAAAATGCTGGTTGAGAAGACCCATTTGGATTTCTGAACAAGGAAACTGCCTGCTGTCATTTATTTCTATCGTGTTCAGAGAAACAGGACTTTGTGTACATCCTTTGCAAATAAACAGGATTGCATGAAAGAAATATTGACACATCGATTTCTAACAGAAACAAGTGGGCTACTGAATACTGGTTAACATTTTGGCCAAGGGCCAACAAATAGTTAATACCACATAGCCTTCACTTTATTGTATTCCTGCTAGACACTCTGCCTGCCCGTTACTCTCTTCTTAATGGCTATTTGGTCCCTTCCACTCATGACTTTGTGCCTTGTGTCACACAGCCTATGCTTCTGTTTCCTGTGTACTAAGCACGCTTTAGCTCTCTTTAGATCTCTCCTTAAGAACCACTTCTTTTTCCCACCCGCTCTTTGTTTATCCTCTACAGTGTTATCTACTCCCACTCTTGGATGGACTGAAAACAAAGAATGACCTGCAACTAGTTTAAATTGTAAACTCTTTGTGGCAGGGACCTGTCTAAACTATGTCTTGTAAAGTACTCTACACAAGTAATTTCTGCAGCACAAGGTTTAGCAAGTATGTTTTACAGTTCAGGGGTTAAATCAATGAATGACACAAAAAAGGCTAATACAGAATATCATTCTAACTGAAATTGCTACAGTTTAAAGCTTAATTTTCACAGTTGCAGACCTAGTCTCTAATCCTTACATTAACTTCTAAAGGAGCAGCAGTCAATCAGGATGGGGATTTTATGGAGAATTAGCATAGAATTCAGTACAAATAAATGACCTATGAAATTTTAGAAACCTGTTTTGGCTGAGCAAATATCAGACGGTAACAACTTTCAGGCACTGCTAACCTGATTTAAATTAGAACCTACTAATTAAATGGCAAAAGACTCCATTGGTGCCATTGTTAATTGCATTGTATGAAATATCCAGGTGCCGATTCTGGCATCCACTCCATACCATCTATGCTGCTGTGGCCATATACAGTGACTTTACAGAAGCGAGGGGAAAACTCCCGCAGCACAGAAGCAGTGAGGTGTCAACATAAGCAGCCCTGTAACATATGGTGTGTAGGAGAGGGAGCAGCAATGCACTGAATGTTCTAGGGTAGCTGGACTACTGTACAATCCATTGGCAACTCTGGGCAGGTTGTGCTTACAGGCTGCTCTAACTTATGGTGGGGGGCTATTTTGCTGCCCGCCCCCAGTAGCCTAGAATCCAGATGGCACAAAGGTGTTCTAAAGCCATTTGGTTCCCTACTCCTGGGCTGTGCCTCTCCAGATCTGCAACACAGAGACCAAGCCCCCCATATCCCAGAAATCCCTATTTAATTTTGTTCATTATATTAAACAAGACTCAGTACTGCATATGGACATTTGTTACTAGCAAGCTGCTACATGCCTTGAGACAGGGACCACATCTTGACAATATGCAATATTACATTATAAAAAACAACGTTGATGAGATCACCTCTCTAATGCGTTCAGGAGCTCTTGCATCTCTTTCGGTTTCCTGTTGCGAGGTCCATAAACAGCTGTTTGAATCTGCAAACACTGTTTAGCATAAAATGAACGAGAAGCGATACACTGTATAACTCAACTTCAAAATCAACCAAGTTGCACAAATACTGATTATGCCTAGTTATCTACATATTAGCAAAGGAACTCCAGTGGTTCTCCCCAGCTGTGTGGTAGCAGTTGTCATGGCGGTTCATCAGCACTGTTAAATCCCGATAGATAGCCAATCCAGTATCCAGGGGTTCTGCAAGGGAGTAAGTATGCTACATAGTTGCTGGCCTGCTGTATCTTCAGTTACCTGCTGATTCTAAATCCCTTTGTGTGGACTTGGCACAGATGGCAGGTTGATGTAGGCAAATCTCATTACTAACATGAATAAGATCCTCACATCAGACTCCTTGAGAATCTATAGAGAAATAAAGCCTGATATCTCTAGCAGGATTTATAGTTTGGAAAATTAATTTACATTTTCAATCACTATGAGGCAGTAAATCCAAGAAAATCACTAGCAATGTAATTATAATTACCTTATTGAACAGCTGGTAAGCCTCTCTCATCTTTCCCTCTGCCAGGCAGATACTGCCCATGATATGGTAAGTTTCAGCTGCCTTCTCACTAAAATCACCATAGGTGTCTATGATGGACTTCAACGAATCTTTCAACAGCCTGTAGGCTTGCTACAGAGAAAAATGCAACATAACTTAGCACAAAAATATATTCATTTTTCGATCAGCATCTTTAAATGACTGACTGATGCATGTTTAACTCATTTGGAGTTTAACGCCGATGCTTTTTGGGATCTACAGCCATTCTCCAATGATATGGAACCCTTACAGAGTATAATTCTATGCACTGATCTTTAAGACTAATAGTTTAATTTCTACGAAACGGAAACTCAGGAAGTGTGGTATGGTGACCACCTGTCTCTACGAGACATCTGTTATTTGACATCTAATGTCCTGTGTCCCATGTCCAGTCAATGTAGGACATGTCCAGTATTTCAACAATAAGCATGTGACGGGTCATACACTATGATGTCAATGTAAATGCTATTTTGCATTATGTACCACAAAAAACATTGGAGGATGCTGTAGCTTAAAAATAATCTTAGGGCAAAATTTTCTGAAGTGCCTAGGCGCTTCTGAAAATATTACCTTTTGTCCCCTACTTTTAATTGAGCTGTCCTTTAGGGTGCTTACTTTTTAAGAATATAGGGAGAGTAAAGTTGTATAAAAACCTCTTCTGTCCATCAAATATTGCTTATAGAGGAATCAGAACACGTAGAAACAGGATCTTCATCAAAAATGGGAGAAATCAGGGGTGAAATCCTGGCCTCACTGAAGTCAATAGCATGGATTCTGGGCTGTACTGCCTGCACATTGATTTCAGTGGGACCAGTATCTTACCCCTGTATACCTACTGTTATACTGGAAAGTGTTAATGGCTGCCATCAAGTGTGTCTTTGAGCTATAGGTAATCACAGATCTTGTTAAAGCTGATGGGTGCTGTCAGGCTCCTTTATGGAATATGCTAGCTGGAGGTAGTAGAAGCTACCACCCGAGGCACTAGGCCGTATGCAAGGAGAAGATGAAGCTAAGCCATGTGGGCAGAGGGGTTTTCCTGGGAGCTGATTACAAATGTAGGCATTGGAGGCATTGACTAATTGCAGCTGGTGTGTCTGTGTGAAAGCAAGAGAAAGCCAGCACACAGCGAGGGAAGTGGGTGTAAGCACGGCCCTGAGAGGGATTTGAGACAGACCTTCTTGGGGCACAGAACTGACTGAAAAGGCAGGCATGGAAATTGTGAGCAAGGAAACTGCTGTTTTCTCCTACTGTGTTCAGGGAAATAAGACTTTGGTGCAATCCTGTTTATTTACAAAGGAATACGTAACTCATATAATCAATTTCTCCTCCTAATGGAAACAGCCTGGCAAGGCCCCGAACATTGACTAAGTGCTCAGGCAACACTTAACATGCACTGTTAGGTATATTATTAATAAGATGACCTAGAACTATAGGATGTCCGTACTTTCTCCTCTTGCCTTTAATAGGAGTTTTCTCACTGAGTTGAGTGGGAGCAGGATCGTTATCTCCTGAGGACTTTGACATTGCCAAGCAAGTGAGATGATACATGGCTATGCCAAGCTGCATGAAGATTCCATGTTAGGCAGTGCGGCTATTTGTTTGCTCTTTAGCTCCCCCTTGCCCACACAGACAGAATGACAGAGAGCCATGGATTCTGGGCTGTACTGCCAGTGCGAAGTTGCCTTACAGTCCATGAAGGATCCAGTAGGGGGATCCTCCAGGCGCACAGTGCTGGTGAAGTGGCTCCTATGTTACCCTGCCTTCCTGTGGTAGGTGTAGAAGGGGCAGCCAGCCTACTCCTGCAAACCGCTCATCCCTGGCTGCCATAACATCCCCTTGGAGCTGATGGCACCAGACAGCAATTAAAGGAGGTGTGTTTTTTCTGACACACGCCTGCACATACACATTCTAGATGGCTGCAAGCACTAAGGCATGCAAGTAAGCTTGTAAGCTAGGATTTGGTGTTACCTGGTTTTTCCCTACATGTACAAGCCATTTACTGAATTCCTCAATGGCAGAAAGTGTCAGGGAATCCTTTGCACCCAGTGCTGCCTGATATGCAACCAGACTCTCTGTAAAATACATTTCAGCCGCCCCTAGAAATAAGCACAGTAATTATTACTGACCGACTGGACCCCTTTTAGAACAGGACATCTCAGCTCCAACCCAGGTAACAATCCCATACAAATAGTGGATTTTATTAGTAATTTAACTAGGTGGATATAAAAAAACTGTATCTAGTTTCCCTAAATGCAGAGGGCTAAATTTTGACCCTACTTACATCCCAAGCAACCTCATTGAAGTCTGAAGTTATTTTAATAAGAAAAGGTTAAACAAAATAGTTTTAGTGCACATGAAAACCTACTAGACTGAAGTCTAATTTACCTACAGAACAGGCAAAGCACAGCAGTGTGTGTATGGGCTTCACCACACTGCCCTGCCAGTGGGTCTCAACCTTCCCTTGGAGAGACCACCTGTAAGGGTAACTCAGTTTCCATGGGCATTTGCTCCTGGGACTTTCTGCTGAGACTGCTCTCGAAGGTATTGGGTGGAATGGTAATGCTTGTGCTAGGGACATCTGTTCACTGGGGTCTGGACTCAGACCAGTAAACTCACTTTATGTAGTCTAAAGACCCATGAGTTTCCCATCTCTAGAATGGGGATAATGATGTAAAGGTCTTTGAGCTCTACTGATGAAAAGTACTATACAAAAGCTAGGTCTTTTGATTATTACCTAGCTATAGTAGCATATGAACTGCAAACCTAGATGAGAACTACAACTGTCTAAATGACCACTATCTCCTATAACAAACATTTCTGTTTTTTTTTTAAACTAGGAAAAAAATGGCAAAAAAATTGGCTAATGCAGAGTTGAGGTTGCATGGTGATAGCTCATGCCCTTCCAGAACATTGAATTCAGCAAAACTCAAACTTCTGAAAACCAGGAAATATAGTTAAGGTAGACACTCATGTAACCTTAACTCTGCCCTCTGAGTGATGCCCCACAACACCTATACAAACACAGACTCCCACTCTGCCCCTTTACATAATGGGCAGGTGCTTCCCGCCCTCGCCCTACACTCAAACACTGAGCCTGCTCCCCTGACAAAATACCACACTTGTAAAATTGAACAGCCACTTCATAGCCTTTTACAACACCTTCACACTTGCACACAGGATACCAACTAAACCTGTACTTTCCCCTACCCATCATTACATCCACAGATTGCTGTCATAGCCCATCTCACTACTAACAATACCCATGGCAAGAAGACCCCAGTGCCCTGCTACTGACACAAACTACACAATTCTGTGTTGAAATGATGCAGACTGAAATTTCAAGGTACACACGCACCTCTTTCCATTGAGCTCTGCTGATGACAAACACTATATAAAAGCAAAGTCTTATACTACTGTGGCTAGGTAATACTTAAATCAACTGCAAATCTAGGTGAGAACGTAGGTAGGGACTCAGATACAGATCTCATGATATCACAAATACAGCTCTCCGAAGCTGCTCCAAAATATGCCTCCACCGTTCAAATACAACTACATTTAGCAGAAAGGGAATGCAGCTGGAGTGCATGCGGATAATTCCCAGTGGCTACTGCCAGCACAGTTAAGGTAAAATCTGGACCTGAATCAGGATTTGAATGTAGGTGCAAAGCAAAACCTACACACTTAAGGTAAATGCCAGTGCAACCTTAGCTTGGTATTTCCTGGTTTGAGTTTTGCTGACATTCTGGAAGGGCACCTGATAACCTTAATTCTGCATTAACGAAGTTTTTTGTCATTTAATAAAGCTCTACAGATGCACAGCAAATGTCCATTACTGCATTCCTTACATTCAAAATTCCCACTGAAGTCAATGGAAATGAATTATAATCAATGGCAACTCCCATTAAGGACAGCAGAAAAGGGCATTCACACTGAAAAAAAATATCCAGCAATCCAGGGAATATTGAACACCTGAACTTCCAGGTGCTATTACCTAGAAAATAGTACTTCATCTTCTGCTACATGCAATGGTCCAGATTCTGCTTTGAGACACCTGTGCAACCTCCACTGGCTTCAGTGGGGCTTACATGGGTAAACTGTGGGCAGAACTTGTCCCACTGCAGGTGGAGTGAAGTGCCAGTTCCAGGCAATGATCCCACAAACTTCAAGTGTTGAATATTCCATAGGTCAGCTCATTTTTACTAGTGTGTATATTCCTAAATAGGCTGTGTACATTTTTAGAATCTTCTGGCTCATCTGCCTGTTATAGCGTTACATTAGGCCCTAGAAGGATCATAATTCTGGTACAGTAAACCTCTTCCTTACTCACCAACATGCTGCTGGTCTCCAGTTGCAGCATAAGCTTTGCCCAGCAACAAGCCCATCTGAGCAGCTTCAACACTAAGTTGCTTGTACAAAGCCACGCAAATGGAATGAGCCTAACAAAGATGGAGATTATTTATGCTAAATAAACACTGCATACAAGAACAATAAATAGACTGTCTACAAAGACGGGTATTTTCATAGACAACACCACCTTTGTTGAGTTAGCCACAGGTGCAGAAACAAGGCAACACTCTGGAACAGGAAAATTTCATCAAACAAAGCAGTGTAACTCACAATATTTGAACCAGGACTCAGCATCTCTTTTCCTCAGATTGTGCCTCTCCCCCAAGGAGCACATATTTAAATAAATAAATCTTTATTATTATTAGAGAGAAGTGGAAGCTTCCAACCCACCAGAAGTTAGAGCTATTTGTACCCAGGGTTTTGCTTTGCACCTACATTAAAATTCTGATTCAGGTCCAGATTTAGATTTTAAACATACACAAGTTGGTGGTGTTTGAAGCTGGGTGTCTGGTTTGGATCTGTTTCTAATTTTTATCCTTTGGATCTGTAAAGGTGGGGGTGGTTTATTTAACCAGTGTTAAGTAGTTTAGCATGGTTTCAAAGCAAGCAGCCACTGTTTTGCCTTATGCAGCAGGCAGTGTAAGTCAAGTTCTTCAGTCTTCAGACCCCACAGAGTGTGAGGATCAAAATTCTGCAGAAAGTTGCCATGTGACAATGGTAAAGAATCACAGAAAGAGTCACTTTCTTCTAATTTCATAGAAGGAGCTTTATTAGAATAGGAGAAACTGTATTATCCCTAGTTCTCTCTTTCTCAGGGCTTGTCTTCACTGCAGAGTTAATTTGAGTGTTGCCTCTAACTTGGGTACCGTCCATACATTAAAAACCCTTAACACCAGTGTAGTAGTGTTTTTAACTCAAATTGGCTGGCCCAATGGGGAATAGAGGCTATACCTCAAATTAGCACAACTTGTCAGCAGCTAACACAATCACTCTGTGCAGGTCCAGTGTTTATTGTTTTCCCCAGTGTGGCCATTCTCACTTGAGGTAGGCTAACTCAGAAGGAGTTAATTTTCATGTAGATAGAGAAATATGCCCCTCTGGCTGAAACCTTGAGAGCTAAGAGTTACCAGGTCCAGACACATGCACTGATTGTTGGAGCCTTAGGCGCATGGGATCCCAGTAATGAGTGAGTGCTGAGAGAATGCGGAATTGGTCAATGCTACGTTCGGCTGATGTGGCAACTCAGGGTGTCGGATGCCATCAGGTGGTCAAGGAACATCTACATAGAACGCATCACTGGACATCGGCAATACCAGAAGGGATGAGCTGGAGTGCCGATGAGAAGTGCAGTCAGAAAAGTAACAAATACTTTCCTTATGGAGTGTATTTTCTAAATGGACAACCAACCTAATTCTCAATTACTGAGGGACAATCTCCACTCATTGATATATTTTGCTTTCCACAACCAAATCTCTGTACAACTTTTCATGAGTGATGTACCCAAGTATTTGGATTCTAATATCTAAACTATATTGTTAAATCTATTCACCTAAATTTGGATTATTGCTGATTATGTGCTCTATGTATCATATGACTTTTAAAAAACTAACTTTCTATTTGTGGTTTCAGAGTAGCAGCCGGGTTAGTCTATATCCGCAAAAAGAAAAGGAGTACTAGTGGCACCTAAGAGACTAACAAATTTAGTTGAGCATCCGATGAAGTAAGCTGTAGCTCACAAAAGCTTATGCTTAAATAAATTTGTTAGTCTCTAAGGTGCCACAAGTACTCCTTTCCTTTTTATATTTGTGGATATTCTAAACACTATACCCAGATGTACAGACACTCTTTTCCCAACCTATGTATTATGTAATTATTTTTAACATTAGCTTTAATAACATTTAGGTTAACTCTGCAGGGAAGACTCAGCCTTACTGTGGAGCTGAAGCTTGGGACTTTCCTCATGACTCCCTGGTACATATTTTATATACTCCTTCTCACAGGAACTGAGGCAGAGCAGCAGATGGCAGTGCAACACACAGCTGATTGCTGCTTGCAGCCAGGGTAACCTTAGACTAGCTGAACTACCTCGCTTGGGAAAAAGAGTAGTGGGAAAAAGTTGGATCTATCCAGAGTGACTGGGAACAAGGGTCCGTCAGGTGGAAAACATCTTTGGTGAATTAGCTCTAATTCAACTCTGGATGCAATTTTTAAACTGTGCTATGAGGATTTCTCAGAGGAACCATGTTCTCTTCTGTTCTGTTCAGGTTCTTATGCTGCTCCCATCATTGTCATGTCTGAGTGCTCTAACCCTGCTAACAATGTTTAGCACATATGATTAATGAGCAACATCTCTTATGAAGAATATCATTTAAAATACAGTTCTACTCAAAGTGACTTGGCAAAAATTGCCCCTTCTTATTCAGACCATGTGTCTGTGACTATTCAGAGTCACATCTGCTGACTTTAGTGACAAAATATTCCTTTCAGAGCCCACATAGCAATGGGAAACCAAGCTGGGTTCAAGTCACTGTGCATCATCACCAGAATTGTTTACTAAGCAGCAATTACAGGGCAAATCAGTGACATCTGTACAAACCCACTGACTGTTCTAAGGTTGAACAAGTGTCTCTGTGGACATGATTTCGCATGCAGCATCTTTATTACAGGTGCTGCCCCAGGAGATCCCAGGCTGGGTTCACAGAGCTGGCAGTTAGGGGAAAATCTTTTTTTAATTGTAAACTGAGCACAGTTTGATAAGAAAATAATTGAGACACAAACAGGACGCATGTATGGGAATTTTAGAGAGTCATTTTTTAGAGTAGAACTCTCTAAAGAAATTCCAAGAACAGTTTCTGTAACAATTTGAACATCACTAACTATATATGTTAGTAAAGCTCTTTTAATAAGCACTCAAATTATTTGCTAATGTGGACAGGAATTTCATTAACAAGATTGGGGTAAAATTCACAATTGGGATAAGTGGGTATAACTCCACTGACGTTAATGAAATCTTGCCTGCTTATGTCAGCAATGAGTTTCCTAGTTGCCAATTGTAAGGGGAAAAGTGGCTATTATGGTTCCCTATACCGTGTTCACATCATTGGCTAAGTTTCCTGTTAGGGTTCTTCAGCAGATCCTTGCTAAAGTTAATATCAAACAAATTAGTTAACTTCAATCATAGCAACTAAGAGCTGTGATTTTTAGTGAGTCCTGCTGCTCTAAAAAGATTTATGAGACTTCTTACCTGTAATAAATACGCTATGGCTCTTCCATGGTTTTTCTTCAGTTGTTCACTCTGGGCAATTTTCTGATAAAGATTTATCAGTTCTGGAGCCGTATCGCCTTCAGTTAAAATTACTACATCAACAGCTTTTTCAAAATAACCCGCGGCAAAGTCAAACTTGTTTTGCTGCAAACACGTCCTGAAAGAAAGTGGTGAAAGTTAGGTTCTCTAGTAAAAAGACTATTGTCCATATCAGTGGATGCATGAGACAGGCTCAGAGGCCCTCATCCTGTTTTCCTTGCACACACAAAACTCCCAGGGAAGTCTTTTACCCTTGTACTAATCCATTTTCTGTTACAAAAGAAATAGTAAGGTACCATTTACATAAAAGCCCAAGCACGTGCCCACACACATGGCATTCATTTTGTTTTTTGTGTTTACCTGCCCAATGCAATGACTAAATCTTTCTTAGATATTTTTAATCCCATGATTACTCTCCCATCCAGTTCTTGAAGTTCTTCCATGAGTCTCTCTGCCTTCCGCAGACTGAGATAGGATTCTTTGCCAGTGGAACAGTCAAGGAAAACCACCAAAAATACATGCTAGTAAACAAAGAAAACCATGTAGGTAGAAACTAACCGGAAAAGAACAAGTTGTGCAGGTGTTAGCTTCCAGAACTGTCTTTGCAATATAATCAATACCATTCTGAAGCATATTGTTTTGGATATCCTGACACTCACTTATAGGTAGCTTTGAGTGCGGATGGGAACTCTCAGTTACAGGATGTAGTAAATTACATTATTCATAAAAATCCATTGCTGTCTCCACTTAGAAAGATCTGCAAATGTAGATGGTGTTCTCCAAAACATAGGGGCTGGCCATATTCCATCCTGAAGCATTTACAATTAAAGAGAGAATGAACAAGACAAGATGACAGGGTTTAGAGAGAGCTTGAATATGAAGGAAGGTGGGGAAGCACAAAATGGTTTAAAATTCTTTGCATTGACTTTTCATCTGGGCTTCATGTAGGATTTTTGGCTTGGTGAAGCCTTCCAATGAAATTTCACCACTGTAGAAATCCTAATTTATATAACTTTCTGGAACAAAGCTTCAAAGAGAAATAAAATTATCAGGAACTGAGCACAGCCCTAACATGTAACAACAAAATAAGATTGGTGGGTAAAAGTGTGTAGTGGATGTGCAGAACTGGGAGCCAGTTATCAGATTTTTTTAAGGCCAGAATGGACCATTAAAAAAAAAAAATCTAGTATGACCTCCTGTATAGCACTGGACACAGAATTTCATCCAGTTACTCCTATATTGATCCCAATAACTTGTGTTTGACTGAAACCTATCTTTCAGAAAGACATCCACTCTCAATCTGAAGACTTCAAGTGACAGAATCCACCACCTCTTGTGGTAGTTTGTTCCAATGGTTAATCACCCTGATGGTTAAAAATGTGCCATATTTCTAGTTCCAAGCTTGGCTCTGACATCAACCCCCTCTGTAGTCTCAAGAAAGTCATTTAACCTCTTTGGCCTTGATTTCCCCCCCCTGAAATAAGAACACTTGCCCACCTGTCTCACAGGTATGTTCTACCACTTGATTAATTAGTTATTGTATGGAGCACTTGGGAGAGGAAAAACACTATATGATAAGTACTAATGATTATTATATATTTAATAAACATTCTGTATTAGGCATTTTAATAATTAAGTAGTATTGTCAGATGTAAGGATATTTGTTTTGTGCCAGATGTGCTACGCCCAAGGTATAGTAGATAGTCACAAGAGTTCCTAATATTTCTCTTTTGTCCTCTGGAGGCGTACGAATCCCTGTCAGCATGATACGTTTGGCTGATTCAGCATGCTCTATGGCCTGTGCAGGAAGACCTAGGAGAAGACAATGAATGAGCTTGCTAACAAAAACATCATCAGCAACTTCAAACTGAAAATAAGACCTGAACTATGAGATTCTCTGAAGAGATTCAGTTTAGACAAGGATGAAACTCTAGCTCTACTAAAGCCAAAAGGAAGCTGTGCCATTAACTTTATGAGGTCCAGGATTTCATACCAGATGTATAGGAAAACAATTAGGAGAATTTTAGGGTGGAAAATAATCTCTTAAAGATATTTAACAGATATAATCAATAGCCTTCAGAACAATTATGCAGATGACGATGTTACATGTAGGGAAAACAGGCAGATGAAGGGACCCAGCAGAGTCACAGATGGTACAACATTCCCCAGGTGAAACACCTTTTAAGAGAGTAAGCTTCTGTTTAATCCTTAGTCCTAATGCATCCCTCTTCCCACGCACCATACAATGAAGACAGGTATGTCCAAACCAGCACAGCCCCTTCTCTCCCCTTGGGATGGGTGCAGGACCTTCAGGCAGAAAACAACTGCCTGTTATATATAAAATTATGCAGCAGCCAGGAAAGCAAAGTAGTTTTGAGGATAGTATTTGCATATAGCAGTTTCCAGATTCCATTTCTGTGGGACTGTGGTTTATAAAGTGCCATATTCAAGTCTGGGAAAACACATCAATATACCCAAAAGCAAATCCTCAGCTGAGCTGGAAACAGTTGACCATAGTCCCATTTCAGGGATCTTTGCCACCAATTTTCTCTTTCCACATATCTTCTTTTTCACCACCAGCAAAGGAGAGTAACCAGGATAAAATAGATCCATTGCAAGATGGCTTTCTCTACTCCTTCACAGACTTTTCTTTTGACTACTTATCTCTATAGCGAGCACACATAGGCCCAGGTTTTTAAAGATATTTACATGTTGCTGTGCTCAGTGTGACATTGGCTCCTAAATCCCTTTTGAAAATTAGATCTAGGCTCCTAAATGAGTTAATCATTGCAATGCTGAGCTCAGCAATGCCTAAATACCTTTAAAAATCTGGGTCATAGTGCTTTATACAGGCAATGCATAGAAACATAGAAATAGAAGAATTCCTATCCTGGGTCAGACCAGTGGTTCATCTAGGACCATATCAGCTGCTTTAGAGAAAGATTAAAACTTCTAAAGTAAACAATTATGAATCAACCTGGACATAGGAGAAATTTCTTCCTAAACTCGATCAATTAGTGGCTGGCTTATGACTGTACAAAGATTATTTTAAAAGTTAACGGTAGTGTAATTGGGGACAGTCTCATTATCCATACAAATATCTAATCCTTTTTTTGATTCCCACTAAACTCTTGCCTTCTATTATATCGGGTGGCAATGAGTTCCACAGCTTAATTATGTTATGTAAAAAGTGTTTTCTTGCCTCAGTTTAAATTTTGTTGCTTTTCAATTTCATTGAAAATGAAAATGTCCCCTAGTTTTGGTTTTCGGAGAAGGAACTACTTCTATTTCTATTATCTCCTTTTTCAGATGGGGTGACCAGTACTGAACACAGTATTCCAGGTGAAGGCATATAATTGATTTATATAGTATTGAAATTATGGATTTATAGATTTTTAAAGCCAGAAGGGACCATCATGATAATCTAGTTTGACCTCCTACACAACTCAGACCAAGGAATCTCACCCAATATTTCTTTATCAAGTCTATAACTCCTGTTTGAGCTATAGCATATTTTTAGCTATAATCAGCATTACAATATTTTTAGTATTGTTTTGTATGCCATTCTTAATACATTTTGTTTCCTTTTTTGACAAGCATTGCACATTGAACAGAGGCTTCAGTGGACTATCCACATTTATTTACTACTTTAATTTACACTGTCTTCCGTCTCCCTGGCATGAGTTACATCCCTTAGACACTGATAAAGAGGATGTAAGCAAATACATAAGGGGATCTGTCTGAGAGCAAGGATATCTAATTTTCTGAAATTGTCCTAGGACATTTAGGATTCTGTGATTATGAAACTCAAAGAATTTACTCAGTTTTGATACAAGCACCATTTCTTGTATTTTTTAACATCAATAGCACTCAGAGCATATTAATGCTGACTGTCCTTTAGAGATCTGTGCCCAGGGAATACACTGGTTCATTTTTTAATTCAAACTAAAGGTAGATGGCAGCATTTCTCCAGTTTGCAAATTTCTATAGGTCACTGCAATTATTCTCTCACTCTTAACATATATGTTAGCATAGTTCCATTCCCCAGGCAGAAATATCTTGATGCAATCCAGGAATGCATATGAAACCAGGAAAGCACTGGCTGAAATTTGCTGAGGTCTTCCAGGAGCTAGATTTTTTAATCTGATATGCATAAAAAAAAGTTGAAAACTTGTTTTATAAATCGAACATTTTTTGTGAGTAACAGAGTTAGTAGAAAAATAAGTTGAAGTACACAATCATTTAATCCATAAAATTCCTATTGGAATTTAGGCTTGCAACTCAATGAGCATTATGGAGTATGAACATTTTCTCTTATTTCATTGTTAACTTTGGAAGGTGAAATTATGAAATGAGGAATGTAGCTCCACTTCCATTTTTAAAATGATTTTGTGTCCCTGTTTTCTATTCCCCTTTATTTGTAATCATTGCTATTGCCAGCTCATGGAGTAGACAAGACGACACAACATACGTACACAACATGATTTCAGTTCTTCTTCTGGAAGGTGCCTATCATTATGATATTTCCTACCAAAGAGCTGAAGTTAACTCTCAAACCTTGTTTTGAAACTCAGTGTCCGTCCTACTAATACAGTAGGCTTCCATCCTACTAATAACGAAGCTTTCAGTTGATTCTGAGGAACCATCTTCAAAGCCACATGCACATCCCTACTTAGTGGCCACCGTCCAGTCTATACTCCATGCCTTGATGCTGAATGTGCTAAACTACTCAGTGCAAATCCTCTGGTGATCCATATATTGCTGATCACCTCATTAAGTTAATAGATGCTACTGGATGGGCACAATGGGAAAGGACACCTCAGAATCTAGATGCCCCACTCAAGCCGGAAGTGCTGGAATTTGATTTGTTGTCTTGGTGGAGCTCAGCAACCACCAACCCAAAACTGCCGACCAGTCATGCCAAATCAAGCTGCCAGCCATCTGCTGAATGTGTCAAAGGCCCCAAATTAGACGCATGTAAGACAACAAGTCCATGACAAATGGTGTCAGTTCCATCAGAGAAACAACACTTGGCAACACAGAGTTACTCACAGCCATCAGGTTCAACAATATTCTGAGTAACATTAGGAACAGCCCTGCTGCTGACTATAACAACATATCGCCAGAGTTCTTGAAGTACCTTGGGACTCAGGCTCACCAGTGGTTGGTGCAGTTCTTCACATGAGAGGTCAGTGAAAAGCAACTTCTGAAGACATGGCGAACGTCAGAAGTCGTTGCTCTCCTGAAACTGGGGAAGAGCCACATAATGTTGCAAGCTATTGACTAATATCTCTGTTGTCTGTGCCATTCAAGGTCCTGGAGCATCTCATTCTTCAGCGGATCTTCCCAGAAATGGAGTCAATCAGCGTTAAGCAAGCAGGCTTTCGGAGAGGTCAGAGCACCTGCAATAAAGTGCTCGCTTTGAAAAAATTAATTGAAAACAGTTTTCAGAAAAACCTGAAGACGGGAGCCATATTGCTGGACCAGCATATCACACAGTCTGGCACATGGGACTTTTAATCAAATTATCACGAGCACTCCCAGCATGGGTAGTCAATGTCATTGACCTTGTCCTCTGCAACAGATGTTTCTGAGTGTACATAGGAGTCAGAGTTATTGCGTGGAAAAGACAAACCAATGGTCTGTCCCAAGGCTCTGTGCTGGTACCGATGCTTTTCAACCTGTACATAAATGACCTTACATACACCCAGTCCTGCAGTTTCATATACACAGATGACAGTTGCTTAGGCATCCAAGCATCATTCCAAGAACTTGAAGACACCCTACATGCTGATTTGATTAAGATGGCTGAATACTGTAGCCAGTGGCATTTACAATAAGTGTGACCAAGACAGTTTCCAGTGTGTTCCATCTTTACGAAACCAGAGCAGACCAAGAACTGAATCTTGCTCTCAATGGACATTGCTTGAAACACAGATTCCCACCCAGTCTATCTCGGAGTAACCCTAGATAGATCTTGCATGTATGTTAACCACCTGAGGAAAACTGAGGCCAAGGTGAAGAATTCTAAACAAATTGGCCAGCACTTCATGGGGAATAAATGCTCAAACTCTCCAATCATCAGTTTAGCCCTCTGTTAATCGGCAGCAGAATAATGTGCTCCGGTCTGGGTCCATTCATCTCACATCAAGTTGGTTTACACATAACTACACTGAACCCTCCACATTGAAACTGGGACGATTCGACCCACACCAGTTCCAGGCTTCCTATGTTAAGCAGCATCACTCCTCCACACATCCATCATGAGGATACTACAGCCAGAATGACTGAGAAGATCTGGGCAAGCCTGAGCCTGCCACTATACATAGAACTTTTTGACTACCCACGCTTGTCGCTGAGGCACCCATTGTGGGCCGCTTGCCCTGTCCAGATTTCTCTGTGACATTGATATGAGGTGAAGAATGAAGAATGACATCAGAAACGTCTCTTATAATTGACCAGATCATGTGTGTACCTGGCTTTGATTTGCCAAACTGCTCAGGGGCCCTTCTGAACCGATTTTGAATGGGCTAGGGTCCATGTGCAGACAGCCTTCACTCCACAGGCAGCTGTGGTCAAAGACAGCCAACGTCACACATCACGGACGACTGCCCTCTGACCAGATTTGATGGTGGACTGAGGGCTCTGCGCTTCGCTGATGAAGCTGCCGCAAATTGGGTTGGCAAGCTCTGCCATCCATAAAGAAGTCCTGATTTATGCAATGAGTATGCTATTCCCAACTATAAGACATAGATATGAATGGACAGCTCTCTTACTAACCACCAATCCTCAGCCAAATTCTGCTCTCACATTTATACTTGTGAAACCACTGACTCAGCTTTGGCTCCAATAAACTTACATCAGGGATGAATTTAGCTCACTGATCTCTAGTATTGGGGAAAAAATGAACTATTATGCACTCTGAGGTGAAAATGTGCATGGACCCTTCTACTGATACTAGAATTCTGCTTCTGACACCATCATTGCCCCTGTCTAGTAGTAGCAGATGTCGCGGGCCTTGCAGGTCAGCTTCGCACTGAAGGAGAAATCAGTGATGCATATTCTGGGTATCTCCTAGATATAACTTGCTTTATTACACATATACACCAGTCCTGGAAAAGAGAACACTACAGACAGCACCCAGGCAATCTCTTCTTCCAGAAGACTCAGACAGGCGTTCCCAGGACGTTACTTTGTCTCCAGAATTTTTTCCAAATATAGAAAATAAAGCAGACTGCAAACTCTTATCTGCCAGAGATTCTCTCCAAGGCCAACTTCATAACAAAAGTAACACCATCACTACATTTCTTCATAAAGTAAAAACTTGCTTACACGGTAAAAAGAACTTGTAAGATTCTGTGTAATATCACCATCCGGTGAATCCTACCATAACATGTGCTTTCATTATTAATGGAGCAGTCCTGCAGACACACATGCATGTAAGTAACTTTACTCATCCAGTAGTCCCATTATGGGACAGGCATAAATATTTGCAGGATCAAAGTAGTGAAGCCAGTTTCACTATCTTCCAAGTTTTTTATGTGGGACAATTGAAATTAGATTTTTACCTTGAAGTATTAAATAGCTGTGAGCCAGGTTGGCAAATGCTTGTGCCAGTTGCCAGTGACCGTCTCCATAGATAATTCTAGTAAAAGCCACACATCTAATAAGTTCCCTGTTGGCTTTATATACCTGAAGAACAAAATAGAGTAGAAATTATTTTTGTGTAAGCATCCTGCCCCCAGAGTTTTCTCCAAGCGAGGTGGGGAAGTGTCTACATATTGGTTAGAATAAAACCATGTGTTCTCTGTGCATTTGTTACTAGAATATCACAGCTCTGAATCAGTCTGTTTTATAATTGTAGGGTCAGATTTGCCCCCATCTCCAGAGCATTAACAGGTGAGGGAGAATTTCCCCAGCATAGGGTTGAAATAAGTAGCCCTGCGTTGCCCATATTAGGAGGAAAGGTCAGAAGGGACCATTATGATCGTCTAGTCTGACCTCCTGCACAACGCAGGCCACAGAATCTCACCCACCCACTCCTGTAACAAACTTCTAACCAATGTCTGAACTACTGAAGTCCTGAAATCATGGTTTAAAGACTTCAGGGTGCAGGGAATCCTCCAGCAAGTGACCTGTGCCCCACATTGCAAAGGAAGGCGAAAAACCCCAGCGTCTCTGCCAATCTGCCCTGGAGGAAAATTCCTTCCCGACCCCAAATATGGCGATCAGCTAAACCCTGAGCATGTGGGCAAGGCTCACCAGCCAGACACCCAGGAAACAGTTCTCTGTAGTAACTCAGATCCCACCCCGTCTAACATCCCATCAGAGGCCATTGGGCATATTTACTCCCAATAGTCAAATTAATTGCCACAATTAGGCTATCCCATCATACCATCCCCATCCATAAACTTATCAAGCTTAGTCTTGAAGCCAGATATGTCTTTTGCCCCCACTGCTCCCCTTGGAAGGCTGTTTCAGAACTTCACTCCTCTGATGGTTAGAAACCTTCATATAATTTCAAGTCTAAACTTCCTGATAGCCAGTTTATATCTGTTTGTTCTTGTGTCCACGTTGGTACTGAGCTTAAATAATTCCTCTCCCTCCCTGGTATTTATCCCTCTGATATATTTATAGAGAGCAATCATATCTCCCCTCAGCCTTCTTTTGGTTAGGCTAAACAAGCCAAGTTCTTTGAGTCTCCTTTCATAAGACAGGTTTTCCGTTCCTTCGATCATCTTAGTAGCTCTTCTCTGTACCTGTTCCAGTTTGAATTAATCATTCTTAAACATGGGAGACCAGAACTGCACACAGTATTCCAGATGCGGTCTCACCAGTGCCTTGTATAATGGTACTAACACCTCCTTATCTCTACTGGAAATACCTCGCCTGATGCATCCCAAGACCGCATTAGCTTTTTTTCACGGCCACATCACATTGGCGGCTCAGTCATCCTGTGACCAACCAATACTCCGAGGTCCTTCTCCTCCTCTGTTACTTCCAACTGAGTCCCCAGCTTATAACAAAAATTCTTGTTATTAATCCCTAAATGCATGACCTTGCACTTTTCACTATTAGATTTCATCCTATTACTATTACTCCAGTTTACAAGGTCATCCAGATCTTCCTGTAGGATATCCCGGTCCTTCTCTGTATTGGCAATACCTCACAGCTTTGTGTCATCCGCAAACTTTACTAGCACATTCCCGCTTTTTGTGCCAAGGTCAGTAATAAAAAGATTAAATAAAATTGGTACCAAAACCAATCCCTGAGGAACTCCACTAGTCTCCCCTTTAACCAGTTGCTTATCCACCTTTCAATTTTCATATTGATCCCCATCTTTTCCAATTTAACTAATAATTCCCCTTGTGGAACCATATCAAACGCCTTACTGAAGTCGAGGTAAATTAGATCCACTGCGTTTCCTTTGTCTAAAAAATCTGTTATCTTCTCAAAGAAGGAGATCAGGTTGGTTTGTCATAATCTACCTTTTGTAAAACCATGTTGTATTTTGTCCCAATTACCATTGACCTCAATGTCCTTAACTACTTTCTCCTTCAAAAATTTTCCAAGACCTTGCATACAACAGATGTCAAACTAACAGGCCTGTAGTTACCTGGATCACTTTTTTTACCTTTCTTAAAAATAGGAACTATGTTAGCAATTCTCCAGTCATACGGTACAACCCCTGAGTTTACAGATTGATTAAAAATTCTTGCTAATGGGCTTGCAATTTCATGTGCCAGTTCCTTTAATATTCTTGGATGAAGATTATCTGGGCTCCCCAATTTAGTCCCATTAAGCTTTTCGAGTTTGGCTTCTACCTTGGATGTGGTAATATCTACCTCCATATCCTCATTCCCATTTGTCATCCTGCCATTATCCCTAAGCTTCTCATTAGCTTCATTAAAGACTGAGGCAAAGTATTTGTTTAGATATTGGGCGATGCCTAGATTATCCTTAACCTCTACTCCATCCTCAGTATTTAGCGGTCCCACTTCTTTCTTTGTTTTCTAATTTATATGGCTATAGAACCTTTTACTGTGGGTTTTAATTCCCTTTGCAAGGTCCAACTCTACATGGCTTTTGGCCTTTCTCACTTTATCCCTACATGTTCTGATCTCAATAAGGTAGCTTTCCTTGCTGATCCCGCCCATCTTCCACTCCTTGTAGGTTTTCTGCTCTTTCTTAATCACGTCTCTGAGATGCTTGCTCATCCAACTTGGTCTACAACTCCTGCCTATGAATTTTTTCCCCTTTCTTGGGATGCAGGCTTCTGATAGTTTTTGCAACTTTGACTTGAAGTAATTCCAGGCCTCTCCACCTTTAGATTCACAAGTTCTTCAGTCCAATCCACTTCCCTAACTAATTTCCTTAATTTTTTTAAAGTTAGTCACAGATCTATTTTAATTTATCCTTCCATTTAGTTTGAACTGAATTTGCTCATGATCACTCAAATCAAGGTTGTCCCCTACAACCATTTCTTCTACAAGGTCTTCACTATTCACCAAAACCAAATCTAAAATGGCATCCCTTCTTGTTAGTTCAGCAACTGCTTGGTGAAGGAATCCATCAGCTATCGTATCCAGGAAAATCTGAGCCCTATTGTTATTATTAGCACTTGTCCTCCAGTATATATCTTGGAAGTTAAAGTCTCCCATGATCACACAATTCCCATTAGTATTTACTTCATTAAAAACATTAAAGAGGTCTCTATCCAGATCCAAATCAGACCCCGCTGGTCTATAGCACACCCCAAGCACTATCCCAGGGGAGGCTCTAGTAGCTTTCTTCCCCAATGTGATTTTTGCCCAGACAGACTGTGTCTTATCCATTCCATCACTTCTTATTTCTTTACAGTCTACCTCATCATTGATATACAATGCTACTCCACCACCTTTGCCTTTATTTCTGTCTTTCCTAAACAGCACATACCTTTCAATACCTGTACTCCAGTCATGACTACTATTCCACCATGTTTCTGTTATCCCTATATCATCTGGTTTCATGTCCTGCACCAGTAACTCTAGTTCCTCCATTTTGTTACCTAGGCTCCTCGCACTGATGTACAAACATCTTAATTTTTGCTGTTTGGCTTCACTCACATTCTTTACCCTATTAGGCACAGACATTCTACCACCAGTATCACCTATTAGACTGGTATCTACACTACCCTTCCTCCTTATCTCCATTCTCCTACCCATGGCTGTATCCTTTCTTACTTTGTTTTCTTCCCTCTCAATGTTAAAATCCGGGGTGGAGATTACCTGGACATCTCCCAACCACCTCCCCTCAAATTCCTAATTTAAAGCTCTCTTAAATCAGTTGTGCCAGCCTCCATCCTAGAAGTCTATTTCCCTCCCTATTCAGGTGAAGTCCATCCCGAGAGAACAGTCCTCTGTCCATGAATGCCTCCCAGTGGCCATACATCCCAAAGCCCTCCTTATAGCACCACTGCCTGAGCCATCTGTTGATCATCATAATCTTGTCACACCTTTGTTGCCCTTCTCTAGGAACAGGTAGAATCCCACTGAAGATCATTTGAGCCTCGATTTCCTTAAGTGTCTTCCCCAGCCTGTCATAGTCTCCCTTGATACGTTCCAGCGAGAATCTAGTTGTATCATTTGTTCCCACATGAAGGACAATCAGTGGATTCTTTCCCGCTCCCATTAGGATCCTCTTCAGCCTCAGGTTCACATCCCGTATCTTAGCACCCGGCAGTCAGCACATCCTTCTGTTCTTTGGATCAGCTCTTGTTACAGGCCTGTCTATTCTTCTCAGTAAGGAGTCCCCAATCATGTAGATCTGCCTTTTCCTGGTGAAGGTGCGATTCTCCGGTCTATCCCGTTCCCTCTGGCTGCAAGTCCTCTCGATTCCTATTCTCTCTTGCAATCCTCTGCAACCCATCCTGTATCCTGCTGGGGCTCATATTTAGTGTTATCTCCAATGACTTCCCCTCTTCCTATAGGACTAGCTGCTCTTCTCTTCTTCCTTGCCCTCTCACCTTCAGTGACCACCTGCTGTGCCCCTTCTTCATTTTCCAACTCTGCAAACCTGTTCCTGAGCTCTATTTCTCCTTCACTAGCCCGTCTTTTCTTCTGCCTGGTTCTCTTAGTCACATGCTTCCACTGTCCACTTTCCTCACCCAGCAGTCTCCCCTCAGAGTTCTTTGGTCCTGCTTCCATCTGCAAGCCTGAGTTTTTCCCTTGAGCCTCCTCATGCCTTTGCTCCATATCTGTTCAAACCCCCTTCTAAACTCAACCAGAGTTTCCTCCTGCATCTCCAATCCTCGGATCTTTTCTTCCATCAGCTCTATCAGATGGCACTTCATGCAGACAAAACTCTTTTCAGGTACCCCCTCCAAGATCATGTACATGCCGCAGCTTCTATATCCAGTCATCTTCACTGTGTCTTCAACTGCTTGGGTCGCTATCACTGCTGCCCCTGTATGTCATAGCCTTCCCATCTCAGTCCTGTTAGTCCAGGAAACACAAACCAAACCAAAACACCACCATCCACAGCAAAACAAACCCCCAACGAGTACCACAACACTGCCAGAACACCACGCACTCCCTTCACTAGCCTGTCTGTTCCTCTGCCTGGTTCTCCTAGTCTTCACCTCAAACTCCCCTTGCAAACTCCCACTCAAACTCCCCTCTTTACAGCTCTGTTTGCTGGCTCCTGTGCCGCTGCCTGAGTGGTTAGCTACCTTCATAGGACCTCTAATCAAGAAGCCCCACCCCCAATCAGGGCTCAGCTTCTCTCCCAGTACACTGCCCCTACCAGCCTCTACAAATGCCTTCTCCTCCAACAGAACTCCCACTCACAGTGAGAAAGAGCGAGTAAAGGGATTCCTTTTATTGGAAACAGGCTGGTGGTGGTGGTCTCAGCATAAGGAATGGGCATGTGGAGGAGCTGCAATGAGAGGGAGCCGATGAGGAGATCTTTGCACAGGCAAAGGTGGTGGGAAGGAGCCTCAGTAGCAGGCTAAAAAGATTTTTCAAGATTGCAAATACCATGCGACTATTAATATCCAGGGTTGTTGAGAGTTATCAGAAACATCATGATTGATGACGAACATCCCACCACTGCTATTATTAGGCTCAACATCTATATTTGGGTTCCCAAAAATGCTTGCTAATTCTTTGAATCTTTCCTGCTAGGAACTGTATGACTTGGCTGCTTCCTACAACAGAAATTCCCTACTTGGGAAAAAGATGATCGAAACTTCAGCTTTACTGCAATTAAAATAAAGTAATGCAACAGCTGAACAGCAAACCTACTACCCCTTTGTATGGGTCATTTAAAAATTATGCAGTGGGACCTTGTGATCTGTTAAACGTGGCCTTGAGATACTTCACTTCCTACAGAAGAAATAACTTCACTGCGGGCTGCATGACACAAGAGAACCTCTGACCTCATGGTTATTGGCTTGAGTCAGCCTAAACTGACAGTCACCCAAAATCACTACCCTCCCCTGACTTATAGGTAGCCTATGTGAAATCAAGGAGTCATTCAATCCACTTCCTACCAGACAGAGTGCCTATTGTGGTAGTACAGTCACAGTTTGCCACTCGTGCTACTAGTTTGTGCAGTCTTGACCAAGAGCCGAAGACTAACCTTAACTATTGTTATCCTTCCCTCATAGTCAGGGCTGTAACACACAAGGAAGCTGGAACTACTGCTTCCAGTCACCTGTTATGTTATTTATTATTTGTATTACAGTAGCACCTAAGCCTGAAATCAATCAGCGTTGGGTGCCTAAGTACAGTACCTTTGAGGATCTAGACTTAGAGACTGCAACTGATGCCAAGGCTGCATTGTGCTATGTACTGAACACACATGAGATAATCGCTACCCAAAGAGTTTACAATCTAAATAGACAAGACAGACAAAGGCAGTCTTATTATTCCCACTTCACTGACAGGGAACTGAGATTAAGTGAGATGAAGTGACTTTCCCAAGGCCACAAAGAGTTTGTGGCAGTGTTTGGAATTGACCCCAGATCTCGAGTCCCAGTCTTGTGCATTAACCACATGAGGCCAGCTATCCTTTTACACCGATAAATCATTATAGAATTTCAGTTCTCAGTACTATCAATCTGACACTTTTCCAAGTAACCTCACTGCTTCCACTCTCACACTGTTGGTGATAATGCTGAGGAGTTTCAAACAGAAATGAATAAACAGAGGATTTTTAAAAAGCAACATAAGCAAAAGGGCCAGGTCCAATTCCTGTTACCTCTTTTTCTTTAATGAACTTTTCTGCCATCTTCTGTGCTTGTTCTAATTTCTCATATGGTGCTGGAGCACAGTCAATAGGCAGTGCCTTTTCCCTCATTTTCTTTTCTTCTCCTTCACTATCTCTTGCTGTGCTCTCATTGTTTGTCTCATCCAGATGTTCAGAGACAGTGGTGCTGATTTCCTGGGACCTGATCATAATATATTATAAGGTTGTATTACTGATGATATTTATTTCAGATTCATCTGTTAGTTGTGACACTGCATTTAAACATAAAACTGAGAATAATGCTTAAAAATATAACCATAACAGCAGTGTTACCTTTACCAATTAGGCTACAGCCTATAACCTGGCTATAAGATTTTTTTTTTTTAAACACTTTTCTGTCTGATGGGAGATTATTTTTATTTACAAAACCCTTCTTTTCCCTCTTGGAAAAGAGCTTTACAATAAATTTACAAGAAAACCCATATAGAATGATCAATATGATAAAAGCTCCCTCTTAACTTATAACCCAATAAAACAAAGAGAATGGTTACTACAGTGGGGAAGGGGGGAAAGGTGAAGACTTATAGATAAGGGGCAGACAGTAAAATAAAGATCACCCTTTAAAAAGAAAAGTTTAATAACTTACAAGTGAGAGTCCACAGCACTATGGCTTGAATCTGTAGGGATATATATCGGGCTATCTTGCAACATCTTCTTACCAAGAAATACTATGGAGGTCTGAAATGACTATGCCTAAAACTGTTCAGAAGTAACATGAATGATAAATGTATTTTTTCAAAAAATAAACTGGAACAGAACATCCAATGACCAGTTAACCTATCTCTCTCAGAGTTATCAATGTGCTGATCAAAACTGTCTCACTGTTACCTCATACTTCCTCTAGTGGTAGTATCCATCTGTTCTCTCATCTCTTCATTATATGTTTGCACAGTGCTTAGCACAGTGGAGCCCTGGTTCTACTGCGATGCAAATAAAGCGTAAATAATATTTTTATTTGTATTGCAGTAGTACCTCATCACTCACTGTGCTAGGTGCTGGACAAACAGAACAAGACGACAGGCCCCCTGGCCACAAAGAGCTTCCAATCTAAGTATAAGATGAGCTATGTCTATTTAATAATAATACTGTATCATCTTAGTTCAGGGGAGAGATTATGCATTACAATGAGAATATCCATCAGAAAGTAAAATTAAGAAAAACAACCCCAAATGCTAGAATTTCCAAAGTGTACACACAGTCTATCTAGAAGTGTTTAATTTGCTGACAAGTGATATTTAACTAAATCAAAATTGAATTGAATAGTTCATTTCTGAGTTGATATTCTGGGCCATCCAGGGCTGAGTACACAGTTGACCCTCAACAGTCATACAGAACACTGGAATTTCTTTATATCCTTGTCATCTGGGTGTTGTCTCTCACCTGAACTCTACAGCGGTTAGGTTAAGTCTGAAAACATTTGTAAAGGGCTGCCTGGAGCAGATCTTTACAATTTCCTGGGGTGCATTTGGACCTACAAAGGCCTTTGCTACAGATAGGAGTGAGGAAGAACAAGTGAAAAGTTGTTTTTTGAGTTGCCAGCTTCACCTCCAATCCCAGAAGAGGAAGTCAGGGTTGGGTAGCACATTTCCTAGCCCCCTGGTCACAGGCTGATAGAGGGGCTAATTATGGTCCAAGTGAAGAGTCTCCTAGTCCTCCGTTGATGCCAGGCGCAGAGATTACAGTGGCTTGCGAGTTGCCAAGCCAGCACAGTGATGCCGGGTATGGCGTGGGCCCCCAAAATGAAATAACTGTCAGTGTAGCACAGTGATTTATTTGTGGGGATTGAGGGAGGAACCAAGGGAATTCAACAAACACACAGGGACTTAAGTTGAGCCATTTTGCACTCACATCTCTGCCGCTGCCCTGAATTACAGGCGCTCCCTGGCTCTCAGGGTCCAACCACTTCCCAACGCCGCAGTCTATCCCCCCACCTCTGTATTTTACATTCTGATACGCCAGTCACCTCAGCCCAGAGAACGGGGGGGTCTGAAGGGGGCTTCCTGCTCCCACCCCCCAGCCAGGGGTGTAATCAATAGTCACTGCTCTCACGCTGTAAGCGGAGACAGCTCGTGGAGCACAGCAGAGCAGCAGAAGGTAGAAATCCAGGGCGGTACCTGCTCACTGCACTGGGGATGACGGCCAAGAAGAGCTGTCCCACAACGGAGCAAGGCCTGGGCGCTGCTCTCAGCTGACAGGCTGGTTTGGTCTGCTGCTTCCTCCAGGAAAGGCTCAGTCAGTCCCAGGCAGGTTCTTTTAGTTACATTTCCAATAAGTAAATGAACAGGCTCCTTCCCCAGCTCCTGTACCCTGGGGAGGCCACAACAGAGGCTTTTCTGACAGGCCCCACCCCCACGCGGTTGCCTTGGTGACAGAACACAGGCCCCAGGCTGTAGCCTTGGTGACCGTTCGCATTCCCAGCTCAGAGCAAGTTTTACCAGAATCAAGGGCCCAGTGCCATTCCTGGCTCACCAGCCCTCTCCACTCCTTGGCTGGGTAAAAACAGACTGCGTGGCTCACGCACATGGTCACGGATGGGCTGTCCATTGTGTGTTTGCCTGATTAAAGATTATAGTGTGGCCTGTTTTGGGGCTGTGCGCTGAGCCACGGGGCCTGCTGGGCTAGGCCGAGAGCTTACTAAGGGGGCTCTAGCCTGCTATCCTTTGATTCCCTAACCCACATTAGCAGCCTTTGACAGGGGGTGGGCTAACTCCGGGAGAACAAGAGTTTAAAAAGTCAGCTCCTAAAGCACCAGATTTCAGAGGAACAGCCGTGTTAGTCTGTATTCACAAAAAGAAAAGGAGGACTTGTGGCACCTTAGAGACTAACCAATTTATTTGAGCATGAGCTTTCGTGAGCTACAGCTCACTTCATCAGATGCATACTGTGGAAACTGCAGCAGACTTTATATACACACAGAGAATATGAAACAATACCTCCTCCCACCCCACTGTCCTGCTGGTAATAGCTTATCTAAAGTGATCAACAGGTGGGCCATTTCCAGCACAAATCCAGGTTTTCTCACCCTCCACCCCCCCACACAAATTCACTCTCCTGCTGGTGCTAGCCCATCCAAAGTGTGTATATAAAGTCTGCTGCAGTTTCCACGGTATACATCTGATGAAGTGAGCTGTAGCTCACGAAAGCTCATGCTCAAATAAATTGGTTAGTCTCTAAGGTGCCACAAGTACTCCTTTTCTTAAAGCACCAGAGGAGCTAGCAAACGGGGAGGCGCGTGAAGGAATGTGAAAGGCAGATAGACTTAACACACATACTGTAAACTTCACCCCTTGACCCATGCAAAAAGCCCTGCAAGAGTAAAAAGAGAATGCAGGCAGAAGTCCAGCAGCAGATTGGGGGCTATCCAGTTTATTGCACCGAATGCAGCATGTACAATTACCTGCCTTGTGGGCAAATGGCATATGTGTGCATTCGGTGCAAGCAGCTCCTGGCCCTCAGAGACATAGTATGGGCTCTTGAGACCAGAGTGGCCGAACTGAGGGACACAGTACAGAGATCCCACCCCCAGTCTGACAGCCTCTGTGCTGTTGAGGAGGATGAAAGTCTCAGACGAGGAAACAATCTTATAGTTGGGACCTTCCTTCCAAATGATGTTATAGCATCCTCTCAAACAGCATGTTCCTCCTGGGGAAAGAAACTCAGTTATTAGGAAGAGCCAGGTAATAGTAATGGGGAATTCAATTACTGAAAATAGTTGGGTTTGCGAAGACTGGAGGAACAGCATGTTAAATTGCCTGCAGGGAGCAAAGGTTGCAGACCTCACGAGACATTGAAACAGATTTATCTGCCGTGCTGGGGAGAAGCCAGTGGTTTTGGTACATGCAGATACCAGTGACATAGCAAATGGTAGGAGAAATGTCCTAGAGGCCAAATTTAAGCTGCAAGGTAAGGGGTTAAAGTTCAGGACCTTCAGGGTTGCATTCTCTGAAATGCTTCCAGTTCAATATCCAGGGCCAGAAAGACAGGAAGAAGTGCAGGATCTCAATATGTGGATGAGACAAAGGAGGAGGGTTTTAGGTTTATTAATAACTGGGGAACCTTTTGAGAAAGGAGGAGCTCCATTTAAACCAAAATGGACACAGACTGCTGGCATGGAAAATTAAAAAGGTTGTAGAGGATATTTTAAACTAAGGGCTGGGTAAAGGTGACAGATGGAGAGGAGCACATGGTTCAGGAGGAGACATACCTTATGGATGAATTTATTAAAGGAGAAACTATATCCAAGTAAACAGAATAGGAAAGAAGTTGGTAAAGTACAGGTAGGAGCTAGTGGAGGACAGTCAAATTAAAAGAGTCTCGTTTAAACATAACACATGGAGGCAAGCAACTGAATATTGACAAAATGTACAAATGCTTATATATGAATGCTAGAAGTCTATGTTAAGATTGGTGAACTAGAGTGCCTGGCATTAAATGAGGATATTGATATAATAGGCATTGTGGAAACTTGGTAGAATAAGGAGGGCGGGGGGGAAATCAGTGGAATACGGTAATACCAAAATACAAAATATTTAGGAATGAGAGAGTAGGTCGTGTTGGTGGTGGAGTGGCACTGTATGTGAAAGCAAGCATAGAGTCAATCATCATAAAATTTTAAATGAATCAAACTGTACCATAAAGTCTCTATGGATAAAAATTCCAAGCTTGAATAATAAGAATATAGCAGCAGGAATATACAACTGACCACATGCCCAAGATGGTGATGGTGACCATGAAATGCTCTGGGAGGTGACAGAGGCTACAAAAGGCAGAACACCCAGTAACAATGGGGGATTTAAAATATCTTCATATTGACTGGGTATATATGTCATCTCAGGAAGGAATGCCACCATAGCTAAACAGCACCATAAATGAGGCAGTTAGAGGCAAAAAGACATCCTTTAAAAATTGAAAGTAAAATGAGAAAAATAGTAAGGAGCATAAACTCTCGAAAAAGTATAATTGAGCAGGCAAAAAAAGAATTAACAGTAACTACCAAAGATACAAAAACCTAACAATTTAAAAAAAAATCATAAGCAGGAAGGCTGCCAAACAATCAAGTGGGGCCACTGGATGATCGAGGTGCTAAAGGAACGCTCAAGGAAGACAAGGCTGTTGCAGACAAGCTAAAAGAATTCTTTGCAGTAGTCTTCACTGCAGAGGATGTGAAGGAGATTCCCCACTTAAGCCATCCTTTTTAGGTGACAGATCTGAGGAAGTGTCCCAGATTGAGGTGTCACTAGGAGAGATTTTGGAACAAATTGATAAATTATACAGTAACAGTAAAAAAATCACCAGACCAGATGGCATTCACCCAAGAGTTCTGAAGGAACTCAGATATGAAATTGCAGGACTACTAACTGGAATGTAACCTATCACTTAAATCAGTCTCTGTACCAGATGACTAGAGGGTAGCTAATATAACAGCTATTTTTTAAAAAGGTTCCAGAGGCAATCCTGGCAATTACAGGCCAGTAAGCCTAACTTCAATACCAGGCAAATTAGTTGAAACTATAGTAAAGAATAAAATTATCAGGCACAAAGACAAATACTATGTTGGGGGAAGAGTAAACACAGCTTTAGTAAAAGGAAATCATACATCATCAATCTACTAGAATTCTTTGAGGGAGTCCACAAACATGTGGGCAAGGATGATCCAGTTGACATAGTGTGCTTGGACTTTCAGAAAGCCTTTTACAAGGTCCCTCATTAAAGGCTGTTAAGTAAACAAAGTAGTCAGGAGATAAGAGGGAATGTCCTGACGTGGATTAGTAACTGGTTGAAAGATTGGTGAAAGAGTGTAGGAATAAACAGTCAGTTTCACAGTGAAGAGATGTAAAAAGTAGGGTCCCCCAAGGATCTGAACTGGGACAGGTGCTGTTCAACATTTTCATAAATGCTCTGGAAAAGAGGGTGAACAATGAAGTGGCAAAATTTGCAGATGATACAAAATTACTCATGACAGTTAAGTCCAAAGCTGACTGCGAAGAGTTACAAAGGGACCTCACTAAACAGGATGACTGGGTGACAAAATGGCAGATGAAAT
The DNA here is from genome assembly GCF_965140235.1 of Caretta caretta. NCBI lineage: Eukaryota > Metazoa > Chordata > Testudines > Cheloniidae > Caretta > Caretta caretta. Next base: position 25,110,970 of record NC_134210.1, on the reverse strand, counting down.
TCAATGGTGAGAAGTACAAAGTAATGCACATTGGAAAATATAATCCCAACTATATATATAAAATGATGGGATCTAAATTAGTCTTTATCACTCAAGAAAGATGTCGGAATCATTGTGGATAGCTCTCTGAAAACATCTGCTCAATTTGCAGCAGCAGTCAAAAGAGATAATCAGAAAGTTAAGAACCATTAGGAAAGGGATAGATAATAAGACAGTAAATATCATAATGCCACTATATTAATCCATGGTACATCCACACCTTGAATATTGCACACAGTTCTGGTCATCCTCCTTCAAAAAGGATATTAGAATTTGAAGAGGTGCAGAGAAGGGCAGCAAAAATTATTAGAACAGCTTCCATATGAGGAGAGATTAAAAAAGAATGGAACTGTTCATCTTAAAAAAGAGATGACTAAGTGGGAAGATATAACAGAGGTCTATAAAATTATGAACGGTGTGTAGAAAGTGAACAGGGAGGTTTTATTTACCCCTTAACATAACTGTGGGCCATCTGATTAAATTAATAGGCAGCAGGTTTAAAACAAACATAAGGAAGTACTTCTTCACACAACACAGTCAACGTGCGGAATTTGTTGCCAGGGGATGTTATGAAGGCCAAAAGTATAACGACTTTCAAAAAAGAATTAGGTAAATTCATGGCTATAAGCCAAGATGGTCAGGAACACAACCCCATGCACCAAGCGTCCCTAGATCTTCAACTGCCAGAAGCTATGACTGGATGATAGGGATGGATCACTCAAAATTATTCTGTTCTGTTCAGTTCCTCTGAAACTTCTGGGACTGGCCACCGTGACAGACAGGATATTGGGCTTGATAGACCATTGGTCTTATATTCTTACATCCTTCAGATATTCTCATCTCAGTTCACTGGAGCCACTGGTGTTAGTGTGATTAGAATCAGCGCCACATGTCCTAACAGCAGCAACACTGAACGATGTAAGGGAAAGCTAATGGGTTAGGGATACAGAATACAAACAGAAAATCACAAATTGCATCTGCTGCAGATGGCCTCCAAAACGCAGCATGAAAAAAGAGACACACAATGCTCCAGCACAAGTGTCAGAATCCCCAAATGTGGTAATCTGGGAGGCTTTAATGACACTGATAGTTGCAAGAAAACAGAATGGCAGAGACAAGTCAGCAAGAGCATCTCTGAAATGCGCTGAAGAAACATTACTAACCAGATCTTTAGCATCCCTGTAAAATACATTATTTCTTCCTGCAGAAATAGGCAGAAATAAGATAGAACACACCAAAACAAAACAGATACCACCATCAAATAAAACATCGTTTTGTGCATCCTCTAGGGGCTATTTCACTTGCCAAGACCGGTCATCCCTCTGCTTGCTGTGCCCATAGTGGATACAAGGTAAAGGCACTGGCTCCAGAGCAAGCCTCCCCCTTAAACACCTGAGACCCTACAAAAAGACCTGGGACAGTGCTAGGAATGCATGGAGCTGGATTGCAGCCACATTTCCTACTGTTCTCACACCCAGGTAAATCTCTCACCCAGGCAGCCCTGGGAGCTCAGTGATGCTCCAGTCACCATCAAGTTCCACTGAATTCCCGTTACAGCCTGGCTATGGGCTGGGAAGCCGCTAGTGCCAGCAGAGCTCCTTCAGGAACCATGCTGCCAAAGCGAAATGCCACACAGGAGAGTATGGAAGGTATACGCTATACATGGGGCTTACGGCAAATTTTAATTGCACCGTTAAACAATAGAATACCAATGGAAATTATTTAATTTTTTGGATGTTTTTCTAAATTTGCAAATATATTGATTTCACTTACAACACAGAATACAAAGTGTACAGTGCTCACTTTATATTATTTTTTATTACAAATATTTGCACTGTAAAAATAGTATTTTTCAATTCACCTCATACAAGTACTGTAGTGAAATCTCTTTATCGTGAAAGTGCAACTTACAAATGTAGATTTTTTTTGTTACATAACTGCACTCAAAAACAAAACAATGTAAAACTTTAGAGCCTACAAGTCCACTCAGTCCTACTTCTTGTTCAGGTAAGACAAACAAGTTTGTTTACATTTACAGGAGATATCTTATTTACAATGTCACCTGAAAGTGAGAACAGACGTTCACATGGAACTTTCGTAACCGGCACTGCAAGGTATTTATGTACGTGCCAGATATGGTAAACATTTGTATGCTCCTTCATGCTTCGGCCACCATGCCAGAGGACATGCTTCCATGCTGATGGCGCTCATTAACTAAATTTGTGACCGAAACTTAGAGCAGGAGACATACAATTCTCCCGCAACATTTTACCCATATTCTGACATATATTTAATGCTATAGCAGTCTCGGCTGTTGACCCAGAGCATGTTGTTCATTTTAAGAACGCTTTCACTGCAGATTTCACAAAACGCAAAGAAGGTACCAATGTGAGATTTCTAAAGATAGCTACAGCACTCGACCCAAGGTTTAAGAATTTGAAATGCCCTCCAAAATCAGAGAGAGCAGGTGTGGAGCATGCGTTCAGAAGTCTTAAAAGAACAAAAGAACTCTGATGTGGAAACTACAGAACCTGAACGACCAAAAAAGAAAATCAACCTTTTGCTGGTGGTATCTGACTCAGATGATGAAAAATTAACATGCTTCCAGCCACACTGCTTTGGATAGTTATCGAGCAGAACCAGTCATTAGCATGGATACAGGTCCTCTGGAATGGTGGTTGAAGCATGAAGGGACATATGAATGTTTAGCGCATCTGGCATGTAAATAACTGGCGACGCCAGCTATAACAGTGCCATATAAACTCCTGGTGATGTAAACAAGAAGTGGACAGCTTTATCTCCTGCAAATGTAAACAAACTTGTTTGTCTGAACGATTGGCTAAAAAAGAAGGAGGACTGAGTGGACTTGTAGGCTCTAAAGTTTTACATGGTTTTATTTTTGAATGCTTTTTTTTTTTGCACATAATTTTACAATTGTAAGTTCAACTTTCATGATAAAGACATTGCATTACAGTACTTGTATTAGGTGAATTGAAAAATACTATTTATTTTGTTTTTACAGTGTAAATATTTGTAATAAAAATAAATATAAAACGAGCACTGTACACTTTGTATTGTGTGTTGTAATTGAAATCAATGTATTCGCAAATGTAGAAAACATCCAAAAATATTTAAATAAATGGTATTCTATTATTGTTTAACAGTGCGATTAATTGTGCAATTAGTCTTTTTAATCGCTTGAAAACCCTACTTTGAATCCATCTCTGCTGCAAATTATTACTATGTAATACAGGGCTAAAGGGATTATTAAACTGATCATAAATGAAGAGTCAATTTATCCCTGCGAAGGTCTCAAAGTCCTGCGCTGGGATGAGCAAATAGCATGGTAAAAATGTGGTTCTACTGCCTCAATCTGGAGGGAGAACAAATAGTTTTACTCAATTAACAAAAAAGGTGCTTTTCACACTTCCCACTTTACAAACTCACCCTGGGATCTGAAAGTTAAACAGGGTTCTTCCTGGTTGGCTTGTGCACCCCTTCCAACAGTAAGAAATCTGCAGTACAAATGCCACCCTTAGCTGCACTTGTGTAACTCCCCACCCCAATGTGGGATTGCTGAAGCGTAATGGAAGGCAAAATTATTAATTCTGCTGATGCGTTAGCAAGAATAGAATCCAGGTACCTCATCCGTTCCTGTTACACCACAGGGTTAACGGGAGTAAAAACTTGTTTTCATCCACGGAAGTGAACAGATATAGATTTTTAATCTGTTGAGTAAACTGGTGCCATTTTTAGTCATTGTGGAGCAGAACTTCACTTTAAGGTACCACTGGTTGAGCAACTGAGGTAGTCTAAAACTCACAAATACTAATGTAGATTGTCTTCTTCTGTATCGAGTATTTATTTTGCAATCAGTCCCAGTATAATCATTTGCTTAGACATAAAGATTAATTGCTACACATTTATAAGATTACAGCAGCATCATGTTACTTATTTCCAAAGGGAATATGAATGACTCAAGCAGACTACAAAAATGCAAGGAACTGAAGGAAGAAGGACAAATGATTTAGTTTTATTTCTTGTGAATACCACACAGCAAATAAGCTTGGACTCACAAGTATGATGAGCGAGCTGTAATCAAAGAGAAATATGTCACAACATGTAATTAGCCAACTCTCGTTTTGGATGAAATCCAATTCTGGAGTACTTTATAGGATTTCTCAAAGGTTTCCCTATTTTCAAAGTGCACTAGTAGTCCCTGGGAGGCCAACCTGCAGCTTGTTGGCCAAATGCAACCTGTGTAGGTGACATTTCTACATATTCACTCTTCAGGGTAGAGCCACACTTTAGAACTAGTCTTCTTCAGTTACATCTTCAATGTTACCAGTGATTCAAGAGTGGGTCTTGAAAGCGAAATTCACTGAGGGAGTGGCCTTTGTTGAAGAGGACAGATGTAGTTGGGGACAGATCACCAGGCTCTGTGTGTGCGCGCACGCATACTGCGATGAGTGGGCAATGGGAGTGCTTTAGTGTTGAGGAATCTGGGATGCTATTAGTTTGTTACATTGGGTTACAGTAGTTATACTGATTGCATACGGTCAGCACTGGATGGCTGCATTCTGATATGTTAAAATAAATGTGTCTTGACTAATTGGCTTACATTCTTTTCTTCAATTCATTTTTCTAGGAGGATGTCCATTTGAGAAACAGCTTTAACCTTATTAATCAGCTAGCAGAAGCTTAATTACTTACATATTTGTAGGGGCGGCTCTACCAATTTGGCCGCCCCAAGCAGTCGCTGCCGAATTGCTGCCGCCGAAAGCTGCTGCAGCAGGAAAAGCAGCAGACCTGCCACCGAATTGCCGCCGTGGGACACGGGCTGCCGCCCCATTCTAAATGCCACCCCAAGTACCTGCTTGGAAAGCTGGTGCCTGGAGCTGGCCCTGCACATTTAACAGCTACACAACCATAATATTATATTGTTTAATATAACTGAAATATGTACTATAGCATTATCTCCCCTAGTACAAACAACCTCTAGCTGAATGCACAAAAAAGAGCAAAGATGAAAAAATGGAAATAGTTTATTTGCTGCATAAGGAAACATTTTGTAAATTACATACAAGAACAAATGCTATGCTATAGTGTATACTTTTCAATATTTCACAAAGATAATTGTAATAAATATGCATAACAAAACAAGGTAGAAGACTAAATCTGAACAGCAAACTACAAAATGGTTCATCAAGTTTTAAACTTTACTTAAAAATTTCAAGCATGCAATTGCTGCAATACAGAAAAGTCGTCCTTTCACATTTCTTTGGAGTATTTTCCAAATTGTCTAACGAAAATACTGTCCAAAATTAACAATCATTAGTTAAACAACCTAAGAAAAGTAACAGAAAGGTCTAAATAATGCAAAGTTTTTAATCCTTTTGAGCTTTGTCCTTGTTAGGAATTATCTGATGTAAGTGCACTGTGTGTCCAAGTAAGCCTGAGGCACTATAGATTCTGTCAAATTAGGAGTCTATAAAGTTCATAGATTATGTAGCTCTGGAAATATCTCCATCAACAGGAATAAAACCAATGCCATAACTGAAACTGCAAGCTAGAATGGTTTTAACCCTTAAATGCACTGTGTTCTTAGAAATATTCTTCCTTAGTTCTCTACTATTCGCTGTCATTTTACCACATGAAGCACTTCCAATTCTACTTTTAATTCTTAAAGACAGACAAAGGCTTCAGTGATGCCCTCTCCTGCCCAAGACACTTGTAGAAATTATTGTTAGATGACAGCACAAATGTCTCATGTTCTCCTGCATTTGATGAAAGAGCAGGATGAATGGTCATTTACACTTCAATGCTCTTGGATATGCTGACAGATCTATGACTTTACACAGTTTTTCCGAGCTGAGAATACTTAACTATGCTTTAGTCTAGTCTAGCTGAATACTTTGGGTAAAAAGAGAGCCTTAAACATGGTTACCTAAAATATTTGTTAATATAGTTTAATGCAAACATCATGTAGCAAAATGGTTTAGTTACAAAAAAATTTCATTGGAGGGCCAATAAAAATATATTGAAGAGCAGATCTTTACAAAAGTGAGGTGAAGAATTGTGAGGCATTGAGTCTCACTGTAAACATCCTGCATTCACTAGAATCCCTTGTTTCCCTTGAAGTATGTGTGTTATTTTTTCCTGAGCTCCATGGCCAACAGCAGTGTGAATATTTGCATAGAGAGTCTGACCTACTGAAAAGGGTTATTTTGTACAGAACTTTTGAGGTTCATCTGATTTATGGTTTTACATTCTAAATTAGTTTTGTTTATGTTATAAACTATTGTGTCCAATATTGAGACAATGCAATTAAATATAAAGATGTACGGCATGGATTTTATATACTCAGTGTACAGCGGACATGGTAACTCATAATCCATGTTAATCTTGTTAAACATAAAACAAATTACAGGTAAGTTTAGTTGCTTGATGTTCTGGCTTACTAAGCAAAATTTCACACAAATATCTGCTTTTGTTCATTACTACATGGGTGAATGAACACTGCCCAACCCCAGGTCACATCTGGGAAGATGCAAGGATGCAAGGGCAAAAACACTGAGCAGACTAGAACACCCCACCTCCTTTTCAATATCCAGGACCAGGACTCAGAATGGAGAACTTCACCTTTACCCAGGAGGTGTGACTATTTGTGTCAAGATGGAGTGTTGCATGCTGGGACCTGTAGCCCACCCTGAAAGCATCTCCATATTGAAGAAGGAAGCTATGAAGCACAACACAACACTGCGGACCACACTTTACATCTGGGGTGGCCAAAGTAACAACAGCTCTGAAAAATACTTGCATTTTGGATATGAAAACAGTACTCTGAAAACTCTGTGGGAAGGAAGATGATGTGCAGATGTGTTAGGTCATAGTACATAGAATGAACAGGAAGATTGGCAGAGACAAATCCAGTTCACTAAAAAAAAAAAAAAAAAAGCAGCAGGTTGCCAATTTTAAATCTGGTGTTAAGGTGAGCCTAGCTAAACACCACGGCAGCATGACAGGAATCAATACAAACAGTTTGTTTCACTTTTTTTGTGATTGGCTTTTGCACATTGTTAAAATCTGTTTAAGCACTTTCTGGACATCTTCATCCATTTGACCCTAGACAGAAAGAGGAAAAAGTACGTTTAATTCTAGCACCTTTTTACTCTTTCATAAATTTTAAATGAGTAGTTTTAAAAGTATATTAACCCCCCAACTCCCAATCTTTTTTAAGAGGATGTTGCTTTAAATTTCTGTTAAATAGTCAGACTTTTTGTCTAGGGTAACCAAAAAATAAGAAGCTATTTTCATTATAGATTTGCAGAAGGGACCTCTTACATTAAAACACAACATATCTCACGTAACTGAGAAATATGCCATCATACCTGCACAGCATAGAGAAGATGCATCCTGTACACTGATACAATCTCCTGGTGCTGTTTCTTTGTCTCCTGAAAATATTAAGATGCCAAGTCAAGGAATGTGCATGCAAATTCACTTAAAAAAAACACCACATTTTGTTTTAGAGCACATGGATCTCGACAGCTATGATAAAATGGTATCTTTACTTATATAAGAAAACTATAGTGCTCATCTGCATGCATGCATTACACCAAGCAGTATGTTACAATTGGGCCAGCCAAAATAGGTCCCTTTGAAGTGTATGGCCCACTAAGAGGCTATAGCTTTATCTTCACCAGGAAAGTATATAGTACAGCTGTTATTGGTGCTCAAAATGGTTTAGCTGCAGACAGACAGGATCAAACCACAGTGAGCCACAGTCTCTGAAACTGTAGCTGGTTTTTCTGCAAGGAAGCTAAACCACTTGCAGTTAAACAGTTTTCAGCAACAGTTCAACTGCACCCACTGCCACACCCCTTTGTCAGCAATGAGTAGATTTCTTAGTGCAGATGAGGTTCATAAGGGTCCTGTCCTATGGAGCTCTGGCAAATTACTACATATTCAGCCAAAGACAAGCCCCTCTTCTGTGGTCACAGAATGCTGTGGCCCAAGAACCATCTCCCAAGTAAACCTGAAGTTCTGTTTTAGAAACTAGGTTGAGAGAAGTGGGCCATACAACCGTAACATTATACCACCCCTTTCCTAAACTTATCAGTGGGGTGAGAGAGAGGAGACACCAACCCCACAATAGCCAGTAGCCTGGGGTCAGGGCAAGTCCATGCTCTGCCCCAATCAGACCAGGGACTTCCACATCCCAGGCAAGCTTCCTGACCACCAGGCTATTGGCTATTCTTGGGTAGGAGGGTGTGTTGGCCTCTCACTCATTCACGCTCATTAAAACACCACTTTTAAAGGTCTCGGGTTCATCCCAATGTGGAACTTGTAATCTCAAAACTTTTCACAGAAAGGGAAAACCATTTCTGGCCCAGCTCTCGTGGTTAGGCAGTGGAGGAAAGGAAGCAGCTGGAGATGAGAGACTCCTACAGAACTCTGGCAGCAGGCTACGAGATGGCCATAAGCCTTCATTTTTAAGTAGGGCTATGTCTACACTTAAACTGCTACACCACCACTGTAGTGCTTCAGCGTAGATGCTAAGTACAGCGGTGGGAGGGGTTCTCCCATTGCTGTAGTTAATCCACCTCCCCAAGAGGCAGTATTTAGGTCAATGGAAGAAAAGGCAACTCAGCTTGTGCAGTAACTGTGGTTCTTCGAGATGTGTCTCTATGGGTGCTCCACTTCAGGTGTGCATGAGCCTTTTGAGCCCTTGATGGGAGATTTTCTGTTAGCAGTGTCCATTTGGCCTGCGGATGTGCTCTATGCTACCTCGTATTGTGCTCCCAGGTCACACAGAGCTGGGCAGGCAAACCACCCGCAGTTCCTTCTCAATGCGAATGTCCAACAAGAACAGTCTGAAGCAGAGGGGAAAGAGGGTAGGTAGCGGAGCACCCTATGGGTACTCCACTTCAGATGACACCCGAGAAGTATCCTCATAGGGAGAGGGGACCTTTGGAATCAAGTTTAAGACTGAAGACAGTACAGCAAAATCAAGTGCCGCATCAGACCTGACAGTGCAGACCAAGGCATAGCGTTTAGAAAAGGTATGCACTGAAGCCCATGTAGCAGCTCTGCAGCTCTCTGACACTGGAAATGTTTTTGAATAATGCTGTGGAAGTTATTTGTAATCTGGTAGTGTGCGCTAAAATCCTCTGAAGAGGCAAAGCACCAGCTGCATCATAGCAAGCAATAATACACGCAGAGATCCATCTCACCAGTGTCTGTGAAGAGATTGTGGACCCCTTAAATCTTTCTGTGATGGATACAAAGAGTTTAGGTGATTTCCAAAATTGCTTGGTCCTATCCAGATAAAAGGCCAATGCCTATCATATATCTAACGTACGAAGTGAAGTCTCCCGCTGAGGTTTATTTGGTTTAGGAAATAATACCAGTAGATTAATAGCCTGTCTAAGATAGCAATCCAACCCTCAAAACTGCTGTACCGGGTACCTCCTGAATGGAGGGTGGGAAGCTCTTTTCCTCTGGAATCTTTTTCTAGCAGGCTCGGTGGTTCTGTGAAAACCAAAGAACTGAGCCAGGCATGATCTATGAGGCAGTTTGAGACCCGTAGGGTGTATATACCTGAAGATCTGAGCAGGGACCCTGGAGTCCTTCAGTGTAAGCAGGGACTCAACCATAGTTGATGGTCAGAAGCTCTTCTCGGGAAACAGGCGGTCCTCAATTGTATTCTGGACTCTCTCAGGAATCATGACAACTGGAGCCAGGACACCCTGCCCATGACAACTGCTGTGGATATGGATCTAGCAGCAGTATCTGCAGCATCCAAGGATGCTTGGATAGAGGTTCTGACTAATAAATGACCCTCCTTAATAGTGGCATGGAAGTGTTCTCTATGCTCCTGTGGAAGATGTTCAATAAAGAATGCAAATTTCTTGTACTTTGTGTAGTCCTGTTTGGTCATGATCATCTGATAGTTTGCAATCTGAAATTGGAGGATTGCAGGCCCAACCTTTTCTGGTTCTTCTCTAAGGAACAGCCCTGTCTGTCTATCCTGTTCATTTATAGCATCTACCACCAAGGAATTAGGAGGGCGGGAAAATAAAAATTTTGAGTGCCTGGGAGGAACTTAATATTTCTCATCTGCCCATTTACAAGCTGGCAGGAGTTTGCGAGACAGTCATTGCTGGATCCAGAAATGCTTCGTTCATGGATACTGCAACCCAGGTGGGCATCACTTACTGCAAAATGTCCAGGAGCTTATGAAGTGAGAATCTTTAACCACCTCAAGAGATATCTGGAGTGTACCCACCACCCACTTCACAAGGTCCTGGAATTGACAAAATCCATCAGTCATTGAAGGTGGTAGAGGCGTGACTGACTCGTCCAGAGATGGAGATGAAATACGGGCTTGGGAGGTAACCTCTTTGTACTCAGTAGCCTCCTGTTCCTCAAAGATTGCCTTGTGTTTCGGATTTGGTACAGGAGACCATATGACTCTAGTTTCCTGATGCAGTGTAGCCAGAGTTCTGGCAAATTGCTGCTGATACACCGCCCAGAGATCTCAGGATGGTTCCTAGGAAGGCCCTTATGGGAGTCGGGATGGTATGCAAGACTGATACCGCCATCTCAGACCTGGGCAAGGAGGTCTTTGTCAAAGTATGGGTTCCTGTAATGATGCGGAGGGGAACCTCACAGGGATAAGCAGGAGACTGACTGAAAGTTATCTCCATCCTCCTCAGTGTCCTTCAACGGAGGGGGCCCCAGTGAAAAGAATGGAGAATCCTGTGGTACCAGGAAACACTGGTAATCCAGAGACTGGGGTCTTGGTACTGAGAATAGTTCAGAAACCATAAGCAGTGGGTCCCTAACACTCAACAAGTCCCTGGAGTAACAGATTCCTTTGGTATTGAGGAGGTCGGTACTGATGCAGCAGTTGATCTGGTGCACATAGGTGCCAGGGCCAATGATGTGCGCTTCAATTTTGTCAGTACTGACTGAGCTGAGTGGGAAGGCACCATTGTTGAATATGAAGTAGTCTGTGCTGATCTGGAAGCAGATGATACCAGATACTCCAGGATCTCCTTGCTCCATCAGTACCACAGGAAGTGTCTTTCACCTGAATGGTAGACAGTCGAAACTTCAAGGCCTTTTACACCACAGATCTAGCAGGAAATCAGGACTTCTTGGGAGCTGGCTCCTTGTGGCGGGAGACCGAGCTCCTCCTCTTTGGAGTCTTCCCTGAGTCCTTTGAGATCTTCCCTTTCTCAGGCAAGAACTTGGCCAAAGTTGAAAGGGCACTGCCTCTGTCATGAGACAGATGTATGGGGGAAAGTGAATCATAGACTATCAGGGTTGGAAGGGACCTCAGGAGGTCATCTAGTCCAACCCCCTGCTCAAAGCAGGACCAATCCCCAATTAAATCATCCCAGCCAGGGCTTTGTCAAGCCTGACCTTAAAAACTTCTAAGGAAAGAGATTCTACCACCTCCCTAGGTAACACATTCCAGTGTTTCACCACCCTCCTAGTGAAAAAGTTTTTCCTAATATCCAACCTAAACCTCCCCAACCTAAAGTGGGTGGGTCTCCTGACCTGACTCAGAAGCCAGTCGAAGGGAGTGCTCCACTATCATCATCATGTTCAGCTTGGTCTCCTGATTCTTCCGAGCTCTAGATTTTAGAGCCAGGCAAAAATTGTACTTTGGGAGAGAAGGGACTCTCCCAAGCAACAGAAACACTTTGTAGCCAACACCGATCAGGATAACTTCTTGACAAAAGAGGCAGCATTTGGAACATGCTCGGCCAGGCCCAATAAGGTCTCCAGAAAAAAATGGGGGAGGAAAATCGAAAACCTCTCAACTAGCTAAGTTTATATTAACAACTAACCTTAACTCGAAACACTCAACTAAACATCAACTCCAAAACACGCTGACGCATGCACGAGGCAGCCACACTAGAGCTCAGTTCTGGTGATACAGAAGGAACTGAGGGTGGTTTGCCTGAGCAGCCGTATATGCCTTCAGAGTGCAGCATTAGGTTGTACACAGCACAGGTGCAGGCTGAATGGACACTGCTAATTGAAAAATATCCAACCACAGGCTTGAGAGGCGCATGTGCACTTGAAGTGGAGCACCCATTGGGACACTACTCACAGAAGAATTCATATGTCAACCAAGCGCTATCTACACCGGGAGTAGGTTGGCTTAACTATGTCACTCAGGAGTGTGGATTTTTCACATCCCTGAGTGATGTAGCTGGGTTGACCTAACGTTTTAGTGTAGACCTGGCCTAAATGTTTTATTGTTTAAATGATTTACTACGTCTATTGCTCCCACTAGTATTCCTGAAAGAGACTAATTCTAGCTCAGCACCACATTAACTCCTGCTGCCTGACTGGGGAGAAGGAACAACAGGCACCAGGAAAGCGGTGTAGCTCAGCAGGTTGGGAACTCAAATACAAGAGCTTTCCTTCCCAGAACTTGGTGCTTAAAGAGATCTGAAAAAAAGATCTGTGTTTGGGGGCAGGGTGGGGCGGGGAGGTGTATTTCATAATCTAGGAGCAGCAGCTTTGGTAAGACAATGCCTGAAGTATGCTCTTCAGCAACCAGGCTCAAGTCTTAACTTTTTTTTTTTTTTTTGGGGGGGGGGGGGCGCCAGGTCTGCGACTCCTGGCAGGCCTCCCAACACACCCACTTTAAGCACTGCCAGAGCAGCTCCGTAACGCACAGCAAGAGCTTTCTGTGGTTTAAAAAATGCTTTTCGGCTCTTTGCAGCTTGGAAGTCTTCATGTTCTGCTGGACTGGGCCCCTTACTTGTAAACGGGAAACCCCATTGAAGGTCCAATTTTAAAACCATTCAAAGCAGTTCACAATTCTGAGAAAAATTATCATCTTCTTAAAAAAAAATATGGGCCTGTTTGGATAGAAACTTGTCACAAGATTTCTTCCGAAAATATCAGGCTTATTTTAGCTTTTAATTATTTTTTAAAAAGATCTTAACTGATGACTAAATCTGCACCTTTCTGAGCAACACAAAACCCCATTGCAAACTGGCTCTGTACTTTATGCCACACAAGTACACCACATTTTATTACAGTTATAACATGTTGGATCAACTGTTAAACATTGCTCTAACAGCCCAGCGTCTCAGAGGTTTGGATATCCATTTAAAGCTGTGGCATTTCTGCTACAGTTTAGTTTAGTTGTGACACAGCAAAATGAACAAATGTATTGAGATGTGATGACATCTGCTTAGGAGGTGCCATAATTATTTTATCAACCCATTTAATGCCAATTAATGCTTAACCTCAACACAGTAGCTTAAGCAACTGCATTCTGTATAATGCAGTATCATTTCAATTATTGGGAACTGCTGCACTATTTCCCGTATCTCCAGAGCAGAAAATGGAGTGAAGTTGACTGATCTAAGTGTGAGATCTCTGGGGATATACTGGAACACAGTAACTCAGTTTTGTATTATTGCCGAAAGAGTGCATTGCTGTGACAATAATGAGGATTCACTACTATCAGTTATAGCATATAATAAAAGGGATCACTTTATTGCATTAAGCATCCATTTCTCGTACTCAGTAGTTGTGCTTCACTTTAACTGGGCACTGTAAGGAAGACTTCACATCCTATTAGCAATCAGAGCAGCTGGAGTTTATCAGTTAAGAAACCGACACTTACAGCCAGTTGATTTTGTAACTGTTTCACTTGTTGCTGTAATGCCTCCAGCTGTTGGCTTTGTCTTTTGGGCGCACTGGTTGAGTAGGAAAGCTGAGAAAGACTGTTCAATGCTTCTTTTAACTTGCAAACTTCCTTGGACATCTCATTGATCTATCAAGGAAAAATAGTACACGTGAAAGGATGCAAGAAATATGGTTTTGCTGTGCTTTATTTAGAGAACATTTGTGCCTTTTTTTCTGAATTCTGAAAAAGCAACCCTACCTTGGTCTGAGGCACAAGGCGGCTACTAGGTAAACAAAAGGTTATAGTGCTCCCACCATGCTGCAACCCTTTGTCTACACAAAGGGATGTAGCTCTTTCTCAGCCAGCTCTGCAGTGCCGCCTCCTTACTCTGCAAGCCAGTAGGCAGTTCTAGCTCCTCACCAGTACTGGGAGGAATGCACGCAGATGTAGGTCCTCCCAGCTGGCTACTCTCTCCATCTGCCTCTCCCAGAAATTGTTTCTCTCCTACTTACCTTTCTACCTCTATTTCCTTCCCCCCAAATCTCTGGCATACTACTCTTCTTTCTGCCTACATCTCACCCACCATTCCAGCTCCCTCCCCACCAAAGCCTCTTGGCTCACTGCCAAATTTCCCTCCACCATCCTGATCATTTTAAGCATTCCGTTTCTGTTAGCAAATTTGCTTTTGTACAGAATTCTCACATTTCCAAATGGAAACTCATTGCTTTAACAACTTACGTGAAGCAATATTTATACCATTGAGGTATTGCGTTTACTGACTCTATGGGCACAGCCTCTGAATACATCTATGTCTGAAGACAGAAATGCAGCTCGCTTGGGCCAAGTATACAGAGCCAGCAAAATGTTATATAGCCAGCTACCACATCTGTGGCCCATTTTCTATTATAAGAACTCTGTGCTCTCAGATATCCCAATTATGGAAAAAGATGAGTAGGTATGGGTGAAATGATCTGGGTAAAATAAGAACTGTAGGATCTTTGGTCACTTGTGCATCTTTATTTAGGTTTGCAAAACTTCTCTCCCTGTGGATCTCTCCCTGTTCTAACTCCCACGTCCATCATTTCAAAACAGGAGTGCAAGCACTTGGGCAACTGGGCCACATATGACTTCACCTGACAGTGACAGATCATGCAGCTCTCCTTGTGGGGATCTCCACAGGGTCAAATATGCATTTAGCCAAACAAGCTTTTATCAGTATTAAAGATGGGATTCTGGGACCTTAGATTACAAGACAGAAAGGTGTATTCAAAAGTTATACTCCGTGACACTTTGTTTAATATGGAGCTGTGAACTGCATGCGTTACTCAAGTTGCTTTATAAGGTCTAAACATCCAGGAAACCCAATCTCTTTAATGAATCACTAACCTTTTTATCTTTATCTTCTTCTAGCTTTGACGAGCTTTCTGCATATCTTTTCATGTCAAGAAGATCTTCTTGAGCTTGATGGTACTTACGGTAAAGTCCATTTATTTCCTGCTCCTTGCCCTCAAGGAGAGTTTGAATACCTTCTTTTTCCCCTTTTAATTGCAAGACTTCATTTCTCAATTGTGCAGCATCTACGGACACATTCTCTTTCTCTTTCATTAAATCCTTTAGTTTGGATGACAAAATATTAACTTCACCTTCTAACGATGACTGGAGTTTTTCATATGAAGCTCTGAGCACCATTGCTTCCTTAATTGCAGCTTTTTCTTCCAACAATTCCTTCTGCAGATTTCTTACCTCAGTTTCCTTGTTAATAAGCTCTTCCTTAAACTCATTTATTTCTTCTTCCATTTCCTTTGCCGTACACCTGAGAGCAGTTACCACCTCAAGATGCTCAGCAACTGGTACAGAGTTTTGTTTCTGAGTATCTATCAGTTGCTTGAGCTGAGCTACTTCATTTAATACCTGTGTGTACTGGGACTTCATGTCAGATAATGCATCTTCAGCTTTATCTTTCAATGAATTTGTTACCGACATCAGTTTCTCATGCTCATCTCTAGGAATGTATTCCAAAGCTACATCCTCTAATACTTTCCTCTTCCTGTAATCTTCAAGCTCTGTTTGTGCTTCTTTGTACAACTGAGACAGCTCACTAACTTGTCTGTGTAGGTCATCTATCATTCTATCCCTTGCTTCTTTTATCTCCCGAGCTTCATCACTGGATTCCAACTGCATCTGATTTAACTTGTCTTGTAGCCTTTTGATTTCTCCTTGCCCTTCTTTGTATCTCTCGATCAACAAAGCTTTCTCTTGGTTAATGTTCTCAATTATTGAACAATAAGAATTTTTTATTTCCTCACATTCTTCTATAGACATTTTGCTAGCAACGTTCTGCTCTCTTTCTTCAAGTTTTTCCTGTAGCTCTCTCACTTTCTCTTTATGCCTTTCACTTTCCTCTAATGCTTTCCTGAGTTCTTGCTTTAGCACTTCTATTTCCTCACATGTAACCCTCAGTTCATGGACATCCGAGTAAGTATCTTTGTTTTCAGAAGCAACAAGGCCCAATTTCATCTGCGTTTGTACATTCAAGACCTCTTTCATAGCTTCTTCATACCGGCATTGGGTTTCTTTAAGTTTCTGGCTAAGATCAGAGCTATTTTCAGAAATATCTGCACTGTTTAAATTAATTGTTTCTGGGATTCTAGACTGAAGTTGGGTCTCTAAGTACTCTCTTTTTGCTTCGGAATTATCTAATTTCCTCTGTATATCCTTTAAATCTTCTTGTAGACGCTTAATTTTTACCTCATTGTTGCTTGTTGACTTCTCTTGAGTTTGTGTTGCATTTAATGAGGATGATTTTAGCTCCTGAGCTGAAGTTTGACTTTGTCTATCCACTGACTGATCAAACTCTGTTTGGGTGGAATGATAGGAATCTAGGGTGGAATCCATTTCTGTTTCTCTGGGTGCTTTTTCCTGCATAAAAATCATTAGTGTTTATAAAACAATATATGTTACTGAGTAGATTAAGTAAGGAACTCTTACTGTGCCCTACAGAGATGAACAATGAAAACATTGTGGGCTAGATTTTCAGCAAAGCTTAGCACGCAAAGGAAGATACTGGCTGCTAAGTGCATCTAAATACCTGGGATGATTTCTGAAGCACAAAAAGGATCAAAAGCTATGAGAGTTAAAATGCTGAAAACCCTCAATCATTAGTCAGAGTTCTGAAATAATTAACTCCATCTATAAAAAAAAAAAAAAAGGCTATCATTTAATTTATGGGGAAAATGAGAATTGCAAACGATTTCATACTCGAAGTCAAAGTTTCCTCTTGATTTCTTGAAACTCTTACTACCTACAAACTGTCTTTTAATTTATCTTCACAGCACATCACTATAAAACAAAGTAGTTCTTTATTCCGCTATTCAAGAACTGAAAGATCCCTTTCCTTTGAATTAGGTGCATAAATGTAATACATACCTGTAATTTGTCTTGTAACTCCTTATTGTGTAGTGTTAGAGAAGCAATTTTTGCTTGCAACAATACAAGCAGATCTTGCTGGTCAGTTTCAGAACTTATATCCAGTAAGCTATCAGCACCTTTAAAAAAAATGGTTACAAACCATTTAAAACAACTGAAGTGATGACGTATTTCCTGCTTTTGCTACAGTCACTATCCTTTCACATAAAATATGATTTGACTTTGAGATGGTGTGAACTTGTTTTGTTTTGTTTTTTTTCATAAGAACAGCCATACTGGGTCAGACCAAAAGGTCAATCTAGCCCAGTATCCTGCCTTCCGACAGAGGCCAATGCCGCATGTCCCAGAGGGACACCATTAATATGCCAAATGAAGGAATTATTTCTAGCTAGATTTCTAAAAACGGTTTAATCACTGGCACGTCAGTTTTTCTACAGAGTTACAATGCTGAAACCATTCTCTAATATCTTTAGCATTATTCCTACATTTAAATGGTTCTAAAAGACAGTTGATAAAAAGAATAAGCTCTGAGAATTAAAGAAGGCTTTATTATTCACCTTACCTGTAGTACTATCACTCAATCTATCCTTGTTATCTCGCTGAATGGAGCTGATCTCTTCCTGTGAGACACAAGGAGACAACCCTTTCACTTCAAGAAGTTCTAGACTTCACAGAAATGAGTATGGAATGAGGTCAAGCCCTGCAGAATGGATGCTCTGGGGTCTGATGTCTTGTTCCAAACAACACTCCTTAAAAGTTAGGGGCCAGATTTTTAAATTCACCTAAGAGATTTGGCCTCCCGATTCCCATTAAAATTAATGTGATCTGGGCATCCACACTCCCGCAGGCAGTTTTGAAAGTCTTTGCCTATGCGCCAAATTATGCAATGTAGTGCATATGATATATTTAAAACATCAAAGGACTACAGTCTTCGATAACACAGGGTGAAATCACACAGTAGCAAGTGGCTACTCATCCCGATGAAATCTTTTGAATGAGGACTGTCTTTATTGTATGTAATGAACATGCCAGGCACTTTGTTAGCACTAAATAACTTGCTACTGTGTGTTAAGATGCAAAACATTTACTCATTTATTATGAATTACCACCACATTTACTGAAAGAAAATATCAAAATAAGTTTACAAAATATATGCCCTTTGATTTTACGCACATTATAAACCATTTATTTATCAAAATTCAACCATTCACAGTGGATCTCCCAGTCACTGATGTGGATTATCAAAGTTCTATATTTTTATCCCCTTAAATACAGCCAAAGTTTATTAAAATGACAGAACAGCAAGAGTAAATATACCTTGCATACTTGTTCAGTGAAGAACACCTGTCCTTTTCCAGCAATTGGAGTTGAGGTTGCTGAACGTGGAGAGGACAAATCACTGAACTGAAAAAGAAGTGTGTGCGTGTGTGTGTGTATATATATATTAGGGAGTTCTACTGCCTGGGTTAACATATGCAATAATTCTGTGTTAGCACCAAAGAGCAAACCTAATTACTCAATGCTGTTCTTAGCCAGCAGCACACATGCATTATTTCCAGACATGAGCAATGTTTCAGTTTAATAACCTATTTGTTAAGCTGTAATTAAATCCCATATTATATATCTTTCCTGCTCTCTCCCCTTATTAGATTTCTACAGCCATCTGTATGTGGAAGTGCATTTTAAGCCATTCATCAAAAGAGACCACCTTTATGTGCAGCTTTTAGACCATGCCACATTTCTAGCAGCTTTCTTAATAACTGTAACCAATACGGGTTTTCAAGATGTCATCCTAACCTTAGAAAAAATCTACTCATAACACATGAGACAGACATATAAAATAACACAGCAGATTTTGCCAGCATCATTCACACTGTGCTCTGGATCTTTCCCATCCCACTACAAATATCAAAATGTTCAAACTTGGACTTTTTCTTTACCTGGAGAGGACTGATAGGAGGAGGTGGGGCTTTGCGTTTTTTTGGAGTTCCACTTCTTTCTGAACTTAATTTAGAGACTTGGTCATGCTGAAAGTTTCACAGGCCAGAGAATGGAGGTTTGTTAATTTGGTTAGTAAAGTCTGAGTAAGCAGTTTTATTAAAAACCCCACATAACTTGAGCAATTTGTTCCTTGTTTCATTCAAGCTTCTCCACAATAACTACATTGCTATAGTAGGCAAGATACTAGGCATGCTTGAAGACAAGGATGGCCCCCACCCCCTTTGCAATTCATGCTTCAGCAAAAACAAAGATTTAGTGAAAAAGCACAAGCTGATGAAAGGTTTAGCATTTACTAGTAATCTCAAATACATCATTCGTTCACAGCTTAGTTAACTGACCACGAATGGCCATTATTTTTCTTCTTCGTCAACTACTCTTGTGTTTGGATAGCATGAAAGAACTATTTCTTCTGGAAGGGGAGTGCCTGAATCAGTCACTCCATGGCTTCTCACTTTAATAGGGTGTGCACCCTCCAAAATATTATGCCCCTAATAAGTGCTAGTAGGGCATTTTTATTGCTTCAACCTGGTGGGATTTTCACCACTGGGCTCTCCAGCAAAGGGCATCCCAGCAATACCCCTTGTAACCCTGGAATATCTGTTTCCTGTTGAAAAGTTTTGCCTTTGTCTGTCTCCATAATCAAGGTGTGAGAAAGTCCAGCCTTGGGGCCTAAACTCTTGAGTTTTTCCACAAGAGTTTGTGCTTCCTCTCCCTAACCACAGAACCACACCCTTCCCCCCAGCACCCTTTTCCTGCCTCCCCAAAGCTGATTGGTTACTGAATCTTGTAAAAGGCAAAGTTTAAAAAAGAGAAAAAAGCTATTAAAGCAATATATTTCTGCAACATGCTTCTACTATGAGCAACTCAAACATTCATACTATAGAACATTATAATTACAGGTAAATCTCAGAGTGACATTTATTGGTGCTTTTAAGCATATGCCATTTATCATTTTCACAGGAAGTCACAGACCTGTATAGTCTGAATATTTTCAAGTAACATGAGAGAGACAAGTACCTGCTTTGGCTTTGTTGGTGACTTCGTATCTGTAGAGCAGGGAGGGGGAAAAAAGTGTTTTATGTTAAATACCATTAAGAAAAAAAGCAATAATGTCTTTGCATGGCCCCACCCCACCCTGACTGCCTGCCTGCAATGCCAGCCTGGATATCCCATTTGTCTACTTCTTCTCCAACAAGTCTCCTGCATTTCTTTCATGCTGCCTACATACTTGGAATACCCTTCTTGAAAAGAGTCCACAAGGCTACTCCCCTCTCTACATTAGAGCCTCTCCATGACATCCATCACTGGGAAGCGTAAACAAAATTAGCGAGCTAAGAACTTTAATTTATTCCCTTCACAGAATAAAAAGCCCAACTCCATGCTGTGTGCTAGCCCTTGCTATGTTACTGCAGTAATTTCCCTCTGTTCCTCTTCCTCATAGCTGCTCCCTATTGCTCCACTAGCCCCATGGAACACTATCTGGCAAGTTTTTTGGAGCAGGGATCACTTCTGTGTTTTAGGAAGCACCTTGCAAACTGGGTGCAGTGCTAAGTTAAACAGCATGCTAATTACCTGCAAGAACTAGCTCATTTCAAGATAGCGCAAAAAGTAAATTCACTTCTCGTTGAAAACAGATCTGGTCAGTTCAAACTGACACATTATTTCCTCTCACATACCGGCATCCGGAGAGATCTTCGACAGGAGGAGGCTCTGAATCCCAGCGTTCTCAGAGAGCTTGGAGTAATGTAGGGCATCGTGTCCAAGGGCATCTACAAGGCTGAAGTCAGCACCCTTTCTGACCAAGGCTTCCACAATGTTAAGGCCGCCAGCTTCACAAGCCAGCATCAAAGCAGTTCTAGAGAAAACACACAGAGCCCAAGTGTAACGATTCTACTCTTAGGGCGGTAGCTCTGTCACATAACTTTTTTGGGAAAAACATCCTGAGTCATGGACAAACATCCATAAAATCCAAGATTTGTTTTTTTAAATCAACATGTACAATTTCTCTCCTCATTTCTCCCCACACACCTGCTCCCACCCCAGCCCCCACCCTACCCCTAGGGCCTTTTTGAGGAATTTGGCATTCTGATCCTTGCTCCATCTTGAGTCTCATCACTGCACTTCCAAGAGGAGGTACCTGATGGGCAGCTTTTATCAGCAGGCTGTCCAGTTTTCGAAAGGAAACTGGCACAGAAGCAGCTTCTGATTAGAAAGGCTGTCAGATGCCAGAGCCAAGATCAAACTACAGCCCTGAGAGTCATGGTGCAGGACAAGAGCATCTATTTGAATACAGCTGCATTTCACTCATTGCTTTTAAGTGAACGCAGATACAGTCATGGAGATTTACTCATTTCAGCCAAAAAGCAAAATAAATTGAAAAGACACACAGTGAAGGAGGACAGCTCAAATCTCCTCTAGAAAACCAAAATATCTTGTTATCCCACAAAAAAATTTAGCAGTCAATCCCAACTCCAAGGTTAGGCAACTGACAAACAGTGTCAAGAGCCTGGAATAGTGGATTGCATGCAGCAGGAGTACACTGTATTTTTTTAAAATCCTTCCAAGTTACTTGCAGGGATGAAGAGTTTTATCAAAAGTACTTTGCTGCATACTAGCATTTGTTTACCCTCCTGTGAAAAATACGCTGCCCTCAGCTTGAAAACAGGTCTAATAGATTGGTGTTTTTTAGTTTGTGCTTTGAAAGGAACAGACAAGAACAATGGCAAACACGATCATGGCAATGAATTTTTTTCAGAGTAGCAGCCGTGTTAGTCTGTATCTGCAAAAAGAACAGGAGTACTTGTGGTACCTTAGAGACTAAAATTTATTTGAGCATAAGTTTTTTTCTCCTGCTGATAATAGCTCATCTTAATTAATTAGCCTCTTATTCCACTTTTTCATGTTCTCTGTATGTGTATTTATATCTATCTATATCTTCTTACTGTATGTTCCATTCTATGCATCCGATGAAGTGGGCTGTAACCCATGAAAGCTTATGCTCAAATCAAATAGTCTCCAAGGTGCAACAAGTACTCCTGTTCTTTTTATGGCAATGAATTGTTTCTTTCCATATTTGTCAAAACATTATAGCACTCCTTTCACTCACCACTTGGGGGCAGAAGCACGGTGGAAAGATGGCAGTTGCACAGCAGTGTGTTAAAATAGTAGTGGAAGGGAGGAAAGTGAAGAATATCATATTCAAGTGAAATTGCAGAGATGATTTTAGAGTAATTGCCCAACTGGAATTTGGACAGGATATTCAAGTTGGACAATCCCAATTTTTATTTTTTCATATTAAGAGAGCTTACATAAATTAGTGATACATATTGCCACAAAATCAGATATATAATACGTTCAGCTAGTCTTCATACAAGGAGGAGAGGGCAGAAAGAAAAACAGAGTTTCTCATTTAGTATCATCTTCCTCCCTTCTATTCACCATTACTGTTTTCTAAAAAGAGCAGGAATATAACTACTGTGCTGTCTACTGAAGAGTGAAATGCTCTCATACAAGTGGACAATGAACTTTCAAGAGAGTTTCCATAGAATCAACAGAAAGCCTGTAAGTGAAAGGTAGAGAGACCTCTCAGAGTGGACAGCACTGTAGGTTCAAAACAAGGACAAGGCCATTCAGCAACTGGACAAAGGGGCTAGTTTTCTTCTTTTCTTAGAAAAGCTGACAACAAAACACTGCTCTAATGCACTTAGTCTGTATCAGTCCAAAGTAAGGGCTAACTCTTATTTTTCCCATATGCTGTAAAGTGCTCTAAATCATCTTATCGTGCATTACAATGTGTAAATGCCAAATCTCCTCAGCAATCCATTTTGCTCTGGCAATTTCAATACTGGTTTATAAAACAGTTCAAAGATTTTTTAAAAATGTAAATTCCATCAACAAAATTGTAAAAAGAAAAAGTGGGGAAATACTCTTGGGATGCTCTTCTTTAAAAAGCAATTTTGACAAATCATGAGCCTATAAATCCAACGTATTACTAAATGGTGCAGCTATAGAGAATCATAGAATATTAGGGTTGGAAGAGAGCTCAGGAGGTCATCTGGTCCAACCCCCTGCTCAAAGCAGGACCAACCCCAACTAAATCATCCCAGCCAGGGCTTTGTCAAGTCAGGCCTCAAAAACCTCTAAGGATGGAGATTCCACCACCTCCCTAGGTAAGCTATTCTGGCGCTTCACCACGCTCCTAGTGAAACAGTGTTTCCGAATATCCAACCTAGACCTCCCTCACTGCAACTTGAGACCTTTGCTCCTTGTTCTGTCGTCTGCCACCACTGAGAACAATCTAGCTCCATCCTCTTTGGAACCCCCCTTCAGGTAATTGAAGGCTGCTATCAACTCCCCCCTCACTCGTCTCTTCTGCAAACTAAATAACCCCAGTTCCAGCACTTCCATCGTGGAGTCCTTTGTTGTGTCTTCTCTTGCAGTTTTCCAGCATCTGATCATCACAGTACTTTAATGGCCTTTTAGACAGGAAAAATCCTTCTGGAAACATGTCTTGTAGTTATTGGAGCCAACTTGGAAATGTGGACTCAAGCCAGACATGGGAAAAAATCCAATGGAGAAAACCAAGCAGCCTTCAAAAGACTGTATATGAATGTTATTGGCCAGATTCTTGTAGGAGGGATATTTAAGTGTGTTTTTCTCCCATTTTACACCACTCTGGAAGTGTGAAGACTGTCTTAAAGGGGCCAGCTGGCCCTATGTATTTACCCTTTCAAATTTTACTTTAGCCATAACTCTCCGCACACGCTCCAAGCCTTCTCTCACAGCCAGGTGACAACCTCTTATACAACTGTCAACATTTACTATTAATGACAGTTCTGGGGAAGTATGATGAAAAAAGAAAAAAAAACTTAATTTCAAAAGGTCAATATCATGGAATTCACTAATACAACAAAGCTATTTTGTTGTACCTTCCATTTTTGTCCCTGGAATTGATGTCTGCTCCATGATCCAGAAGATGTCTACATATCTCAGCATGGCCATTTTGTACTGCGAACAACAGGGGTAAATTCCCATCCTAGGAACACATTTAAGAAACTATGAACAAGAATGAATTCATTCACCCCCCCCCCAAAAAACCAACCCTCAGTTAATTTAAACGTTAATTATGACCCTTCCTTCTACAGAGCATGGATTGTAAGGCATATCCAGTTTCCCCTTCATAAACCATGGATTTTTCTTCTTTTGTTTGTTATGAAACAAGTGGCAATGTAATTTGGCTTAATTTAATCCCTTGCGCCTGAGCATCCACAGAGATATCAATCAGCACAGCTTTAGGAATGCTGTTGGTTATTGGTTCTCCCTTTGCTCTTTGGTTAACTCTACAGCAGGTCAGAGCAGGTCTCTAAGGTCCTAGATAAATCATTTAATTTCTTAAGAAATATTTCCAAAATAAGTGGTGAGTTTAAACATGAATTAGGTAAATAGAATCAAAAGGACAAGATAAGTCTTCAAGTGAGACAAATTCTAAGTATAAGTTTTGTGATAGACCCAATATCAGATACGACAGGTGGGAAGGAAGAAGTTTCTCTGACTGGAGAAATGATATTGAGTTCAGACAGCATGCATGAGTGTTTTTATGCCTGAACTCTGGAATGCCACCAGTCTTTTGTCATGCAAGGTATAATTTTATAGGAGGACCTCAAAAGCTTGGGTGCAACTAAGTGATTTGTTTTGTCCATGGACATTTCATGGTGGCTACTCTACTTTAAATTAACTTCTCTGAAACCTTAAAGGATATACAGAGTACAGCCAGCAAAAGTGGACTCCATCCACAATGTCTCTATGGATTCAGAGAAGGAGGTGGTCCAGTGGTTAGGGTGCTAGCCTGGAAGACCTGGGTTCAATTTTCTGCTCCACCACAGATATGCTGTCTGACCTAGGGCAAAGTACTTAGTGTCTTTATGTCTCTGTTCCCCATCTATAAAATGGGGAAGACAGCACTTCTTTAGCTCACAGAGCTGTTGTGAAGTTAACACGTTAAAGATAGAAAGGTGCTCAGATGCTATGGTAATGGCAGCCAAGGCAATAAAAGGGCCTAAGATATATAGATGGATATACATTGTTCAATCTCTTGTTAGCTAGTCCGTAAACAAAAAAAATAGTTTTACAAGAAGGTTAAGCATCATATTTCTTTCCACCCCCACACACACTCAAGAGAAAAGACATGCCAAGTCCTGGGGCACTCTTTAACCATACCCTCATGTCCACATAGCATGTTTCCATTGAAAGCAAAAAACTCCACACCACCACAAAGAGCTTCCCTTACCTCCAGCTAATAAGGAGGAACAGGGAACATCAGTCTCCCCAACATGATAATGCAAACCATTTATTCCAAACTCAACAACATGAGCAAGTATTCAGTGTCACTGTGTATATACATAGGTGCTGGAACTAGGGGTGCTGCAGTACCCCCTGGCTTGAAGCGGTTTCCATTATATAAAGAATTTAGAGTTTGGTTCAATGGCTCTCAGCACCCCCGTTATAAAAATTGTTCCAGCACCCCCAGAGTATATACAAGTTACATGTGGAGTGGGTTGTGTGTTAGCAGGGCAAGCACAAGGGTGCAGTCCACAGTGTGCTTTACAACATGACTCTGTATAATAATCTGTGCTACACAAGAGATGATTCACCACCTCAAATTCAAGATACATTTAACTTGCAAGGGCTCACTATAGCTGCCACCTTTGCCTTACAAATGTGGGAAAAGAGAAGGGCTGGCACATATAGGGGGGAGGGATAGCTCAGTGGTTTGAGCATTGGCCTGCTAAACCCAGAGTTGTGTGTTCAATCCTTGAGGGGGCCATTTAGGGATCTGGGGCAAAAATTGGGGATTGGTCCTGCTTTGAGCAGGGGGTTGGACTAGATGACCTCCTGAGGTCCCTTCCAACCCTGATATTCTATGATTCTATGGCACTCATTTGACAGCTTTTCTCTATAAAAGAAGAGGGACTTTTCATTTTCTTCAATACTAGAGATGGGATAGTCTTTAGCTGTTTTCCAGCAACTCTCTCGACAGGTTAATTAGCATAATGAATTAGGCACCAAGCTTTTAATCAGTTGTGAAGCCTATAAAAAGCTTGACAACACTTAGGCTGTTGGCCTGCTGACACCACAGCCTATTATGCTGACCAATATTGTCTTTGTTTCCTTGTATTCCTCTGTCAACCTGTCTGTATCCATCTGTTGTCTCTTGTCTTATACTTAGATTACAAACTCTTTGCGGGGAGGAACAGTCTTTTTCCTTTGTGTTTGTACAGTGCCTAACACAACAGGGTCCTGGTCCATGATTAGGGCTCCGAGATGCTACGGTAATACAAATAGTAAGTAATAAGGCAGCAGAAGGAAGAGAGCTGCTGGTCAGGACTTGTCCACATAATGTGCCTCAACCACAGCCAACCTGAGCCAACGGAAAAACTCCAGCAGATTCAAATGGGCTTTGGATCAAGGCCATATGCCGGTTTCTGGCCGCTAGCACAAATCCCTCACTTTCATGAGCAGCAAGTTTGGTCTTTTTTGCATTAGGTGGTGAAGCACTTCTCTTCCAGGTGTGCACCAGCAGGTCAGATGTAAAGGCAACTTCCCCACAAAGGAAATAAGGGAAATTAGAAAAAGTATTGCTTAGAAACTGCTGTAATAGACGTTTGCCAGATTGAAAGATGGAAAACCATTTTAAAGCGTTCAGTGAGATAAAGTACATACCAAATCTTTGACATTAATTGGGCATTTGTGCTCACACAAAAGTTGAACTACTTGAAGGCAGCCACATGAAGCTGAAAAAAAATGAATAAAAATCAATTAAATCCATTTTTAAAAAGTCTATTGTCTCTGCACTGCCAGTGTATAATGGTGGAAGCATCAAAGAGTTCAACTCAAACATTCACACTGAAAAATATTAGAGGTTCTCTTTAAAAAAATCCACTGAAAGGGCATTTGCAGATTTAGATGTTTCCCTGCCTTCTTGCAAACCAAAGACTGCAGCATTATGTTAGTGTCTGAGAACTAACCAATCAAATTGATTTGTCTTTTTTTACCGTCCAAGCAGGACGAGGGTGGGCAGAATACAAAGAGCATGAATTGAGAAAAGCAAATTATATTTTAAAATAAACCTGTAATCACAGCCCAGAGTAGCATAAGAGGATAGTCTTTTTGCCCAAAAACATGAACAACTTGACCCATAATACATTATATCACCTTTCTTGGCACTTTCATGAGTACCCCTGTTAACTGTACATGATTTTAAAAGCAATACGTTTGATTCACTTGTTTGAAGTGTAGCAACGCTGAAGTCTACTGGCCATATGTCACTACAATCAGTAAAACTGAGATGCCATTGATTTAAGCAAGGAGTTCATTGTAACTTTTAAAAAAAAAAAAAGCAGACACACTGAAACAATGTCAAGAAGCTATAAATAAGAAAAAATTAAAAGAAAAGTGAAGAAAATGTAGTTCTATGAGGAAACAGAAGCAGAGCCTACTTTAATGTATCTTACCGCGGTGCTGACTACTTTTCCAGCCATAACATGAAAATCACACAAGGAGTTACTGGATTTATGTGATAACATTTATCAAGCTCTAGCATAAAAGAGAATGTCTAGGATTGTGTAAATGCCAGAATGAGAGAGTGGATAACAAGTTTTCAACAGAAAAGTTACCTGCATAATGTAAAGCTGTTTTCCCAGAGTTGTCAATGCTGTCTGCTGGGCATTTAGACTGTAGAAAGAAGAAGAAAATGCTTAGAGAAAAATAAAAGAACACAAAGCATTTGTTTGCTGCAAGTACAGAGGGATGACCTCTTGGGACAACCAGCTTTATGAACTACCACAGATGTTCCAGGCCATAAAAACCAATAAACACTGGGTTAATCATTAGAAGGAATAGTTTTCCTCTCAATAAATCCTAACTACTTTAGCATGCATCCCACTTGCTGAAACACATACACTGGAGTTATGGAAGACAACACTCCTGGGAGGAAGACATGACCCCGTAACCCTCCTGGCCAATGAAGATGATCAAAAGTTGCAGAATAAAGGAAACTATACATTCAGAACAGTCTATATCTGGCTGTCTTGTGTAAAGAGTACTCACAAAAAATCCCCACCTCCAAATTTTATTTAAAAAAAAACAAACAAACCCATTTTATAATGCAGTTTGTTAAAGAAAATGTATGCTTCATCTTTAGGTATATTAAATGAAGTGACTATTAAGATAATAAATACAATTATAATCTATCTTCATCAGGATTTTTCAAAAAGCCATAACTGAATAATTTTAAAATCCTGGCTTTCCTTTAATACTTTTACCATCATACCTAGTTAAAGTAATAAATCTTAACAGTTCTTTAACATGGCATTTTTCAGCACATAAAACTTTAGTAATATTATGCATTAAACTAAAGTGGTATTTTTAAAAGAATTGGTTTTTAAAATGAAAAATATTAGCTCCAGGCCTTTAAACACAGCACATCTATCTATAAACTTTAGCAAAACTGCTGGGTAAGTGGGCTCAGTTGCAAATACATTATCAGCTTCAATAAAGGAAGCCAATACATTTAAAATTTAAGATGTACATCTAGTCTTCTTGAACTCAACTTCAAAGACATGTGTTGATCTTATGCCTTCCTCACATTTGTAACAGCTTACATCACGTAAAGCAAGTCCGCAAAGAAATAGAGGAGTGTGATCAGAGCATGAACAAACTAATGCTACCAATTTCTTGCATTCTCACTGGTTTCTAATTGTTTACAAAGAGATAAATAATACATAACCAACAAAGCAGTTAGCTGCTGTACCAGCTGAGTGAGTGAATGGGTACTTTCATACTCACCCACCCACATCCATCCACTATTGGTAGTTGAATTAACCTGTTACTGCATGCAGCATAACCAGCTGGATGTCACTGTCTATGCTATCACTGGTTCGATTAAAACTGCCATTGACCATTGGGTCCCATCTCTCAATATCCAAATTCTCTCTTTCCAACTATTACCTTGTCTCCTTCAACATCACCCACTTGCCCCCACTTCTTCCCATCTGCAGGTCCTGTCTACACCACTCTTAATTCTCAACTCCCCGCTCTCTCCTCTGCTGGCTCAGCCAGAGGTTACCTTTGCTATTCTGTCCTCCATCTTCCCTTAATGCCTCTGACTCTCTCCCCCTGCAAGGTCCATCCCACTAACCCCCAACCCATGGCACACTCTAAATATTTGTTCAAGAGACGAGCAGAGGCAAAGTGCCATGACTACAGTCACTTCCTCCATCTCAAATCTGTTATCGCTGCTTTACATTCCACCATCTTCCTAGGCAAGCAGGGCTACTGTGCCAGTCACGTTGATTTCCTCGCCTGCAATCCTCTTTACTTGCTACCTTAGGAAAAGAGCAGTAAATTGGGTAGACCTTGCAATGCACATGGAATCCATCCTGGAGACTGCTATGGGTTTGGGGGTGGGAGAAACAAGTTCCAAACCCAAGGACCTCAATGAGGATATTATGCTATCCTTCCCCAATTTAGACAGGGGGCGCAGACCAGGGAAGAAGGGCCCTAAAGCTGAGGGACACCAAGAATGCAAGATTCTGGTGCAGATGATTAGGTGGAACAAGTGGTCGAACTAAAAGAGCCACATTTAGCAGTGGTGCAAGAGAGCTAGTGAACATATGTTAGTGATCTAAAAATCAGTTTCGTTTTACTTTACCTGGAGAAGCCTCTTGATGCAATCAAGGTGGCTGTTCTTTGCTGCAAGATGTAAAGCAGTGTGCCCTAAATTAATAAAAACAAAGCAAATTAAATATTCATAATTATGAATTGCACAAAGGTGAAATTATGTACGGTTCTCACCCCAACAGAATCAAAGAGGGGGCTGGGGAAAGAAGACAACTCCACACCAGACTAAAGACAATTAAGTCTTATTCCAAAAGTAGAGACTACTGGTTCAGTTCAGGTGCCACAAAATAATCCCAGTTTATGATCCTACACGTATAAGGCCATGCAAACTTTATGTAAGATTTGCATGAGGATGGGTGATGAGGGTGGATCACTTGATGATTATCTGTTCATTCCCTTTGGGGCACCTGGCATTGGCCACTGTCAGAAGACAGGAAGATACTGGGCTAGATGGACCTTTGGTCTGACCAGTATGGCCGTTCTTTGTAAGAAGTCAATCTATCGCCCAAAGGGTGCATTTGGTCCGACCACCCTAGTTCATGTTTTCTTACCAAAGGGAAAGAAGCTGCGTGTGTAACTTTTGTTTCTTTAAAAATCAATATTGTGCTCACCATTGCCTAGATACCACAACAGAGATGGGCATATTAAAATATCCTACCTAGATCACAATATTTGGGTGTATTTACAGAAAACAAGTAATTCCCTCTTTTATAGGCATGCAGCCTCACTTAGAGCTCTCCAGAATTGCTGCACAGATATGTTCAGCAAGTGCTTTTGAGACAGCTGTCATCTTGGGACTGAGCCAGGGACATCCAGAGCTAAAAGCAGGAGCTGCTACACCTTGAGCGAAAAAGCCAGGCCCCTCTAGCTGGGGCTGTAACAGACTTGTATCCTCTGCAGATGAGGCAGAGGGGATGACCTGTAACACACTCACCAGGGACATACACTCAGCAGTCTCCTTTTGTGCCTGTTTTATCAATTTGTCAGTTATCAATATTATCTAACAATGCAATACTGTTTATAGAAACAAGAGCAAAGACTGCAATATCTCATCAGCTTTTATGCATATAACCCTGGAAGAAACGTGGAAGTCAGAAAGAAAAAAGTTAGCATATACCAACTGTGAAGAGGAGAAAGAAGCGGCCAAGAGACAGTGGTCTAATACGGATGCTCAAGAGCCATTGTTTGTGTGGTCAGTGGTACTACATGGAGGATGAGAGAGGACTACCAAAGCAAAGTTTCTTCAAACTGAAACAAGCATCAGTTTGAAGCTCAGAAGAGAATAGCTGCTCACCATTCAAAATGACGAATGGATTAATCAGTCCTAAAACAGGATCATAAAGTGACAAAGTTTGGGTCAAATTTTATATATGATGCACCTACAGTTTCAAAGTTAACCACTCTCCCAATTTTGCATGTGTAATTTGAATTCTTCCTCCAAAATCACAGAGCACCTCTCACATGTGATAAGTATTCTGTTGTGTGCAAAAAAGCTAACCCATCAAGTAGGTATTTTAGTCAGAAACTGATCTAGTCCACCCAATGTTTAAAGCCTATTATTGTGAGAGATGGAGTATTGATGGGTCATTCAGGCAAACTGGACTGGCTAGTTAACATAGAGTATTCATTCTGTACTTACCCCAACCGAAACACCATAGTCTATTAAAAACTCAGCCAGTTATCCCCCATTTTCTCTTTAAAGTATTAATGATAAAAGGCACAGGGATTTTCTTGAGAACTGAAACACTTCAGGCTAAATAGCTCTGAGCTCTGCTTTGGGCAATCAGCTCCTACCATCAGCCATCAATCCTCAGGAAATGCCCTGCTGCAATTCCAGTACAGTTAATGGGGTTAATAGTCTGGATACACAAAGTTAAGCCTAAAAATCTTTACCTAAACTAGGCAGAATCTTGTTAATTTCATATCTTCAGAACAGGTTTTATGTTGGAGAACCATCAATTATTTTGCAGTCTTGAGTCCACTAGCATGCTTAATTTTATAAACCCGAGGTTGAAATTTTCAAGACTGGAAGTATGAGTTAAGGCACCAACAGTGTGTATGTTTATGTATGCAGGCATAATACTGCAATTGCTTTAATCAAATTGCTAAAAGATGCATGCAAATGAGCAGTAAAGCACCTAACAAATACAAGCTGTCCAAGCAGTCACCCAGTTTTCACAATCAATGTAGCTGCATAATTTCACGTGACATGTTGTTTACAGACTTCTCATTTTGAAAACACGACTTTGGTCTTGTCTATGCTACAGGGCCTTTTTCAGCATAGCTTAAGCAGCTACGTCAACAGAAGGAGTTCTGCTGGTGTAGCTCCGCCAATTCTTTGAATGACTTTAGCTATGCCAGCTGAAGCACTATCAGCAGAGCGGGCCTGCACTGGGGTTTTTGCTAGCATGGCTAGGTTAGCTGGGGCGGTGATTATTTCCACACTCCTTTCTGACACAGCTGGCAAAACTCTGTAGTGTAGACTAAGCCTACATCTTGTCCTACATAAAACATATAGCAAAGGCTCATAGTAATGTACCTGTACCATCCTGTGCCGTGACATCCACACCATGCGTCATCATAATTCTGAGGCACTCAGCATGTCCCTTTGCAGCAGCCAGGTGAAAACTGAAAGACAATTTACACTCAGCTGATTTTATTAACATCTCTTTTCCATTAGCATTAGTAAACCAACTGTTCAGCTTTTCCATTTTGCATCCCTCAATTCCTCCAAATATTCCCCAAGTATATTGTTCTCAAAGTGAATAATGAATGTGTGACAGCTAAAAGCGTCTTCCTTCCATGTTCATACTTCTACTCAGGATGACTTCTTACTAACCAAGTACATTATGCACAGTTCCTATCCAACTTCTAAACTAATGGCCAAATCCTGGCCCTACTGAAGTCAGTGGCAAGACTCCAGCTCAAGTCAGTGACGCCTGGACTGGTACTCGTCCTCAAGCAGAAGCAAATAACACACTTGTACTGCTCATCTACCCTCAATAAATTACCGAAAGATCACAGATATTGCAGAGTTGCGAGACTGTGGTATAAACATACTCTAATTTGGGGTTTTGCTTTTCACCATGCATTATCTTGCTTGTTGGCAAAGTAGGAAGTTGTGGAAGCTGCCAGCCACTAGAGACCCATTCAACAGAAGTAATGGCTAAAGACTTAACTACAGAGTAGACAGCAGTAGTTGTATTCTATCCAACCATTTCACACATCATCTCTGGTGTTTCAGGATTTACAGACTGTGTCCTGTGAACAGGCAGCCATGTGGTTTTACTGAGGTATGCTATGTGACCTATAGAAAGATGGGAAGCAAAGGGGGAGGAATGGGGCTTTTGAAAACTGGAAGAGTTAATGTATAGCATGTGCAATTTGACTACAAAGATGATTCATACGAGACACAGTATTCTGAGTGATTTTACTAGAAAATGACTGCGTACCAAGTTGATGAGTAAGTTGGACAGCAATTTGCTTTCAGATAGCTGTGTACATTCTCAGGACCACAAGCTGTGGGGTAAAACCCAAATCCAAAGGACAAAGGCGGTTCAAACTAATCCCAAACCACTACAAGTGAGAGATATGGAGGCAGCTTAAGCACGCATGCTAGCAATTGTAAAGAAACCAAAACTCCAATAGTAAGTAGCTTTGGTAGGGTCTTTTAAAAATTTGATTGCTATCAATACTACTGACCTCATCTGATGAAAACAACAAATTTTCTAAGATCAAAAAGGCAATTTAACATCATCATCGTCTCTTCTCCCACCTCCCAAATATCAACTACTGTATTTAAGAGTTTGCATTTTGGATGGTAGTTTTAATATTTAAAGGAAGCCAACATCAAAGATTTGCTTCCAAGTGGGCATCAGCCCACTAAAGATGATCTGGACAGAGAACCATGGGATCCTGGTCGACAACTAGGACTCTTAAGTGTCACAGGAAATATGAGAAGTGACAACAATTCTGCAGATGTTTCTGGCAGAGGACATCAGAACAGCAACACTACACTCTGCTAACCTGCATGTACCATAGCTATGCAGACTGAGGGCATACAAATATTGTATTAAAGGTTCTACTGAGAAGTTAATGAAGGTTAACAATTGGTGGGTGATAATGATCTAGATTGGAAGTGGTTTATACTACGGTTTTGTCTGTGGTTAAATTCATTATTCATTTACTTCTTTCCTTAAAACATGGCTCTGACCTACGTTAGTGGTCTTGTCTTTACTCTACAGCTTGAGTGCTCTGATTGCTACTAATAAACGCAATCACTTCACTGTCTTCTCTTCATTGATCTCTCATCATAAGCATATTTTGCAAGTTCTTTGGGGCAGGACCTTTTTCTTTCATGTGTGTACTGCACCTAGCTCAATGGGTCCCCACCCAATCCCAGCTTAGGGTCTATGGGCACCAGCATAAAATATACTATATACTCTTGATGGGGAATAGTACCCACAAAACCAGACAAAAATAAATCCTAATGGGCACTAATTTGCAGCCTTTAAAAAAAAACAAAAAATCTCAATAGAGATGAAAGGACCAAAAAAAACAAGATCCGGGAAGGAGCTGATCACTTTAGCAGAACACTTAAGCATGGGCTCAGCAGCTTGCAGGACTGAATCCTAGACCATGTGGAACTACCAGCTCACCCCCACCAGACCAGCGCTGCTAATCACTGTGGCAGAGGCTTGGAGTGCACTGCTCTGGCTTTAAACTGTTCTTGGGATACACAGAAATATCCTGTACATTCATCATGGCACCCACCACTGCCATAAACAACAAACTAAACATTTACAGCCTTTCTGAAAATATGCTAAAGAACATCAGAAGAATGTCTGGCTAGAGGGTGGTATATATTTATATATTAAAATACAAAACAAGACTCATGTACTAAGTGACCCATAAACAGAATCTTATAAACAAGATTTTTCCAGAATAAAATATTTCTCAGTGTTCTGGGGAAAATGACTGGGAGAGGGAAGTGACTAGACCGATAAAAATCTAACCCCTCTAATTTAGCTAATACAACATTTCACCAATACTGAATCAGAATCAAAACACAGCCATGTAGATCTCCAATTAGATCATAGCTACCGAAGATTAGAAAATGTGTGAAGGACACATTCGGCTTGTTTACATTTGGACACTATTTGTCAGAATCATAAACGCTTGCATAGTAACAACTTGGCTCAATCATGGACATTATGATTCACAGCCAGATTCTGTTTGCATAAAGGGTTGTGCCAATGTAACAAAAATACCCAAATGCATTGTCATAAATATAACGGGAAGGGTAAATACCTTTAAAATCCCTCCTGGCCAGAGGAAAAACCCTTTCACCTGTAAAGGGTTAAGAAGCTAAGATAACCTCGCTGGTACCTGACCAAAATGACCAATGAGGAGACAAGATACTTGCAAAAGCTGGGAGGAGGGAGAGAAACAAAGGTTCTCTCTGTCTGTGTGATGCTTTTGCCGGGAACAGAAAAGGAATGGAGTCTTAGAACTTAGTAAGTAATCTAGTTAGATATGCGTTAGATCTGTTTTATTTAAATGGCTGATAAAATAAGTTGTGCTGAATGGAACGTATATTCCTGTTTTTGTGTCTTTTTGTAACTTAAGGTTTTGCCTAGAGGGATTCTCTATGTTTTGAATCTGATTACCCTGTAAGGTATTAATCATCCTGATTTTACAGAGGTGATTCTTTTACCTTTTTCTTCAGTTAAAATTCTTCTTTTAAGCACCTGATTGCTTTTTCATTGTTCTTAAGATCCAAGGGTTTGGGTCTGTGTTCACCTATGCAAATTGGTGAGGATTTTTATCAAACCTTCCCCAGGAAAGCGGGTGTAGGGTTTGGGAGGATTTTTATTTTGGGGGGGAAGGGTGGGGGAGAAGAAGACGTTTCCAAGCGGGCTCTTTCTCTGATATATTTGTTAGACGCTTGGTGGTGGCAGCAATAAAGTCCAAGGGCAAAAAGGTAAAATAGTTTGTACCTTGGGGAAGTTTTAACCTAAGCTCGTAAAAATAAGCTTAGGGGGGTTTTCATGCAGGTCCCCATATCTGTACCCTAGAGTTCAGAGTGGGGAAGGAACCTTGACATGCATAATAAAAAGTTTTGTTGTATTTAGATAAAAACAGACTGCAGAGAAAGAATCAATAAGTGAGGGGGGGGGGGGGAAGCAATCCCTTTCAGGCTACAGAATGCACCCAGATGTCTAAAAGCAACACTTCACTGGGGCAAATGACTTACACAGCACACTGCCACATGCCATCACTTACATGAATGTCAGGATCTTGCATGCTGTAAATGAATCAAGAAGTCTTCTCATTTTGTAAGTTTAAGCGAAGATGTATCAAACTTACAGAAATGTCATTCCAAAAAAAACTGAGAAGGGAAGAGGGAAGAACGTACACAAATAATCTGCATGTGTAAGAAAAAACTCACAACAGATATGAAGTGAATATCATCAAAGCTGAGAGAATAATGCATAATGAATAATTTGACAAGTTTTACCTGTTTGCTAGTTTTGTGTCAGTAGCTTATGTTTCTTTATAATTATACTTATTTGAAAATATTTGCTGAATGCCTATAAGTAATTCTTAGTTTGTAGTTCGCTCAGATAGTTAATATTTTGGAATTTGAGCCATCATGCAGGTTTCTGGTGTGAATCTTCACACTTACACGTTTTAAGTTTGCACTGTGAATATTCTAATAGTTGAGTAAATTTTACTCTTTCCAAAAGCATTCCTGCTTGCAAAGTTATTTGCTGAAATATTGATGGGAATTGATCAAGGAGTCAAACACAAGCAAAGCAAATTCAATTATTCTAACAAGTATTTGTGGGAAAATACTTTGGGTATTCACTCTGATCATAGCACTCCTCCATATGGGAACTCTGGTATCTTTATCTACACTGAAGTTTTCAGATACTTTAAATCTGAAATGCCAAAAGAAATTCCCATAGGATAATTTTTTTATATTGTTACATTCTGTGGCATTATATGGTAAACACATACAGGTTTTCAGCAAAGAACAACATTTAAACTACAAATAAAAAAAGGACCCAAGAGTCAGAAGGAAAGGAAGCTGCTGAATTTGCTACAATTTTTCATTCTTCACTGAAGAGTTCAGTGTGGCTTTGCATACCTACCGATCCCTTTAAGAACCTCAAGGAAGAGGGCAGATTCTCCAGATGTGTCTAGATCTTTAACTGCTTTTTCAATTCCAGGTAGAGATTTTACAATATTATTTATGCAGTGTGTTACAGATTGTATCTAAAAAGCTAGGGGCCTATATTTTGAGGAGTGACTATAGTGATTTTGCTTTAGCACATTGATTGGGCCAGATTTTCACAAAACGCGGAGCACTCGTCCTCTGGAAGTCTTTCAAGGTATCTCAGCTTGGGCATCCAATAATCAGGGCTACCAAAAGCCTAGTCACTTTTGAGCGTTTAGGACATGACCTCTGGCAAGTCCACTTACAGTCAACATCTGACAACTGACGTACGGCATAGCTTGGGTCCAAAAAGATGCACAGGCATTATTGGGAAGGTCACAGGAAGACCATGCAAAAAAATAAAATGGAATTTAAAAAGAAGAGTGGACATATGTGGTGGAAGCCTACTCTAAGCCTATGAGGCTGTGTGAAAGACTACATGAAGCAGACCACGTAAGGAAAAAATAAAATACAGAAAAGCATACAGAGGCACAGGATGTAATCAAAGCAAAAATGTAAGGGGGAGGGGAACACCTAGTCAGTACCGTAAGAGGAGAGGATGAGGAGCTTTAACTTAATGTTGAAGGAGATAGTGACCAGTGAGTTCAATCTTATTCGACTGAGGATGGATAAAACAACGAGGAGACTAACAAATTTATTTGGAGCTTATGCCCAAAAAAATTTGTTAGTCTCTAAGGTGCCACAAGGACCCCTCGTTGTTTTGGCTGATACAGACTAACACAGCTACCACTCTGAAACCTGAGGATGCACAGAGACTCCTGATTCCACCACCTCCCTAGGTGACGCATTCCAGTGCTTCACCACCCTCCTAGTGAAATAGTGTTTCCTAATATCCAAACCTAGACCTCCCCCACTGCAACTTGAGACCATTGCTCCTTGTTCTGTCACCTGTCACCATTGAGAACAGCCGAGCTCCATCCTCTTTGGAACCCCCCTTCAGGTAGTTGAAGGCTGCTATCAAATCCCCCCTCATTCTTCTCTTCTGCAGACTAAACAAGCCCACTTCCCTCAGTCTCTCCTTGTACGTCATGTGTCCCAGCCCCCAGATCATTTTTGTTGCCCTCCGCTGGACTCTCTCCAATTTGCTCACATCCTTTCTGTAGCGGGGGCCCAAAACTGGATGCAATACTCCAGTGGCCTCACCAGTGCTGAATAAAGGGTAGTAGTTACTTCCCTCAATCTTCTGGCAACGCTCTTACTAGTGCAGCCCAATATGCCGTTAGCCTTCTTGGCACACTGCTGACTCATACCCAACTTCTCATCCACTGTAATCTTAGTGCTGTCAAGCAAGAAGGAAGGTTCCCAAGTATAGAAATAAGCAGAGGAGCTGTAGAGATTTTATTTGCTACAGAATAATTCTTTACAGGCTGCTTACAATTTCCTAAATCATTCAAGACAAAAGCTGCATATTTCCAGTTACTGGAGTTTTCATCATCTGGGAGCCTTGAAGTGGTGCATTTTATTTGTATCTTTCATGAATAAACTTCCTTTTAAAAGAAAGCAAACAAAACTTGATTCCTGCTTCCTGACTGCAAAATGAATTTAAACAAAGAAAAACAAACTTGTGAGGCTTGATGTGAAGAAGTGGCCATATTTCTGAAAGTTAGATTCTCACTGCATAATATATTCAAATCCTGCTGTCACATACACACATTCCTTCAATTTCTCTCTATATGTAAGGGATGCCTTTTGCCACCAGGATTCATTAATATGATCCAGCAATCCAACCATAAAGAAGTTCTGTATTAAAATCACAAATGAGTTTGATTCCCCATAGTTTAAATTCCAGGGTATTACTAATTAAGAGGTCTCTTGGTTTTTGGTACTGTTTCGCTCCCTCTCTGTGTGAACCTTGCAAACTGCTAATTGTGTTAGTACATTCTAAGAGAGTCTGTTCTCAAAGCAATTCTTTGTAACAACTACTCACACATAGAGAGACTCAAAGCAATACTCTGTAACAACAGAAACAGCACCCAGAGACTCCCTGCCCTTTTGTTGTATTCATGTCACTTTGTTAACAATTGTGATTAAAATAGAGATAGAGGATGTTTGTGGATGGATGCTTGGTGTGGATTTATTACTGAATGATCAGGGAGGTGCCAGCCTAAGAATCCAGTGTCCATTGGTTGAAGAAAGCGTCAAGTGGAAATAACCAGAGGACCCCGGAGGGCAGACTGGAATCTACCCAACAGCCTCAAGAATGGGAGAACCAAAGAACAAGATAACATCTGGCAGCACGGAGCCGTCAGGAATGTGCCATCTGCTGATTGATTCAGCAACAGCAGGATGAAGCAATTCCCATAGACTGGCATAGGAATAAATTCCTATAAAAATGGAGCAACCAACTTCCAGGAGCGTCAGATGAGCATCTGACAAGGCCCTGCTCCCTCCTCATGTCCAGGCCACCTGGCCAGTGGCTTGGCATGAGCAACTCTAAGGCTGGTAACTATGATAACAACCTTGCAGAACCTCTGCGTGTGTGTGTGTGAGAATGTGTGAATACATATGAAATTGAATGGAATGTTATAGCTATAACTAACTGCTTACTCTGATTCTTTCTGTATTCACAATAAATGTGGCATTTTTCTTTTTCCCCTTTAATGAGATCCTGCTGGTTTTTATTTTATTGGTATAACAGAAAATTTGAACACCTTTGATATTCACTAAGGCAGGGCTCCTTTTTGCTGTGGACGACCATTTCCAGGGTTATTGTGAGTGGAAAGAAGTTTATTAACTCTGCTCCTAGCCTTCCCACCTCAGCACAGGAGCAGTGACCTCCCAAGGGGAAGATGAAGGCAGATGCTCCCTATTGAACATAGGAACAAAGCAACTCACCATTTGGAATCCATCCTGCAGGGGAGGACAAACACCTAATAATTTGTGCTTCTACCATTCTGAATATATACTGATCCATTAGCAACTCACACAGTACCCAAGTCAAAATGACTTCTTTAAGAGGAGTGCAAAGCATGCTATTATGAAAGCCCAGACAGCAATGCACAGCAAAATTCATGCAGACTCTGGAAAAAGCAGAGAATAACTGAACTACCATAACATTAGATGAAAATTCAGCTCAGTACTGTATAATTAACGACACACACTCAAACAATAACTAAAATGTGTGGAAGGAAGAAAAATGTTTGTGTTTTGTTGCCCAATTCACAACAAAATGGCTACCTACATTTGGCATCCCTGAGCAAGTTTTAGATAGCAGGTAGCAACAGGCAGTAATGGAAATTCCATTTTCTAAAACATCAAAAGTTGACTGATTTTTATACTTTTGATTATAGAATCAGAATAGTTTGATCAAACAGGTCTCTTTCTAAAAAAGTCCATCCCCATGTTGGTAGAGAGAAAAGTAAGAGATCTTAAAGATATTAGATCTTGAAGATATTAAAGTTGATTCTAGAGTTGATCTCTGTAGAGGTCAAGAACAAGTGATAACAGAAGTTCTTATTTAAGTGCCAGAAAGCAAAACACTTATTAATGTTTGTATAGTACATGTAAGAGCACCATCATTCTATTATGTAGCCCTTAAACAGCGCTTTTCAACAGAGGATCTGTAAGAACTTTACCAAAAGGTATGAGAGTGGAATTAATCCAAGTTTACAGGTTGGGAGACAAGCACTTGACCAAGCAATTCAATGGCAGTGCTGGTAAAGGAACACAGGTCTATAGAATCTCAGTCCCCTGCTTAACCACTTACAATGCCACCTCCTAGTACTAAGTGGATCTTGCTTTGAAAACTCGTTTAAAACAAGTTTGTGGTTCACACACGCAAAAAAATGACATTTGAACAGAACAGAACACAATGGAACTGGTATAATAAATATTCGGTCTTAATCTGAGACACAGTAACCTTCAAAACACAAACTGAATCAGAAAAATGCAGACTTGTGTGTGGGACGAGGAGGTGATAAGACAATACTTGCTGGAACCAGCCCCTTTATCAGCTGTACTGTAAATTTATCCTCAAAGCTAAAAATGGTAATTTTCTAGATCACCACCACCAACCTCCTCAGAATGAGTTCCAGCTATTTGGAAAGAGCTCAGCTCTGCAGCTGCTCCACTTACAGAGTAGTTAAGATTTGACAAGGAACTCTACTAAAGTATGTATCTATAGGGTATTGGTACAAAGGGTGCTCAGAGAGCAGTGCTCCCAAGAGAACTGCAAAGCAGATATATATTGGCAGAATTAGTATTCTCTGCAGAGGAGAATTCCCCCATAGCTTGAAAGTGGCATCGGATGACACTTTGCAAAACTCAAAGTGCTTGAGAACATTCTGGAATTGTGGATGATAAATGACTAGTGAGCTAGTAAATACAGTATCATGGCATGCAAGGACCAGAGTGTGCCCACTGGGCAAACTGCACCATTGTTCTCGGTCATTTTCTTCCAAGTGCTCAGAAATAGGCGGCACAGGGGGCGGGGAGATCAGGGTCATGTGCCCCCCCCCCCCGGATTTGCTTCTTGGCTTGGACTGAGCATGCTCAGTAACACTACTGAAGCCAGCTGCCCTCACTCTGCCGCCCCCACCCCCACTATTGGCAGACACAGGTTGTTTCTGCTCAGAAAAATACATTACATGCAATCTTGCTTGCTGAAGTACACTGAGCACTCACTGAGTGTATGTCTACACTACGGAATAAGGTCGAATTTATAGAAGTCGTTTTTTTAGAAATCGGTTTTATATATTCAAGTGTGTGTGTCCCCACAGAAAATGCTCTAAGTGCATTAAGTGCAGTAACTCGGCGGAGTGCTTCCACAGTACCAAGGCTAGAGTTGACTTCCGGAGCGTTGCACTGTGGGTAGCTATCCCACAGTTCCCGCAGTCTCCGCTGCCCATTGGAATTCTGGGTTGAGATCCCAATGCCTGATGGGGCTAAAACATTGTCACGGGTGGTTCTGGGTACA
Organism: Caretta caretta; assembly: GCF_965140235.1. Classification (NCBI taxonomy): domain Eukaryota; kingdom Metazoa; phylum Chordata; order Testudines; family Cheloniidae; genus Caretta; species Caretta caretta. The sequence goes on along the minus strand of NC_134210.1, from coordinate 25,069,000 downwards.
TATCATCAGGCCCCCGTTCCCTCCCTCCCTCTGTGAAAGCAAGGGCAGACAATCGTTTTGCGCCTTTTTTCCTGAGTTACCTGTGCAGACGCCATACCACGGCAAGCATGGAGCCTGCTCAGGTAACCGTCACCCTATGACTCCTGGGTGCTGGCAGACGCGGTACGGCATTGCTACACAGTAGCAGCAACCCATTGCCTTCTGGCAGCAGATGGTGCAGTACGACTGGTAGCCGTCATCATCGTGTCCGAGGTGCTCCTGGCCACGTCGGCTGGGAGCGCCTGGGCAGACATGGGCGCAGGGACTAACTTTGGAGTGACTTGACCAGGTCATTCTCTTTAGTCCTGCAGTCAGTCCTATTGAACTATCTTATGGTGAGCAGGCAGGCGATACGGATTGCTAGCAGTCGTACTGTACCATCTTCTGCCGGGCAGGCAAGAGATGAGGATGCCTAGCAGTCGTACTGTACCATCTTCTGCCGAGCAGCCATGAGATGTGGATAGCATGCAGTCCTTCTGCACCGTCTGCTGCCAGCCAAAGATGTAAAAGATAGATGGAGTGGATCAAAACAAGAAATAGACCAGATTTGTTTTGTACTCATTTGCCTCCTCCCCCGTCTAGGGGACTCATTCCTCTAGGTCACACTGCAGTCACTCACAGAGAAGGTGCAGCGAGGTAAATCTAGCCATGTATCAATCAGAGGCCAGGCTAACCTCCTTGTTCCAATAAGAAAAATAACTTAGGTGCACCATTTCTTATTGGAACCCTCCGTGAAGTCCTGCCTGAAATACTCCTTGATGTAAAGACACCCCCTTTGCTGATTTTAGCTCCCTGAAGCCAACCCTGTAAGCCATGTCGTCAGTCGCCCCTCCCTCCGTCAGAGCAACGGCAGACAATCGTTCCATGCCTTTTTTCTGTGCGGACGCCATACCAAGGCAAGCATGGAGGCCGCTCAGCTCACTTTGGCAATTAGGAGCACATTAAACACCACACGCATTATCCAGCAGTATATGCGGCACCAGAACCTGGCAAAGCAATACCGGGCGAGGAGGCGACGTCAGCGCGGTCACGTGAGTGATCAGGACATGGACACAGATTTCTCTGAAAGCATGGGCCCTGCCAATGCATACATCATGGTGCTAATGGGGCAGGTTTTTGCTGTGGAATGCCGATTCTGGGCTCGGAAAACAAGCACAGACTGGTGAGACCGCATACTGTTGCGGGTCTGGGACGATTCCCAGTGGCTGCGAAACTTTCGCATGCGTAAGGGCACTTTCATGGAACTTTGTGACTTGCTTTCCCCTGCCCTGAAGCGCATGAAAACCAAGATGAGAGCAGCCCTCACAGTTGAGAAGTGAGTGGCGATAGCCCTGTGGAAGCTTGCAACGCCAGACAGCTACCGGTCAGTTGGGAATCAATTTGGAGTGGGCAAATCTACTGTTGGGGCTGCTGTGATGCAAGTAGCCCACGCAATCAAAGATCTGCTGATATCAAGGGTAGCGACCCTGGGAAATGTGCAGGTCATAGTGGATGGCTTTACTGCAATGGGATTCCCTAACTGTGGTGGGGCCATAGACGGAACCCATATCCCTATCTTGGCACCGGAGCACCAAGCCGCCAAGTACATAAACCGCAAGGGGTACTTTTCAATAGTGCTGCAAGCACTGGTGGATCACAAGGGACGTTTCGCGTGGGATGGCCGGGAAAGGTACATCAACATGGGATGGCCGGGAAAGGTACATGACGCTTGCATCTTCAGGAACTCTGGTCGGTTTCAAAAGCTGCAGGAAGGGACTTTATTCCCAGACCAGAAAATAACTGTTGGGGATGTTGAAATGCCTATATGTATCCTTGGGGACCCAGCCTACCCCTTAATGCCATGGCTCATGAAGCCGTACACAGGCAGCCTGGACAGTAGTCAGGAACTGTTCAACTACAGGCTGAGCAAGTGCAGAATGGTGGTAGAATGTGCATTTGGACGTTTAAAGGCGCGCTGGCGCAGTTTACTGACTTGCTTAGACCTCAGCGAAACCAATATTCCCACTGTTATTACTGCTTGCTGTGTGCTCCACAATATCTATGAGAGTAAGGGGGAGACGTTTATGGCAGGGTGGGAGGTTGAGGCAAATTGCCTGGCTGCTGGTTACGCGCAGCCAGACACCAGGGCGGTTAGAAGAGCACAGGAGGGTGCGGTATGCATCAGAGAAGCTTTGAAAATCAGTTTCATGACTGGCCAGGCTACGGTGTGAAAGTTCTGTTTGTTTCTCCTTGATGAAACCCCCCCACCCCTTGGTTCACTCTACTTCCCTGTAAGCTAAGCACCCTCCCCTCCTCCCTTCGATCACCGCTTGCAGAGGCAATAAAGTCATTGTTGCTTCACATTCATGCATTCTTTATTCATTCATCACACAAATAGGGGGATGACTACCAAGGTAGCCCAGGAGGGGTGGTGGAGGAGGGAAGGAAAATGCCACACAGCACTTTAAGCACAGCACTTTAAAAGTTTACAACTTTAAAATTTATTGAATGCCAGCCTTCTTTTTTTTGGGCAATCCTCTGTGGCGGAGTGAGTGGTTGGCTGGTGGCCCCCCCACCGCGTTCTTGGGTGTCTGGCTGTGGAGGCTATGGAACTTGGGGAGGAGGGCGGTTGGTTACACAGGGGCTGCAGTGGCAGTCTGTGCTCCAGCTGCCTTTGCTGCAGCTCAACCATACACTGGAGCATACTGGTTTGGTCCTCCAGCAGCCTCAGCATTGAATCCTGCCTCCTCTCATCACGCTGCCGCCACATTTGAGCTTCAGCCCTCTCTTCAGCCCACCACCTCTCCTCCCAGTCATTTTGTGCTTTCCTGCACTCTGACATTATTTGCCTCCACGCATTCGTCTGTGCTCTGTCAGTGCGGGAGGACAGCATGAGCTCGGAGAACGTTTCATCTCGAGTGCGTTTTTTTTTCTTTCTAAGCTTCACTAGCCTCTGGGAAGGAGAAGATCCTGTGATCATTGAAACACATTCAGCTGGTGGAGAAAAAAAAAAGGGACAGCAGTATTTAAAAAGACATTTTATAAAACAGTGGCTACTCTCTTTCAGGATGAACCTTGCTGTTAACATTACATACATAGCACATGTGCTTTCGTTACAAGGTCGCATTTTGCCTCCCCCCACCGCGTGGCTACCCCCTCAACCCTCCTCGTGGCTAACAGCGGGGAACATTTCTGTTTAGCCACAGGCAAACAGCCCAGCAGGAACGGGCTCCTCTGAGCGTCCCCTGAAGAAAAGCACTCTATTTCAACCAGGTGACCATGAATTATATCTCACTCTCCTGAGGATAACAGAGAGATAAAGAACAGATGTTGTTTGAATGCCAGCAAACATACACTGCAATGCTTTGTTCTACAATGATTCCCGAGTACGTGTCACTAGCCTGGAGTGGTAAAGAGTCCTACCATGAAGGACGCAATAAGGCTGCCCTCCCCAGAAACCTTTTGCAAAGGCTTTGGGAGTATATCCAGGAGAGCCGCGAATGCCAGGGCAAAGTAATCCTTTCACATGCTTGCTTTTAAACCATGTATAGTATTTTAAAAGGTACACTCACCGGAGGTCCCTTCTCCGCCTGCCGGGTCCAGGAAGCAGCCTTGGGTGGGTTCAGGGGGTACTGGCTCCAGGTCCAGGGTGAGAAACAGTTCCTGGCTGTCGGGAAAACCGGTTTCTCCGCTTGCTTGCTGTGAGCTATCATCATCATCTTCTTCGTCCCCAAAACCTGCTTCCGTGTTGCTTCCATCTCCATTGAAGGAGTCAAACAACACGGCTGGGGTAGTAGAGGCTGAACCCCCTAAAATGGCATGCAGCTCACCATAGAAGCGGCATGTTTGGGGCTCGACCCGGAGTGGCCGTTCGCCTCTCTGGTTTTCTGGTAGGCTTGCCTCAGCTCCTTAAGTTTCACGCGGCACTGCTTCAGGTTCCTGTTATGGCCTCTGTCCTTCATGCCCTGGGAGATTTTGACAAAGGTTTTGGCATTTCGAAAACTGGAACGGAGTTCTGATAGCACGGATTCCTCTCCCCAAACAGCGATCAGATCCTGTACCTCCCGTTTGGTCCATGCTGGAGCTCTTTTGCGATTCTGGGACTCATCATGGTCACCTCTGCTGATGAGCTCTGCATGGTCACCTGCAGCTTGCCACGCTGGCCAAACAGGAAATGAGATTCAAAAGTTCGCGGTTCTTTTCCTGTCTACCTGGCCAGTGCATCTGAGTTGAGAGTGCTGTCCAGAGCGGTCACAATGGAGCACTTTGGGATAGCTCCCGGAGGCCAATACCGTCGAATTCTGTCCACAGTACTCCAAATTCGAGCCGGCAAGGCCGATTTAAGCGCTAATCCACTTGTCAGGGGTGGACTAAAGAAATCGATTTTAAGAGCCCTTTAAGTCGAAATAAAGGGCTTCATCGTGTGGACGGGTGCAGGTTTACATTGATTTAACGCTGCTAAATTTGACCTAAAGTCCTAGTGTAGACCAGGCTTCGACGTATAGTCAAGGTTTATTTTGAGTAAAAACATCTCTGTCCAAAGCAGACCATTTTTTCTTTTCCTTGATGTATACATCAAATCTTTGTTGACTTTTAAAAAGCATGACTTGCCTGCCAGCAACTCGATTTACACTTTCCTGACAGATATCTTCACACAAACCAACACGACTGTTAAAATAAAGATACAGCACTGCTTGGAGCCTCCGTGGTCATGATAAAGACATAGAAATGAAATGTTCCCCAGTTCTGTACCAGTCCAGACTGTGCAGTTACCTGCCAGCATATCCTGTCAGGATAAAACCCCCACCTGAAATCTTTTAGCACCCGGCACTCCTTATTCAACCGCTTCTCCAGCTTGATCACTGCATCAGGCTGAACTTTTGTATATTTCAGTGTCTAAAAAACCCCATAAACCCCACAACCTTCCCTGAACCTATTATCCCTCTTCCTTCCTTCTACCAAATTCTAGATCAGTTAAAGTCTTATATCTTCTGTTTCAATGACAGGACCCAAAATAATCTAACAAGTATTGTTTTAGCTCCCATCTGAATCTTGTTTGTGTTTCAGTGTAGAAGTGTTACAGTATAACATTTTAGAGACCTGGCCATGGTTACCCCATCAACACGAGAAAGGACTAGGAAACTAGGAATGCACCTGGGGCAGTATACTCGGCATGTGAGAATAAGTGCCTGGAATCAATCCACAGCAAATCCAATCCAGACCTCCTTCCTTGACAAGAAGTGTACTGGCCAATAGTTACATTGAGTCAATGAAGACTTTTAAAAACAAAATGGTTCTGGGGAATATTTTTATGGGTTGGCATTTATTTCGTACATTCAGACTCATGGACTTTAAGGTCAGAAGGGGTCATCATGATCATTTAGTCTGACCTCCTTCACACTGTGGCCACAGAACCTCACCCACGCATTCGTGTAATAGACCTCTAGCCTCTGGCTGAGTTACTGAAGTCCTCAAATCATGGTTTAAAGTAGGGCTGTCAAGCGATTACAAAAATTAATCGCTTGAATAATCGCACTGTTAAACAATACCATTTATTTAAATATTTTAGGGTGTTTTCTACATTTTCAAATATATCGATTTCAATTACAACACAGAATACAAAGTGTACGGTGCTCACTTTATATTTATTTTTATTACAAATATTTGCACTGTAAAAATGATAAAAAACTGTATTTTTCAATTCACCTCATAAGTACTGAAGTGCGACCTCTTTATCATGAAAGTGCAACTTACAAATGTAGTTTTTTATTACATAACTGCACTCAAACAGAACAACGTAAAACTTTAGAGCCTACAAGTCCACGCACTCCTACTTCTTTTTCAGCCAAGAGAAGAGAAACAAGTTTGTTTACATTTACAGGAGATAATGCTGCCTGCTTCTTGTTTACAATGTCACCTGAAAGTGAGAACAGGTGTTTGCATGGCACTGTTGTAGCTGGCATTGCAAGATATTTACATGCCTGATGCGCTAAAGATTCATATGTCCCTTGATGCTTCAACCACCATTCTATTCTGTGTTGTAACTGAAATCGATATATTTGAAAATGTAGAAAAACATCCAAAAATATTTAATAAATTTCAATTGGTATTCTATTGTTTAACAGTGTGATTAATCACAATTAATTTTTTAAAATCAATATTAATTTTTGAGTTAATCGCATGAGTTAACTGTGATTAATTGATAGCCCTAGTTTAAAGACTTCAAGTTACAGAGAATTCACCATTTACACAATTTTAAACTAGCAAGTGACCTGTGCACCATGCTGCAGAGGAAGGCAAAAAAACAAAAACAAACAAACAAAAACAAAAAAAACCCCACAACTCCCAGGGTCTCAGCCAATCTGACCCAGGGGAAAATTCCTTCCCGACCCCCACATATGGCGATCGGTTAGATCTTGAGCATGTGGGCAAGACCCACCAGCCAGGCACCTGGGAAAGAATTCTCTGTAGTAACTCAGAGCCCTCCCCATTTAGGGTTCCATCACCAGCCCCCCAAGTATGCAAAGTACCCTAAACAAAGGGTGTTTGACACATCTGGGGTGGACAAAACCATTGGCAACTTTAATGGTGATGGGGGCGGGGAAGGAGAGAAGAGGGAGAGACGGGGGACGGGACACGACCCAAAGTCTGAAGGGATACAGAATGGAGAAGTACTTCTTCCTTCCCTTACTGATCCACACTGAACCCTTTCAATGGCACATGCTTTTGTAAAGTCTCTTAAAATAAGTAAGGATTTATTTATACTTTTCAGGCTGTGGAGCACCGCAGTCTACTGTGCAAACTGAATTTCAATAATAAGAGAATTTTGAATCAAAACTAGTTCAGAAATCAATACACCTGATCAAAATCCTGAAGGCACCTATGGTTAAAAACGTTACTTGATAGGCAAAGCTTACTTGACATTAAAAAGCTTCTTCGGCCTTGTCTACACTACCAAGTTTTGTCGCCAAAAACTGCCTTTTGGCGACAAAACAGCAAGAGCATATGCACTACAAATTGGACTTTTGTCGCGAAAAACGCCCAGTTTTGGCAACAAAAAACTTCCACCCCTACGAGAGACTTTTGTCTTTTTCCCCTCCCTTTATTGTCAACAAAGAGCCAGTGTCGACACTGCTGATCGTTTTGTTGACGGAACTGGCTTCCGCCAATATCCAGACGTGAAAGTAACTGAGGACACTTACCAGTACAGGGCAAGGCAGCTCCGGCCCCTGGAAGGGGTGGGGCTGTGGGGTCAGCATCCGCCAGCCAGCCCTTCCAGGCTGCCTGGCCCGCACTGCCTGGGGCTCCTGTGTTGATTTAAAGAGCCCGGGGCTCCGGACGCCGCTGCAGCCCTTTTAAATCGCTGGCCCTAGTGCAGCTGCTCCCTTTGTTGCCCCCCACCTCCCGCCCGTCGGCGGCTGCATTGCTCACACTGTCGATGATGGTGTCCCCAATGTGGACATGATCTGTCAGAGAGAGCAAGTGTGAATACACTTTGGTGATTTTTGTTTTGTCGACTTTTGGGTGTCGACCTAAGTTTTGTCAACAAAACTTGGTAGTGTAGACAAGCCCTTACTGTATCCTTACTTAAATGATGCAACTTCCCAAACAAAAATATTCTTCAAGAGCTTCGTATCTGATACCTTTAACAAACTGTTGCATTCCACATGCACCTCATTTGCTTCACATCACTTAACATACACACGGGGCAAACCAATCTTGTTTCTGTTTTGTTAAGTCTAGAAACTAAAAATTAAAAACTAGAAGTTTCACAGTTAATGTCACTGAACCTTCAAGCATCAGCACCTCTGAGAAGATACACAGCTTAAAAAATAATCAGTTATTCAAGTGCTGAATAAATTCTGCCATGTTTAGTCTTTCTGGAATCCTGTCAGCATCACACAATCCCAGGCCAGTGACCAGTCACTTTCAATTACACCATTTACGGGGAAAATCCTGCATCTTTATTAATAGACTTGCTTCCAGTCCTTAATATTTTAAATACTGCAATCATATAGGACTTGCTAGTCTATTAGTGCAAAACAAATAAAAATACACGAGAGACAGACACACTCACCACCCCCATACCAAAACTGCTCCATTACGGACAAACTCCAACAAACATGCACTTCCCTCACGACAGATGTGCCAGTGTTAAAATGATCTGTTAAAGGGAGAGCAGAAGGGGACATGAAGTGAGGTCCTAGCACAGGTTCTTTAACACTGTTTTGCAAACTGAAGTCAATTTAGATGCTGAATAGAAATCTACATATGGCATTTGTCATAAATGTAAAGGGAAGGGTAAACCCCTTTAAAATCCCTCCTGGCCAGAGGAAAAATCCTCTCACCTGTAAAGAGTTAAGAAGCTAAAGGTAACCTCGCTGGCACCTGACCAAAATGACCAATGAGGAGACAAGATACTTTCAAAAGCTGGGAGGAGGGAGAGAAACAAAGGGTCTGTATCTGTTGGTATGCTGCTTTGCCGGGGATAGAACAGGAATGGAGTCTTAGAACTTTTAGTAAATAATCTAGCTAGGTATGCATTAGATTATGATTTCTTTAAAAGGCTGAGAAAAGAACTGTGCTGAATAGAATAACTATTTCTGTCTGTGTGTCTTTTTTGTAACTTAAGGTTTTGCCTAGAGGGATTCTCTATGTTTTGAATCTAATTACCCTGTAAGGTACCTACCATCCTGATTTTACAGGGGTGATTCCTTTACTCCTATTTACTTCTATTTCTATTAAAAGTCTTCTTGTAAGAAAACTGAATGCTTTTTCATTGTTCTCAGATCCAAGGGTTTGGGTCTGTGGTCACCTATGCAAATTGGTGAGGATTTTTACCAAACCTTTCCCAGGAAGTGGGGTTCAAGGGTTGGGAGAATTTTGGGAGGAAAGACGTGTCCAAACTATGTTTCCCAGTAAACCCAGTTAGAGTTTGGTGGTGGCAGTGGTTATTCCAAGGACAAAAGATAAAATTAATTTGTACCTTGGGGAAGTTTTAACCTAAGCTGGTAAAAGTAAACTTAGGAGGTTTTCATGCAGGTCCCCACGTCTGTACCCTAGAGTTCAGAGTGGGGGAGGAACCTTGACAGCATTGTATATATTTATTACAGTGAAGGCTATTATTTCCACACTGTGTTCACTGCATCTCTTTTCAAGAGTGCATTTGATAAATGTGGCCTTTTCATAAAGAGCAGGCACTCCGTAAGGGGCACAACACGCACACAACAGAGCAAAGACTAGCTTGTGACAAATAGTTAAAGAATATTTGTTAAGATAGGGGATGGTTTATTTTTCAGGCCTCAGATCTGGCATCTCAAACACTTCTATAAATTGATGGATGAATTTTAAATATTTATTGTAAAAAGCAATCCATCACTGACGTGAATAAATGAAATTAACCACAGTGTTTGTTCTCAACTTCCTTTACCGGCTGCACTGCAGCAGCTGTAAATATTTAAAAAATAAAAGTGGCTACAAGAGCTATGCTGGCTTCAGTGATGTTAGCACATAGCTATTCTGTCACTTAATAGATAAGCTGAAGCTGTGAAGAGAAAGCAGCTATGTTAGCTTCAACTCTAACTCCTCCCTCCCTCTGTAAGAGGAGCAGCAAGGGTGATGGAGGACTTTTGTCTAAGCCCTGGTCTACACTAGGACTTTAGATCGAATTTAGCAGCGTTAAATCGATTTAAACCTGCACCCGTCCACACAATGAAGCCCTTTATTTCGACTTAAAGGGCTCTTAAAATCGATTTCCTTACTCCACCCCTGACAAGTGGATTAGCGCTTAAATCGACGTTGCCGGCTCGAATTTGGGGTACTGTGGACACAATTCGATGGTATTGGCCTCCGGGAGCTATCCCAGAGTGCTCCATTCTGACCGCTCTGGACAGCGCTCTCAACTCAGATGCACTGGCCAGGTAGACAGGAAAAGAACCGCGAACTTTTGAATCTCATTTCCTGTTTGGCCAGCGTGGCAAGCTGCAGGTGACCATGCAGAGCTCATCAGCAGAGGTGACCATGATGGAGTCCCAGAATCGCAAAAGAGCTCCAGCATGGACTGAACGGGAGGTACGGGATCTGATCGCTGTTTGGGGAGAGGAATCCGTGCTATCAGAACTCCGTTCCAGTTTTCGAAATGCCAAAACCTTTCTGAAAATCTCCCAGGGCATGAAGGACAGAGGCCATAACAGGGACCCGAAGCAGTGCCGCGTGAAACTGAAGGAGCTGAGGCAAGCCTACCAGAAAACCAGAGAGGCGAACGGCCGCTCTGGGTCAGAGCCCCAAACATGCCGCTTCTATGATGAGCTGCATGCCATTTTAGGGGGTTCAGCCACCACTACCCCAGCCGTGTTGTTTGACTCCTTCAATGGAGATGGAGGCAATACAGAAGTAGGTTTTGGGGACGAAGAAGATGATGAGGAGGAGGTTGTAGATAGCTCACAGCAAGCAAGCGGAGAAACCGGTTTTCCCGACAGCCAGGAACTGTTTCTCACCCTAGACCTGGAGCCAGTACCCCCCGAACCCACCCAAGGCTGCCTCCTGGACTCAGCAGGCGGAGAAGGGACCTCTGGTGAGTGTACCTTTTAAAATGCTATACATGGTTTAAAAGCAAGCATGTGAAAGGATTACTTTGCCCTGGCATTTGCGGTTCTGCCTTTGCAAAAGGTTTCTGGGGAGGGCAGCCTTATTTCGTCCTTCATGGTAGGACACTTTACCACTCCAGGCCAGCAACACGTACTGGGGAATCACTGTAGAACAAAGCATTGCAGTGTATGTTTGCTGGCATTCAACCAAAATCCGTTCACGCGGTGGGAGGAGGCAAAATGCGACCTTGTAACGAAAGCACATGTGCTATGTATGTAATGTTAACTTTCAAGGTTTACCCTGAAAGAGTGTAGCCACTGTTTTATAAAATGTGTCTTTTTAAATACCGCTGTCCCTTTTTTTTTCTCCACCAGCTGCATGTGTTTCAATGATCACAGGATCTTCTCCTTCCCAGAGGCTAGTGAAGCTTAGAAAGAAAAAAAAACGCACTCGCGATGAAATGTTCTCCGAGCTCATGCTGTCCTCCCACACTGACAGAGCACAGACGAATGCGTGGAGGCAAATAATGTCAGAGTGCAGGAAAGCACAAAATGACCGGGAGGAGAGGTGGAGGGCTGAAGAGAGTAAGTGGCGGGCTGAAGAGAGTAAGTGGAGGGCTGAAGACAGGGCTGAAGCTCAAAGGTGGCGGCAGCGTGATGAGAGGAGGCAGGATTCAATGCTGAGGCTGCTGCAGGACCAAACCAGTATGCTCCAGTGTATGGTTGAGCTGCAGCAAAGGCAGCTGGAGCACAGACTGCCACTGCAGCCCCTCTGTAACCAACCGCCCTCCTCCCCAAGTTCCATAGCCTCCTCACCCAGACGCCCAAGAACACGGTGGGGAGGCCTCCGGCCAACCAGCCACTCCCCCACAGAGGATTGCCCAAAAAAAAGAAGGCTGTCATTCAATAAATTTTAAAGTTGTAAACTTTTAAAGTGCTGTGCTTAAAGTGCTGTGTGGCATTTTCCTTCCCTCCTCCACCACCCCTCCTGGGATACCTTGCTAGTCATCCCCCTATTTGTGTGATGAATGAATAACGAATGCATGACTGTGAAGCAGCAATGACTTTATTGGCTCTGCAAGCAATGATTAAAGGGAGGAGGGGAGGGTGGTTAGCTTACAGGGAAGTAGAGTGAACCAAGGGGCGGGGGGGTTCATCAAGGAGAAACAAACAGAACTTTTACACCGTAGCCTGGCCAGTCATGAAACTGTTTTTCAAAGCTTCTCTGATGCGTACCGCGCCCTCCTGTGCTCTTCTAACCGCCCTGGTGTCTGGCTGCGCGTAACCAGCAGCCAGGCGATTTGCCTCAACCTCCCACCCCGCCATAAACGTCTCCCCCTTACTCTCACAGATATTGTGGAGCACACAGCAAGCAGTAATAACAGTGGGAATATTGGTTTCGCTGAGGTCTAAGCGAGTCAATAAACTGCGCCAGCGCGCCTTTAAACGTCCAAATGCACATTCTACCACCATTCTGCACTTGCTCAGCCTGTAGTTGAACAGCTCCTGACCACTGTCCAGGCTGCCTGTGTACGGCTTCATGAGCCATGGCATTAAGGGGTAGGCTGGGTCCCCAAGGATACATATAGGCATTTCAACATCCCCAACAGTTATTTTCTGGTCTGGGAATAAAGTCCCTTCCTGCAGCTTTTGAAACAGACCAGAGTTCCTGAAGATGCGAGCATCATGCACCTTTCCCGGCCATCCCACGTTGATGTTGGTGAAACGTCCCTTGTGATCCACCAGAGCTTGCAGCACTATTGAAAAGTACCCCTTGCGGTTTATGTACTCGGCGGCTTGGTGCTCCGGTGCCAAGATAGGGATATGGGTTCCGTCTATGGCCCCACCACAGTTAGGGAATCCCATTGCAGCAAAGCCATCCACTATGACCTGCACATTTCCCAGGGTCACTACCCTTGATATCAGCAGATCTTTGATTGCGTGGGCTACTTGCATCACAGCAGCCCCCACAGTAGATTTGCCCACTCCAAATTGATTCCCAACTGACCGGTAGCTGTCTGGCGTTGCAAGCTTCCACAGGGCTATCGCCACTCGCTTCTCAACTGTGAGGGCTGCTCTCATCTTGGTATTCATGCGCTTCAGGACAGGGGAAAGCAAGTCACAAAGTTCCATGAAAGTGCCCTTACGCATGCGAAAGTTTCGCAGCCACTGGGAATCGTCCCAGACCTGCAACACTATGCGGTCCCACCAGTCTGTGCTTGTTTCCCGAGCCCAGAATCGGCGTTCCACAGCATGAACCTGCCCCATTAGCACCATGATGCATGCATTGTCAGGGCCCATGCTTTCAGAGAAATCTGTGTCCATGTCCTGATCACTCACGGGACCGCGCTGACGTCGCCTCCTCGCCCGGTATCGCGTTGCCATGTTCTGGTGCTGCATATACTGCTGAATAATGCGTGTGGTGGTTAATGTGCTCCTAATTGCCAAAGTGAGCTGAGCGGGCTCCATGCTTGCCGTGGTATGGCGTCCGCACAGAAAAAAGGCGCGGAACGATTGTCTGCCGTTGCTCTGACGGAGGGAGGGGCGACTGACGACACGGCTTACAGGGTTGGCTTCAGGGAGCTAAAATCAACAAAGGGGGTGCCTGTACATCAAGGAGTATTTCAGGCAGGACTGCACGGAGGGTTCCAATAAGAAATGGTGCACCTAAGTTATCGTTGTTATTGGAACAAGGAGGTTAGCCTGGCCTCTGATTGATACATGGCTAGATTTACCTCGCTGCACCTTCTCTGTGAGTGACTGCAGTGTGACCTAGAGGAATGAGTCCCCTAGACAGGGGAGGAGGCAAATGAGTACAAAACAAATCTGGTCTATTTCTTGTTTTGACCCACTCCATCTATCTTTTACATCTTTGGCTGGCAGCAGACGGTGCAGAAGGACTGCATGCCATCCACATCTCATGGCTGCTTGGCAGAAGATGGTACAGTACGCCTGCTAGCCATCCCCATCTCTTGCCTGCCTGGCAGAAGATGGTGCAATACGACTGCTAGCAATCCTCATCTCTTGCCTGCCTGGCAGAAGATGGTACAGTACGACTGCTAGCAGTCCGTATCGCCTGCCTGCTCACCATAAGACGGTTCAATAGGACTGACTGCAGGACTAAAGAGAATGACCTGGTCAAGTCACTCCAAATTTAGTCCCTGCGCCCATGTCTGCCCAGGCGCTCCCAGCCGACGCGGCCAGGAGCACCTCGGACACGATGAGGACGACTACCAGTCGTATTGCACCGTCTGCTGCCAGAAGGCAAGGGGTTGCTGCTACTGTGCAGCAAAGCCGTACCGCGTCTGCCAGCACCCAGGAGACATAGGGTGACGGTTACCTGAGCGGGCTCCATGCTTACTGTGGTATGGCGTCTGCACAGGTAACTCAGGAAAAAAGGCGCGAAATGATTGTCTGCCCTTGCTTTCACGGAGGGTGGGAGGGAACGGGGGCCTGACGACACGTACCCAGAACCACCCGCGACAATGTTTTAGCCCCATCAGAGCGCTCCATTGTGACTGCTCTGGACAGCACTCTCAGATGCCCGATTGTTTGCCATTGCTCTGACGCTGGGAGGGGCGCTTACAGGGTTGGCTTCAGGGAGCTAAAATCAACAAAGGGGGTGGCTTTACATCAAGGAGTATTTCAGGCAGGACTTCACAGAGGGTTCCAATAAGAAATGGTGCACCTAAGTTATTGTCCTTATTGGAGCAAGAAGGTTAGCCTGGCCTCTGATTGATACATGGCTAGATTTACCTCGCTGCACCTTCTCTGTGAGTGACTGCAGTGTGACCTAGAGGAATGAGTCCCCTAGACAGGGGAGGAGGCAAATGAGTACAAAACAAATCTGGTCTATTTCTTGTTTTGACCCACTCCATCTATCTTTTACATCTTTGGCTGGCAGCAGACGGACTGCATGCCATCCACATCTCATGACTGCTCGGCAGAAGATGGTACAGCACGACTGCTAGCAGTCCGTATCGCCTGCCCGCTCACCATAAGACGGTTCAATAGGACTGACTGCAGGACTAAAGAGAATGACCTGGTCAAGTCACTCCAAATTTAGTCCCTGTGCCCATGTCTGCCCAGGCGCTCCTGATCGACCTCACAGAGGCGACCAGGAGCACCTCAGACATGACGATGACGGCTACCAGTCGTACTGTACCGTCTGCTGCCACAAGGCAAGGGGTTGCTGCTACTGTGTAGCAATGCCGTACCGCGTCTGCCAGCACCCAGGAGACATAGGGTGACGGTTACCTGAGCGGGCTCCATGCTTGCCATGGTATGGCGTCTGCACAGGTAACTCAGGAAAAAAGGCGCGAAATGATTGTCTGCCCTTGCTTTCACGGGGGGAGGGAGGGAACGGGAGGCTGACGATATGTACCCAGAACCACCCGCGACAATGTTTTAGCCCCATCAGGCATTGGGATCTCAACCCAGAATTCCAATGGGCAGCGGAGACTGCGGGAACTGTGGGATAGCTACCCACAGTGCAACGCTCCGGAAGTCGACGCTTGCCTCGGTACTGTGGAAGCGCTCCGCCGAGTTAATGCACTTAATGCACTTAGAGCATTTACTGTGGGGACACACACACTCGAATTTATAAAACCGATTTCTAAAAAACCGACTTCTATAAATTCGACCTTATTCTGTAGTGTAGACATACCCAAAGAAAAGCAGACACCACTTACAAACAGCAACCAAATATTTTTCCCTCTGAGTGTCACAGGAAAGTAAAACTAAGGGCTTGTCGACACTTACAGTGTTACAGCTGCACTCAGGCAGCTGCCCACTGCAGCGCTTCAGTGATGCTGCTACCTATGCCAATGGGAGAGCTTCTCCTGACCCTCCCCCCCCTCCCCCGCCCCATCCAAGAGGCGGTAGAAGCCCTGCTGTCGATGTCGTGCAGGAGTTAGGCTGACATCCCTGTGTTGTAGCTATAGCAACATAAAATGCTTGTGCAGACCAAGCCTAAGATTCTAAATAGTTAGAGACTGATGTTTGTTTTTGTTCATTGTCTTTAATGATGAGAGTTTTTAGGGTGGGATTTTCAATGGGGCCTATGAGAGAAGGGGGTTCGATTCTCATGAAGTTTCAATATAATGCTTAACTTGTCTTGCTTTCTCTCACCCTTAACCGTATCTAGAGCGTACCCCAGTGCAGGACAGCCTCAGAAGCATACGAGATGCCAGGTAGTTAGCAGGAACACAGAACAAATATTCACGTAGTTCAGGACTAGAGTTTATTCCTGGTATATATGTATTCACAGGACAAACCTTCATAAAGTTGTGCAAAAGCAGCTACAAAAGCTCTCAATCCCAATTCAAAATTGCCCTCAATTCTCAAAGCAAGAAGTCAATATCCATCAGGACTCAGTGAGCTGCCCCATGAACTGGTTTTTCTGTAGGTCAAGCGCAGCCTCCAGCGATGCCCCTGACCTTAGCAGGGAGCAGGACCTAAGCACCCCAAATATGTAAAACTCTCTTCATGCCAGTGAAAGCCCCACATACCTTTTCAACAACAGTAAATAATCTGGAATGACTCACAGAATTCTGTTTATACTGTCTCCCACCTGTGACTTGTGCATGAAGAATCTTGTTTCAGTCACATCAAGGTAGAAGAGATTAATAAAGGAGAGCCTGCTGAAGGGCTGTTTTCTTAACGGGAGGGAGGTGATGGTGTCAGACAGTGCAGGAGCTTGTAGACTGTAGACTCCTGATCTTAGCCCTCAATTTCAGCAAAAATATACCCCCAGCTGCTGTTCAGAGGTTTTGGGGATCCCAGAAGCCTTATTTTTCTCTCAACTTGTGATCCAACAATCTCATTTTTACAAGAAGTTTTCTTTGGCAGGACTTGTTGCCACATTACTGTTGACTCCCACTGGAAGTCTGAGATTGGAGAACTTTCTATACATTTATTATTACCTGTAAGACCAAGAGATCAAACTTTTTGATGAACTGAAATTTTGTGGCAGATTATCCTTTTAAAGTCATGTGATTGTTATAACTGCCCATAGTGAATCTCCTGAAGGCTAGCATCACGGTTCAGAACAGAAGCAGCACTCCGCAGGGAAAAAGGCTAACGTAGTGCCCATCTTTAAAAAAGGGAAGGAGGATGATCCTGGGAACTACAGGCCAGTCAGCCTCACCTCAGTCCCTAGAAAAACCATGGAGCAGGTCCTCAAGGAATCAATTCTGAAGCACTTAGAGAAGAGGAAAGTGATCAGGAACAGTCAGCATGGATTCACCAAGGGCAAGTCATGCCTGACTAATCTAATTCCCTTCTATGATGAGATAACTGGCTCTGTGGATGAGGGGAAAGCAGTGGACGTGTTGTTCCTTGACTTTAGCAAAGCTTTTGACACTGTCTCCCACAGTATTCTTGCCAGCAAGTTAAAGTAGTATAGGCTGGATGAAGGGACTATAAGGTGGGTAGAAAGTTGGCTAGATTGTCGGGCTCAACGGGTAATGATCAATGGCTCTATGTCTAGTTGGCAGCCGATATCAAATGGAGTGCCCCAAGGGTCGGTCAGTCTTCAGGCCAGTTTTATTCATCATCTTCATTAATGATCTGGAGGATGGTGTGGATTGCACTCTCAGCAAGTTTGCAGATGATACTAAACTGGGAGGAGTTGTAGATACGCTAGAGGGTAAGGATAGGATACAGAGGGACCTAGAAAACTCAGAGGATTGGGCCAAAAGAAATCTGATGAGGTTCAACAAGGACAAGTGCAGAGTCCTGCACTTAGGACGGAAGAATCCCATGCATTGCTACAGACTAGAGACTGAATGGCTAGGCAGCAGTTCTGCAGAAAAGGACCTAGGGGTTACAGTGGACAAGAAGCTGGATATGAGTCAACAGTGTGCCCTTGTTGCCAAGAAGGCCAATGGCATTTTGGGCTGTATAAGTAGGGGCATTGCCAGCAGATCGAGGGACGTGATCGTTCCCCTCTATTCAACATTGGTGAGGCCTCATCTGGAGTACTGTGTCCAGTTTTGGGCCCCACAGTACAAGGAGGATATGGAAAAATTGGAAAAGTCCAGTGGAGGGCAACAATAATGATTAGGGGACTGGAACACATGACTTATGAGGAGAGGCTGAGGGAACTGGGATTGTTTAGTCTGCGGAAGAGAAGAATGAGGGGGGATTTGATAGCTGCTCTCAACTACCTGAAAGGGGGTTGCAAAGAGAAGGATCTAGACTATTCTCAGTGGTAGCAGATGACAGAACGAATGGTCTCAAGTTGCAGTGGGGGAGGTTTAGGTTGGATATTAGGAAAAACTTTTTCACTAGGAGGGTGGTGAAGCACTGGAATGCGTTACCTAGGGAGGTGGTGGAACCTCCTTCCTTAGGTATTTTTAAGATCAGGCTTGACAAAGCCCTGGCTGGGATGATTTAGTTGGGGATTGGTCCTGCTTTGAGCAGGGGATTGGACTAGATGACCTCCTGAGGTCCCTTCCAACCCTGATATTCTATGACTCTATGAATTAAAAGGCTACAGTTTTGAAATGCTGGTTTTGTTCTTTGGCATTACAAGACTTGGAAGGGGGATAAAATTCAAGAAACATGAGGGTGAACTGCTTAAAAATGTTTAGGACCCTAGTACAGGGTGCTGCGTTCCTGCTCACCTTTACGCCGAACTGAATATTCTTCCTTCTGGTTGTGCTTTTTCAAAGACATTACTTATATCATATATAGACAGATAAAGATATATAGATATAGAAAGGAGATAGAGATAGAGAGTGCGAGCTCAGGAGACAGGTATTTAGCTTTTGAAGTACTCAATACTCCTAGCACAGGGATTTTCAAAACTGTAGTGCATAATCTTGATGTTCCATCCTATGACTTCACAACAATTTTTAAAGAAAGCAGTAAGTCCACCAATAAAGTTTGGAAACTGCTGTCCTAACATATGGGCCCTTAAAGTAGGGATCACAACCCTCATGGTGGTCACGAACGGGTCCAGGATGTCGCAACCATCCTCCCCTTGTTTATGGCTAAACAGAAGGAAGTCCTGAGATTACAAGGGAATCCCAAATCATTCTGTTGTTACATGGGGTCATGGGATCATGGAAAAGGGTGAGACCAACTGGGTAGAAAATTAATTTAAAATATTTATTTTATTGTGTGAAAATCTAACACAAAACTGTTACAATTGCATCTGGTGCTAACAGCATTGAAAAAACATGGATGTCCTTATTTGAGTTTTAGTAAGTTGGCATCCCAAGAACATGTGTTCTTATATTGCAGCTCAAAGAACAGTACATGTTTCAAGTTTACTGGGTTTTTAAACGTCAAATGCATCAGACTTAAAGCAACAGCTAAGAACTACCTGTAAAAAATTTTTTTAAAAAATGCATAATACCAAGACTCACCATTTACAAAGGAAGTAGCCCTAAAAAAGGATGGGTAAACTTATACAGCCTAACTCTAATTTTCCAGGCTACTGCATAACGAGTTTGGTTGCTTTAGTTAAGTCTTAAAACAGAGCGATAGTAAATATAGAGGTATTGTCCTATTTCCCAGTAACTGCATTATTTAGATTGTAAGATTTAAATCACATCTGACCAAAAAGACAACACATTATCCTACCCTTCAGAGAGAAAGAGGAATGAAATTGGGTGATGTGCAAGAAAGAATAGACAGTTCAGAGTTCATACTTATTTTCAATTGAGATTTTGCCATTGCTGTTGAAGGAAAAAAAAAAAAAGAACTGTAAGGAAGCTAGCATAAAGCATTTAGAGAAATACAAGCCAGGTAAATAAGCAGTCACCAGTTCTGTCTACTGCCTGGGGACTATTTTTGAAGGTTTATGACTTGCGAAAATAAAGATTACCTCATGTTGCTCCCTTTTATGTGTCTGTTAGTGCCCTAGATTAAAGCAGTAAGCAAGGAGCACCCAGTTGGCATAATCAAAATCTGCAAGCACAGCACATTTTCTGCCTCAACCTTTGGAAACATTTTAAACAACAGTGGCCTATTAGAATGGCACTGCTTATATAAAACTACATAGGCTGCCTGAAGCTGAATGAATCATCTGATCCTTGGCCAATGAGTTCAGGGGTGGCTCAATTGTTAAACTGGAACAAGGCTTAGAAAGACATGCACCTCAGAAGAGCATGATAATTATTATCTAACTGATAATAAAGTGGAACAGATTATAAAAAGCTATTAATTATATCATCCAGGAGTGGAAAAAACAATTATAAATAGAACAGGCAGCCTAGTATTTATTATTGTGACCTTTAGAACGTTCCATGTAATCTACAGGGTGCAATGTGCATGGAAGGGACTTGTGCAGTGGAAGTCTCTCAATGCTCAGAGCTAGTCAGATAAAGTTAAAGGTTAGTCCTTAAAGACTGCATTATAAACACCCCTCCCTCCCAAAAAGCTGAGAAAAATACGTTCAGTACGACTAGGGTTTCAGGTCTTCAAAAGTGGCCACCACACTTAAGTTTTAGAAATTGATGTTGAACCTACAAAAGTTTTTCCCTCTTAAATGAATTTTTCTAGATTCCTCCTGGCTTTTGACACAATTTTTTACAGTCATATTACACACATAGGAGTTATGAAAGGACACAAGAAGATTAAAATACCATTTCCTGAAAGAAAAGGAGTACTTGTGGCACGTTAGAGACTAACCAATTTATTTGAGCATAAGCTTTTGTGAGCTACAGCTCACTTCATCGGATGCATACTGTGGAAAGTATAGAAGATCTTTTTATACACACAAAGCATGAAAAAATGGGTGTTTACCACTACAAAAGGTTTTCTCTCCCCCCCTCCACTCTCCTGCTGGTAATAGCTTATCTAAAGTGATCACTCTCCTTACAATGTGTATGATAATCAAGGTGGGCCATTTTCAGCACAAATCCAGGGTTTAACAAGAACGTCGGGGGGGGGGGGGGGGGGGGGAGAAGGGGAGGATAGGAAAAAACAAGGGGAAATAGGCTTGAATAGAGGCTGGGAGTGGCTAAGTCATTATGCAAGGTAAGCTAAGTTAATTGTATCCAATTTGCAAATTAATTCCAATTCAACAATCTCTCGCTGGAGTCTAATTTTGACATTTTTTTGTTGTAATATCGCAACTTTCATGTCTGTAATTGCGTGACCAGAGAGATTGAAGTGTTCTCCGACTGGTTTATGAATGTTATAATTCTTGACATCTGATTTGTGCCCATTTATTCTTTTACGTAGAGACTGTCCAGTTTGACCAATGTACATGGCAGAGGGGCATTGCTGACACATGACGGCATATATCACATTGGTGGATGTGCAGGTGAACGAGCCTCTGATAGTGTGGCTGACATTATTAGGCCCTGTGATGGTGTCCCCTGAATAGATATGTGGGCACAGTCGGCAACGGGCTTTGTTGCAAGGATAGGTTCCTGAGTTAGTGGTTCTGTTGTGTGGTATGTGGTTGCTGGTGAGTATTTGCTTCAGGTTGGGGGGCTGTCTGTAGGCAAGGACTGGCCTGTCTCCCAAGATTTGTGAGAGTGTTGGATCATCCTTCAGAATAGGTTGTAGATCCTTAATAATGCGTTGGAGGGGTTTTAGTTGGGGCCTGAAGGTGACGGCTAGTGGCGTTCTGTTATTTTCTTTGTTAGGCCTGTCCAGTAGTAGGTGACTTCTGAGAACTCTTCTGGCTCTATCCATCTGTTTCTTCACTTCCGCAGGTGGGTATTGTAGTTGTAAAAATGCTTGATAGAGATCTTGTAGGTGTTTGTCTCTGTCTGAGGGATTGGAGCAAATGCGGATGTATCGCAGAGCTTGGCTGTAGACAATGGATCGTGTGGTGTGGTCAGGGTGAAAGCTGGAGGCATGTAGGTAGGAATAGCGGTCAGTAGGTTTCCGGTATAGGGTGGTGTTTATGTGATCATCGTTTATTAGCACTGTAGTGTCCAGGAAGTGGATCACTTGTGTGGACTGGACCAGGCTGAGGTTGATGGTGGGATGGAAATTGTTGAAATCATGGTGGAATTCCTCAAGGGCTTCTTTTCCATGGTTCCAGATGATGAAGATGTCATCAATATAGCGCAAGTAGCGTAGGGGCGTTAGGGGACGAGAGCTGAGGAAGCATTGTTCTAAGTCAGCCATAAAAATGTTGGCATGCTGTGGGGCCATGCGGGTACCCATAGCAGTGCCACTGATTTGAAGGTATACATTGTCCCCAAATGTAAAATAGTTATGGGTAAGGACAAAGTCACAAAGTTCAGCCACCAGGCTAGCTGTGACATTATCGGGGATAGTGTTCTTGACGGCTTGTAGTCCATCTTTGTGTGGAATGTTGGTGTAGAGGGCTTCTGCATCCATAGTGGCCAGGATGGTGTTATCAGGAAGATCACTGATGGATTGTAGTTTCCTCAGGAAGTCAGTGGTGTCTCGAAGGTAGCTGGGAGTGCTGGTAGCGTAGGGCCTGAGGAGGGAGTCTACATAGCCAGACAGTCCTGCTGTCAGGGTGCCAATGCCTGAGATGATGGGGCGCCCAGGATTTCCAGGTTTATGGATCTTGGGTAGTAGATAGAATATCCCAGGTCGGGGTTCCAGGGTGTCTGTGCGGATTTGATCTTGTGCTTTTTCAGGGAGTTTCTTGAGCAAATGCTGTAGTTGCTTTTGGTAACTCTCAGTGGGATCAGAGGGTAATGGCTTGTAGAAAGTGGTGTTGGAGAGCTGCCGAGGAGCCTCTTGTTCATATTCCGACCTATTCATGATGACAACAGCACCTCCTTTGTCAGCCGTTTTGATTATGATGTCAGAGTTGTTTCTGAGGCTGTGGATGGCATTGTGTTCTGCACGGCTGAGGTTATGGGGCAAGTGATGCTGCTTTTCCACAATTTCAGTCCGTGCACGTCGGTGGAAGCACTCTATGTAGAAGTCCAGTCTGCTGTCTCGACCTTCAGGAGGAGTCCACCTAGAATCCTTTTTGTAGTGTTGGTAGGGAGGTCTCTGTGGATTAGTATGTTGTTCAGAGGTGTGTTGGACCAACAGGAGAGTGGGTTTGGGGGGGGGGGGGGGGGCGAGAAAACCTGGATTTGTGCTGGAAATGGCCCAACTTGATTATCATACACATTGTAAGCAGAGTGATCACTTTGGATAAGCTATTACCAGCAGGAGAGTGGGGTGGGGGGAGAGAAAACCTTTTGTAGTGGTAAACACCCATTTTTTCATGCTTTGTGTGTATAAAAAGATCTTCTATACTTTCCACAGTATGCATCTGATGAAGTGAGCTTTAGTTCACGAAAGCTTATGCTCAAATAAATTGGTTATACAGTGTTATACTGTTGACTCATACTTAGCTTGTGATCCACCATGACCCCCAGATCCCTTTCTGTAATACTCCTTCCTAGGCAGTCATTTCCTATTTTGTATGTGTGCAACTGATTGTTCCTTCCCTAAATGGAGTACTTTGCATTAGTCCTTATTGAATTTCATCCTATTTACTTCAGGCCATTTCTCCAGTTTGAATTTTAATCCTAACCTCCAAAGCACTTGCGACCCCTCCCAGCTTGGTATTATCTGCAAACTTTATAAGTGTTCTCTCTATGCCATTATCTAAATCATCAATGAAGATATTGAACAGAACCAGAGGCAGGACCGATCCCTGCGGGACTCCACTCAACATATCCTTCCAGCTCAACAGTGAACCACTGATAACTACTCTCTGGGAATGGTTTTCCAAGCAATTATACACCCACCTCACAGTAGCTCCATCTAAACTATATTTCCCTAGTTTATTTATAAGGAGGTCATGCAGGACAGTATCATAAGGCAAGATGTCCCACATCTACAGCTTCCCCCCATCCACAAGCCTTGTTACCTTGTTTAAGAAAGTGATCAAGTTGATCCGACGTGATTGGTTCTTGACAAATCCCTGTTGACTGTTACTTTGGGACACCCAAAGTAAATGCATTTTTGGAGGCTTCTAGGCTTTTCTTGGTGCCAACGTCAGCATTTAACATGCACTGATGCAAGTGCAGCTAGAATTTTATTAAGATCTAATGTTTCAAGTTAATAATAGCCATAAGGATTTAATTCTAGTCTAGTTCAATACCTTGTAGAAACAAGCAAAGCTTAACAGTAATGTGCTGTGGCATAGAGACAAACCAGGTTTAGGATAGGGCAGTGCTGCCATTTATACATCACAACTCATATGCAAATTTTTTTCAACAGCAGTTTCTTTAAGTTATCCACCATTTGCAAGCTCGGACTAGTGGAAAGTTTGGTATATGAATTAACCTTTAATGAAACTTAAAGGCCCCCCTAATGTGAGGGCCTTTTTTGAGGGCTTTAGATGGTCAACATCCAAATCTGAAAGAAACATTTAGCTTAGGGAAACTGCACAAAAACAAGATCCAGTAGACTAAGACTACAATGAATCATTGTGGAGATGATGCTAGATCAGTGGTTCTCAAACTTCTGTACTGGTGACCCCATTCACATAGGAAGCCTCTGAGTGCAGAAACTGAAGTCACTTTTTAATATATTTAGCACCATTATAAATGCTGGAGGCAAAGCGGGGTTTGGGTTGGAAGCTGACAGCTTGCAACCCCCCCAGGTAATAACCTTATGACCCCCCGACCTCTAGTTTGAGAGTCCCTGTGCTAGACAGAGTAAGCATTTAATTACAAACATGTTTGCCAAACGTTTGATCTAGCATAAGAAGGACCAAAGGAGCCTATGCCAAAAGGGGATTTGCCCAATGAAGCTCATTTACATACATTTGTTTATCAAAAGGACCATCTTAAAGGAAATGAAAATCTTGCATGTCTTTAAAGCCCTGAAGCATCAGTCTCACCAAACTGTAAAATACATTGCTGGGAGAGTTCCTCTAACTTGCAGAGGGAGTTTTGGCAGGAATAAGTGGTACTGAGGCATCATCATGGCCCTCTGCACCCAAATTTCACCAGGAAAAGGTCCTAATTAAGTGATGACTTAGTCGAGAGCTGGAATATCTCGTCCCTTTCTCCATTTCATCCTAAATTGGCAACTGTACAACCTCTTTGGCAACATGTACATCCTAGTAGTCAATATCCATTCTGCCTGGTTTAGTATTAACTTATTTTTGTTTTGTCCTTTGTGACGAATGAGAATAAATTATTCCTTTCCTCTTTACAAGTGCCCCACTTCACAACTGTAGACAGTGATGTCTCTCGATGGAGCATGCCTACATTTCTTAATAAAGCTCATTTTCAAAAAAAGTTTTTGTAACTAGTTGCTCTTCTCCCATTTGTTTAAAAACAGTGTCCAAAACTGAATGTCGTGTTGCAATATAGATTTAATCAGTATCAAATGGAATGATTTCTCTTCCTGTTCTCTAGGACCCATTAATGAAAAAAGGACAAAGACAAAAGATCTTAACAGGAATAGGAGATTGGGGCGAAGAAAGGAACATCTTAAGGGAAAAAAATAATGCACTAGGCCAACCAAATCTGTAATGCAAAACAGGATACTTCATAATGTTACACTCTAATGCACATTCCATCATAATGAAGTGTTTAATCCCCTCATGTAATTTGTTACATAATTTAATCCATTATGTTCTTCTGAATCATCACCTTCAGCCTAATTATGTAAACTACTTAGTACATCAGTATAAACTCACAGGGATCAATAAATCATGCATCCAAATAGTCTGAATCTCTCAGACCCGCTGCTAGAATGCAACTAATGCACAACGTGGAATTGGAGCATAGCTGTGATCCCCTACTGTCCAAGGACACATTCCAACTGGCCCTGTTGGCCTTTCTGCTGATACACCCAGGCAGTGTTTATCCTCATAAGGATTATAAAACCCTCATTTCCATTAAGTTAAAGCGGTGGTGAAAAGTTAGTAGATATGTGGGAAATGAAGGATCAGAAAAGAAAAATTTTAAACTGCCCCTTTCCCCAAAATGGAGAGCTGCTGTTTCAACAGCCATTTTAGGTCTCCTCCCACTTTTAATGCACTTTCTAATGAGTGAGCTAAAGTGGGCCCTATTTAATAATCCAGATTTTCTTCCTTGCTCTGCTAAATTTTAAGAAGACAGAGCAAGTTAAAAATGGCTGCTGAGGCACAAACTGGTGCTGTAAGGGCAGCCAGAATTCTGGGGTCTGCTTTAAGTTGAAAACTTACCGGCCTTTAAACTTTACAGAATGTGAAGCACTGAATACGATGGCTTGAAAAAGCAGGCTTCAAATAAATCTTAAAAGAAAGCCAGAAAAAATGCACATACTGAATACAATATTAAAGAGCAACTCCCCCCCCCCCGCCCATGTTTTCACTTATTCCACTACGACATATTTTCCATGCTAAAAGAATATATTGCGTATATCTCACATTTTTTAAAAGGCTTTTTAAAACAGTTTCAAAATTACGTCAAACACGAACTAATGAGCCATAGTCCAAGAACAAAAGGCCACACCAAGGTACAGTATTAATGACATGGTGCACTTCTCCAGATCAGCTTCTCAGTTTTTCATTTGTCAGAGTTGCTATCCATTGGGTCAGCACTAAGACAACTTGCGCATGTCTGCTAAACTCCTCACTACATTTAATGGGAAACGAGGATTGAAAGCAGGGTCCTGCACAAGGCATAACTGGAGCCATATAAATGGACTTGCCTTTGTTCCGACACACTCATTTTCACTGACACCACTGCATGAATACTTTAAATCAAGTGCTAGGTAAGCGGACACACTGAACTACAGAGAACACAGATCTTTAAATCACCAGTCTAGATTTGTTCCATTCATTTAGGATCACATAGCTGTTTCAGTGTTAGTATAGGATAGCAAGCGTCTTCCCGGATACTAAACGTGACAGCTTGCAGGGTATCCCTCCAGGGCTGGGAAAGAAAACAGTGTCAGAAACCAATTCATACTATATTTGAAATCTACAAAAACCCTCAGTAGAGTCAGGCAGTTGAACCAGAACCAGATTGAGCTGGTATTTTATTTGAACCAGAACTGAACCTGAACCATAAATGTGTTCTATCTACTGAACCTGAAGAGAAAAAAATTTGGGTTACCACTTAAAACAAAGGTTCAGCAATTTTTAAGCTTCAATTTTTTTTTAAAATAAATCTACAGTGATCTTATTTTCATTACTAAACGAGACAACAAAGTAACAAATGGGCATGTGATTGCCACCAGGAAGGCCTGCCTCCGTATAATGAGAAGAGAATGAGACTAGAAGGAGGTCAACGCACAAGAGGAGGGAGGGAGAGGGAAACCTCAAGGAGCTGCCTGTACACCAGGAGGCAGCAAGGGGACCAGGAAATAGATAAACAATATCTGAGACACCCATTCCCACCAGTCCCCAGGGAGAGAGAAGAGGTGAAATGATCCCTGGGCCAAGAAGTTAATAACTCTTCAAGCCCAAGGAAAAAGGTAATGGCTCCCCAACCCTTCTCCCTCTTAGACAGGTCTCCTCTCACCATCCCCATCCCCTGGGGCAGCTCCTCCCTCCAGTTGCCCCAAACTCAAATGTATCCTTTCACCAGAGGTCCAGTATAACACAGCAAATATTAGAAGATGTTATTTTAGTTTGCTAAAATAAATTGTTCATAAAAATAACTGCGTTATTTGACAACACAGAAACACTAGGAAGATACTCAAGCAAAGTTAAAAAAAATCAAAATAGTTTCAGCTCTCTTTTTTGAGATTACGTCCACTGAGATTAAAATTTGATTTGAACCAGTTCAAAGTGGTAACCAAACTCGGTTGTTGTTTTCTTTGGTGGCTTGAACTGGAACTGAACCCGAACACACGGAATGCAACTGAACCCGAACAAAACCAAAATAAATACCGGTTTGACTCCCTAAGTAGAAGAAAGGTTATACCGGATACAGTGGAGTTAATTCTAAAAAAGAAACTGGCTCTAAATTATAGTTTTATTTAATTTACGATTGGGTAAAAATGAGGACATTAGACATATCTAATGAAAATAGCTGTTGAAGTACTTCAGTTGTATCTTTTGAATTATCTCAAATTATTTGTTTAAAAAGAAAAAGGTGCATGTAAGTTCAAGTAAAACCCATATTAAAATATGGAAACGCCCACTTGAAGAAACTAGAACACACAGACTTCTATGGTAAGAAAGTCTCAAGTCATCATGAGTCATTGCCATCATTTAATATTCCTCATATGCAGAACAGAAATAGAATAGAAGTGGCAAACTGAAACAGACCAAGTGGGAAGCACAGCATGACTCCATAAATACAGCCTAGGGTAGTACCGTAGAACTTGGTAGAAATGGTTTTGTGTTGCCTCTCCCAAGACAGGATGATTGCCGCGCCCCCCCCCCCCCCCCCCACCTGCAATCTTTAAAAGCCTTTTTTCTCATGGGATGCCAGGCTGTGAGCGATTTCCTCATTTGTTCATGTTTTCTATATGATATCAAAAGGAAAGGTCTGAGGGACAGACTGTAATCCCCTGCGCTCCCGTAAGCAAGTTAGGAAGTTTTCACAAGAGGAGAAAAAGGAAAAAGGGGTAGGGAAGAGGGGAGTAAATGCTACTTTCACTTTTCCAAAGAGATGAAGAGCTCTTCTGCACAGGCGCTGTTCTCGAACACCAATCACAATGGGAAGCCCAGTGCTTTAGGTTCTGTAAGGCTTAAATCCCTGTTACAATATTATGGATTCAAAGCATTAAAGCACCCATTAAAGCAACTACCATTTCAGTTTTGCAGTGTAACTAAACCAAACCTGCATGGGGGAAAGTAGCCCCAAAGGTTTAATGAAATACCATTCTGCCTGTTTGGAGCTTGCACCATGGAATGTGGCCATCCCAAAGTGCCAAAAGTCTCTTCCCGAGGGAGCTGCCAATGAGCCCAGCAATCTAGACCC
Organism: Caretta caretta; assembly: GCF_965140235.1. NCBI lineage: Eukaryota > Metazoa > Chordata > Testudines > Cheloniidae > Caretta > Caretta caretta. The sequence goes on along the minus strand of NC_134210.1, from coordinate 25,040,571 downwards.
ATGTCACCAAATGGCCTGAAATTCTAAATAGATATTTTAAGTACAAACTGTAAATACAGCTCTGGAACAGAAAAAAATTGTTTAACCTGTAATGCATTAGGACGAAGGGAAAGAGGGACCATTTTCAGGCTGATCATTATTTTGTAGTTGCAGCTACTAAGGCCAATTTGCAAATGGAACGTGCTCCCAGCGAATGGTCTCAGTCTTCCTCATCCCTTGAGGACACTGAAAAAAAGTTTTAAAAGTAGGCAGACTTACGCAGTTTTGCCGTCACTATCCTGTTTGGTGGCACTGGCTCCCTTTTTCCCCAGCAGTGAAGCCACTTTCTCTGGATCTCCATTCTCCACAGCTTGCAGCAGCCGGTCGTCATTCTTATTCCACTCGTTAGTCTGCAGTAAAAGAAATATTTAAGAGAAATCAATGCCAGCAATATTTCCATGCTGCGCTGAATGACTATGCATACGTTTGCCATCTATCACAGTTAAAATAAAAGCCAAGCAAGAAACCACACACTGAAGAGCTGGCACTTGATAAAGACCCCTATGAATAACTTAAAATGGATCATGTGGTGCATGATTTCAAGGACTAGCAATAGCTCAAGTCAGATCAGATGGATTTCTTTTAAACTAGTGAGATGAGGAGTGAGTGCACTGCAATTTTTTAGGTCAATCCCAGTCGGTCAATCTACAGCACAGCACTTAAAGGAGAGAGCTAGCGTAGAAAAGTTGCTCTGTAAAGCAGTACTGCAGAACTAAATCCATTTGGCCCCTCATTAAGATTCAATGAGGTTCATACATGAACTCTTCACTTCTCTAGTTCATTGTTTTTGTTTTAGAGCTCTGCTGGAGTTGCCAGGAGCTACCTTTTTAATCCCATGATACACGAGACAAGACTACCTGGGAGGCATACCCTTAGCTGATTCAGCAAACAAAAGCCCCCTCCCCATACCACTGTGTGCCTGTAGAAACCTTTTCAAGAGAAGCGTTTTCTGCAGCTCCCAGTAGCACAGCAGACCAATAGGCGGAGAGATCTCCCTTTGCAGATTATAACCACTTGTATTGCATTTTTATTCCCCTGCCACATGTAAACCTCTAACCCAGACAGGTATTCCAGCCCTACCTTCGAATGCTGCAGACAAGAGAACACCACCAAGTATTTTAATCTTTACCAAACAATCCATTAGTCCCCTTTCTCTGGAGGGGTCTTTTCTCTGATTAGTGACAGAAGATTGCACATTCTGGATCATTTTAGAGCACAAGGACCACTTAAAAAACAAAACAGAGCACCAGAACCTCATTCCCTGTACTTGAACTATGGATCCAGTTGGCCAATGGGGAGGAGAGTGGGAAAACACACCTGTTTGATTACCCCCAAAATCCCTTCTACATCCCCACCTTACAACCAGGAAGAACACTAAACTATAATCCCAGCAAGAGAGTCTTCTGTTTCCACAGAAGTCAAAGCCTTTTTTTTTTTTTTACACTAACATTACACATCCAGTGAGGAGGCTCTTTAAATAGACTATGGTTGTTCCCAAAAACAGTTAGCTCTTGAACACAAATGCTCTCAGGAGGTACTACATCAGAACCAGATCAGTGCCTTTTTGATAGGTGCTGAATCCACATTAGTGGGTCACTTGGAAAACCTGCAGCCTATGAAACTCTTAGGCATGGAACTCTCCACAGTGACAGACAAGCAATCACGGAGCCTAGTTTTCCCAATGGACCAGAAATATTGATGTTTCTCTGTTTACACATGTGCAAAATAAGTCAGGGTTCTCACTAATCTAAATTAGGTGCATGCTAGGTATAAAAGCACAACTAAAGACATCCTGAAAAATGGAATGGGTAGAAGCTGGTCAGAAAGAGCATGAGCCTGCACACATGCATACATACTTCAGTCAAAGTCTTCAAAAATACAGTTAAAGTAATTTCTTATGGGAACAGAAGCATCAGGTCTGAAGATAACCTACAAGTTACTGGGAGTTGAAAAACTCCAAGCAGAGTGAGCAATTAGGACGGGCAAGCAGACAGACAGCACGTGAAGGGACTGAGTCTGGAACGAGGGGAGCCAGGAACAGCAGTGGTGTCAAAGGGAAGTGGCAAGCAGACAAAGGAGGAAAGCGCACTGGCAGCCTGTGGAGTGCAAGTGAGATGGCTAGTCCAGCATATTATATTCTTAATATGGAGCACAGCTGTGGCATACGCTATTGTAGAATCTAAAGCATTAGTTATACCAGCAAATTTTGATTCTCTCTTGCAAACAGAATAAAATGAAGCTTGTCAAAAAAATTTTAAAGGATAACTAAAAGGACTCTCCACCTAAAAGTTACTTTTCTGTCTTACCTGTAATAGTAGTTAAAAAAATCCATCACCTAAGATTACTGCAAGATTTCTCTGTTTTTCAGTTTGTTTACCCTGTGTGTTTGACTGCAATTTGTGTACAACTAGTTTACTGGGTTAACTTACTCTTATGGATTTTTTTTTTACAAAACAGGGAGAAAAAAAATATTTTTTAGAATTGGAAAGTGTGATGGTAAAGTTACAAAAACTAGCATTCGAATTCCAAGGCAGAAGCAACACCTGCAAGTATTTCATTAATTTTTTTGAAATGGAGTAGATTTTAAAATTGACAGTGCCCCTTTAAACTTGGCAACATGAAACACTAACCTACATTTGCACAAAAGGAAGATGAAAGGACCTAATCTTTAAGCACGTTTCATGTCCTGAAATGACCAGTTCTAGTTCTCAAATATTGGAGATTAAGCTACAGGAAAAAGATTAAGATTAAGACTGTTACTGAAAATCCTTGGCAGCATGAACCTTGATATAACTACAGGGCTGCTCAATAGTTTAGAATATAATCAAATCCTGCAGAACCAGTTAAAGAGGGGATTTAAATATTAACCTATAGCAAGTAACTAAAATTGAAACGTTGTTTGATTATATGCCAACGATTAGTTTGGCAGTATTCTGTCATATGCAAGTCACCACGCTAGAACCCCAACGCCATACACAGTTTATTTTAATCCTGATTTCAGTTTTTTAATTTCTCCCTAGTGTGGTAGTGACACTAAGATCACTGTATGCAAGAGGCACTGATCCCATGTTCACAGTCACATGCCTCATTAAAATTTCAGACCCGATTTCAATATAGCTGGGTCCTAAAATTATGTGCCGATATTCATCTAGTGTGAAAGATGTGCATGAAGATTTACAGACCTTAAACTTGTAAAGCATGAAGTGTTTTGAATCCAGCTCTTATTCTGTACAATGGTGCCAAGCTTATTTTAACAACAAAACATTGTACAGTACAGAATTACTCTTTTAAAAAGGAGAGGGGCAGTACTTTATCTTGTAATACTCAGTTTTCAACCTTTTTTTTCATAACACAATTTATGCACATATATTATACAACTGAGATTGGAGAAGGGTTGCATTGTTCACCTGATAGCTCCTATTAACACGTGAAGCTGCTAAGGTGATTCTACTCTACCTAAAAATTAAACAGTCTTGAACTTGGACAAGTTAATTAATGCTCTCTCTCTCTCAGGGAGAAAACTTATCTTTGTTAATCGGACATGAATATCAAGACTACAAGGTTACTGACATACTGACTATTTAAAAAAGAAAGGGTAATTTTTCCTTTGAGGGGAAGGAAGTAGATGGTGGAGGTAGAGCAGCAAGATCTATATTTGGATATAGCAGAATGAGCACAGTGAAAACAGCTTCTCAAACTATTTAATACCTCCTCTTCTCACCACTGAAGCTATTCCTAGTTTTAGCAATCCTGAGTCATGGAGAATGGGCCACTACACTAATCAGCTTGAATTAATTCGGCCAATTATATGATTTTAAGATTTTTTTAAATGAAAGTATAACCATATTTTTGACACATATATTTAAGATCACTTAACACATTAACTAATAGTGTACAACAGGTGCATTCTACTTTAAAAGGCTAACTAACCCCTTTTAAATTACTGTTTAGAAAGTAGTCCCTTCTCTATACTCAAGCAGCAATGAACTCATTGAAGTTATAGTTAGGATACAAGGCCTGTTATGTTTTTAAACTGGATCAAAAGTTATATTCATTTAAATGTAATGAAAATTATATGAATCTCTGAGAGACACCAGCATATTAGCAAAATGAAGTGACAGATGGTAACCTTATACTATGCTACAGTTGTCACCTAAAAGAGAAACTAGATACCTATAAAGTATACTTTAGACAATTTGGTACTTTTATTTATTTTTCCTCACCATTGTATTTAAAATCACTAATATGCTTAAGAATAAACAGAAAAACACCATGAAAATCCTCAAGACCTCTAGCTTAAGAATGAACTCCACCCCACAATCCATCTCTTTGCTCAGTCTATCCACTGCCTCCCGTAAAGCCTGGGAGAAGAGAAGTCCAGCAGCATGCCCTGACGGTCACCATACCTGGGATCTGGCAGACTAATAGGTGAGTGAGGCGGATAATTTTGAAGTAAAGGCCCTCAGTGTAGAACACTGCTGCTAGCCGACTTGCATTGAAGCGTGTGGACTGTAAGAACTGAGTACTTCATGTAGCCAGGATCCAGTCATCAACTGGTACCCAAGACAGATCATGAAATACAGGTCTCTGAACAGAGGCCAAGACATTTTCCACTAGGTACAATTTCTGAATCTCTTGAAGGCTTAGCCTGAGGGCATTGTAGTAACCCAATCAATGACCACGGAGACGCCTACCTGCAAGGAAACAGAAAGCACTTTTGATAACTGTCACTGCCCAGGTATTTAGAAGCAGTCAGGGATCCAATAACTTTTGCAACAACTGGGAGGCAAACCCAGCACCCTCACTCCAGGGTGCACATACAGTTTCTACCTTTTCCCCCGCACGGTATTTCACTCACTCTGAGTGCTCCCATTCCTTTCTGCGTTGAGTTTTATCCAGCTAGCCCTCATCTATACCCAAAAATCTCCATTAGATACCAGGCAAGTGATTCCGCTACACTAGCGGGCAGGAAGAGATGGTAATGTAAGAATGGGTGTCAGCGCCCTGATGAAGTCATAGGCTCATGGACTCCCCTATAAACACTGAACAGGAAGGATAGCAAGATGGAATCCTGGGGGGAACCCTGTATATGAGCCCTCAGGACAAAAGAGAAAGGCCTGACCCAATATCCATTAGAGTCAATAGAGAGGCTCCTTTTGATTTAAAATGTTTTGAATCAGGGAGTAATTCTTAATTCCTCAGTTCTCCCAGAAGGAACGGATTGGAGCCACATATCCACATTCTCACTAACAAAAAAACAAAAAACAAAAAGAAAAACACCCTGTTCTCAAAAAGGGTGGCGGAGAATTGTGCTGGCACTGATTTGTAGTTAGCAAAAAATTCTCCATCAGTGGACTGGGGTTGAGCAGCACTAGTGCTGTGACTGGTATAAACATGTATACAGGGGGAAGAGGATGTGATGCTGTATGACTGAAATATGACCACAAATATCATTAATATTGGCACTGTTAGACAATTGCAACAAATCTTGTACAAAGTATATCATGAAAGGTGTCAATGGAAAATTTATGATTTGCTAAATAAGATTGTCCTGCATGTGCCCCATTTTTGCATTTTGAAAAGGTGAACCCTAGTTCACCTAGTTCCCACCTACCTAACTACCCTTTCAGCCACCCTCAACACTCACCTACCGAGTTTTTGGCACCTCCATGACCAATCACAGCCAGTGCTCAAGGTAAGGCACGTTGACCGTAAGCTTAAATTTATGCTTATATGCAAGTTATTTGAAAATATACAAGTTAGCACATTAAGTAATTTGAATGAGATCTTCCAGGAGGTTAAAACACATTGACAGGTTGGGGTCTGTGGGAAAGCTTGCCCTGCTGTGGCTGTGCTGTCAATACAGAGGACTTCATTCTCCAGTAGTACTGTTAATCTAACCCCTTTCTGCAGCAACATATGTACAGGAATTTTTTTAAGCAATGTTTATGGCTAAAAGCAAATGTATGAATATGCAGATTGGCAAATGGAATAATTTGAAAGGCATGAAGCTGCACAAAAAACTTAGCAGCGTGAGTTTATAAAGTAAACTTAAGTTTGCAGGATCAGAGCCTGAAAAAGCCTGTGCGTGTATTTTGGTGCAAGAACAAATCACTCTCTTCTTCAGGCAGTGTGCCAACCAGCTACCAGCAGCTTCCTTTTAAACACACTTAACATTCTGTACTGTGATAACGGTTTGTGTACCTCTGAATGCCTGAGCAGATCAAGTGTGCATTTCAGCTTAATGAAACAGATTCAACCTTCTATCTAGGCTTTTCTCAGACTATTTTTTAAATTTCCAATGCATTTTTCTTTTAGACACACCTCCAACATAATATTATAGTAAAACTGAACTGGATACTAAAAAATTAGGCATTACATACCAGGAGACAAAATAACATGGATACGAAGCCTATAAAGTCTATGTTCTGGGTAAAATGGAAAGTTTTAGAATTTTTAGACAAAACTTTAATTCTTCTATTTAAGATTTTCTTGTCTTGTTATGCTGAGGGTTGAGCAATCCCACCGCTTCACTGAAACTGTTGGGCATGATAGCTGCCTTGCATTCAGGCTAAATGATGGAACGATTACATGCCGCTTTCTTTAGCAATAGTTGAAACAATGGAAAACCACTGCCCAAGGATCAGACCACATGTGGGCAGTGGCTGAACCATGTAGACAAAGGGGTTTCCCAGGAGTCTGATAACTAGGGATTGATTTGATTGCAGCTGTGTCTGTGAGAGAGAAGCAAGGGAACCACCACAGAAGCACACAGAGAAGGCAGCACGGAAGCCACAGAGAAAAGCTAAGAGAGCTTTTGGGTAAAGTGCTACCTTGGAAGAGGCTTGAAACTGTGACTAAAGAAACTGCCTCCTGCTGTTTGATTCCAACTATGTTCAGGGAAACAGGGTTGTACGTTTTTTGTAAATAAACAGACAGGACTGTGTCAATACTACCAGACACCATCAATTTCTCTTCACAGAAACCTGCAAAACCTTGGCGGCGGCGGCAGCGGCGGCGGGGAGGGGGGAGGAATATAACCACTCAATCCAAAAGGGGTAACAGTATATTATCAAAAAAAGAAAAGGAGTACTTGTGGCACCTTAGAGACTAAAATCTATTTGAGCATAAGCTTTTGTCATAAATATAAAGGGAAGGGTAAACCCCTTTGAAATCCCTCCTGGCCAGGGGAAAGCTCCTCTCACCTGTAAAGGGTTAAGAAGCTAAAGGTAACCTCGCTGGCACCTGACCAAAATGACCAATGAGGAGACAAGATACTTTCAAAAGCTGGGAGGAGGGAGAGAAACAAAGGGTCTGTGTCTGTCTGTATGCTGCTCTTGCCAGAGACAGAACAGGAATGGAGTCTTAGAACTTTTAGTAAGTCATCTAGCTAGGTATGTGTTAGATTATGATTTCTTTAAATGGCTGAGAAAAGAATTGTGCTGAATAGAATAACTATTTCTGTCTGTGTATCTTTTTTGTAACTTAAGGTTTTGCCTAGAGGGGTTCTCTATGTTTTTGAATCTAATTACCCTGTAAGATATCTACCATCCTGATTTTACAGGGGGGATTTCTTTATTTCTATTTACTTCTATTTTTTATTAAAAGTCTTCTTGTAAAAACTGAATGCTTTTTCATTGTTCTCAGATCCAAGGGTTTGGGTCTGTGGTCACCTATGCAAATTGGTGAGGCTTTTTATCCAACATTTCCCAGGAAAGGGGGGGTGCAAGTGTTGGGAGGATTGTTCATTGTTCTTAAGATCCAAGGGTCTGGGTCTGTAGTCACCTAGGCAAATTGGTGAGGCTTTTTACCAAACCTTGTCCAGGAAGTGGGGTGCAAGGTTTTGGGAAGTATTTTGGGGGGAAAGACGCATCCAAACAGCTCTTCCCCAGTAACCAGTATTAGTTTGGTGGTGGTAGCGGCCATTCCAAGGATAACGGGTGTAATATTTTGTACCTTGGGGAAGTTTTGACCTAAGCTGGTAAAGATAAGCTTGGGGGGTTTTTTTCATGCAGGTCCCCACATCTGTACCCTAGAGTTCAGAGTGGGGGAGGAACCTTGACAGCTTTCATGAGCTACAGCTCACTTCATCGGCTACATGCAGTGGAAAATACAGTGGGGAGATTTTATAGACACAGAGAACATGAAACAATGGGTGTTACCATACACACTGTAACAAGAGTGATGGTAACACCCATTGTTTCATGTTCTCTGTGTCTATAAAATCTCCCCACTGTATTTTCCACTGCATGCAGCCAATGAAGTGAGCTGTAGCTCATGAAAGCTTATGCTCAAATAAATTTGTTAGTCTCTAAGGTGCCACAAGTACTCCTTTTCTTTTTGTGGATACAGACTAACACGGCTGCTACTCTGAAACCAGTATATTATCAGTATAGGGTTTTCTTACTATAACACTACATTCAACACAAAACCTCTGGAACCCAGATTATTCCCACCCCAGTTATCCAGAATTCTCAAAAAGAAAAAAAACCCAGCATTATGCACTCAAAATCATTAAGCCTTTATGCCTGTAGGATTTGAGTGCTGCGGCCTCTTTCCTGCAGAGCTTGCACATTGCAGGCCTTTGACCCCAGTAGCATCTGTTTAGCTTAAACCTTAACTTTCCAAATGAAACAGTGTCCCTCCTCACCCATTTTCACCTTCCCTTTATCTTCAGATGAGAGGTTGTGCTGTACTACACTGATCACCTATCTCCACAGTCACACCGTCTTTCTAATGTCTTCCAAGTTAGCTATTTAAGGATTTGACAAATCCACAAAAAGCAAGAAAAAAATATCAAAAAGTTATGACTGAAATTCCATCCCTGGATCAGAAATCCTCAAATATAGGTTACAGCTGGGTTTGATCATCAAGTTGCCAAATTATGTCCCCAGTTATACCCATTCAACCTCATCTACTTCAGGAGTACAATAGAACCTCAGAGTTACAAACACCAGAGTTACGAACTGACCAGTCAGTCAACCACAAATCTCATTTGGAACCGGAAGTTCACAATCAGGCAGCAGCAGAGACAAAAACAAACCAGAACAAAAAAAAAAGCAAATACAGTAGTGTGTTAAATGAGAACTACTAAAATAAATAAATAAAGACAGAGCAGCATTTTTCTTCTGCATAGTGAAGTTTCAAAGCTGTATTAAGTCAATGTTCAGCTGTGAACTTTTGAAAGAACTACTAATATTTAGTTCAGAGTTATGAACATTTCAGAGTTACAAACAACCTTCATTCCCATGGTGTTTGTAACTGTGAGGTTCTACTGTAGTTACAAGCAAGGATGGAACTGGCCTTCAAAACCCAAAGCAAAGTGTTTTGCAATACCTTCAATAGTCAGCAAAGGAAATGTGGAGCTTGCAACTATGCAGATCCATTAGCCAAAGGGATCACTCAGAAGGAGACCACCAGTGCAGCTATTACTAATATAATCGGATAGCAGCTACTGTACTGCTGTCTAGCCTGAGAGGTTACCTCCTCTCTTCCCCCAACTCCTGCATGGTTCCCCTGAGCAAAGCCCATTTGCTCCTATGTTTGTATTACATATCACATTAATAAAAAAAACATTACATTTAGTGCTGAGTCACTGAGAAGATATGCTTCATTACTGGGATTGTTTAGATAATCAACTTGGTAGACTGTGTAACTGCTGAAATAGTTTAGCCAGGAATACTCTGTTAAAGAGTAAATACAAGTTTTAAAATACAAATGAAGTCTTAACATTAAGGTAACTAATAAACTGTGAAGATCAAGGAGCTGATGCAGGTGTACCAGGGCAGCTCTCATTTTGGTGTCCTTGCACTACAATGCTGGGGAGAGCTCTGCACATTGTTCCAGAAAGGTGGCTTTCCCCTGCCAAAAGTTCTGCAGCCACTGCTCGTCATCTCAGACCTGCATAACGATGCGATCCCACCACTCAGTGCTCGTTTCCTGAGCCCAACAGCGACAGTCCACCATGTGAAGCTGCTTCACAAATACCAAAAGTAAAACCGGTGTTGTTTCTTTCCATGGCACAAAGCAGGGCAGGCACCACAGATTCCTGTTCAGAGCTCATGATATACTACATGATTAGCCACATTGTGTTCGTAACACTGACCACAGCAGTAGAGAGCAGTGCAGGATCCATCCTTTCAGGCAGAGATGGCAGGAGCACAATAAACAGGGGCCATTGAAACATGGCACAAAACATAGTCGGAAGCCCATGGAATGATGGGCAAAAAAAAATGCATCATGGGACATTGAGCCCGCACCTCTGATGCACTGCGATCCACTCCGCCTTCCCACAACTCCTAGCTGCAGAAGGTGGGGAGTTGGACTGTGGGATAGCTACTCACAGTGCACTCCTCTCACTGTCGATGCTAGAGCAACAACTGTGGACGCACTGCACCGACAGAAAGAGCGTTGTGTGAACATGCACGCGTGATGTAATTATAGTGGTTACTGATCGTCGCAGTGACTTAACTCTGTAGTGTAGACATAGCCTTTGAGACTGGCTAGATGAATGACTGTGCCACAGCCAACCCAACCATCACCAGATCATGCAGGACTTTATAAGAAAGCCTCGGAAAACAAACGACCATTCCATTTCTTTTCTTGAGTGAGAAGTATGATGGAGGAGTTTGTACGAAAGGCAGAGTTTAGAGGGAATGTGGTCATATGGGAAAACATCCTCAAAAGATAAATGTTTTGGGAGAGGTCCAAATTCATAATTTGTTTTTACTGAAAATCTTATACTCTATGTTCCACTGAAGTATTTCTGTGTTAAGCCATTTCAAGGAGCTTGTGAACTCTCTGCTGAAAGGTGCTATGTACATTAACTTTATAACACGCCAGATCTGAACGGCAACTCTGGGAGTGATTGTCAACAAAATGGAATGCAGAGAAATTATCACAACAAATTTATACCAAGGAAATAGTTTATAATTTACACCTCAACATTTAATGGTTACATCAGAAATCCTATTTTCCCAGTTTAACCTGGCCATTGTGTTCCCTTTCCCTTTTTTTTTTTGTTTGACTACAATGGCTGACATTTAACATTTTCAGTAACAGACTAAACACTTGCCACAGATGAGGCAGTCACTCTATTAAATGCAAACGAGCAACAATTTTTAGGGTGGAAATCAAATCAGGCAAACCAAATAATCTGTAAAAAGAAAAGGAGGATTTGTGGCACCTTAGAGACCAACAAATTTATTTGAGCATACGCTTTCGTGAGCTACAGCCCACTTCATTGGATGCATTCAGTGCTGTAGCTCATGAAAGCGTATGCTCAAATAAATTTGTTAGTCTCTAAGGTGCCACAAGTCCTCCTTTTCTTTTTGCAGATACAGACTAACACGGCTGCTACTCAAACAAATAATCTGTGACCATTTTACAAGAAATTTTAATCCATTGTTGTATTCTCTGTTGCGCCTTATACCTATATAAACCGTATACTGCTTATTCCCCTTTCCCATTAAAACTTTACAATGATGATGCTAAAATACATTAAATAGAAGAGGCCAGTTAGAGTCAGACACTAGCTTTCATTTGTTCACATAAAAAATGAAATCCAGCCCTTTCATTGGGGGAGGAGCAAGGGTTCTTTCATTAACTTTAAACAGTTCTACTGACTTGATCTGAGCATGCAGTCATCTTGGTGCTAACTGTGCTCTTTCATCTGCTGTTGAGAAATAGGTTACTTAATCAAAACTGCGATAGTTGCTCAAAAGAGAAAAGAGATCCTGAAGTAACAAGAATGGAATAAAATGAGGTTTAAATCACTGACAGTAAGCTAGCGTATTGGCAACAGGTCAAGCCACCTCCCATTGTTTATCAAATCACACATCACCAATAAAGTGACTGGAGATTTATCTTTGTTTGACAAAGGATGGGCAGTTTCCCCACCACATGCAACTGATCATTCTCAGTAAGTCAGAAAGTGGTTAGACCAAGAATGATCAGTGTATCTGAACAAATGAAATACTATATCTTTTTTTATGGGCCTTTAAAGAAAAAAACCCCAAAACAACCTAAAATCCTTTTTTAAAAGCACTTCCCTTTGAAGTCATGGTTTTCCATTGATCTACTTTTTCTTCCATTTCTAAGGATTTGGAATACAGTATATATGCAGTCAGAGCATTGTTTTTCCTTGAAATTAACATCAGATTGTGATACTATTAATAAGTGTCTGCTGCCGGATACAAAGATGTCTCTCATTTCTAGAGAAATCCCTAGTGATGGCACAACACAGATCAGATAAATTGATTAATATAAATGTTTTCAAACTGCGTTCCACAGACTACCATGAATCCTTAGGTTTTCCTTGTGATCCCTAGAATAAAACATCTGTAAGACACATAGCGGGATACCGAGGGAGGTTTGGAAAGGAGGTGGTCTGCAAAGAGGTTTGCAGAATTTTAAAAAAAGATGGAGAACTACTAAATTAATGGACTAACTATGAATAGGGGATGGCACCCACTTTTGAAATGCAGATTTTTTTAAGGTTAGGATTTCCAGAGAAGTCTAAAGAAATTAGGCACCCAACTCCAATTAAATTGAAAAGGAATTGAGAACTTAACTTTCTTAGTCTCCTTTAAAACAAAAGTAAAAATCTTTAAAAAAAAATATCAAGCCTTAAAGCTAGATAGGGCCAGCAAATACCATATACAGATAATCTAATCTGACTTTGGATCAGGTAAAGGGCATGTTTTGAAAACTTTCAGCAGCAAATAGCACACCACTAAATCATTATTCCCATGAGCTATAGGGATACAGGCAGTTATGCAAACAACTTTCTATACAGGTTTCAGAGTAACAGCCGTGTTAGTCTGTATTCGCAAAAAGAAAAGGAGTACTTGTGGCACCTTAGAGACTAACCAATTTATCTGAGCATAAGCGTAGCTCATGAAAGCTTATGCTCAAATAAATTGGTTAGTCTCTAAGGTGCCACAAGTACTCCTTAACTTTTTATACAGTTATTGTGTAAACAGCTATGCAACATGGACCCTGAAAAATTAAATGTGTAAATGTGGTGTCCTGCAACACCACATGCCTTCATAACCATGAGACTCGAATAAGTTCTTTGGGGCAGGCACTAAGGGTGTGTCTACACTGCAATAAAACACTTGGAGCTCCCAAATGTCTACACTACAATTTTATAGGCCCTGAGTCAGCTGTAGGTGTTTTACTGCAGTGTAGATAAACGTTAAGCCCTGGTTTACACTACACAGTTAGGTCACATCCATTCAGGTCTGTGCATATCGTCACCACTCAACTATTAATTCACATAGCATTCTCTTAGCAGGACTTCTCTTGTTAACTCAGCAGCACTTCTGCTTGCCGGTTTGAGCAACTGAGCATGCGACATCCACTCAGATCTTTACTGGCCTCCTTGATCCCCTTCTTTACTAGAATCACTGCTCAGAGACCACCATGTTTAATGGATCTCTCTTGTGTTTGGCGAGCAGGTAGCCCAACCTTGGTTGTGTTGGAACCTGCTTCTCTGACATCCACCTCAATCTGTTCCTCACTGCTCTTAATTCCACTCCTTTCCCTGCATATTACTAAGACAAGTATTACTATTCCTACTACTCTTCTCTACCCCTACACAAACTTTGCAGTTTGTGTTTGAAGAAGGTAGTTATGTTATAGTTTTTTTAGATGGCTTCCATTATGATGAAGTAGACTCAGTACATGTATGTAGCAAACTGGGGTGGACTTTATAAATAGATTAGAGTTAAACATAAGACTGCAGTACCAGTCTATGCTGACTAGTTCAAATGTGACAAGATGATCATCTCTAAGAATTGTGAATACTGTAAACATTCTCCTAGCCACTTTTGTATTACACTATATATAGTACAAATATCCATCTGAGATCACATGGTCTGTTCTTTCAGCATGATAGATGAGCCTTGTCTGCAAATTAAAAAAAAATTGCTAAACAATGAGCAACTTGCCTAATAGAGTTCCATGATCATAGATAAACAAGTTATCTTCCAAAATACATACCTATCAGAGGAAAGCAGGGAAAGCATGAGAAGCAATAGAGAACTAAAAAGGTTAATTTTAAAGACACATTCAGAATTATTTTTGATATCTACTATACTGCAGAGTCTGATAGTCTTGTAGTTTTCAGAAGGAATCCAATTTGAGATTTTGATATGAATTTTGAAAACTATTCTGAGCAGTAAAAACATTGTCTATTTATAACTGAAGAAACTATCAGTAGTTACCGGGTACAGCTCTGTATCCTCAAACTAAGTGACACAGCCAAATAAAACAAACACAAACAAATGACACCCAGGCCCCTGTTCCAAGAAATGATTTTGTCTGGAGTCTTTAAGAGCTCAAGACAATCTTGAAGAGCACTTCAGGATCCTAAAAGAAGGCTAAAAGTTTCATTATCTGTCTGACTTTCAGGAGGCTTTGAAAAATGTGTGCACCGTGGATTGACTTTATGATCTAATACTTGTCAGTCGGTGAATGAAATATATTACAACTAAGAGTTTGGCTTGCTGTTGAAAGTTTCTTGAGTGAAATGGAGGATAATCCAAGTCACAGGCAAGTTACACGCAAGATACATTCACAGTAAAACTGGAAAGTCATTCTGCACATAAAAATCTGATTCTCTGACAGTTTTGAGTGCTTGGATGTTTCTCCTCACTGCACTTTCCTATCTTATCTATGCTTTGTTAGAGGGCAGATGAAATGTGGCTACAGAAATAGCTCCTGCTTCCATGTAGCCACCACTACTCCCTCCAGAGAAACATGACACAAACAGTGTGGCAGCTGTCCAAAGATGGTTGGATCAAAACTTTTAGTATGGTAGGGGCAGAACAAAAGTCTTGCCCGTATATTTGCCATGTGGCTCATCACTTGCAAGTGATAAAACACACCAGCCCCCTCCCCCAACATAGTATCTCTGCACTAGATTGACAAAATCAAATACAGATTCTAAATTTTAAATGGATTTACAGTGCTATTATAGAAGAACAGACTTCTGCCCTGCCCCCCCCCCCCCCACTAAAGGAAGTGGAACTCTCCCCTAGAGTTGGCACTATAATTAAGGCTAAGATTTTGTCATGGATATTTTTAGTAGAAGTCATGGACAGGTCATGGGCAATAACCAAAAATTCATGGAAGCTCATGACCTGTCCCTGACCTTTACTAAAAGTATCCATGACAAAATAGGGAGGAAGGAGGGTCCAGCATCTGCAGCTGCTGAGAGCTCTGGGATCTCCCCCGCTGCCTGCAGCGGCTGGGCATTCCAGTAGGCCCCCTGCCCAGGAAGCTGCGGGGTCCCCCCTCAGATGCTTGCAGCTCTGGGGTCCTCCTACTGACCTCCATGACATAATCATAGCCTTAACTATAATTGCAAATTTACCAGCATATAAAAAGTGACAAATTCCCTTTTAACATTCAAGTTCCGGTCACCCAGATGGCTCTCTCATTTGCAGCCAACCTATTCCTCTAAAGGTAATGGAGAAAACAACCTGAAATAGACAAAAATACATTCGCTCACTAGCGCCAACTATCGAAAAAGTACATGGACCAAGTCTGGAATATTAGCAGAGTTTCTGAATTTCAGTTTTGAAGCTGGGCATGGGAAACTTACTAGATCTGCTATAAAACCATAATTTTAGGTACATTTATAGCCCCTAATTCTTTTGAAAACCCAAATATTTTGTGACTTGCACTGAGTTGCCTAGAAATCAGTACTCACTCGTTCAGTTCCACACTACCTGCCACATTCCAGGACCAGCGGATGGAATGACATCCTATTTGAGCAGGAACCAAATGAGTCAATACCTTTCTCAGCACAAAATGCAAGTGCCACTTGCCAAGATATCGGATAGTGTGCTCCTGGCATTCCCAAAGCTGAAGCCAAAAACTAAGCTTAAAGTGTAAAAACTGACCATTGAAATCTGCAAGAAAGAGGGGCGGGGGCAGGGTCTACTCATGAAATGTGGCTAGTTTCCAAAAGTTTCATTTTATTTCCCCATTCTATCACTGTAGTGGATGAGAAGAGTTTTCAGAAGCCATTTGAAATGGATCTGGATCCACCTCTCTTAAAAAGGAGTCCTGAGTAACCTACTACCTGTTATACCAATATCCCTAGAAGGGTCTTAAGAGAGCAGAGCAAGCCGGCAGGAACATGTAAACTGCAGCTGAATCAGAATTTAGTCAATTGTCTCCCCACTTCTCCAAGAGCCTGCTGAAGGTGTGTCTGCAGCCCTTCTCTTATAGGCTCAGAATTTAAGGTCAGAAGGAACCATCATGATAATCTGACCTCCTGCACATTGCAGGCCACAGAATCTCACCCACCCACTCTTGTAATAGACCCCTAGCCTCCGGCTGAGTTACTGAAGTCCTCAATTTGTGGTTTATTAAGGGAAGGGTTTGTGGCAGAGTATCATGGCTCTTCAATGGATTCACAGGCAGTAATTTTTCTGCTGTGTACATAACAAGGTGACTGCCCACAGCTTAGGGTCGGGTAAGACTGGTAGAAAAACAAAAGGAAACACTAGAAACTCCAGATCCATCAGGGTCTGATGAAGTGAGCTGTAGCTCACGAAAGCTCATGCTCAAATAAATTGGTTAGTCTCTAAGGTGCCACAAGTACTCCTTTTCTTTTTTCCAGATCCTTTGGGTATTACTAAGTTTCCTTTGTGTAGGCAATTAGACCTACAGTCTCATTTGTCCAGCTGGCCTAACACCACCCCAAACTAAAGACTCCCTTTTGGGAAGATGACCACACAGAGGAGCTAAAGGGGAGAGCATGCCCTGTCCCTTCCCCCAGGTCCATTTCCTTTCTCATTTGGAGAGGAAGCTCCACTGCTCCCCAGAAGCAATTCCCTCTACAGATAAGTTTCCTGTCCACAAGGCACAGATGGCTCCACCGTTCATCTGACTAATGGCCCACAGCTGTCACTCCTGCAAGCTATACTTCAGGCAGCCTCCACAACCCAGCTTTTCGTCCCCAGCCTAGTGAAGGGGTTTAACCCCTTCCTGGTTGAGCCCAGAATGAGGTTCATACACCCTGCCACAGGATCACAAGCCCTGAATTAGTTTGCCAACATGCATTTCATAGATACCATTTATACACAGAGTTTTCTAGAGTGCTAAATGTCTATAGTACAATTGTCTCTTTGGGTACTCTTAGAAATATGATTCCTCTGTATCTTTGGATTCTCTCTCCATCACATGTAACCCAAATTAATTCAGAATCTATCCTTTTGCCTTCTGCAGTAGAGTACTGATCTTACAGAATATGCTGAAAATCGGATAATTCTTATTGCCAGAGACAGCGCAAGGCCTTCAACATTTTACAAGGCTAAAAAAAGTTACTATAAATTTAACAGTCTTTTCAAGATGAAAGTATAATCCTTCCAAAACTTCAGACAACAGATGACTCAACCATCTGGACAATTCCATTAAAATTCTGTCTTGTAAATATAAATATGATGTAATGTACAGTGATCCCAGGAGAAAGGAAAGGTATTAGACGTATGTGACCTGCACAAGTGTTCCTTGAATCCATCTGGCTAGCTATTTTGAAAAAGGTAATACTCAGATAAGCAGATTTTTTTAAAAAAAGTCCAAGATAAACATTTTTAAGACTATTCTTGGAAAACAAATGCAACGAAAATAAGGTTGTGACAGGGTTGGGTCACAGAAACTCCCTCAAGACTCTCACTAGATATGCTGGGATACCACTCAGAACAGACCCCCCTGCCAGAGAAGGCTTCCCTGCACTCCCGTCTTGCTGAGTTAGACACTCCAGTCAGCTACAGTACAGACCAAGAGGTTGGGCCATGCCCCCCTGCAGTTCAGACACTAAGATTCCCTTAGCCCAGGGGTTTCTCAGTTAACAGAGACTTTCCCAGCACCCAGTATTCAGTCTTTCTGGGAGACTAAAGCCCAAATGAATCCGTTTTACTCTGTTTAAAGCTTATACAGGGTAAACGCATAAATTGTCCACTCTCTATAACACTAAAACAGCTGTTTGCTCCTCCAGGTGTTAATTACTTATTCTGGGTCAATTAATAGGCAAAAGTGATTTTATTAAGTATAAAAAGTAGGATTTACGTGGTTCCAAGTAATAACTGACAGAACAAAGTAAGTTACCAAGCAAAATAAAGCAAAACTCGCAAGTCTAAGCCAAATACATTGAGAAACTGCAAACAGGTAAATTTCACGCTTAGAGATGTTCCAATACGCTTCTTTCACAGACTGGACTCCTTCTTAGTTTGGGTTCAGCAATCACTCACACCCCCGTAGTTACTGTCCTTTGTTCTAGTTTCTTTTAGGCATCTCTTGGGGGTGGAGAGGCCATCTCTTAAGCCAGCTGAAGACAAAATGGAGAGGCTTCTAGGGCTTTTTCTATTTTCTCTCTTGTGGGTGAAAACCCCTTTGTTTTTCTGTGCAAAGTCACAGCAACAAGATGGAGTTTGTAGCCACCTGGGCAAGTCGCACGTCTATGAGGGATAGCTCAGTGGTTTGAGCATTGGCCTGCTAAACCCAGGATTGAGAATTCAATCCTTGAGGGGGCCATTTAGGGATCTGGGGCAAAAAAAAATTGGGGACTGTGCCTGCTTTGAGCAGGGGGTTGGACTAGATGATCTCCTGAGGTCCCTTCCAACTCTGATAGTCTATGAGTCTATGAATGATTCAGCTTTTTGCAGGCCTGATGCCATTGCATCTTAGTTTGAACATTCCCAGGAAAGCTCAGATATTGATTGGTGTCTCCCAAAGTCCATTGTCAGTTAAGCATTTCTTGATTGGGCACTTACTGAGAATAGTCCTTTCTCAAGAAACTAACCAAATGCTTCACTGAGGCTACTTAGAATCAAACACACAGATACAAGTACATAGCTAATATTCATAACTTAAAATACAAAAACGATACAACCCTATGCATACCATGGGAATCTATAAGATTTGCATGTCAAGGGAAGTTTTTTTTTAAAAAAAAAAAAGATTTTAAATAAAAATATTAGAAGAAGAGAGAGAATTGGCTTTTATTGTAAGGAGAGGTTTCAGAGTAACAGCCGTGTTAGTCTGTATTTGCAAAAAGAAAAGGAGTACTTGTGGCACCTTAGAGATTAACCAATTTATTTGAGCATGAGCTTTCGTGAGCTACAGCTCGCTTCATCGGATACATCCGATGAAGCGAGCTGTAGCTCATGAAAGCTCATGCTCAAATAAATTGGTTAGTCTCTAAGGTGCCACAAGTACTCCTTTTCTTATTGTAAGGAGAGTGATCACTTTACATAAGCTATTACAAGCAGGAGAGCGGGGTGGGGGGAGAGAAAACCTTTTGTAGTGATAAACACCCATTTTTTCATGATTTGTGTGTATAAAAACATCTTCTGTATTTTCCACAGTATGCATCCGATGAAGTGAGCTGTAGCTCACGAAAGCTTATGCTCAAATAAATTGGTTAGTCTCTAAGGTGCCACAAGTCCTCCTTTTCTTTTTGCGAATACAGACTAACACAGCTGTTACTCTGAAATATGTGAAAGAAGTTCAGCAAATTGAAATTCAGAACTGTGAAAATAAAAGAATACATTTCCCCTAATACTACAAGTCCCATTTCAGTTTTAAAATTAATTAATATAAAATATTCTATTCTAGCCAAGTGTACAGTAAAATATACACTAGAATCACATCTATTAAAAGTGAACATTTTTAAACAGGTAAAATATCTTATAAAAAATTTCAAATGTATTTTACAACACAGTCTTTAAAAAAATCAAATATTTGAAGAGTCACTAATTAACTGGAATTAAGGGTGGAAAAACCCAGTTATTCTGATAAAGATGCAAGTCTTGACTTTAATAGATACTGGTGTAGCTGATTATCAGCTCTTACAGAAGGAAGCTATGGTAAGAATCTCTTATCCCAGAGTCTAGATAAGGAAATAAGTATTTATTTACTTAATTCTGGGTACTCAACACTTTTGAAAGTTAGGCCTCTTACCCCATGTCTACACTGCAAGGTAAGCCCAGGGTTAGTGGGACTCCAGTCAGATGAGCTATGTTAGTGAACCATGGGCTTGAGCATTAAGACTTTTCTAAACCATGCTCAGACATAGGGCTCTGGCATTCACAATGAAGTGTGCAGACCTGAGTCAAAGTGGATTGCAGATTGTTGTGATATGAGAGGATTAAAGGAAGGTGTCCCATGGAATTGTGGGATACTTTTCTGCTGACTCTTGGGACCAGAGCCAAGCAGGGCTACATCTACACACTGCAAAGCAATAGGGTTTGGACCCTGGGTCCTAACTTGACTCAAGCTCAGATCCCCAACCCTGCAGGATCCTGGGCATAGGCGGTAGGTATAATAGGCCAGGGAAGACTAAGCCTTCCCCGGCACTGCTCCCAACCCACCACCGGACGCCTGGGCCATGGTGGCCCTGGCCCTTCCCCGAAACCCTCACCACCTCGTCCACTCCACACTCGCCTCTCTCCCCATGATGCCCTCGCTGCTTGCTGCGTCCCTCTTCCTCGGGACGGGGGGAGAGAATGAAGAGGATGTGGAGAGCCAGCTGCCGGCGGACTCAGGTGGCTTGGCCAGGCACTGGGAGGCTGGTGACTTGGCCCGGTACTAGGGGCAGCTCAGTCCGACTGGGGGCGGCTCGACCCGGCCCGGCACTTGGTGAGGCTAATGGCTTGGCCTGGTGCTTGGGGGGGTAGGGCGGTGGTGGCATCTTGGCCCAATGTGGCTGGGGTGGGTGGGCCAAGGCTCCTCTCCTGTTGCAGGGTCCCCTTAGGGCGTCTCCATTTATGGGGGGGGGGGGGGGCTTCAGGGCTCTGGCGTGCAGAGGTGGGGCCAGCGGACCAGACTCCCCAAAGAGGGGGTTCACCTACTGTCCATGGTCCTGGAACCCTGGGTCCAAACCCTAGAGTAGCACAATTGCAGTGTTGATGCAAGGGGAGTTAGGCTTGAGCGTGGGCTTACGTTGCAGGGTAAATATACTCTGCTCCTGAGGGAATTCTGTGCCAAAAAAATAAAAATTCTGCACACAGTATTTTAAAATTCTGCAAAATTCTTCATATTTTATTGGTGAATAAATAAACATGGCAGTGGGGAGCACAGGCTACTGGCTGCATGGAGGTGGGAGATCAACCTGCAGCGACCCCCTCCTCCCAGGACATGGACTTGGTGATGAGGCTGCACCCAACCCTGACCTGGTGCAAGGGCCTGGCCTCCCCAGAAACACTGGGCCCTGCCTCTCCCTGCCAGGCACATCAGGTGTGGGCAGGCAGGCTCAACCCAGCAGGACCCAAGTATGGAGGGGCTTAGTGTGGGGGGGAACCTGGTGTGGGGTGAGAGGGTTCTGTGTGGGGCAATCTGGGTGCAGGTGGCTTGGGGGGGGCAGGTGTAGGGGGGAGCTGGATGCATAGTGGCTTGTTGGGGTACTTGGGTGCAGGGGTAATGGTACTCTGTATGGGGGTCCAGGTGAAGGTGATTGGGACTCAGCAGGGGGTCTGGATGCAGGGGAAGTGGGGGTTCGAATGCAGGGGTCTCAGCAGGGAGAGTGGTCTGGGTGCAGGGGTCCAGATGCAGAGGGTTGGGGCTCAGCAGGAAGGGTCTGGCTTGGGGGGGTGAGGTGCAGGAGGTCTGGACATAGGGGCGTTGGGCAGATGGGGGAGCAGCTCCCTGTACAATAACCCCTCCTCCCACGGCTGAGGAGCAATGGGGCACGATGTGGGGTTGGGGTGGGGGGGGGGGGGAGAGATGTGGCACTTGTTGCAGCTGCTCCTTAAAAGGGAAAATCCATCCTCCTCCAACTCCAGTCCAGCTGGGACTAGCAGCTGAGCCCGGCGTGGGGTAGAAGTCACCGGCCAGGGCACCCCCCAATCTCCCCCAGGGATTTACCTCTCCACCTGCTGCTCCAGGCACCCAAAATGATACTCTCCCTGCTGGGGAGGGGCACACGACTGCTCTTGCAGGGAAGCAAAGAAATCAGCAGGGGACACGAATTATGCACACACGCAGTGGTGCAGAATTCCCTCAGGACTAATATCCTTATCCACATGTCTGGACGAAGGAGCCTCCTTTTCAAAAATTTTGGCTAGACTGTTCTAAGTTATTTTTAGCCCATGAAGTACCAGCTACAAGATGTCCATTTTTGTTATGCTTCTTTAAAACATTCTTTTACGTTCAGAAACCAGGGGCTTTGATTTGGGGGGAAAAAATCCACAGTTAACCTCATAACAGCCTTGCAACTAGTTCAGAAAAACCCATTTTGCGAAATTTTGGCCTTGCATCCTTATTTGCGCAGACTAACAAATGTTATGCAAGTGATGTTTCCAACAGCCTATTACTTTAGGATACAAAAGTAATGATGATGTTATTGTTAGTGGCATACTTACTCGAGTAATATTATACAGTTATGCTGAAGACTATGGAAACCAAGTCCTCTACAACTTCCCTCAATGAGTTTCAATCTACTTGAAAAGCAAAGAACTCCTGAGCATCTATAGACAACCTATGATGTTCTGACGATTGCACACTGGAAACAGTTTTATCACAGGTTTTAGAGTCGCTGCCATGTTCGTCTGTATCTGCAAAAAGAACAGGAGTACTTGTGGCACCTTAGAGGCTAACAAATTTATTAGAGCATAATCTTTATTAGAGAGTTTTATCACAAGAGAAGATAAACTTTTGGCTCGTACTTCACAAAGACATTGTAAATTAAACCTTTGAGCTACAACTTTGTGCTTTGTATTCTGTCATTGACACAATACATTGCCTGAGGCTGCTGACTGCCTGCCCAGCCACTGAAGTGGTTTTACTATGTCCCTCTTGCAAAACTCCTCCATTAGGTCAGTTTCCTATAGGCCTCCTCCTCTGGACTGTAGGAGCTTGCATACTAATCTGCTGCTGAGTGGAATAGTGCAGAGGGCATTCCAAAATGTAAACACTAGGCCGAGGTGTCATTAACAGCATTGTAAGGTCACCTGCAACCTTTGAGTTGTATTTAAAACAGCTGTTAGTTTTATTTGCAAACATTGGTCATTTTAAGTTACAATCACAATCTGGGGAAGCATATATGGTATGCAGGATGGCACTACTCAAATTCCATTTATCAGAATGGAAGCAACACACTAACTAGAGAAAGATTATTATTTGATTTTGAACACACTGGAAGTTTTAGATGACTAGAGAGTCAACAATTGTTAATTTGCTGTATTCTTACCTTTACTTTAGAACGCATCATTAATATATTTCTATGCCTTCGAAAACAAACAGTTAATGTCAAACAGGAAATCTGAAGTGAAAAGTGGAGGATAGCCAGTCTCACTGAGCTTTATCAGTGAGCTCCATACATCCTGACACAGTATACAAGGCTCTACGTTACTGGAAGCACTAGCTATGCTGCTGTTATTTTGAGAGGCCTTACAGATATGAATATAGGAAACAATTTTGAATATTTATTTTCAGTCAGAAATAAAATAAATTAACAGAGTAGGGGGTTGCTGTTTATGAGTCATAGCTTGACCTCTATACGTAATTAAAAACCCTCCTTGTGTTTACAATAGCTAGGTTTTATAGATATGGTGCAATATGTCACATTAAATTTTTTTTAACAATTAATATTTTAGTCTCATAATAGTGATGAAAACCCAAGATGATGAAACCTAAAGCATTCTATGCATGTTTAGTTGGCTGTATGTGCACCCCCTTCTCTAGTTGGTGGGAGGAGAATCACTGGAGAGACAAGAAAAGAAAAGATTTGTTCCCTGTCTCACGGGCTGAGCATTCTTCTTCTTGAACGCCCTCAGTCCCTTCTGGCCCAGGAAGCTTGGGACTGAACTCTGATCCCTTTTATAGGGGCTATAAAGCCCATCTCACATGGACTAGTTTGAGATTTAAATAATGAATTGGTCAGTGAGCAGAGAGCTAATTACTTGTGTCTAATGACAAGCAGTGCACTGCTTCCATTACACTGGTGTAGTTGCTACTGACACATTTATTTTAGACAGAGCTATTGAGTTATCCAAGTGACAGCCTGGTTTCCTAGGAGATTGTCCCCAGCCAGCTCTGGCAGAACTCACTAGATAGATATTGTGCCCCACGTGATATTTCCTTCCGTCTGAGACAGTCCAGTTCGGTGTGTTTCAGCAGAGCAGACAGCTGCAGAGAACAACGGCCACAGCAGCAGCACCACCAGTGCCACCTTCCAAAGCGTCTCGCGTTTCAGCATGAGTTCGAACCCTAGAAGTGTAGGGCTGGGAGGGGCCTCGAGAAGTCACCAAGTCCAGCCCCTGGCACTTCAGCAGGACCAAGTAAATCCAGACCATCTATGATAAGGGTGGGTGGCACAAACCCTAAAGGCCTCCAGTGCCAGGGATTCCACAACCTCCGTGGGAAGTCTATTCCAGAACTTATCCACTCTTTTAGTTAGAAAGGGTTTTTCCTAATATCTCATCTAAATCTCCCTTGCTACAGATTAAGCCAATTACTTCTTGTCTGGTCTTCACTGGACATAGAAAACAATTGATCACTGTCCTCTTTACAACAGTCCTTAATATATTTAAACATTTACCAGGTCCCCCTCAGTCTTCTTTGCTCAAGACTAAGCATGCCCAGTTTTTTTAAACCTTTCTTCATAGGTCAGGTTTTCTAAACCTTTTATTTTTCTTGTTGTGGTGCAAGGGGAAAAGTAAAAGTGCCCAGATGTTAGAACTATAGAAAGAAGCATAATAATTGAATTCCAAAATCTGTTTACAGTGTTCTTGTAGCCTTGTTGGTCCCAGGATATGAAAGAGACAAGGTAGGTGAGGTAATGTCTTTTATTGGACCACATCTAAGGATATTTTTGGTTGGGTGTGGTGGTGATATATGGATTGTAAAAGCAAACCTTAGGCACAAATGCTTCCAGTTGAAGCAAATCCCAATCTTTTGTATGGTTTAATGGTTAATAAACATTGGGGCAGGGATATATGTTGAAATTACTATGAATGCTCACTTTAGAAAGGGGAATACAGCGAACTAAATTTGATGTGGTCCTTGCAAAATGGACCTTGAAAGCAACTCAGGTTTTTATTTAGGAATAATATGCGGTGCCTTGAAGTACAAGTGGCAGGATGCCTCTAACAGAAATACAAAGTACGACAATAAATTCAATATTGACACATGCTTCAATCTACCTTTATGCACAGTGTTTTATAAAGTTTCTCTTAATGGTGCAGAGGAAGGGATAGTTTCCTTGTACAACGAGAGGTAGCAAAACTCTGTTTTTATTAAGCAGTCTGAAAGTGCAGTTCTTAGCAGGGACAGGTAGGGGAAGAGGAGCTTGTATACTGAAGCTATAAAAAGCACTTGCATGCACACATTTGTTGGTTAGATGTGACTATTTAAAACTGCAATGGATAGCGAGTACAAATCCCATTAGGTATCAGTGTATGTAAATTCCTGCAAGTTTCTTTCAAAGTTGCAGATCAATAACCAGCACTCGTCAGGATCTGGGAACACAGTACCTGTATGCTGCCCTTCCAAACAAAACTTCTATATCTTCTGAACAGGGATATGCCCCTGACTACACAGAGTGCTGGGGTAGCATCATGCCACACTCCTCAAGATTATGAGAGTCGGAGGACATGCATTGGTTCTACTGTCCCCTAATCCCACAAAACATTGTTCTGAATGCAATGGTACCTAAGTAAAGCCACCTCTGTGACACGAAGCCAGAAAGGGTTAATCAACTAGGAGGCTATATGACCCAAATTCAATTTTTAGAGACATATTAAAAAGCATGTAAATGGTAATTAGGGTCATTCCATGTTAGATAAACTAGAGCAATGAAATGTAGACTTGTATTGTTAGTGAACTGGAAGAAGAGAATGATTGGAATTTGTCTGTTTACCTATATCTTGTTAGAGGTTAACAATGTAACCAAACTGTTCCTGTCTGTTACTATATTCTATTGATTCAAAGATCAAAAGGGGATATTGACATTAAGATGGAACTTGGGTGTAGTAGTATCATTTACTACAAACATCAAAGAGAAATATAGAATCACAGAAGATTAGGGTTGGAAGAGACCTCAGGTGGTCAACTAGTCCAACACCCTACTCAAAGCAGGACCAACACCAACTAAATCATCCCAGCCAGGGGTTTGTCAAGCCAGGCCTTAAAAACTTCTAAGGATGGAGATTCCACCATCTCTCTAGGGAACCCATTCCAGTGCTTCACCACCCTCCTAGTGAAATAGTGTTTCCTAATATCCAACCTAGACCTCCCCCACTGCAACTTGAGACCATTGCTCCTTGTTCTGTCACCTGCCACCACTGAAAACAGCAGAACTCCATCCGCTTTGGAACCCCCCTTCAGGTATTTGAAGGCTGCTATCAAATCCCCCCTCACTCTTCTCTTCTGCAGACTAAACAAGACAAGACAACTGTCTATGAACTGCTTAATGAATATTACCTTGTGCTGATGAATGCAACTAGTTACCTGTGCATACATAGGAAATAGGAGGTTTTACTTCAGAGCCACAATGCTTCGCCAAAGGAATGCCTGCTGTCAAGAGGCTGCCAGAGAACTACAGAAGAACTCTTGTGCCCTGATCCTGTATCTCAGATCTGCTTAAGCTTCATTAGGGGAACTCTGAGTCGCAAGACTGAAGTCTCCAGCTCCTGTCTGGGTCACCTTGCTATTGTACATTGGTCTATAACCTATGGAACTAATTCTGGAAGAACTATCTGCAACTCTAAAGCTCACCATCTCTGCTGTGAACCTGACCTAAAAACTCTATGTTTGTTTGTATAATGATCTTTCAACCTATACTCTTTTTTAATAAATTTTAGTTTAGTTAATAAGAATTGGCTGTAAGTGTGTATTTGGGTAAGATCTGAAATATTCATTGACCTGATGGGTAATGTGTCTGATCCGCTGGGACTGGTAGAACTTTTAATACGATGAACAAGATTTTCAGTAATCCTTATCATATTTGACTTGGCTGTCTGGCTGACAGCCCAAGCCTGGATTGTTTTAAGGGAACTATGTTTTTGGTTTCTGGGTAACCAGTAAGGTATTGTAGAAGCTGTTTTGTTGCTGACTTGGTGAATCTAATTATTAGAAATAACCCTACACTGGTGGTATCATCTGCCCCATTCTTTGAAGTTTGCCCTGATTGAGCAATCTCACTGTGGCCCCCTTGGGACTCCGGTCACAACCTTAACAAAAAGGTAGAAACTCCCATTTGTGGTAGCAGGGGCAGCAGTTGCTAAATTCCACTGTAGCCCAACCCCCCATGCCCAACAGAATAATTCAGAGGAAATTCCTTGAGGAGCTACTTTCACCTCCAGACTTCCCTTCCATTGATTTTCCCATGGAAAGGATCAGTTTGAGCCTTTGCTTTTATAGTGGACTTCACTTGGGATACCAGGCCTTGGGCTAAAGAAGGTTACATGTTTGAGGAGGAAGGAAGGAAGGAGCCTGGTACCACATTCTGGAGCAGAGTGCTTAGCTCCTCCTTGGAATAGTGGCCAATAAAACAGCGAGCAGTACATACAGCAAGAGCAGAATATATTTTTTATAAATTCGAGGGATAATCTATTTTTATTTTTAAGTAATTTTTACCAATTTAAGTTTTGATAGCATTGCGGAATTATGTGTTTTAAGCATTTTTTTAAAAAAACAATTAAAATGTTTACAGTTGAAGGATATTAAGGGGGGAAGACAATGATTAAATGATAGTAGATGTCAAAATTAGAAAAGTTTTATATACCATTAAAAGCACAAAATTGTCAGCATCACATCAAAAAATACAAAGTAAAAATCCTTAAATCAAAACTCCAATAAGTTCTCAAGCAGCATTTTTCTTACATTGCCTACCTGCAAAGTTGGATTATCATCAATAGAAATACTTCCTTCCAAGCTTAACACACCACCACAACACACACGGTGCAGATAATATTCTCCATAAAGGTGTTAATGTCTTCTATAGTTTCAAAGGAAAGCATTGATTTTTAGGATGAGGGTCTCTCCCGAAGTAGGACTGGTCTCCCAAAGCTGGGCAAGGCAGCCAGTTATCCCTGATATTTACACACAACTATAGGTCCAACTCTGCCCTCTGATGGGTGTGTGCATTTCCCATTGTTTTCAATGCAGCTAGAACTGCGCACACATTTCAAACAGAATTTAGCCTATGGCTCAAATTCCAAAACCCCACAGATAAGGAAAGCAGTATGTCCTGACCAAGAGGAGGGCTGTGTATTTGCCAGGCTGATATCTGTTCTGCTCTTAATTTGCCCCACTGCAGCTGCTCTGAAGAACACACAAGTTGAGAGAAAGTGGCTGCATCTCTTGTATTTTTGGTGGTCTCTTGTTTACATTTTCCCTGTGGAAAAAAATAGACTTTTTTTTTTTTTTTTGAAGTGCACGGCTGCTGAAAATTAAAGGTCTGCATTACCGCTTGGACTATTATAATTCAACGCACACTGCTTTGGTGGAGAAACAGCTTTTTTTTAAATTACTTTCCATAATGAAGTTAAGCAGAGTTCAGATTTCAGCTGAAAATGGGAACCAGAGCTTATTTCATATCCTATTCAGATATACACTAATGAAGAAAGATATGTACAATTAGGCCTTCATGTTCCTAAGAAAGGCAATCAATCAACAGGTCTCTTCATTATAGTGCCTGTATTTTACAAAAGGCAGAATTATACACCGAAGAACAAAAGCCTGTTTAGTCCCACCATCGGATTTAAATGCACATCTCGGCATTTGTTTCAGAATTTACTCTCCTGCCCAAATATTTTCGTTTTCAGAAATTACTAAAAACAGAGACAATCACATTTGGGTTTTAGTACACATGGTCTCTACTGCACTAGAGCGACCTAACCCACAGCCCGCTTGTGGCCCAATCAGCACAAGCTGTGGTCCACATGACATCCTCAGGGCCATACAAGTTGCGTGTGTATATATAGTGTGGAGGCGGCCCACATAACGCATAGAGAACTGCATATGCAGCCCACAATGGTAAGTACGTGGAGAACCACTGCACTAGAGCTGTGTCACTGCAGCTTGCACCATGTGACTGAACCAATAAAAGTCAAAAGAGCGTAGCGTGCTCAAATAAGACAGTATCACATCCATACACAACAGTCCCTACAGTAATTGCGGGCACTGACCCGATGCACTATGCCACAAGTCCTGACAACATAGCTCCCTGGACCAGGCACAAAATTGCTATTTGCACCCGTTTAGATCATTGGTTTGTTCCGCTGCCTGGTTTGAATGGTTCCTTCTTGCATTAGCATCCATGCATACATGAAAAAGGAAAGATACTATGAGCTCTTATACCCTCCAAATGGTAGCATAGATAACATGATGGAGCATCATCAGCCTTCTCCCAAGCAACCGTCGGACAAGGAGGCCAAGGGTAAAGTGCGACTACTTTGGTGCCTGAGGTGTAAGGACCTCCTATTTTTAAAATAAACCCCACCTCCCAGTTCCATTATTATTTTGCATCTGAACTGTTTCCTTCTCCTCTATATCTCCCCTGCTTTGGGCGGGAGGTGGAGCAAGGAAAATGGGACTGGAAAGTCTGGTCCTGAAGAGAGCACTCGTCCAGATTGCCCAGCTCCTGAAGAGTGGGGTGGGTGTGCATCTAAGAATGGGTATTAGACCACTATGACTAGTTAAAGGGGCCCACTAAGGAGGAAAAAGGAGGTGGGAGCAGGTGGTATCCACTACAAGAAGTTGTGGATGTGGACACAAGTCATTTTATAAGAATGCTAGAATTTATGCAAAACCAAAATACTTTAGTTTATCCAACCCTGGAGTGTGTTCACTGTAAATCGCAAGTGACAGTTTAATACATTTCCCAAATAACTTTTGGGAAATCTTAAACAGTGATTGTGGCCACATTAAGGTAGACAGACCATGCTAGTAACAACTGTGGCTAAGTATCCTTGTCAACAAAGTATGACTCATGGATAATTACATCTCATCTATATTGCAAAATGGAACTATGCTTTAACCATATATCCCAGCAACTGACTTTAGCATAGACAGAAACCAAGTCTCTGCTTGAGGATGGGAAAGGTCAGAGAGTTAGAACCTGGCTCCACTTTGCAATTTTCTGTTAGCAGAACCAAAAACTCATAACTGAGTACCCGTAAGACTTCTTGGACAGTAGCCATTAAAAGGATGTCACCTCTTCTATGAAACTCTGCCATGGGCATTTGAAGATCCTGCTGTAGTACCATAATGACCTATCCATAAATGGGGTTTTATTCACACTCATTTGCCCAGTGTGTCGATGCTTTAAAAAAATTACAGTAATATGTCCCCTATAAAAGCCTTCCCAGTTGTCAAACAGAAAAGCCACCCAATACTCTCACCTAACCCCAACAGAATATAATCACATCTACAACTGAGTCAAAAATATCCCTCTAGAAATGTCCCTAACCTTCCTCATTCAGCCCAGAATGAAGCCTCCTCTCTAGGTAAAGGCCTTACCTAGATTGCCGTCCAAAATGCATACTGGAGCAAATACTTCAGAGCTATTGTCATGTGCTATTTTCAACAGCGTAGACTAGGTCTTTTTAAAGTGTATTCCTGGAATCCCAGGACAGATGAAAAATGCATGAGTACTACGACTCAAGTGATAAATGTTCTATTATTGTTTAACAGCCTATTGCGATTAATTTTTTGTATTTAAATATTTTTGAATGTTTTCTACATTTTCAAATACTGTATATTTATTTCAATTACAACACAGAATACAAAATGTACAGTGCTCACTTTATTTTTATTACAAGTATTTGCACTATAAAAAACAAAAGAAATAGTATCTTTCAATTCACCTAATACAAGTACTGTCGTGTAAACGGTCATGAAAGTTGAACTTACAAATGTAGAATTATGTACAAAAAAAGGCTTTAGAGCCGACAAGTCCACTCAATCCTACTTCTTGTTCAGTCAATCGCTCAGACAAACAAGTTTGGTTACATTTACGGGAGACAATGCTGCCCACTTCTTGTTTACAATGGCGCCTGAAAGTGAGGACAGGCGTTCACATGGCATTGTTGCAGCTGGTGTCGCAAGATATTTATGTGCCAGATGCACTAAAGATTCATATGTCCCTTCATCCTTCAACCACCATTCCAGAGGACATGCATCCATGCTGATGACAGGTTCTGCTTGACAACAATCCAAAGCAGTGTGGATCGAAGCATGTTCATTTACATCATTTGAGTCAGATGCCACCAGCAGAAGGTTGTTTTTGTTTTTTTTTTGGGTGGTTCAGGTCCTGTAGTTTCTGGGTTGGAGTGCTGATCCTTTAAGACTAAAGGCATGAAGGCATGCTCCACACCCTACCCCTCTCAGATTTTGGAAGGCACTTCAGATTCTTAAACCTTGGGTCCAGTGCTGTAGCTATCTTTAGAAATCTCAAATCTCACATTAGTATCTTCTTTGCATTTTGTCAAATCTGCAGTAAGTGTTCTTGAAATAAGAAAAGGAGTACTTGTGGCACCTTAGAGACTAACCAATTTATTTGAGCATGAGCTTTCGTGAGCTACAGCTCACTTCATCGGATGCATACCGTGGAAACTGCAGCAGACTTTATATATACACAGAGAATATGAAACAATACCTCCTCCCACCCCACTGTCCTGCTGGTAATAGCTTATCTAAAGTGATCATCAGGTGGGCCATTTCCAGCACAAATCCAGGTTCTCTCACCCTCCACCCCCCCACACAAATTCACTCTCCTGCTGGTGCTAGCCCATCCAAAGTGACAACTAAGTCGGGCTATTTCCGACTTGATTATGTAAAGA
The DNA here is from genome assembly GCF_965140235.1 of Caretta caretta. Taxonomy (NCBI): domain Eukaryota; kingdom Metazoa; phylum Chordata; order Testudines; family Cheloniidae; genus Caretta; species Caretta caretta. The sequence continues at coordinate 25,008,733 of NC_134210.1, read as the reverse complement.
GTTGTCACTTTGGATGGGCTAGCACCAGCAGGAGAGTGAATTTGTGTGGGGGGCTGGAGGGTGAGAAAACCTGGATTTGTGCTGGAAATGGCCCACCTGATGATCACTTTAGATAAGCTATTACCAGCAGGACAGTGGGGTGGGAGGAGGTATTGTTTCATATTCTCTGTGTATATATAAAGTCTGCTGCAGTTTCCACGGTATGCATCCGATGAAGTGAGCTGTAGCTCACGAAAGCTCATGCTCAAATAAATTGGTTAGTCTCTAAGGTGCCACAAGTACTCCTTTTCTTTTTGCGAATACAGACTAACACGGCTGTTACTCTGAAACCTGTTCTTGAAATGAAGAACATGTACTGGATCATCATCTGAAACTGTCATAACATGACATATGACAGAATGCGAGTAACACAGAGCAGGAGACATACAATTCTCTCCCAAGGAGTTCATTCACAAATTTCATTAACGCATGATTTTTTTAACGAGCGTCATCAGCGTGGAAGCATGTCCTCTGGAATGGTGGTTGAAGTATGAAGGGGCACAGGAATGATTAGCATATCTGCCACGTAAATACCTTGCAATGCCTGCTACAAAAGTGCCATGTGAACGCCTGTTCTCACTTTCAGGTGAGATTGTAAATAAGAAGCAGGCAGCATTATCTCCCATAAACGTAAACAAACTTGTTTGTCTTAGTGATTGGCTGAACAAGAATTAGAACTGAGTGGACTTGTAGGCTCTAAAGTTTTATATTGTTCGGTTATTTTGAGTGCAGTTATTAACAAAAAAAATCTACATTTATAAATTGCACTTTCACGATAAAGAGGTCGCACTACAGTACTCGTATGAGGTGAACTGAAAAATACTATTTTTTATCACTTTTACAGTGCAAATATTTGTAATAAACAATATAAAGTGAGCACTGTATACTTTGTATTCTGTGTTGTAATTGAAATCAATATATCTGAAAATATAGAAAAAAATCCAAAAAAATTTAATAAATTTCAATTGGTATTCTATTTAGCAGTGTGATTTAAAACTACGATTAATGTTTTTAACCGTGATTAATTTTTTGAGTTAATCGCGATTAATCAACAGCCTTAATTAATACTATATAGTTTACCAACCATTTTAAACTATGCAAGCCAAGATCAGTTTTCTTGTGAGTCTCATACAATTAAAGTTACGTGCTCTCAGGTGGCTGCAGTACTTGGCAAGTTTGGCAAAATCTCATATTAAAACAAACAGATAAACGTTAAGTGAGCAAGCACCAATTAATGCTAACTGTTGGTTTCTTCCACCATTAGCTCTTGCTGTAATAGAAGAGTTAAGAGCACTGTAATTAACTTTGCTCATAAATAAATGCAGCCTGTTAAAAGTTGTACCTAATTTTTACAGATAAAAGTAGAGTTTGTCTTTCATCTTATAAGTGTCATGATTGGAATGATTCCTTTGGATGAAATGTATAAATCCACAATATGAATTATGCTTACATGCTGCAACATAAAAAAAATATAGCAGGAAACTCAAGTGCGATCTACAGTTAACTGATATTTTAATGATGATGCACAGGGACCTTTCATCCTAAAGGATGAAACAAAATGAGAGCCCCACTAAAACTGTGCAAGGACAAGAAAAACTCAAAAGGGAGAAATGTATTCGTTGCTCGGTAAGGGAAGGGGGCACCTTGAGAGAAAAAGAACAGTGTTTTCTGGCAAATTAAACAGCACTACTAGCTGGAAGGGAATCCTTTTGAAACACAATGACTAGAATGTGGATGACATTTTTATGTCAGCTGTAAGTTCCCATTTATCCATTTTAAATGAAATTCAGGCCACACACAGAGAGCTGTTTTGTTACAAGCAAAAATTGTTCCTTGAGGGCTCAAAATAAGAAACAGTCACAGACAACAGCTGCCCTAACACTGGTTTCTTTAGGACACATTCTAAAGGCAAAATGCAAAGCAAGGAGAAAAAGGTTAGATGGTCTCAAAGATTCCACCTTTCTTCCCAAAACAAAAATCAACTTTTATTATTTGACTCGACATCTCATCCTCTCCTCTATGGAGGGAGACAGAGCAGCAGATCCAGTCAGAACCTAATGAAGCATCCCTGTTCAGCTCTCCAAAGATTTTGCCAGGGTACTCCAGCATACGGAAGGATGGAAAGACCTGCCAGTTCTAAAACAAACACAAATACAAATAAACTGTAATTGGGGAGGAGAAGGGGGGAAAAGACATCAGAGACAAACTCTCTGCATCCCAAAGCAGCATTAAAGGGCAAATACTCAAAGAATTTGTGTTCCTTGATGTTCACCCTTAAGACTGGAACTACAATGAATAACAGAGGCTGAAAATAACCCTCATTCATTAATGTCCTAGCCAAACCTTAATGAGTTACAGTATTTAACAACTTTGGTTCTGATGTCATGTAGCAGGCATTCAGTCCTAACTGTAGACTCTTAAGTGGAAGGCATGTAATACATTTAAATAGTCAATGTTAATTATTGTTATAAGTGTTGGATTTTGTAAAGAGAGCTCAAAGCTCTCTTTAACTACTGTCGTACAAATATTTCTTACTTTTGTAAACACAGTTACAACAAATTATGTAGGCCTGGCAACCAAAGCCACTGAAGTTTTGAAAAAAAAAACAAAAAAAAAAAAAACACATCTACATGTTCAGCAAGTTTATATTTACACACACATACCCACCCACCCACCAGCTAAATCAGGCACAAACCAAATATGAACAGTTTTAATTCTCAAATACGTCCAACCACGACTACTCCATTTTTCTCATTTTGTCATACTTCAGACATCTTGGGTTAATATCCAAGTTAGGGCGGGCGGGGGGTGGAAGCATGGCCTAATGTCTAATGTTACTATTTAAGGATATTTTAAGATGACCACTGGGTTGGTTTTGGAACACAAACCATGTGTATGTGTTTGAAATGACTCAATAAGAGGCAGATGTAAAACAAATACAACAAAGGAATTTAGTATATTTTTATTATAACATTGGGAGCTTAGTGTGGTAATATCTAGGAAGAATAATCATGTGTGTTTCATGAGTATGGGGGCCAATAGTTCTATCTACCACTGGCCATGCTAATAAACAATTCCAAAATGACCATAATCCCGCTTGGCAACATCTGCCTTCCACCCTAAAATAATGTTCAGCACATTAATTTATGCTCACAATGAACTGATGGGGGTGGGAGAGGGAGCCCTCTCCTCCCCTCTACCCCCCCCAAAAGATTCTATCAGATTATTGGTGTGGTGTAACAGTACCCCACATGGGAAGCTAGCTCTGCCTTACTTCTCCACCAGTGAATGTACACAAGTCCAAGTTTTTAGCTGCGTACACTCCGGCTAGTGCACATACAGCACGTATGCTAATCCCTCTGCAGTTCACTGGAAGTGCTACCTTCAAATTCTCTTTTCCACAAGAACATGTTTATTTTTGCATTGTAATTGGAGACTCAGGATAGTAATACCAAGACATCCAACCACAGAGTAGATATTAACGAACCTGACACATCTCAATGTAAATATTATATACACACATCCCATAATCAAATCCTGGTGGGAGCAATTCTTGTAGTTTGTAACCTTAGGTTTAGCATGAAAAGTTCTTAGTAGTGTTTCAAATTCACTGGGTTTATTCTCTTCCCTCTGTATTAGAAGAATCAGTATATACAAATCAGACTATTCCAAGAACAGACCAGCAAAAGTCAGTAAAATCAAAAGTGAACATTAAAGCAATGCTTATACTGCACATATTTGAAGAATTACTTTAGGCAACTATGGCCCTTGTTTTCTAATTAAAGATTAATCCTAAATTGTGCATAAGTACTTTTGGTTAATCTATCACTATTTCACATATAGTGAATACCATTTTCTTCTAATGAATCAGGACATGTGTACAAATAACATTCTTGCTTCTCATTGTTGACTTACTTTTAAAGCTATGCTTAAAACCCAAATCAGAAAGTTCTTCCTTAATTGCAGATAAGGAATTTGCAGTGATGTAATTTAGGAACACATCCAAACCATCCCATTCCCCCACCAAAATGCTCACAGCAGCTAAAGCAGGACTGTGAAATAAGAATGGTTATGAAAAGACAAGAGAAGCGGGGGGGAATGGGGGACAGGGGGTTAGCATTGGCTAAAACCATTTCCTTTTCACCCTTGTGGTGTGTAACAGTCTTAATTACATCTGATCTCACCCCTTTCAGCTGCATTTTAAAAAATTAAGTTACAAATGCAATTCAGATATCAGGTTTCACATTTATAAACCTAAAAAGAGGTCATGCATATTATTGCCTTTGTCTCCAACTATGAGGAGTTGGAGGGTTTCTGTTTTGTTTTGTTTTAATTTAATGGAAACCTTGATTTTCCCTGGGAGACGAGGTCACAGACTAGGGCATTTCCTGTCTGCAGCAATGCTGTGTGCTTATGCAGACATAAGTCTTCTGACAAAAAACTGATTTATTTCAAAGAAGGGGTCCTTACAATCATAGTATATAATGAGATCACATTCTTTCCTACTTGTTTTGCTTAATCACTGTGGATTACTCAAAAACATACTGAGGAAAAAGGATGTGTTTCAGCTGTTATGGAAAGTGACACTGCATCTGAAATCCCACACAAACTGTTGGGCCTGAGATGAGGAATAACTCCACTGAGATCAACTGAGTTTGTGTTCAAGGGCCCAGATCCTACAAAGTGCTGAGCAACTCCCCACTGGGTGTCGAGGACACTCAGCATCTTGCAGGATAGGGCACCAAAGGAGATGACCATCCATTCCATTTATGCCTTTACAGAGAAATCAACCTTCTGAACCCTGCCCAGAGGAAGCGTCCAGCCAAACTTCAGGTATACTTTGCGTACACATTGCATGTGTGCAAACATGCGATGTGTTCAACAGTGGGTGATATCACCTGGCACCGGGGGTAACCCACCTACCACGGAAAGAGACAAGCACCAAGCAGGTCAAGAGAAAAGGCTGCAGGGGGTTGTGGGAGCACTGGAGGCCTGAAACCACAGGCTAGCAGCCAAGCTGAGATCAGGAAAGCCTTGGAGGACACAGAAGAAGTCATTAACAATGCAGGTAGCGCAGAGGTGAAAGCGTGAGGGGGGTGGTGTGGTGGCAGTGCAGATGACTTCTTAAGTACTTATACGGCCCCCATTACTACAGTATCTGCATCTCACCACAGGTAAGGTGTTTATCCTCACAACTCCCCTGTGAGGTAGGGATATGCTATCATCTCCATTTTACACATGGGGAACTGAGGTATGGAGACCAAGTGACTTGCCCAAGGCCACACAAGTCTGTGGCAGAACAGGGATTGAAATTCAGGTGTGACAAAGTGGGAATTTTTGTAATGGTTTTATGAATACTGTGTGTGAGCGCCTCAGTTTCCCTCATTTTGAAAAGCTATCCAGTGTGTGTGTGTTGGGTGGGAGGACTGTTTGCTCTCAGGGCAGGCTAAGAGATTCAGGTATAAACGTTGCCTGTCTGTCAGAGTTTGAGTGGGTCATTAGAAAAAGACTGCCAAAAAGACAATGGCAAGTCCAGTCACCAGGACATTGACGCCTAGCAACCACCGACCCAGAGGAAGATGCATTTCCACACCTCTCAACGGGGAAGCTGAGCAACACAACCCAGCCTGAGAACAAAGGACTGGAGAGGAAGGAGGTGAGGGACAAGAGTCTGGGCGCTCACCTGGGATCTGGCCAAGGAGGTCAGATTGAGAGACAAAGCTTGAACAATGGGGTTCATTACAGCTTGGCTAGGGCTCTGAGTTAACCAGAATGGTCTATACTTTAACCTCCATTTCTCTATATTAACCTAAGGACTTCCTAAGCTGTGTTCCAATTGACTAATGAACCGTACACTGTTTTGACAATACTGTTTGAGTGTCACTGCAAATGCTTGGTGAGGTGCATTACTCCCTGAAAAGTGGAGAAGTCTCTACCAGGAGTCTGTCAGTTGGACTTGCTGAAAAGAACTCAGGGTATGATACAGGAGTGCCGGAGCCCCAGAAATTCAATCTAAGGAGACAGTGAAGCTGCAGAAAAAGTGAGACCCCCATGGGGATCTGACACTTCCACAGGATTGCTGCTACACCCCCCAGCTTTGGATCTGTGACACCAGGTCTCCCAAGTTTTATGCTAGTTGGTTTGTACATACATACACAAAGATTTACAGCCCCTGTACTCCCACATTGTACTTATGTTTGATAGATGCCTTCAATGCATGGACAATCACTACAAAAAAACCAGCTCTAAAGATGACCTGATTTAGCATTCATGCTCACTTCTGTGCAGACAGGTGGACTCAAACATATTTTGTATTAAGAAATCAAGCTCCTAAACGTTGCACTGAAGTTTTACAAACCACTGAGATGGCTCTTATGAGAGAGCCTATAAACATCATAGTTTTAAGACTACTTCAAATCTGTACCTTAAACACAGTCACGAAAATATGGGCAAATTATTCAGGGGTAGGAGGGAGATGGACCAACTATATAAAAGCAGCAAGTAACATTTAGACAGATTATTTTTAGGCAGTGCTCCCTTTACTTTCACGATCTGGAAACATCTATCAGAGGGTCATTTCGAGTCAATGTCAGAGGAAACGGGCAATTTAGCATTTCAAGGATAAATTACAAAGTCAGACTGAGGTCAACTCACTTAAAAAAAGTATTATGCTACATTAGAAAAAACAAAGCAACAATTATAAATCTAAGTTCCAGGTATGGAAACTCCCTTGCATGGACTAGGAAAAAATACACCATGGTAGAACACTTACCTTCCTATGCTACCATCACACACAAAATACCAAATAAATTTCAGTTTGTGTGTTAACTCACCAAACTTCTTCTGATGTACTTTGATAGCACCTTTCATTAGAACAACCCCAAATTTTACACTTAGATCACACCCTCCATCCAAGGATGCTTTACTAACAGTAGCTCAGTGGTTCTCAACCTATTGACCATTGTGGGCCACATATGCAGCTCTCTGTGTTATATGGACCGCATCCACCCAATATATATACTATTTGTATGGCCCTGAGCTTGTCAGATGGGCCACAACTATGTGCTGATTGGGCCGCAAGCAGCCCATCGGCTGCGAGTTGAGAACCACTGCATTAGATGAATGAAGCCTCATGAAGTAGGTATTATCCATTTCACAGACCAGACCAAAGAGACACTAAGTGATTTGCTCCAAGTCATACAAGTCAGTGACAGAGTATGCAATTGAGCTTACATCTACACTGTTTTCCGTTCTAATTATTAGATCGTGTTTTCCTCCTTGTTGCCTAAACAAGAGTTTGAACTAAAATAATAATAAAAAAGATAAATGTGTGTTTGGTAACCTTGGCCCAGTCTCTGGACATGTGGCCACATAAAAAGAAAAACAAAACCCAAACCTACCACAAACTGACAATTTCCTAGTGGGAGAGGACAGAGCAGCACCTGAAGAGGTTTGTGAAGAAACTTGCATGATGTCGGCTTGCCCACACAATGTTTATCTCCACCCTGTACCATTATCTGCATCTCTCTTTAACAAGCATTACATACGTTACACTTTAACCTCCCCAGTACTGGGAAAAAAAAAAAATCATGGCAACAACAGGAAGTCCAGTTCAAAACCATGAGCATCACCAGCTGAAATCCAACACCCTTTCTGCATACTACCATAATCTTAATAAATACAAATAAAGTTGTTGACGTGTAGTGCAGCTGTGTATTGTCAGGTAACTATAAATGTGGTACTTACTGAACTGAACCGCATCACAAACACGGTGATAATGAGACTTGTCTCCTGACAACATGGCATGCTAAATATCCACCACAGCAATCTAGCTGTAGTAAGACTGGGCTTGCAAACAAGGAGTCAAAATAAAACAACTTCTAGCTTAAAAGCAAAAGATTTAACAATTGCATTGAAGAACTGTCTTCTTTACTGCCCGAACGGGAGCTACCTCAGAGCAAGCCTGGTGCAGCTTCCAGTCCTCTAGCAGTTTCTGCACCTATCCCAGCATAAGTGCATGGAACACACCCACCATTTATTCTGCTTGTCACCATGGGTTAATGTGGTCAGAGGCAGGAGACAAGACCAGCAAAAACAAGAAGTGATAGTATGCCTGCACCACGAGAAAGTAGGGCAGGAACTGTTAATGGGAGGGCAAAGAGTCAGTTTCCTGAGGCAGTCAGTATGTGTCTGTCCAAGCAGCAGGAGATGCCCTAGGACAATTGGAGCCCACAGCCCTTTTGATTAACGTTATATTGATTAACATGATTAAAATGATTAACGTTATATTGTTTAAACAGTTAACCAATTAAAGGGAGAGGAGCTGGGGTTGCTCTGGATGGCGAGAGGGGGGCTGGGGTCGGCTGGCAGGCCGGTGGACAAGGTGCCGGCGCGGCAGGGTCCAGGCGCGGTGGGGCTGGGGAAGGCATGGCCGGGGGGGGGGGGGGGGGGGGGCGCAGCTGGGGCCTGTAGGGAGGCGCAGCCGGGTGTTAACAGTTACTGTCGGTTAACCGGTAAGCCTAATGCTCACCGGTTAACATTTTACATCCCTACTAAACACAAGGAAATTAATTTAACTGACCCCCCCGCCCCCCACAGCACAAAAGCTTTTAAGAATTAATCTTTAAAACCAAATATATTGTTAGAAATCTAACAACTTCTAGATACGGTCTCCCAGCCTCCCACACCACAATTTCCTCTCTTATTTACCTGTCTATTTTCAGAATTGTCATTCAGAATCTGTTTGCAACAGTGTATTTCACAATACTCTCCTACTACCATGAAGTGCTGAATTTTAGTTAGTTTCCCTGTGCGGCATGAATTGTACATCTGATAACTGCATGTTAGGACAAAGATGTCAAAATGTTCCTATATTTCCAATTCCACATACATTTAAGAAGAATGGTGTATTGTCATTAAAGAAAGCAAGCAAGCCAGCCATAAAAAGAGCCACAAAGCTTGATAATCGCCCAACCCACCCACTCAACCGCCATGGGTTTCTCTACAACATGCAGTTCCATTCCATATCTAGGGTGAATCCTAGGCCAGATGAAGTCAATGCAAGTGTTACCACTGACTTCAGGGGGCCAATATGTCACTCATGGTGCATGACCCAAAGCCCAGTGGAGACAATGAAGTTTTTCCACCGACTTCAGAGGTCCCTGAATCAGGCCTCTTGGTGAGCAGGCAGGCTACCAAAGATTACAAGAATCCTAAGAGGTTTCAGTACTTTATCTGCTCTCAGCAAGGGAGCAGATGAGTAAGAAGCAGCATCCACATGCAACAAGAAAGCAAAACAGATATGTCCAAATGCTGACCTATCTGCCCTAATGGGGTGATTTCCAAAGTTGTGTAAATTCCTTTGCCTCTATCATAGCATCTGCACAGTTCAGGCTGTGAACAGTGTAGTTACTCCGCGATGGTTACATGCTGTAACTGGCAATACTTTGTGCACAAAACTACTCAGATGTTTGCAGAGCCATAGGCACTGCTCAAGGTTAAAATGCTGTTTTACTAGTTGCACTGCAGTACCACCCAATGGTCCCAAATCAGGATCAGGATCCCATCATGTTATGTGCTGTACAGACGTAAAGGAAACCAGTCCCTACCTCGGAGAGCTAACAATCAAATTTAAGACACAAACTGCACACAACAAATGAAAGCAGGGAAAGGAGAAAAAGTACTTTTAATAAGATCACATAGGCTAGCTAAATACGCAAGCATCTGGGCTGAGAGATACCAGTACAGCAGTGTGTGTCGGAAGAATGTCCTGTTGCTGCCCTGTTCCTTTAATTAGGTAGAGGATTTCATTCACTGGGGATTTCACCAGTATGAAATCCCCCTTTTTTGTTTTTTAACTGAAGTCTATTTAAAAAAATATATATACAACTTATTTAATGAGCTAATTTGTGTAAAGCATCACACTGAGCTGCATAAATCTTGAAGAGTTGATATGGACATTAGTCCCACAAAAAGCATACCTGAAGACTACTCAGAAAGTTAAGCTAACACAGAATAAGATGGCCAACTTGCTTTTCAACAGCTATTTGATACCTATACTGTACTCCATGATCCACATTGGTTACAAGTTTGCTTCTGCAGACAATTCAAGATATTGACCTTTCTATGCTTGGGTTGTGATGATATTTTCATTGTGTTTACAAATAAGTTAGATAGACATTAAATTTTCATTAAAAAGCTGTGTTCTGGAATCTTACAGATCCCAAGATTTAGCTGGAAAAATAGTGACCACTTTGGTAATAAATGACTTTAGTCTATTCTGCCATTTCATCCTTTATGTTTATATATAGTGATCTAATAGCAGTACAAGTCTGAGCACATTATATTGCTTTTTTTCTCTCCAGCTAAAAAAAGTGACCCTTTATAATAGCAATTTTCATACAGATGTGTATGAAAAAGACTGAAAAAGAAAAAACCAAGATGAATAAATTTTTCTTAAAAAACTACCTCATAACCAACACACAAAAGACAGGTTCACCATAAACATCTGTCACTCAAACAGACCTCACATTACCCAACAAATCTGTCTTTTCAACCCTGAAGCCCTCTCACCCCCTTTGAAATAAAGGCAGTTATCCATTATGAAATCAACATAGCAAACTCTTCCCTCCCACCCCCAAGTCCAGAGAAGCACTTAGATAGCTCTGGAGATTTGAGGATGCTCTTAGTAACAAAATGTGTCCTGAAATCAAGGTCTGAAAAACCACCGATGAGCATAAAGCATTCCCTGGAGAGTTGGGCTGGGAAGGAGGGTACCTATCATTTTCTGAAGGGTTTATGCTCTTTAAAACAGGGTCTGAGCTATACAGTGCAGGAGATAAAGCTCAAGAGGTGCAGCTAGCAAAGCACGGCTTTATGTCATCTCTGTGCCTCCTGAATTCTGGGCTCAGCTGGGAGCTTGCTTGCCTCTCAGTCTAGAGTTACAGCAGCCCCTTGGAGATTAGGGCCTTTGATACTGAAATAAAAATTAATACCTTACCAAACTGGTCAGCGCTCACATTTGAGCTTTCCTTGCATGCAAAACAATGGACTTCAACCTCCTTATTGTTCTCACACTCCTTAAACTACAGAGGAGGGGAACCCAAACATCTGATAAAATAAGCCACAATTTGTTCTGTAATCAACATCCTAGAATCTATTCATAGGAATGCCTTTTGTTCCGAGTACAAACAAAACCTAACCCTCTCCAAAGTGTCTTTGCCAGTTCATGTTTCTCAGACTGAACCAGTCACTTTCAAAATAAATCCATTCCTTTATTTCTGCTCTGACAACTTTGCGAGCTGACAAAACCAGGTTTTTAAATAATGTTACTGAATTAAAAGAAAAAAAATGATTAGTGCTAAAAAGAAGTTTCTATTTACAGAAATGATATAATGCATCACAGTAAAGACAGATAAGTTTTTAAAATTATAGTAATAAACTATTTAATATGACATTTAATTCCTTTTAGGGATAACCAAATACATTTGATATTTAATATAATTTTTTTGCAATTTTTCCAAACTCATGTCTTTGAACTTTGTTTTGATTTAAAATTAAGAAGGGCTCAAAAATCATCTTTTTACCTAACAAAAATTACTTTCCTGTTACCAACACATTAGTAATTGTAAATTTCTTAACAGTTTAAGGGCTTTTTTAATCCTTTATGCTGTTTACGCTTTGCACTCTATTTAGCATGGGCTATAAACAGACTGGCCAGTTTCACATCCTGCTTCTTTTGAATCCATCTATTTCTTCAGATTTCGTGCTGTTGCCCATCACAGAGAGACAAAGTGGGTGAGGTCATATCTTTTATTGGACCAACTTCTTTTGGTGAGAGAGAGAAGCTTTCAAGCTTACACAGACCTGAAGAAGAGCTCTGTATAAGCTCAAAAGCTTGTCTCTCTCACCAACGGGTTTAAAAAAAAGCCATCACCTCACCCACCTTCTCTCTCGAATATCCTGGGACCAACACAGCTACAACACCACTGCCCATCATTATAGCATCCATACACTTTCCATGTAAAATAGATTGGCAACAGCAGGGCCTCTTGACGATTTTATGAAGTCTCTGGCTCTTCCCTTTCTCTGATGCATCAGAGCAATAACAATGTTTGGATACCAACATAGTGGGGATGGGAGGGAAGATTTCATCAAAGACTAACTTTTCACCACAGCTCTTTAATGAAAATGTCTGTATGAATGCACACACCTCAACACTAGATATGGGTCCTACCTACTTGACCATTCCCCTTAAAGTTACACTACAATAGCCAAGTCAAAGGTTTCAGCCCACTTACAGGGACACAACTGGGTCATAATCAAATTTTGAAACGGTATTTAACTGGGTCAGCTGACTTGGGGCTTGTCCACGTTGGGGGAAAAAAAGCCCACAGTAGTTGTTGTACACTAACTACTCCACACTAATTCCTCATGTGGATGCTCTTACTGAGCGCCTTTGTGCACATTAGCTCAATGCGCTTTGGAAGCGTACTAAGCTAAGCCACCTGAGGGCACTCTGAGTGTGCACTAGAGTGTCCACATGAGGAGTTAGTGCAGAGTAGTTAAAGTGCCTTAAATTCAAACCATAGCTTACTGAGTAACTCCCCCATGTAGACAAACCCTTGCTTATAGTCACACTTTAATATACTGATATTAGCCTAGTCAGTGCTGGGTTTTATCTCCATTATAAATATAACCATATTACAACACAGCTATATTTCCCACTTCTCCCCAACAAGGTCATAAACTTCCAGTAGATCCCCAACTCTGACAGTATATCTAAGTCAAGCTGAAGTGTTGGATAGGAACAAAGCCAGAAATAATTATTCTTCAGCCTACACTATAAATTGGAATCATGTCTTTGAGCACAATTATGCAGTAACCAGTTTCCCCAACATGTTTGCATTTTTGGCGTAAGCCAATACCCACTCAGGGAGAATTTCCAACGGTCTTGGTTAAACGTCCATTAAAGTCAACACACAGTAAATCTGTCCTTATTAGAGCAAAAAGCAATTAAGATAAAGTTGTATGCAGCCCTGTATGGAAGCAAATAGCTCACATGATTCACCACTAAACTCCCCACCCAAAACACTGAAAGTTTTTTCTCTTGAGACTTAGGAAAGCCTGTTCTGTTCCTCTAAGAGCTTTCTATTTCCCAGACAGTCAGGTGGCATGGTTATCATTTTAAATGCTGGTATGGTTAAACGTTACAGTGACACACTCATCTAACCTGCTCCCTCCCTTCTCCCCCACCCCCAGCAGAAAGCTATACGTTTGTGGAGTCTCCACTGGTGACTCAATGGTACCCAACGCATAGCTGAATGAGTATGCTAGTTTTAAAGGAAGCCCCAAAGGGCCACCATGTTTTGAACATCCATCCACCCCGTGTCAGCAGTAAGTGACGACACCAGATGGCAGAAGCTGGTGTGTGACAGCAGTCTATAGAAGAGAGTGAGTTCTGCACCACAAATTGCAGGGACTTGGAAAACCTACTCACCTGCTTGCCCCGGGAGAGTACAAATTTTGCTCAGGTGAGTGAGCTGAGTAGGGCCAGTGTTCTACAAGCTCTTTCTATGGCGGGAGTGGGAAAGGCAAGTCTCCTCTAAGCTGCTTTTCTTTTCTCAAGAGGGGAAGAACCAGCAAGAGCCCCTACCCTTCTGTGCAAGAGAGAGTGGTGTTTGGTTCTACTTCTTTAATAGGAGTAGAGAAGCTGGAACCATTGCTACTTTTCCTGGAAAAGAGCTGATGGGAAGCTGAGAGCATCCTGCATGACCCAGAGCCAAGTATTAGTTTAGTTGGTAGAGAGGGATCCCAGCATTAACTGGAGAGCAGGGCTGAATGAACCCCAGAATCTGTTTATTAGGGAGCCACAAGTGGATGGGAGTGCTAAATTCACACTGTCACATCTTAAAATGTACTTAATTCAAAACATACATGAAAGAAGTCAAGCTCTGGCACGCATAAATCACAAACACAAATGGGGAAAGTGGTCTAGTCAGTATTGCTATTTCACTTTTTACCATAATGTATTTTTTTACAAGCAGACAAAGCACCCCTAATGATCTTTAAAGAGACTAGAAATAGAACATGGAGTTGGTCATGTGAATTCTTTCCCAATTTTTAGTGTTCACTTTTAGGCTAATTATAACTTTGAATGGGGGTTAGAACGCACTTTTAAATAGTGTTTAAAAGAGGTTTTTCCTTTTTAAAAAGATTTAATTTGCTCCCACAGATTAGCTCCCAGAGAATTTTGGGGGCCTTTCAATCTAAGGTGTTTATAAGGAGCCAATTCACAATAGGATCCAGAGCCCCCAAGCAATATTCTATACCAAAGAAATGTTGAACATGAGCCTACTCTTAAAGGCCCATTCAAGTAAAAAAGTGAGTTCTAATTAAAAACCTCAACATCTTAACAGTAGAATAGCCTCTATTTTAAAATTGAAAAGTTTTATATTATTGTAAATTACATTACAACATACCAAGCAGTCTCAAGCGTTTTAAAACCTGCAACACAATGACTCAATATGCTTCAGAATGGAGGGCAGACTCTTTAAAATAAGAATAGCAAGTTTCCCCTCCCACCATTTTATAACAGAAGGAATTGGCATTTCCAGAAACACCAGGAGCTGACGATTGGCATTGGGAAATCCAAGCATTTCTCGGCCATGTTTCAGACAACAGTTCCTTTTTATGTTGAGCCACAAGTCCATTTGCAAAAAAAATTTTAAAGCTGTTTTAATATTTTAATTACGAAATGCACAGATTGCAGGAAACGAAAGGGTGTTGTAGTTATGCAAAGTGTGGGTCATTAATAAGCACATAAGAACGGCCATACTGGGTCAGACCAAAGGTCCATCCAGCCCAATATCCTGTCTAAGGAGAGTGGCCAATGCCAGGTGCCCCAGAGGGAGTGAACCTAACAGGTAAAGATCAAGTGATCTCTCTCCTGCCATCCATCTACACCCTCTGACAAACAGAAGCTAGGGACACCATTCCTTACCCATCCTGACTAATAGCCATTAATGGACTTAACCTCCATGAATTTATCCAGTTCTCTTTTAAACCCTGTTATAGTCCTAGCATTCACAACCTCCTCAGGCAAGGAGTTCCACAGGTTGACTGTGTGCTGAGTGAAGAACTTCCTTTTATTGTTTTAAACCTGCTACCCATTAATTTCATTTGGTGGCCTCTAGTTCTTATATTATGGGAACAAGTAAATAAACTTTTCCTTATTCACTTTCTCCACACCACTCATGATTTTATATACCTCTATCATATCCCCCCGTTAGTCTCCTCTTTTCCAAGCTGAAAAGTCCTAGCCTCTTTAATCTCTCCTGATATGGTACCCATTCCAAACCCCTAATAATTTAGTTGCCCTTTTCTGAACCTTTTCTAATGCCAGTATATCTTTTTAGAGATGAGGGGACCACATTTGTACGCAGTATTCAAGATGTGGGTGTACTGTGGATTTATATAAGGGCAATAAAATATTCTCGGTCTTATTCTCTATCCCTTTTTTAATGACTCCTAACATCCCGTTTGCTTTTTTGACTGCCGCTACACACTGTGTGGATGTCTTCAGAGAACTATCCACGATGACGCCAAGATCTTTCTCCTGATTAGTTGT
Organism: Caretta caretta; assembly: GCF_965140235.1. NCBI lineage: Eukaryota > Metazoa > Chordata > Testudines > Cheloniidae > Caretta > Caretta caretta. Next base: position 24,993,066 of record NC_134210.1, on the reverse strand, counting down.
AGCTAAATTAGCCCCCCATCAATTGTATGTATAGTTGGGGTTATTTTTTCCAATGTGCATTACTTTACATTTATCCACATTAAATTTCATTTGCCATTTTGTTGCCCAATCGCTTAGTTTTGTGAGATCTTTTTGAAGTTTTTCACAGTCTGCTTTGGTCTTAACTATCTTGAGCAGTTTAGTATCATCTGCAAACTTTGCCACCTCGCTGTTTACCACTTTCTCCAGATCATTTATGAATAGGACTGGTCCTAGGACTGACCCTTGGGGAACACCACTAGTTACCCCTCGCCATTCTGAAAATTTACCTTTATTCCTACCCTTTGTTCCCTGTCTTTTAACCAGTTCTCAATCCAGGAAAGGATCTTCCCTCTTATCCAATGGCAACTTAATTTACGTAAGAGCCTTTGGTGAGTTACCTTGTCAAAGGCTTTCTGGAAATCTAAGTACACTATGTCCACTAGATCCTCCTTGTCCACGTTTGTTGACCCCCTCAAAGAACTCTAATAGATTAGTAAGACATGATCTCCCTTTACACAAACTATGTTGACTTTTGCGCAACAATTTATGTTCTTCTGTGTGTCTGACAATTTTATTCTTTACTATTGTTTCAACTAATTTTCCCGGTACTGACGTTTGACTTACTGGTCTGTAATTACCAGGATCACCTCTAGAGCCCTTCATAAATATTGGCGTTACATTAGCTATCTTCCAGTCACTGGGTACAGTGGCTGATTTAAAGGACGGGTTACAAACCATAGTTAATAGCTCCGTAATTTCACATTTGAGTTCTTTCAGAACTCTTGGGTGAATGCCATCTGGTCCCGGTGACTTGTTACTGTTAAGTTCCTCAATTAATTCCAAAACCTCCTCTAGTTATACTTCAATCTGTGACAATTCCTCAGATTTGTCACCTACAAAAGACGGTTCAGGTTTCCGAATCTCCCTAACATCCTCAGTCGTAAAGACTGAAGCAAAGAATACATTTAGTTTCTCTGAGATGACTTTATCTCGATCGTCTAGGGGCCCCACTGGTTGTTTAGCAGGCTTCCTGCTTCTGAAGTACTTAAAAAACATTTTATTACCTTTTGAGTTTTTCACTAGCTGTTTTTCTAACTCCTTTTTGGCTTTTCTTATTACATTTTTACATTTAATTTGGCAGTGTTTATGCTCCTTTCTATTTACCTCACTAGGATCTGACTTCCACTTTTTAAAAGATGCCTTTTTATCTCTCACTACTTCTTTTACATGGTTGTTAAGCCATGGTGGCTCTTTTTTTAGTTCTTTTACTGTGTTTTTTAATTTGGGGTATACATTTAAGCTGAGCCTCTATTATGGTATCTTTGAAAAGTGTCCATGCAGCTTGCAGGGATTTCACTCTAGTCACTGTACCTTTTAATTTGTGTTTAACTAACCTCCTCATTTTTGCATAGTTCCCCTTTCTGAAATTAAATGCCACAGTGTTGGGCTGTTGAGGTGTTCTTCCCACCACAGGAATGTTAAATGTTATTATATTATGGTCACTATTTCCAAGCAGTCTTGTTATAGTTACCTCTTGGACCAGATCCTGCGGTCCACTCAGGACTAGATCGAGAATTGCCTCTCCCCTTGTGGGTTCCTGTACCAGCTGCTCCAAGAAACAGTCATTTAAAGTATCGAGAAATTTATTCTCTGCATTTTGTTCTGAGGTGACATGTACCCAGTCAATATGGGGATAATTGAAATCCCCCACTATTATTGAGTTCTTTATTTTGATAGCCTCTCTAATTTCCCTTAGCATTTCATGGTCACTATCACTGTCCTGGTCAGGTAGTCAATAATAGATCCCTACTGTTATATTCTTATTAGAGCATGGAATTACTATCCATAGAGAGTCTATGGAACATGTGGATTCATTTAAGATTTTTATTTCATTTGATTCTACATTTTCTTTCACATAGTGCCACTCCCCTCCCCACCGCATGACCTGTTCTGTCCTTCCGATATATTTTGTACCCCGGAATGATTGTGTCCCATTGATTGTCCTCACTCCACCAGGTTTCTGTGATGCCTATTATATCAATATCCTCCTTTAACATGAGGCACTCTAGTTCACCCACCTTATTATTTAGGCTTCTAGCATTTGTGTACAAGCACTTTAAAAACTTGTCACTGTTCATTTGTCTGCACTTTTCTGATGCGTCAGATTCTTTATGTGAATGTTTCTCGTCTGATCTGGCCCATACTTTGTCCTCTTCCATCCTTTCCTCCTGACTAAAACCTAGAGAATCTCTATCAATAGATTCTCCTCTAAGAGAAGTCTCTGTCCAATCCACGTGCGCCTCCGCAGCAATCGGCTTTCCCCCCATCTCTTAGTTTAAAAAGTGCTCTGCAACCTTTTTAATGTGAAGTGCCAGCAATCTGGATCCACTTTGGTTTAGGTGGAGCCCATCCTTCCTATATAGGCTCCCCCTATTCCAAAAGTTTCCCCAGTTCCTAATGAATCTAAACCCCTCCTCTCTACAACATCGTCTCATCCACGCACTGAGACTCTGAAGCTCTGCCTGCCTAGCTGGCCCTGCGCGTGGAACTGGAAGCATTTCTGAGAATACCACCACAGACATCCTGGATTTCAGTCTCTTTCCTAGCAGCCTAAATTTGGCTTCCAGGACGTCTCTCCTACCCTTCCCTATGTCACCGGTACCTACATGTACCACGGCCACTGACTCCTCCCCAGCACTACACAAGTCTACCTAGATGCCTCGAGAGATCCGCAACCTTCGCACCAGGCAGGCAAGTCACCATACGGTTCTCCTGGTCATCACAAACCCAGCTATCTATGTTTCTAATGACTGAATCTCCCATTACTAACACCTGCCTTTTCCTAGTGACTGAAGTTCCCTCCCCCGGAGAGGTAACCTCACTGTGAGAGGATACCCCAACATCATCTGGAAGGAGGGTCCCAACTATGGGAAGGTTTCCCTCTGTTCCCGTTAACTGCTCTCCTTTAGCCCTTTCATCCTCCTTAACAGCGCAAGGGCTGTCTGACCGGAGGGGGGACAAATCTACAGTGTCCCTGAAAGCCTCATCAACATACCTCTCTGCCTCCCTTAGCAACTCCAGTTCCGCCACCGTGGCCTCCAAAGCCCATACACGGTCTCTGAGGGCCAGGAGCTCCTTGCACCGAATGCACACAGATGCCACCCGCCCACAGGGCAGGTAATCATACATGCTACACTGAGTGCAATAAACAGGATAGCCCCCACTCTGCTGCTGGGCTTCTGCCTGCATTTTCTCCTACAGCTACCTAGGTTAATGATAGGGTTTTTTGTATAAATCAAGAAGTTTTGATTACAGTTTAGTTTAAAGGTTTTAAAGAATGGCAAGTGTACCTTGCCCCCTTTCCAAACTCCCTGTTAGCGGTCCCTGGTCGCTTGCTCACTGCTTTATAAAGCCGTGGCCTTCTTGATAGCCCCCAACTAAGGCTCAGCCAATGAACAGAGGCTTCTAATGGTGGTTTAAAATCTTAATGGCTCCTATTAACCAGGACAATTGACTGTAGATGGCTCTGTTTTACTTGTAAGTCTTCCTGTATACCTGTGTGCTGGCAAGTGGGCAATGAAGTCTTACAGTGACATGATCATGTTACCTGAACTGGAATCCATCTTTAACCTGGAGCTTTTCCATTGAGAAGGAGGGGTGAGAACCCAGAGGGACAAAGAATTCCCGCCTTATGCAAAAGATATATAAGTGGGTGGAACAGAACAAATGAGAGGGCCATCATGAGAAATCCCCTAGCTACTACCTGAGCTGGAACAGGGGCTGTACCAGGGGAAAGGATTGTGCCCAGACTAGGAAGGTGTCCAGTCTGTGAAAGAAATGTATTGAAATATCTGAGGGTGAGATTTTAGCTGTATTCAGTTTCATTACTGTACTAGACTTAGACTTGCGTGTTTTATTTTATTTTGCTTGGTAATTCACTTTGTTCTGTCTGTTACTACTTGGGACCACTTAAATCCTACTTTCTGTATTTAATAAAATCACTTTTTACATATTAATTAACCCAGACTCTGTATTAATACCTGGGGTGCAAACAGCTGTGCATCTCTCTCTATCAGTGTTATAGAGGGCGAACAATTTATGAGTTTACCCTGTATAAACTTTATACAGGGTAAAATGGATTTATTTGGGGTTTGGACCCCATTGGGAGTTGGGCATCTGAGTGTTAAAGACAGGAACACTTCTTAAGCTGCTTTCAGTTAAATCTGCAGGTTTGGGGCACGTGGTTCAGACCCTGGGTCTGTGTTGGAGCAGACTGGCGTGTCTGGCTCAGCAAGACAGGGTGCTGGAGTCCCAAGCTGGCAGGGAAAGCAGGGGCAGAAGTAGTCTTGGCACATCAGTTGGCAGTTCCCAAGGGGGTTTCTGTGATCCAACCCATCACAATGTCCACCAGGCAACAGTTGCCCCCAAGAAGAATTTTAGAATGACCAAGCAAAGCATGCCAAGAGGGAGAGATGTGCATTCACAAAGCCCGAGTAACAGGGATATATGCAGGTGAAGCACAGAGGAGTTGGGGAGTGGAATCCCAGTTCAGGATCAGGAGGAGAAGCTGCTGCACAACCCTCACCACCCTAGCCTATAGGTAGGCATGAAAGCTGCAAACTCTCCATGACACTGCTGTGGAACATGAGGACTACCAATTTTAATTATGTATCCTGCAGCTCCTTCTTAATTCTGTGCACTCAGAATCAGTCTAAGCAAAATCAGAGATCCCTGCTGTAGAGCATACAGTTTGTTCACACTGCTTCCTTTCCATAGACACTCCACTGGTGAACCACTACCCAACACTCCAGCCACACCATAGTAGTGCACAGATTTATTCTGGCCTTCTGCATAGGGTGAAGTTTCCTGGGTCTTTTGTTATGCTGGTCTACTCACACTCTTAACAAGGCTTCTTTTTTAATTCATCCCCTTCCCACCTGAATCTGGAATTTCTGATCTAGTTGTAGCCCTGTCAAACTTGAGATTTTTGGCAGCTTTATAAAGTTAAGTATTTTTACACTAGAAGACACCTAAAGTTTTGAATATGAAGAGTGGACCTTCTGGACAAGTGATCTTATTTTTTTCTTGGGATACCAGCACAATGACTGTCCCATCTCAGTCTCAGATTGACAAACCCGTAACATAACCACAAAAATCTCTCTCTCTCTGTTTATATTATTCAGTCTATTCCAAAAGCCCAAATTAAGCATAGCAACCAAACCGGCCTTTTCAGGATGAGCTTTCCTCTCCCCTCATTTTAGTGAGTAAGGTCACCAGCAATGTTCACACCCCAAGTCAGCACAGCAGTTGCCTGCAATGACTACTACCTTCAGCTCAGACCTCCTCAAGCTGCGGTCCACAGAGAACTTGGGTGGTCACATCACACTGACTTTTCCTCCTTATTCACAGTTACAGTACAACCTCAGAGTTATAAACGCCTCGGGAATGGAGGTTGTTCATAACTCTAAAATGTTAATAATTCAGAACAATGTGTTATTGCTCTTTCAAAAGTTTACAACTGAACATTGACTAAACACAGCTTTGAAACCTTACTATGCAGAAGAAAAATGCTGCTTTCTCTTCATTTTTTTTAAGTAGTTTACGTTTAACACAGTACCCTACAGTATTTGCTTTTTCTTTTTTTCTCTGCTGCTTGATGGTGTACTTCCAGTTCCAATGAGGCGTGTGGTTGACCTGTCAGTTTAATGACGTTCATAACTCTGAGGTTTTACTGTATTAAACTGCATTAAAAGCCAACTAATATACACCTATACTGCAACGTGTCAGAGTATGGGGGAGAAGCAGCCCATGAGACAATCTCTATATTAAAATATTGCACATGCAATAAAACCTCCCTCCCTTATATAGTTAATGGATTTATGAGGCCTCCAGTGCTTAAAAGCAAAACTTAATTTCAAAGCTAGGCTTTGTCTACACTGAGGATCTGTCCTGGTTACAGCCACCAGGGCAGCTAAGTGCACACCCTGGAGTAGCCAGGCAAAGCAGCTGTTATGATGCTATTTGCTCCTTAGTTTCAAGCAAGCTGCACTGATGCCATAGCTTGTTCCCGCTGGAGGTTTGCACTGGTACAGTTATATCAGTGGCTGGCCACTGACGGCTGAAATCCCCAGAGTAGAGAAAAAGTTGTAGAAAAAGTTAGGATTTTTCTTGTAACATTGGCAGGTAAAAACAAAGACTGAAGTGTGATTTAAGATGGTGTCACTTTAATGTGGAGTTTAATTCTTTTATATTTGAATAGAGGTAGGTGTTATAAAGGATTGCCATACACAAGTCACATGTTTTATCTGAGAAAATCTAAGTAATTAGTTTGGGCTACATAGTTACGGTATGCGTTCCTAGCAAATATACAGTTTGATTCATATGATATCATCAGGTCCATGGATTGCCAAAGTTTGGGTTAAAAAAAAAAAATATGCACCAAAGGACCTGCAGCAAGCCTGGCATCAAGTTTCAACTCTCCTGTAAGATGCTGTCCAGGGGAAGAAAGGAAAAAAAAAAAAAAAAAAGGCTTGGGGGAGAGGGCAGATGATCAGGAGGAATCCAAAAGAATGAGTATGGTCTGTTTAAAATGTGGGTGAGATAACACACAGCCATATTCTGCCAAAGACAGCTGGTGGAAACAAACCAACTGTAAATGAATGCCCACCTTAGCTGGAATAATTTAGGCTCTTCATCTTCCGCATATGTGTAATAACTAGGGAGTTTTCTAGTTAAATGGTGATCTCTCACACCTGTCAGCTGAATCAGGGTTCAAAATGCAAAATACAGCACTCAGGAATATTGTGTTGATTTGTGAAACTCCCTGCAAAACTCCAAGTTAATTGTTGTATGAACAGATTGTTTAGAGAACTAGCTATGGTAAAGGACCACTGTATGCCATTTATTTAAAAGCAGCATGTCATTTAAAAAAAAAACAACAAAAAACTAAGCACGAATACACTGAAATCACAGATTATTTAATGTTGGAATATGAAAGATTTCATATTTCTGGTACAGACTCAGACTCTTTCAGATCAGAAAGGATCATCTAGTCTGACCTCCTGCACTTTGCAGGCCACAGAACCTCACCCACCCACTCTTGCAAATAGATCCCTAATGTGTGGCTGAGTTACTGAAGTCCTCAAATCATGATTTAAGGACTTCAAGTTACAGAGAACCCACCATCTACACGAGTTGAAACCTGCAAGTGACCCTGGCCCACACTGCAGAGGAAGGCAAAAAAACCCCAGGATCTCTTGCAATCTGACCTGGGGGGGAAAATTCCTTCCCATTCCCAAATATGGCGATCAGTTAGACCCTGAGCATGTGGGCAAGACCCACCAGCCAGACACCTGGAAAAGAATTTTCTGTAGTAACTCAGAGCCTTCCCCATCTAGTGTCTCATCACCAGCCTTGGAGATATCTGCTGCTACCAGTCGCAGTTCAGCTAAATGCCCTTGTGGGCAGTCCCATCATACCATCCCCTCCATAAACTTAGCAAGTTCAGTCTTGAAGCCAGTTTTTTGCCCACACTGCTCCCCTTGGAAGGCTGTTCCAGAACTTCACTCCTGTGATGGTTAGAAACTGTCATCTAATTTCAAGCCTAAACTTGATGATGGCCAGTTTATATCCATTTGTTCTTGTGTCCACCTTGACACTTAACTAACTCCTCTGTTTCCCTAGTATTTATCCCTCTGATGTATTTATAGAGAGCAATCATATTTCCCCCATCTTTGGTTAGGCTAAACAAGCCAAGCTCTTTGAGTCTCCTCTCATAACTTAAGTTTTCCATTCCTTGGATCATCCTAGTAGCCCTTCTCTGTACCTGTTCCAGTTTGAATTCATCTTTCTTAAACACAGGAGGCCAGAACTGCACACAGTACTCCAGATGAGGTCTCACCAGTGCCTTGTATAATGGTACTAACACTTCTCTATCACTACTGTAAATCTCGCCTGATGCATTCGAGGACTGCATTAGCATTTTTCACAGCCGCATCATACTGGCGGCTCATGGTTATCCTCTGATCAACCAATACACCCAGCTCTTTCTTCTCCTCCGCCATTTCCAACTGATATGACCCCAGTTTATAGCAAAAATTCTTGTTGTTAGTCCCCAAATGCATGACCTTGCACTGTGCACTATTCAATTTCATCCTATTTCTATTACTCCAGTTTACAAAGTTGTCCAAATCATCTTGTATGATATTCCAGTCCTCCCCCTCATTGGTATGATCAGTGTTGTTACAAGTTCCACCCAAAAGATGAGAGAGGGTCAAACATATGGCATACATGTCAAGAGTCACCTGTGTCACGTGCATTTTATCTGTAAGACAATTCAGTGCTGCCATGCCACAAAGTGTGTGCCACAACACAACTAATAAGACTTCCTACAAGCAAACATGTGACATAACTTCACGGGCATACATTCCGCACGCCACAAAATGCCACAAGAACTTATTGCATAAGAATGCAGTGAACAGTAACCAGGCATACTGAGTGATTGTGTAAACAGGTGGCATTCGCACTGCTTCAGAAGAAATACACACACTGTATGAGGTCAAATTCACCCCTCTCTTGGTAATCTTACTGGTAACTCAAACAGAATATGAAACTCAACCTAAGCTTTCTCTCCAGTTGCAGCTCTTCCTGGGGTTTGACAAATCCTAGAGGACTTCCCCATCTCTGCCCCTAGTTCCCTGTATGAGAGGCAGGTGCAAACATCTACTCAGACTGGTGGAATTAACTAGCCACATCTGCCTTATCAGCTCTGTGCAGGGTTCCAGAACCCCTGCTAACAGGGTAGTCAACAGGACAGCCTTGTATCCCTATATGGAGTTACAGACCTTGCCACCCTGTTACAGTCTGGATACAGTTTTCTATGTTAAGTGTTCAGATACCACAGTGATAATAATGGTACAAATGCCTAAAAAGAAACAATACTGGATATTAGAACCATTAATAGGATAAACTAAGCTCCAGGTACAGAATCAAGATTTGTGAAAGAGCCCAATCTGGTAGAAGACTGGTGGATCCTGCACACATGCAGATTTTCACATAAGCCAGCTAATGTCCTAAGGTGAGGCATGTGGCCAATTCTGATTAGCCTGTGTAACTGAGAATTATACTCCAAAACAGAAACAGTTTAGAGACCTAATGTAACAGGAGAGTACAGTAGTGTTTGGAAAATGCTTCTGTTCTCTGTAGTTGATTAACCTACAACCTTATCTAGTTGGGAGTGAGGGACTGTTTCCACAATACAAACTAACAAATATTAGTCAGCCAGAGCGAGCCCTGGAGTACTTACATCACTCTTTCTGAACTTTGCTTTCAAGCTCTTCATGTTTATCCCATTCAGTTTTCCAGATCTGAGGTTTTTTTCAACACCTAGGCAAAACAGAAAGGAAAATAAGTTTCTAACTAGATACTGCATAGGTTCACTAGGAGCCTTATTACACTTTTAAAAATAGAACTTTGACTTAAAAACAAATCAAGAAGTATCGGTTGTGTCTTAATTTTAAAGAATCTTGAAAAGTAACAGCATTTCACAGCTTCCTGAAGTTTCGTGGCACAAGCCCAACACTGACTAAATTCCTGCAGAGCAATAGCATGAAACAATCTTTACCTGTTATTTATAAGTTTGTATTTTATAATACTAGTAATATCTTGCCTAAAGAGGATATTACAGGTAACATTTGTACGAGCCTACTGGCTTATATCTGTGTTACTGTCAAAACAACCACTGGTACAGGTGGGTAGTGGGAAAGAAACTGTAGGGAAATATCCAGTCATTGAATTAAGGTTCTTGCACCCTACCCTGGCACACATTGCAGGATAATGTCAGAAGCATCCTCTATCAATCTCAATATATGGAGAAGTTCTGTACAAACATTTCCACTAATAGTTTGTGAACACATACGAAAACAAAACATAATGGGAAGAGAATAGCTACTGGGAGAAAGATTAACAGACTCCTGGAATGAACAAAGTCGTCTAAGTAACAAAATTTCAACATTTCAAGGTCTGTTGAAAACTTACAAAATATGTTTGCGTTATGTTTACAGAAATAGTCTGTCCATGTATTTTTGGAGTTTTAGCTGCCATGCAAGCTCCTACTGAAAGAACAATTTAACTGCAAAAAATATTCACATGCACAAAGTTCTGTTTCTTTCTAGCAACTTCTCCCTCCAACTTAGAATAAAAGAAAAAAAATTTCCTATTGTAGTTCAGAGTCTAGTCAAATAAATGAATAGCTATGAATATATTCCCCTCCCCTAATTTCTATAGGTCCCCTACGTTCACTGTATGAAATTTCATGTCATTTTCAGAGGCTCTAGACTCCAGTTTGATAAAGAAAAAAAAAACCCCACCACCACCATTCTTTCATCACATCAGTTAAGTTAAAGTGCCAATTTATTTTTTGGCAAGCAAGTTAAAATGACCACACTATTGTGCAAATTAAGATTTAATCCACACTCACATGTAATCTTTCAAAACGGTATCACATAGTTTTATCAACAGTTACATTGCAGGAAGAGGGTATATTTGTGGAAAGTCAGGAAAAAAAATCAATACCACACACCATCCTTTTGAACTAAGCACAGCTATGAGAAGTTTTTAAATCACCAGAGCTCTACATGAACAGTTCTCATGAAGATATTAAAAAAAAACAAAAACACATGAATAAGCTTCCCAAAATATCTCACAGACATGCCAAGTAGGTCTTCAGCTGGGCCAATTCCTCTCCTTCCCCCAAAACAAATACCTTTCTGTAGAAAGTTAAAGTAACACCAAATCTAATCAAAGGACTCAGGCACGATTAGGTAGTTGTTCTGCAGGCAGAACGCTGACTCACTTTTAATACAAGAACAAGGGGACACTCAATGAAACTCAAAAAGTAACAAGTGTAAAGAGTGACCTCTACAGAGGTAGAAAAACAACAGACTTGAGCTCTCCGTTCCTTTGCAGGAGGGGCAGGTCGCTTCTTTATGACAGACATAGTAGTCTTGAAAGGTTTTTGCAAAAAAGACAAAACTCATTTTATTTTGCAGGTGCTGTCTAGGCTGGAGGATGCTAAAATGATGGAGAATTAATGAGAGGGTGACATGGAGTGAAAATTACAGATGCAGACATGCATCTGAAGAAGTGGGGTTTTTACCCATGAAATCTTATGCTCAAATAAATCTGTTAGTCTTTAAGGTGCCAACGGACTCCTTGTTGTCAAGATCAAGCAACTTCACCTCTCCAGTGAAGGAGTCAGAGCTCACAACGAACATCTGAGACTTCAGAGGTTTTGCTGGAGGACCAAGGAAGAGCAACCTTGACATTCCTGGTATTTCCAAGGTAAAAAAAACAAGACTTTTTCACATGTCTTACTTATACATCGAAGCAGGAAAAGGTGGGGGGGGGGGGGGAGGAGAGGAGGTGGCAGAAGCCTAATGTTTTAAAAATCCTTTGCAGATGATCACTTTTAAAACTGATATAAAGGTATTATCTTTTATTTAAAAGCCTCTGGAACATATCACCACAAGAGATAATTGAAGCCAATAGTTTAGCAGGATTTAAAACAGATTAAACACTTATATAAGTAAGAAGACTATTCAATTACATGGAATTATATTCCTTTAAAATAATTTTCAGTGGACTAAAAACAAATGTTCATGCATCAGGGCAAAGAAATCACCAAGCAGGGATTTAAATAAACACCACCGCCACCCAGAAATAAAAACTTCCCTGCTACAAGTTTGTTTGGGGTTTTTTGAACCTACATCTGAAGCAGCAGAAGACAGGATGTTGTTGAAGACAGGATACCTGACTAGATGGACTAATGGTGAGATCCTCTATGGGAACTCCTGAGTATGCAGACAGAGTGGCTGCAGAACTGGGCCTTATGTAGGACTTATTATACATTCCAATTAGCAGCTGTCATCAACAAGTTTTTGATGTTTTTTTTTTTTTTTGGCACTTCCTGTTGGAGGCCAACATTACAACTAACTTTTTTTCCCCACAAGATTCATCAAGATCACATGTTGCCTACAGTATGTGCATTTTATGTACTTATAGCATTATCTAAATCCACAGCAAAATCAAATTTTTGGCAGCATGCCAAAACAAAACAAAAAAAAAAACACACCACCACCACACCAACCACCCCATAGATTCCCAGGTTTGGTGTTGTTCATGACCCACATTACTCTAATCTTTTCATCAGAGACAACTAAAAACAAACATTACGATTAGAATTTGTGCATCATAACGCTCATGATCCCTCAGCAATAGAGAGACAAAAATCTGTAAAACAACTGGCTTTTGTTTCCCCTTACTAAAGGTTTACATTCTCAAAGGGAGTAACTACTGGAATTAGCACAGAAGAGGTCAGTGTCCCAATTCAGTACACCTTTATGATAAATGTTCATTTCCCACAGATAAAAGGTAGTTCCTCTAATAATGTACTGCATTACTGTTGTACAAGACACAGGCACATCCACTGAAATTCACAAATGAACACTGCTCTACGACCTTTCAAAACAGTATTTCAGCAGGTGATACAAAGGTACTAACAAAGACCATCTTTTCAATCCATTTATCAAATAGAGTGTAGCTCCCATTTTAGAGCAGATGCAATAATAAATACTGAGAACTGTCAATTTGTATCCACAGCATCTTTGTAAAATCAGAGCATGTAAATCCACAAGCTCAGCAGCTTAATTCTAGTTAAAAGCATCCGATTGTTAGTTCAATTAAATACACAATACTTGATCTGTAATCCCTTTAGCATAGAATTAAAAAATTATTAACTTTTAGCAATACATACTAAAACCCCAGCAAGGTTCACTGTCAACCTAGAAATGCCACCATGTTACAATAAGATGCAGTAAGATAGTGGTAATTTGAGGTTCCGAGATTTCTGTATGTATGGTGTTTGAACCTAAAATTCATACCATTAAGTATTAAGGTTTAAAAAGTTACTAGGGCAAGCACTCCCACTGACTTACACTAGGGCAAATCAAAGTAAATACCCACCCTAGGCTTATAGTTTCCTCCTATTAAAATTATATTAGAATCAGAGCAAGGTCTTTCAAACAACATTGTAATTAACTCCTTGAATGCCCCTTGAATCCAGCGAAGCAACATAAAATGGCCTTAGGGCATATTGTAAATTTGTTAGTCACTAAGGTGCCATAAGTACTCCTCGTTCTTTTTGCTGATACAGACTAACATGGCTACCACTCTGAAACCTGTATACTCTATGTTTGTGCCGCTGAAAATGACTCTCTGCTGCTAAGGCTCATTGCCCTGAATGTTTAATGCCAGAAGGGTTAAATATTGGAAAGAAATATCAGTGTATTTCTGTAAAGTAGGAGATGTAAGTAGGAGATGCCACATTCAGTTTTTCTACCAAGTGATATCCCCGTCTCTTTCCGACCACAATTGTACCCAGTTTATTACATTTCTATACTCACAGCACAATACTAATCTCAGAATTAATTGTCAGTTGTGGGGATGGAGATTAGATGAATGCAAAGTCGGCCCACCCATTAGGAAAGGCTACAAAACCTTCCTGTCAGATAAAGCTTTTCCAACATAACCAAAATGACATTCACAACTTCAACCAGTCCTCTCTTTCCAACCTCACTCTCCCCCTACCTCAAGCAGATCTTTCTAGAAGCCAATAAAGGAGAAGAGCCAGAGACTCCATGAGGAACCTGCATACCGAACACCTAGCAGGGATTCTCCTTTCCCCAATAATGCTTCAGATGATAATTTTCCTCCTACGCCACGAATTCAGCTCTCATTCCCAAGAACAAACTCTGCTGGCAGTTAGTGTTGCTCTATTAATTACCCATAGGCACTTGCACAGCTAGCGACTAATCTACTGCTCACCTCAATACCTGTGCTTGTCACATTCTTCACATGATCAAGCTCCGCTGACCCAGTTAACAGGGACGCGAATGCCACTCACAAACCTGGGTTTTTTCCATTGCCAGAGCCACTGGGAGGGCTTAGCTTTTGCCCATCTTCCTAGCTGCTTTTGTTTACCATACCATACAAACTGGCACCATACTGAAAGATACCCCCAGCACTTTCCATGCTACTAAATATCTTGTGATTTCATCACATTCAGCATCTTCCCCCTGCAACCCTTTCCCACCCCCACCCTGCCCAGTCCATTGCAGACAACCATATGCCATCTGACAAACAATGGAAAGGGTTTCTGTACCGTGAGTGTATCAGTGTGGCTCTGACTATGAAAACACATTGAGAAATTCACTATGTGACTCAAGGGCTACTCAAGAGAGGGAATGAATGATTTGTACACAGCTAATCCTACTTTAAGCAGAATCATAAGACACAAGATGCATCAGAGACCTTTGGTGACCTAGTCCCACCCTCTGCCTGTTTAGGACCATCTCCTGTGTCCTCCCACTCTGTCATCTCTGCTCATCCGATGAAGTGAGCTGTAGCTCACGAAAGCTCATGCTCAAATAAATTGGTTAGTCTCTAAGGTGCCACAAGTACTCCTTTTTGCTTTTAGATGTGTTAAGCAACGTGCACTCAACTTCCCTTGGGAGATTTTTTCCACTCAAATACATCCCGCTGTTGGAAAACTTTTCCCATTGATATCCTTCTAAAATTCTCCACTGTATCACAATCTCCTAGCTGTAACCTTTGTGTTAAAAAAAAAAATTCTCTTTCAACCAAGGCACTTAGAAGCTTCAAGCATTTTTTAAAATTATATTGCTGTAGTCACCAACCTGCCAGTAAATGTCATTTCACCAAGCTTTTCATTTTCTCCCTCATGGGGTGCACAGAGAAGGGCTGTTTTCTCCCTCTTTACAGAAGAGGCTGAGGGTTGGCCCCCTACATCCACCAATCCCCTTTAATCCATAGCTACATCAGGGGATTCACCACAGACAAGGACCATCCACATGGAAATCTCTTGCGACCAAACTGCCAACTGCCACGCACACCCAAGCCTCACCTTGAAAACCACTTCCCCTGGAACATCCCTCGGGGGTGAAAAGAGGTTATGAGAGTGAACCCACATAGTTTACTGCCAACTCTTTGTAGTCACTCACGTTGCTGTGCCTCATGGATCTAGGGTCAGGGGGAGTCCAGCCCCAACAACAGCCACAGCCCCTCCCTATTTACAGCTCAGATCTCCCCCAAGTCTCTGCAGATGAGTCTCTATAGGACTGAGAAGGAAGGAGCAAGTATAATGCAGTGCTGGTTCCTCTTCCTGCACTAAGATCCACAGATTCTGGTTCCTCTCTGCAGGGGCAAGAGGACCATGGGCCAAGAGTTATTACATTTCACAGTTTGAACTACTAAGAAATGCTTCTTACTTTTTGATCATTCAGATTGCTGCTGACAAGCTGAGGTTAGGCATGTTATAGGTTCACCATAGATGCGCAATTTTTGTATCACAGTCAAATTACTGACTCATTTACTTAAAATCAAGTCTATAGTCAATGAATTTTAAGTACTCTCTGTGGAAGCCAGCACAGTAAACCAAACTAGTAAGACAGTGACTCAGACGTTTTATTTTTTGAACAGGTGCGTAGCTACAAGGATGTAGCTGTACGAGTGCAAACCCTTCAGCGGGAATGCACTGCACGGGGGAAAAAAGTGACCTGTGCACAGATGCAATTTAGCATAGTTTGAAACTACAGCTATAGCAATACAGTCACACCAGCAGAAAGAAAAAACCCCAAACAAAAAACTACACACCAATTGTAGGCAAGAACTCAGTGTTTCAGTCCTCTACTCTTAGACCTTGTCTGCAATTTGTAACAGTTTAAAATCTGTTTTTAAGTTGATTCAGCTGAGCCAGGTAAGCCATCCCTGAATGGATACCTTAGAGGCCTAATGCTAACCAATTTAAGAGTGTCCACATAGGGTTTTGTGCCAGGTTAACTAAAATTGGTTTTTAAATCAAACTAGTAGAAGTTGTGTGAACACACAAGGCCTTAGTGCCACCCAATTACAATAACTGGAAAGAATTATACAAAAGAAGAAAACAAGACCCTTCTTCAGTTTATCTTGTGCAACTGATAGCACTCTAAGTGAAATCCTGGCTTCACTGAAGTTAATTGGAGTTTACTCATTTATTCATTAGACTCACATTTTTCCCCTCTGTATCTAATCAGACTCTCTGTCTGGGCAGGTCTATCAACACAGAATCAGCAAACTGAATTTTTTTTTTTAAAAGGATAGGAAAATGTAAGACCACAGAAACTGGCAGGGGCAAGGGCAGGTATAATGATTTAAATTACTTTAATCTCAGCTTTAGAAACCAAACAGATTTCAAGCTGCCAGTGTCTCTTTCAGTTGGGCAAACAATTATTTTGAGGAAGATGGAAGGGGGGTGAGAAAGATTGCTCTAGTGTACTCTTATCTCTAACCTAGTATAAGCTGTCAATCACAAGCTGACATCAGCCAGGCAACAATGCCTACAGCAGTCCAAAGCCTACTCCTCTTGAGAAATCCTTCATAGTCAGGTGCCTCAGAAGGCCAAGTGTGGCATGGGAATTATGGGGAAAAATCCTCTTACTAATTGAGAGCGTTTAGTCAAAATGACAGAGAAAAGATGGTCTTGGTTTGAAACACTCTCTGGGACTTAGGAAATATGGGCCCAATACCCAGCTATTCCACAGACTTTGTGTATGATCTCAGGCAAGTATAATCTCTCTGTGCCTCAGTTCCTCTTCTCTAAAAAGGGAGGACAGAAATACAAGGGGGAAGAAGAGGGTGTCTTCCTTCTCTACTTGGACTGCAAAGTCTTCAGGACAGCAGCTGTTTCTAGCTATCTGTTTGTACAGCACTTTACACAGCAAGGCCTGGATTTGGATTGAGGCATCTAGTTACAAATAAAAATAAAAAGACTACATGAGCCACAGTTCCACTTGTTATTGTATTAAAGATTTAAGAGCGATCAGAAGAAGCAACAGTGCCCAATCAAGAGCAAGGGATGTAACCAGCAGAGATGTGCCGAACAACCTATTTGTTCAAATAGCAGCACAGAAGGCATTCCGAGAACTGCATCTCACAACAGCTAGTACCTGCTACTCATTTCCTTTACGATACTTCACATCAGACAACTTGCTCCTTACAGGAGTAAGCAAGCATGAGGAAAGTATAAAGATTTAATCTTAAAACCAAGGCTGTACAATGTTGCTTTATGGATGAATGCTGTAAAGTAGCTCAAGAGAAAACAAACACGGGAATTGTTAAGAAGGGATGAACGGTATCTTTATTTAATGTGTGTCAAACCTCATCCTCAAACCCTGTCCCTACCACAAGATGATTCCCTGGAGGATATTACCCCATTGAAGAAATATTCACACTAAGAAAAGTTTTCAAATATTCTATAGCAGGATATAAAACCTGATTGAGAAAGGAAGTGATGTGATCTTTATTTTGACTTTCTGAGGCCATTTTAATTCAATTCGTATGTATGCCTTGCTACATAGAACACTTAAGAGAAAAGCTCAGCCTGTTAAGGAATCAACATCACTAACCCTACAATTAAGTACTGAGAGCACTGGGGGCAGAGTGAACTATACTAAACTGCCAAGGAGGCACCAACCAACCACAGCAGCACCCCTCACCCCACCCCACAATCCTGGCTGAATGAGGAGGGGAGGCCCTGGGGGAGGGGGAACAGAGAGTAAGCCCATCCCACACTCACCGCATAGCTGCGGCTCCTGTCCCATCAGGAGGGACCTGGCTTCCCGCTTTGGGCGTTGCAACCCTGTGCACCAGGCTGCAACACCCAGAGTGGCATGGGTGCAATTTAACCCATGAATCCATGTTAACACTGCCCCTCGAGAACACCCATTCATATCTGTATTATTGAAAACCCTTTCCTTAGGGACAGGATGCAATGTCAATATATCAGACTGACTTCATTGTAAATACTGTACATATAAATACCAAGGAAGGATGGTATAATGATTAAGGCACTACTCAGGGACTTGGGAGACCCAGCTTCAAATTCCCTACTACACCACAGACTTCTGGTATGATCTTGGGCAAGTCAGTCTGTCTGTCTGTGCCCCAACTCCCTACCCTTAAAGTAGGAACAGCAGTGTTTCTCTACCACACAAGGGTGTTTTGAGGATAAATACATTAAAGTGTGAAGGGCTCAGATTGGAATGTAATGGGGGCAATACAAGTACCTAAGATGGACAGAAAATCACCTGCTAAATGCTGTTGATTCAACATCCCCTCCAGCTATCCTAGTAGCCACACTCCCTTATGTGCCAACACCACTCATTTTTCAGGCCAAGCTGCCACTTCACATTCTCTTCTGCAATAACAAATGGAGGAACTGGGACTGTCTAACGCTGCTGCCACCAGGTCTGTTTTAGTTTCCATCCCTGAAGCCCTCTATAATGGTTTACACCAGCTTCCAGCTGTAAATGCCAATGGTGAATTTAGCCCTCTCTCCTTCCTACCCCAAACCCAACTTTATCTCAAACAGTTTGATAACTGTAGATTCTACAATAGTTTATTACTTAAGCTGCCATCATTAAAAGTATGACTTTCACAATTTTGAATATAAAACACCTCTTAAAAGAATTAAAGATTATGGACAGTAGAAAAACTACTGCCAGAATAGTAGTAATTTCAATGCATATCTTCTGGTGAAGTCATGACCCACAGAAGCCACCACAAACCTGCCTAGATAGTTGATATAAATCTCAAAAGCCATTTTCTTTTGGCTATTTTAGTTTCTGCCTGAGACAGCAAAGAACACAACACTAAAGCTTTAGATTTATTAGTTCTATTTTTAGGCATTTTTGTTTATTGTTATTTCAGGTATCACCACCATGCCACAAGAACCAGAACATACTCAGCTACCAGAATGAATTGATTATAGTGGATATTACTACAACTGGAGCAAAGATTGTGTCATTAACCTTCACAAAAACCTAGAACTGCATAGAAACTTAGCTTCCAGTCCTCTTGTTCTCCTATTAAATGCATATGCCCCACCAAATGGGGCTGCAGAGAGGTGCCCAAGTGGAGCTATATCAAAAGTGAACAGAGATGCGTTATTAAACCCTTTCATGAAAACTTCCATCAGCAGCTCTGTTCACTCTTCCCTTACCCATTTTAAGTAATGAATTGTTTTTGGGGAAACCAGCTTCTTTGTTATGTTGATAGGTGCATTCCTGGATTAGGGAAGAGAATGGTACATACACATATTCCCAATATTTTGGAGTCTTGCTGTGCATGGTATACAGGTAAATGTTGGCAAGGCACTTTGCTTCTCTGTCAGACAGAATGTCAGGTTCTAAACAAACCCTGTTTTGTTCTTCTCAAATGCTCTTTCACATCTCTGTTTATGTGGCTGTTGTGCGACTCTTTGCTTAGCAAATACAAAAAAGTTCATTTACCTCTCTTTATGAGTGTGTGTCAAAAGCTAAGCAGTTCTAGAGATTTATCAATTCCACCTAATCAGTCTAGAGTGTCTGTTCTAGTAATGTACATATATTTAGTGTTTTAAGCTTTTTAATGCTATTCTGAAACCAGCAGAGAGATGGCACTAAATAAGAGGCCTCAAAATGCACAACTGAGAACTGGACAATAAATGTTTAAAATTTGTCAGTACAATGGGTGTTTTGCATGCATAATCATTAACCATATTTATATTCTATTACAGGGTCATAGTCTTAAATGGAGAAATATGTAAGAGTAGATTTTTCAGTAAGAAACTAAAATGATTTGATAAGTAACACAGTACAGCCAAAAAAAGGAGAGGGGGAAGGAAAATCCTCTTCACAGGATTGGTAAGAATTAGAAATATGAACTCCAGTGTGGATCTGACTGGGTTACTAATCAGGTCCATTTTTAATTGTCACCTGCGGGGAAATTCTGAGCTGACAAGATTCTTTCAAATAAACTGAAACCTTGTAGCCTCAGTATCCCCTTAAACTGCTACTTTTGCAGTTATGAACTTTTAAGATAAATTTAGTTCATAACAGTAAAAAGTAAAATTAGATAGGAAGGACATCATCCGGTTTAAAAAAACCCTAAAAAAAGCAAGCATCCTTATGCTACTTAAGAGTAACTTTGAATGTTAAGAATCTAGCTTGCTTTGTATTATTTGCACTATCACTGTACTTTACTTTCTGCATCTTTCAGAGCCTGAACAATGAAAACAGATTAATCATTTTACTCTCAGATTCTAATGCCATGGCAGAATGCTCTACAATATTTGTTTTGCCAAGACTGCTGGGAAATTTGTCTTTCAAAAAAAAAAATTCCATTGGAAAGTAAAGGAAGAAACCATTCCTATTCCGGCCAAATTTAAACTTAGAGAGTCCCTTTAAGGACAAGGTACCTACCAGGCCCATCTTAAAGAGTAAAAAACTGGAAAGGGGCGGGGTGCACACACACACACACACACACACACACACGTCTGTTTTGCTCACATTTCTCAAAAGTTACTTTAAACTCAGTCCTCATAACTCCCTGAGTATATGTGCATGAATGCTTCTGGGTGCAGAAAAAATTCACCAACAGAGTTGCAAACACCAGGAGAGGTTTATACTTTTAATGAAAATGCTGACAATTTTAACTACAGCTTAGAATGCGATATTTTACAAGGACATTAGTGAGGTATTTTATTATTCGCAATAAAGCTATAGCAGGTTCTGATCAAGAGAATTAGAACCTCTTCTGTTAAACAGTGCCAGCCAGCATCCTTTTGCTACACAAATAGTAAAAATCCCATGTGAGGATAAAAAAAAGAGGAAAGGATTAAGCATTATTTACAGAAACCTTTGGCATTTAGAGTAAGAGCTTCAGCAACGTAACAACAAAAAGAAGTGAAAATACTCCAGTATATGTATGTGCGCGTGTGTGTATATATATGTGGAACAAATTCCACTAGCTCGGAGAACTTTCCCCAAACCCTGTTTGTGAGACAGATACCTTGGCAGGGGAGGAGCTCCTTAGGGAGAGAAATCCATAGATGCTGACTGCTACCCCTTAAAGTTGACTAAAGCTGCGCTATTATTACTCACACATGAACTGCAGCTGTCAACTCTCCAAAGCCCTGATGCGACCCACCGCAGGAGAGAGACTGGAGTAAAAAAAAGCTGCCGTTGAGTCACTGGCGGCTGTGCACGGCCCTCTGGAGCCTCTACAAACCCAGACGCGCTGCGGGGGGGGAGAACTTAACTTTCTGCTAAAGGAAACGCACCATCAGCAGCTTCTGGTGGGAGGGGAGCAGAGAGAAATCTCCCCCTGCTCCAGAGAGCAGAAAGCCCAACACAGCGACCCACGCCGCCTGCAAACTCTTCCCTCTCCTTGAGGAAACTTGTTCCTCCACCGCTCCGCAGAGAGGAGGCCTCCCACTCACGCAGTCCAGGCAGCGCCCCGAGCCCTGGAAATCCCAGGCTGAACTGAATCATAATAAAGGAGAGGGGCTATGAAATCCTTGCCTGCTACCACTGCCTCCCTCCCGGTCTCGCCAAACTTCAGGGCTCCGGGAGGAGAGACGGAAGCGACAAGGGTCCAGTCTGGAGAGCTCCTCTACCTCTGTCTCGCCCATTCATTCCCTCCATCCCTCCTTCCAGCAGGCGTGCATCTCATCTCTGCCCTCCACAGGCACCACCTTCCGGCCCCGCTTTTCCTAGAGACCCCAGGAGCAGGCAGCTGGCTCCCCACTTCGCCGCCCGCCGCCTCCTCCTTCCCCTCCCCGCTCTCTCCGGGCTGAGCCATGCACACAATGCCCCTATTCATAGCCTCCTCCCCGGCCACTCCGCTCCCTGGATTCCGAATCACAAAAGCAAGGGGTGGGAACAGGACACAATAAAAAAAAGAGAGAGAGAGAGAGAGAGAGCGCGCTGGATAAACAGATGCCAACTTCTGCGGGGACACTCACCCCATGGAGGCTCCTTGCCCGGCGGCTGCTGCTGCTGCTGCCGCCGCCGCCGCCTGCGGCTCCGCAGCCGCACACGCTCCGCGCCCGACACGCTGGCCGGGGAGAGGAAAGCGGAGCCGCAGCTGCCCGGGGAAAGTTCCCTCCTCCTGCTGCTGCTGGTGGTCAGCGCGAGCCACACACACGGAGCGAGCGCCCAACGCTCCGACTGCTCGGGGAGGGGCAGGAGGGGGGAGGGGAATTACATCACTCTGGGCCCACGTGACCGCAGCGCTCCTGCCCCCGTTGAGGTGCGGTGTGGGGCGAGGGGGGCGGCGGACACCGCTCGACGCCCGGCTGGGGCTTGAGCCCAACTACAGTCTGTGAGTCACGTGGCAGGCGGGGATGCTCCCCCTCCCGAGCCGCTGCTGCCGCAGGTCGCTGCTCTGTAGCGCCCCCAGCGGTGGCTGCAGTTCCCCTCCCCTCCCGCTCACTGCCCCAGAGAAGCCAGGCGTGGGCTTAGGGGTCTGGGTGGGAGAGGCAGGGGGCGGATGAAGGAAAGGGGCAGGAGCTAGAAAGAGATGGGAAGGATGGGGAGACTGGGTGAGCAGGGGAGCTGGAAAAATTTATATGGGGGGTGCTGAGAGCCATTGAATCAACCTGTAAACCCTGTATGGGACGGGAACCACTTCAAGCCAGCAGCCCTGGTTCCAGCCTGTGTGTGTGGTTCAGCAAGGGGAGAGGGTTGAGAACCAGAGACTTGGGTGGGGTAGGGAAGGGTTAGACCTGGTGGAGTGGAGAGGAGCCAAACCGTTCCACCTTCCTTGCTCTTCCTGGCTTGTGGCTTCAGGTTAGACCAGCCCAAGGATGAGCAGAACGAGGGACCAGAGCCACTGGATGTGGAAGATGAGCCACTGAGGACAGTCCCAGCCACATCATGAGGCACTTTGCTGATGAAAAATGCCTACTCTGCTTTCCCTCCCAGTGTATCTTCCCAGAAGCCTCTCATTGGCAGCAGCCCTCTGGCCCTTTCTACCACTTAGACTGTAAACTCTTACGGTGACCAGATAAGCAAGTGTGAGGCAAGTGGGGGACAGTAGGCACCTATATAAGACAAAGCCCCAAATACTGGGACTGTCCCTATAAAATTGGGACATCTGGTCACCCTAGCAAAGACTGTCTTTTTGTTCTCTGTGTGTGTGTATGTGTGTGTGTGTGTGTGTGCAGCACGTACCACAGCTGGGTCTTGGGCCATGATCGGGGTGCCGAGGCATTACTATCATACACATAAATAATAATAACAAAGCGCTTTCAATCTGTATAAGACAAGAGACAAGGGATGGATACAGACTGATGAGGGACTAAAAGGAAACAATGAGACAGTGCTGGCCAGCATGCTAGGCCGTGGTCTCAGTGCACCAGCAGCATAACTGTAGTCATGTTTTTGTAGGCATCACAGTAAAGGAGGGTTTGAATGAGGGATCTGAAATGAGGAAATTTTTGTGGATGTTTATGGGGAGCTCTTTACAGGCACCGGCTTCCTCCTTGCACGGAGGGTGTTCAACTATCACCTTCTCCGCCTCAGGTCCCACCCCCACTCCACCCCTTCTCCCAAGTCCCCACCCTGCCCCTTCCCACACCTGCTCCGTCTCAGGCCCCGCCCCCACCCCACTCCTTCCCCGAAGCCTCCACCCCCACCCCACCTATTTCCAATCCCGTCCCGCCTATTCCCCCCAGTTCCGCCTTCTCCACCGAGTGCATCCCGTCCCTGCTCCTCCCTCTCCCCCCAGCACCTCCTGCACACCACAGAACAGCTGATCTGTGGTGGGCGGGAGGCGCTGGGAGGGCAGTAGAGGAGTCGATCGGCAGGGCTGTTAGGGGTGGGAGGCGCCAAGGGGCAAAGGGGGCACCCACTAATTTTCTTCCATGGGTGTTCCAGCCCTAGAGCTCCCACAGAGTCAGGGCCTATGGAGCTGTCCAATCCCCACCTGAGAAAGCCTTGGTTCACAAATTCCCCTATTAAGACCACAGCCCCGACTCTTGCTGCCACTAACGTCCCATCAAAAATCCATTAACCGTCTTCTATGTACCTCATTAACAATCCCCTATATTTGGTTCCACTTCACAAGCCCATGGCCTCTTCCTAATACTACAGAGAATTCTTTCCTGGGTATCTGGTTGGTGAATCTTGCCCATATGCTCAGGGTTTAGCTGATCACCATATTTGGGGTCGGGAAGGAATTTTCCTCCAGGGCAGATTGGAAGAGGCCCTGGAGGTTTTTCGCCTTCCTCTGTAGCATGGGACACGGGTAACTTGCTGGAGGATTCTCTGCTCCTTGAAGTCTTTAAACCACGATTTGAGGACTTCAATAGCTCAGACATAGGTGAGAGGTTTTTTTGCAGGAGTGGGTGAGATTCTGGGGCCTGCGTTGTGCAAGAGGTCAGACTAGATGATCATAATGGTCCCTTCTGACCTAAATATCTATGAATCTATGAAACTGCAACTAGCCTCTCAGCCCAGATCCCAGATCCCCCCTCGCTCTCAGCAGCATCCACCAGTGAGCACTTCCCCCAAACACCTGTGTGAAAACCACACCAGTGTCATAAGGAAGTGCACTTACAGAAATGAATGTGTGATCCCTATATTGTGCCGTAATATTTACTTTGACTGTGAGAACAGAATCAAATAAGTCCACCAACACCATTTTCCCTCTTTTTCATTTTTCTTTTAAAAAACACAGGGAAATAAAAAATGAAAAACTATATTAGTCTAATGCTACGGCTGAGAACTTGCACAAAAAGAGGAACATAGGAAAGTTGCATTTTATACAACAACATTAGCATTTTATACATTAACATTATAGGGCACGTTGCATATATTTAGGATTTTGTATTCCTGTTTATGCTGTAAAATGCATACCTTCAAAGTACTAGAGGGTCACACACTCCATTGCTTCTGTAAACTGAGCTCATTGCACACACCAAGGGCTCCTTGCATCCCTTCATTTTCCCCACAAGCTCCCTGTGTGCCACCCTCCCATCCCCCTCCAACTCCCCTTTTGTCCTCCATACCAAAGTCTCCCATTCTCCCCCATGTGTGCTCCCCAATCTCCCCTTCCCCTTACCATTCTTATTTATTTTCTTTCTGTCTGGAAGAGAAGTCAAGGTGCCAGCATTTTAAAACCTATTGGGACTGTGGGCAGAGCTGAAATGGGAAGTGGTGTTTTACACTGGAAGATACTAATGGCTGTCATCCAACTGGTTATTTGATCTATAGACCAGGGGTTCTCAGCCAGGGGTACGCATACCCCTTGGGGTATGCAGAGGTCTTCCAGGGGGTACATCAACTCATCTAGATATTTGCCTAGTTTTACAATAGGCTACATAAAAAGCCATAGCAAATCAGTACAAACCAAAATTTCATGCAATGATTTGTTTATACTGATCTTTATACTATATACTGAAATGTAAGTACAATATTTATATTCCAACTGATTTATTTTATAATTATATGGTAAAAATGATAAAGTAAGCAATTTTTCAGTAATAGTGTGCTGTGACACTTTTGTATTTTTACATCTCATTTTGGAAGCAAGTACTTTTTAAGTGAGGTGAAACTTGGAGTATGCAAGACAAAACAGACTCCTGAATGGGGTACAGTAGTCTGGAAAGGTTGAGAGCCATGACTATAGACAATTGCAGAGGTAGCTGAAGCTGCTGTGCTAACCAGAAGCCATAACCTCTGTTTGCCCAATTTTCCCTACTTCTGGTTTTCACCAAAATCAACAGGTTTCTTCCCAGTGATGCCTAAAACATTCCCTGAAATGTTGGAATTGATCCGATGTGGTGAGAAATGCCATCAAGTTGGGTGTAGGGCCTTGCTTCGCTTGGCCAAAAATACTACATATATCCCATATAATATTCCATATTATTGGGACCATCCCGATATGAAGGGCTTTGTCTTATATAGGACCCTACTACACCCCCACTCCACCCCGTCCCGATTTTTCACACTTGCTATCTAGTCACCCTACATATATGCAACGTGGCTGATTTAACAATGGTTTAGGAATCTTGTGCTTGATTTGTGGAACAATCTAGTGTAAGTGGAACTCCAGTGTAACCCATGGATTTAGTTACCCTAACATAAAAGTGGTGTAATAAAGTAGAGAATCAGGCCTCTTAAATTTTGAATTTTTGGACTAAAATTAATTTACACTCTCAATCTTAATGCTAATTGTTATAAGGTTGAGTGGGGGGGGGAAAAACATGCGTAGCAGTAGTATGTCATACATTTAGTCTCCAACAAATTCTGGCTCCATTATTGTACAATTTTCAACCTTTGGTGAATATAATACTAACTAGATCAGAGTGAAATACTGTTCATCGTCTCAAAAAATTGTAGTTGAGGATAACTCTCTTAAAAACTTTGTTCCCACGGTTTGTGTAAAATTGTAAAATCATCTTAATTTGTTTTATAGAGCCTGACTACACTCTAGGTTAGATTTCTTTTATGCAAAACAGTGCTTTCATCTATTCCTCTGCAAGTTCCCCTTTGGGAGCCCCTGGGAATTGGTCCTGCTTCGAGCAGGGGGTTGGACTAGATGACCTTCTGGGGTCCCTTCCAACCCTTATATTCTATGATTCTATGATTCTATGAAAATAGCTGCTGCCTCTTTTTGAACCTCATTCTGTTTAAAAATCATCCTCCTCTTTCATTTAAAAAAAATCACTAAGGGGTTATATCCAGGTTCCCATGCCCCTCTCTAGCAATCAGGCCATGCTCACAGGTGTTACCATCCCTCCCAGACCGCAGAGAGAGCACAGAATTATTTTGGGCTGCTACTGGAGTGTCCACTCTTTCCCTCCCCCTATACATACACACACAGGGGCTTTTGGCATGCAATCTGTGCAGTCATGGATCCCATAGTCATGCCCCCAGTTCAAGACACTCCTCTGTACTGCTGCATATGAAGGGGGCAGAGCATGAGGCTGCGAATCAGGAAACCTAGATCTTATTCTTGGATCTGTCTCTGACCCGCTATGGGATCTTGGGCAAGTCACTTCAGTTGTCAGTGCCTCAGTTTTCCCATCTGTAAAATGAAGGAAATGATACTAACCTTCCTTTATAAAGCCCTTTGAGATCTATGGATTATAAGCACTATAGAAGAGCTAAGAGTAATTGTTATAGTGAGTAGGTAGATTCTAGTCTGCTAGCATGAAGGAACCACAAAGCTGATATATACTTGTGATGGGGAGCGCACCCCACACAAGGCCTTAAAATGGCTAGGCCTAACTGCCTACCCTGCACCTGGAGGAAGAGACAGGGAGAGAGGACTAATTAGAGATGAAGCTCAGCTGGACAGAAAAAGGAGGAGCCTGTATAAGGCCCAGTAGTGGAGCGTATAACGGGGTAGTAGGGTGACAAATGGCAGTCACTCTCAGAGTGAGAGAGGGTAAGGTAGAAGTAGCTCAGGGACACAGCAGTAATGTTCAGTACTGTGTAGACCTTGGCTGCTTGTTGTAGAGTCCCTGGGCTGGAACCCAGTATAGAGGGTGGGCCTGGGTTCCCCTACCAGCCACTGGGAAAGGGACAGTGAAATGGAAGACTGCCTAGGATAGGGAGTCCCAAGAGACTTTGATACATGAACCCTTCCCCTCCCCAAAGGGGAAAATTACAGTGATTTGGCCAGAGGGCCAAGCTGTGATGTGGGAACAGCTGAGTCCTGAGAGAAACTGTGTGATGGAGTACAACTGCAGGAAGAGGTGTTGGCCTGGCAGAGCTAATCCCCAGATGCATCTCCAAGGAGGTGCTCCAGCAGTTAGTAGAGCACCCTCTGATAATACCCCTTGCATATGTAGCTTCCCTTAGCAGCATAGGGCTGTATGACATCCCTCCTTTCAGCCCTTTGTATTGGGGGTATGCTAGGGGGATGGTAAAGAAAGACATTCTCCTGCACTCTCAGGTCCTGTAAAGGCCATTGTGGGGTCATTGCAGCTAAGTATAAGTTACAGCATCCCTGAGGTTGCTGTAAATTATGCTGGAACCACACAGGCCCCTAGAACAGGGAGATGTGGACAGATGACTTGCATTATGTTGACAGGTTCTTCTGACTAGCCTTTTGTGGTGTTTAGGTTTTTTTGCTGCTTCTGGCTTGGATTCTATTTCACATTACACAGGAAGCAGATTGTGTCTTCTCCCAGAGACTGTGTACAAAGCAAAGCAGAATCCTGCACTGCTTAATCTTCCCCTAGTTCAAGATCCTTAAACTTTGTTTCATAGACCAAAACACTCGTACATCATTCTACTGCACTCCCACTTTCTTGTTGGACTGGTTCAGGTTTTATTATTTCACATCTGAATAGTTTGTCTTGCTAATCCTGAGCTATTGTTGCTCCTACAGGAGCCTTTAAAGGAAGATTGCTTTCAGATTTAGTGACTTCTTGTTTGGTCTTGTTTTGTTCCATTGTTCTGTATTTATGGCAAATGATTTTTTACCCTTTGTCACAGATGTCTCCCACAAGTGAGCTTGGGAAGGTTACAGCACATGTATTTTTATATCTGCTGCCATCACAGCTTTTTCTTTTTAACTAACTCAGAGTGGAGTTACCCAGTATCCCTTCTGTGGCTCTGTTTACAATGTAGAATTTTCAAGGTGCCCAGATTAGACTACTTATCCCTTATTATTTATACTACTAGTTTAGCACCAGCAATGTGGTCCATGCTATGAGACAGAAGAATGAAGACAATCTCTGCCCTGTGGAGCTTGACAGAGAGAAAGATGACTCCAGGAAATCCAATGGACTGAAGACAGCCACACAGTGAACTTCTTGAACTGAGATGAAACCTTAGGACAGAGAGGAGGGGCTGCCAGCCACTTCAGTTGCCTTGGAGGGACAAAGAGGAAGAAGCATATGTGAAATTCTGGCCCCATTGAAGTCAATGGCAAAACCCCCATAGATTTCAGTGGACCAGGATTTCACTTCAAATGTCAAGATTATTCAGATTTTAGGCTGCTGGACCAAGATTTCTTCTCAATGTACCAGTTCTACCTCCTCCCTTTCTCTCTGCATTCCTCTTCACACCTTTCTCCATCATATATCTATATCTATCTATATCTATCTCCTGGCATATGACACTTTGTTTGAGCCCCTTATGGCCCAGTGCTACCATCATGTGGAAGAACCTGTATTAATGTAAAATCCCTGCTATACCATCCTCAAGGGTCTTCTTGTTGGCTGCAGGGCTCCCTTCTTCATGGCAGTAAGGCTGGTCTGTTATCTGTCTCTCCCTGTGGCTGCACACTCCCACTCTGTTCTGGGAGCAGAAGTTGTGAAGGGGAAGTGATACTACTTGTTTCAGCATTAAATCCTTTAAGGATGTCATAGCAGTGATCAACTGGATCTGGAGAAACTTGGCATAAAGAGCAGCTGCTCCTGCCCTCCCTATCTGCACAGCTTCAGCTGATCAGAATTGATGGGGAAGAGCTTGTATGGGCTCCAGCTGAGGAAGGGAACACTCCTCCAATGGCCCTCACCTGAGATGCACCCACTTTTATATCTCTACCTACCTACCAAAGAAGGGGAATGTCTGTCCCTGGGTGTATATATATATATTTGAATGTAGCATATAGCTATAGGAACACAGTACACAAGGGGCTAATGGAATTCTGCTTCAACTATCAGGACAAAATCATCATTTTTCCCTTTTTTTGACCATATAATAAGTGGAGCCTGAATATTTGTATTGTTGGTATGAAGAACACACCATGCTTTGTGTGGGTTTATTCAGGGAGAAAATAATTTCTTGGCTGTTTGGCTAACTTCCACTGTAGTGTCAGTGTGGAAATGACATAGGTTATCAAGTCCATCCCCTTGCAAGTGCTAGCTTGTTGTTCCCAGAGGAAAGATATATCAGATAGATCCACGCCCTGGTCATGGGACCCCCACAATGAGCAGGTGCTGAGAGCGTGTGGAGTCGGTCGACGCCCAGCTCATGAGACAGCTCATGGTGTCCAACACTATCAGGTGGTCCAGAGATATCTACACAGAGCACATCACGGGATACCGTCAGTACTAGGACGAGTAAATGAGACCCCTGGTCAGGGAAATAACCCACTTCCTCCCCTGATGAACCAAGGGATGCACCCCACCCATGTACCTATTTGCTACACCAACACTGACTTGGACTCTAAATACATTCTATGGGTGGCATACCCAAGATCACTTGTTCACTGATGCTTTAAAAACTCCCGCACCCCAATCTGGGTCTATGCTTGTTATGTGCTATGTATATATCTTGTGAACCTTGTAACCGATACTTGTAATCTCTCATAACTCAAGCCTGACCCCAGATGTACAGTACCTACCTTCTTAACTTGTGTAAACTTGATTTTAAACATTAGCTTTAATAAAAATTTTAAATCAGTTTTTTTTTAATCTGATATATCTTTCCTTTGGGAACTGCAAGCTACCACTTGCAAGGGGATGGACTTGATAACCTAATATGTCATTTCCACACTGACTATCACCCTCAATATTATACCACAACATGTTTCATTCTGAAATGAGTTTCAAAGCACATCAAGTCCACAGAAGAGCAAGTATTACGCAATCCTTGCAGAACAGATTAAACCTAAAGCTACAGTAGATCCATACAAATAATTGAAAAGACAGATAAGAGTTTCTTCCTATAGAAGAGCCAGATAAGCAAGTGGACACCTGTCCAAATATGTATTAAGACATTTGATGGTACAGAAAAAAGCCCTATCAACAATCTATACCAGAATAACAGGGCACATTTCAAAACTACAATGTGAATTACCTGTTTATGTGGCATCCCTTCTCCAGTGTTTTTATTATTTAACATAAAGCCCCATTCTCCCTGGAATGGCTTTTTCCACACAGGAGAATGGAAACTCTATGAGTTTCAACTCACCTTCGTTCCTCCTCATTCTTCCATTGGGGCTGAAAGGAAAATTTGCTCTTTTGTGGAAAGAACGAGGAGTATTTGTGGCATCTTAGAGGAAGAGGCTGCATATTCAATTCTCTAAACCCCATGGATCTTAGGGGAACAGCTGTAGATGAGTGGGCTATCTGTGAAGAAACCCCTGGCTTCCACTCTCCTACCTGGCCCCCTTGACAACACAACACATACGGACTGTACCTGGAGCCTTGAGGTTTGAGGCTTCTAAAGTGTTGAGGGGAAAAAGGGCTCAAATTACTGCAGACTTGTGGTATCAACCAGGCAAGGGACTAACAAGCTTCAACAGGACTTTATTTTACCAAGCTGCTGCTGCACCCTCTGTAGCTTTCTCCCAGCCTCTCAACTCCTCCCCCCTCCTTCCTGTTTCCTGTCCTTTCAGACACTCAACAGCCAGTGTTCCCAATTCTAATAATTACAAGCAACATCTAAACACCACATTCCCTCCTCTCTTAAGAAACTCTCCCAATTAAAATAAACATTATTGGTCTAACCACGGGAACAAATATGAAACAAGACACTATACTGTTGGCATAAATATTACACTGAAAACACTGTAGATACTACATAACATAGTCTCTAGTCCAGACAGGTGGTCGTCTGGGTCTGACAGTCCGTCTCTTAAGCCCCGGTTCCAGTGCAATCTCTTGTTGTGTTGGTACTACAGTGAAGTCATCCAATGCAGACTGGGTGTTGGCATAATCTCCTGATGGTGCATAGACAGGTTCAAGATAAGAAGCATTCCATACCCGCCCATCGGAAAGTCGATAGGTGTAAGGTCCCTTCTCCTCTATGGTTTTAAGAGGAGCTGTGAATTTATGGTCCCCTATGTGTAAAATTCCAGGGTTTCGTATTCTAACGAAGGAACCACACTCAAACTTTGGTTCCTTAGCACCCCGCCGCTTGTCTGTGAAAGCCTTAGACTTTGCTTGGTTCTGTTCAACTGTTTTTCTCATATCATCCTCATTTGGGGCATTAGGTCGTGCCTTTAACAATCCAGCAATGTTCAGTTTAGTATTCATCTGTTTCCCATGCAGTAACTCTGTGAGTGAACTTTGCGTTGTGCCATGTCGTGTAGCCCGGTATGCTTGCAAGAAATCAGTAATGAAGGATGTCGAGGTTCCTTCCCCACTCTGAACTTTATGGTACAGATGTGGGGACCTGCATGAAAAACCCCCTAAGCTTATTTTTACCAGCTTAGGTTAAAACTTCCCCAAGGTACAAACTATTTTACCTTTTGTCCCTGGACTTTATTGCTGCCACCACCAAGCATCTAACAAAATATAACCGGGAAAGAACCCACTTGGAAATGTCTTTCCCCCCCAAATTCTCCCAAGCCCTACACCCCCTTTCCTGGAGCTTATTTTACCAGCCATTAAACAAAAGGAAATCTAACGCATTTCTAGCTAGATTACTTACTAACTTTACAGGAGTTGTAAGGCTGCATTCCTGATCTGTTCCCGGCAAAAGCATCACACAGACAGACCAAACCCTTTGTTCCCCCCCCTTCAGATCTGAAAGAATCTTATCCCCTCGTTGGCCATTTTGGGTCAGGTGCCAGCGGGGTTACCTTAGCTTCTTAACCCTTTACAGGTGAAAGGGTTTTGCCTCTGGCCAGGAGGGATTTTATAGCACTGTATACAGAAAGGTGGTTACCCTTCCCTTTATATTTATGACATGGTCCAAATGCAAATTTAGACAAACTGAACTCCCCTTTCTGGGGCATACAATTTCACAGGCTGGACTAAAACCTGATCCAGATCATATCCTGGCAATTTCAAATGCTCCTCCTCCAACAGATTTGCAAACCTTACGTTCCTTCTTGGGTCTTACCTCCCGGTATGCAAAATTCATTCCCAATTATGCTTCTGTCATTGAACCGTTATGGGAATTACTACAGAGAAGTTCAACCGTAGTGTGGACAATGGATGCACAAGCTAGTTTCAAAACGGTGAAAGACTTGATTGTACATAGTCCAGTACTTGCACTATTCAGTCCTGCATTGCCCACAATTGTAACTACTGATGCTTCTAATTATGGACTTGGGGCTGTTCTCACACAACTGCATGAGGACAACACTCACAGGACTGTTGCATTTGCTTCAAGGACAGTAAGTAATGCTGAGAGAAAATATTCTACTGTCTAAAAAGAAGCACTTGCTTGTGTCTGGGCTACTGAAAAATGGAGAACTTACCTGTGGGGCCGCACGTTCAAGTTGCGCACAGATCACAGCCCTTTGACAACGTTGCTCACCACGAAAGGACTGGGAAGAGCAGGATACCATGTTGCTCAATGGTCTGCAAGACTACTCTTTTTCAATTATGAATTGGAATATAAGCCTGGAAACCAAATGCCTTTCTCACCTGCCTTTGCCTTCACCAGATGGTCCACTGGAGGATGAGGAGGTTGCGCTTATTACAAGCACTCTCACTGCAGTTACAAGAGAACAATTTCAAGCTGCTTGTTCAGCGTGTCCAATTCAATAAAAACTACGGGAATTTCTGACAAAGAGATGGCCCAGTCACCCTAAAAACCTTTTCACAGTTTTGCTGCCTTATTTTAGAGTTCGGGATGAACTTTCTTTGTTTATGGCTGTGTGCTACGAGGTACACACCGGCTCCTTGTGCCAGAAGAATTACAGTCAAAACTCATACACCTGGCACATGATACTCATCAAGAAATTGTCCGAACCAAACAACGACTATGGGATCTGTATTGGTGGCCCGGAATGGACTCTCAAACTGAAGCATTCATAAAATCCTGTGTCACTTGCCAAATGCATGATAAGACAATAGTGACATGTACCCCTCCATTACAGCCTGTTCCTCTTCCTGAATCTGCATGGGAAAAAGTGGTGATTGACAATGTAGAACCCTTTGATACTGCTCCAATTGACTGCCGTTATGCCATCACTTTAATAGACTATTTCAGTAAATGGCCTGAGGTAGCGTTTACATCACAAATCTCTTCTGCTACAGTAATTAAGTTCCTCTCTTCAGTTTTTAGCAGGGAAGGTAACCCCAAAGAACTGGTTTCAGATAATGGTAGTCAATTTACTTCCCTGGAGTCTGAAACTTTTCTAGCACAGAGGAACATTTTACATAGAAGGTCATCCCTATATTACCCTCAAGCCAATGGGGAAATTGAATGGTTTAACTAAGTTTGAAAGAGAGTTTGCAAATGGCTAAACTGGAAGGGAGATTGTGGATACCCTTTGTCATAAATATAAAGGGAAGGCTAACCACCTCTAAATCCCTCCTGGCCAGAGGAAAAACCCTTTCACCTGTGAAGGGTTAAGAAGCTAAAGATAACCTCGCTGTCACCTGACCAAAATGACCAATGAGGAGACAAGATACTTTCAAAGCTGGAAGGGGGCAGGGGGACAAAGGGTTCTCTCTGTCTGTGTGTGTCTTTTGCTGGGACCAGAGCAGGAATGCAGGTCAGAACTCCTGTAAAGGGTTAATAAGCAATCTAGTTAGATATGCGTTAGATTCTGTTTTGTTTAAATGGCTGATAAAATAAGTTGTGCTGAATGGAATGTATATTCCTGTTTTTGTGTCTTTTTGTAACTTAAGGTTTTGCCTAGAGGGATTCTCTATGTTTTGAATCTGATTACTCTGTAAGGTATTTACCATCCTGATTTTACAGAGGTGATTCTTTTACTTTTTCTTCAATTAAAATCCTTCTTTTAAGAATCTGATTGATTTTTCCTTGTTCTTAAGATCCCAGGTTTGGGTCTGTGTTCACCTGTACAAATTGGTGAGGATTTTTATCAAGCCTTCCCCAGGAAAGCGGGTGTAGGGTTGGGGGGATATTTTGGGCGAAGACGTCTCCAAGTGGGCTCTTTCCCTGTTCTTTGTTTAAAATGCTTGGTGGTGGCAGCATACAGTTCAAGGACAAGGCAAAGTTTGTACCTTGGGGAAGTTTTTAACCTAAGCTGGTAAGAATAAGCTTAGGGGGTCTTTCATGCGGGTCCCCACATCTGTACCCTAGAGTTCAGAGTGGAGAAGGAACCTTGACAGACCTACTGAGCTGGAGGCCTGCTGTGCTGATGCAGTTTAGTACAGACTGCAGGTTATTGTCATGCTCCTCAGAAGTACTTCCAAACATGATAATATCATCCAGATAGCACTGAACTCCAATTTGATTCTTCAGAATCAATGACATCATTTTTTGAAAGGCACTTGGACCAGATGCAAGACAATATGGAACACGTTTAAAACAAAATACTCCGTCATGTGTAATAAATGCTGTGAGGTCTCTGTTATCTTCATGCAACATAACCTGGTGGTATGCGCTCTGCAAATCAAGAGTAGAAAACATCTTTGCTCCATGGAGTTCTGCAAATACTTCTTCTATGTGAGGAAGAGGGTGGCTGTCAATCACAATAGCTTTATTTGGCTCCCTTAAGTCCACAAATAGGCGAATGCCTCCACTCTTCTGCGGGACTACTATACATGAAACCCATTCCAAGGAGTCAATCTCTGCAATAATGTCCTTTTGAACAAGTTTTCTAAGTTCCTCTGAAACAGCTTCCCTGACTGAAAATGGTAAGCACTGTAACTTGTGTCATACAGGCATTACATTATTCTGCATTTTAACTTTATGCAGAAACCCGTAAGTACAGCCGAGTTCTCCTCAACCTGGTGTTGAATCCCAGCTGAAACTGGTGTGTGTACTGCAAGAGTGCTTTGCTGAGGAAGATCAATTTGTCCATTAACCACCCTGAGATTTAAAGCAGCCAATAAATCTCTGCCAAGGATAGGAGTGCCTTTGTGGACAATGTAGAACTCTGCAGTTACACAGCGATCACCAAAAGTAACTATTACTGGCAGGCAGCCATGTACTGGAATATGGTTTTTCAAATAGCCCACCAAGTGAAGCTTGGGTTCAGTAAGAGGCACATCTTTAAAGTAATGCAGGTAGATGGAATCAGGTAGTATAGATACTGCTGAGCCAGTGTCCAACATTAGCTGAATAGAGTGTGGTTTGCCTGAGTGTATGGCAGAAACATTTATAGTGCACTTTATCTGTTCTGGAATATGTGCAGTAGTGATTTTGTCCATGCTCAGCACAGTAACGTCTGGTATTGTAACTGCATGCACCTGTTGATTGAACTGGTTACTGTGACATACTTTAGCAAAATGTCCAATCTTTTTGCAATGATTGCACTGAGCTACTTTTGCCGTACATCCTGTGTAGCTTACAAGGTGTTGTGGGGATCCACAGCGAAAACATGCTTTTACTTGCAATTGTGTGTCTGCAGTGGTAGTGAACTTTTCTGCAAAGGAGTCACAGCCTGGACTGTGCCTCCTGTATCCATGCTCATTATTTTGGCTTCAGCTGTAGCTGACTCAATCTGAGTGGCAATGGCTTTTCTAGTGTTAGTTGTGGTTCTAGAAGTAAGCGTTCTCTTACATGAAGCATGGTTGTTTTCTCAAAGAGCTGGTCTCTAATCATCTCATCTGCCATATTCCCAAAGTCACAAGTTACAATCAGACTCCTCAGGGAAGCAATATACTGCATTATAGTTTCCCCTGGTTTCTGCTCATGCTAGCAGATTAGCTATTACATTGTAATAGTAAATGTAGCGATTAGCTATTACATTCACTTTTGGCACAACAAAATTCTTTAATGCAGTGAGTGCAGTCTCATATTTATAATCTGCCAATTCTGATAATTACAAGCAACATCCAAACACCACAAGACTTTCATACCTGGGTTGCTTGGCCTCACCTATTGAGTTCCAGGAAGGTGGGTGGGCAGCGAACATGTTGCAGAGAGCTTACTTCAACATATAGGGCCATACCCTGCTTACTGTGAGGTACACCAATTACTCCAGTACAGTACAACATCTTTGAAAGCCATGGGATTGCTCAGGTGTAATTAAGAGGAGAATTTGGCACAGGAGATTTAAATTGATGTGCAGGATAACTCAAGACTGAAATCCTCATTACTTTTCACATTGAACATTATCTTGACTATGATGTAATACATAATATTGTTTAAAGTCTCAGAACAATTCCTAAGGGTAGGGTAAGTTACATGCCATATTTAGTGCATATCTCACAGTGAGAGTTACTCTTTCTTAAAGTTTCCACTCCATTCCTGTTTTGTAAATCAATTTCTTCTTCCCATTCTAACCAAAGCAATCCACATTCCTGCATATTTTGTATGACTATTTGCATTACAAGGAAATCAGGCACCTAGTAAATGGCA
Organism: Caretta caretta; assembly: GCF_965140235.1. Lineage (NCBI taxonomy): Eukaryota > Metazoa > Chordata > Testudines > Cheloniidae > Caretta > Caretta caretta. The sequence goes on along the minus strand of NC_134210.1, from coordinate 24,955,969 downwards.
TTTCAAGCTGCTTATTTTTGTCTATGCTGGTTATAGGATTTCTTAGTATACTTGGCACCTGCAATCTTAAACTTTAACACTATTTCCCATGATAGTTTCTGTATTGCTCTTGCTGAGGAGGTAATAAATCCTACATGCATTCTAATTCTTCTTGTAGTTCTACCAGCAACTGAAAATAAAGTCTCCTTAATTAATATCTACCCAATAAGCAGATGTCAATGCAGATTTTCTATTTGGTTTAAAAAAATACTACACCAAGATAGATATTTCCATACTTTTTTCTCCTATGATTTTTTCTTTTAAAAGTATAAATCTATTCTTCAATAAGATGTATTTTTTTTCTGGTATCAGCCTAAGCATACAAAATTGTTTGGGTCTGTTTCTCATTTGCACTAAAGCCCCTTTGCACAGCCTGAGTTTGCTAGTGTTAAATGAGAATTAGGCTCTTCAACTTTGTATTTTTCAAAGAGGGTTTTAGAATAGGTCCTGCAACATTAGAGAAAAATATCAAAAGGTTAGAAAATGGGATGATATCCAAGATTTAGAGACTGATTTAATGTGAGACCCAGGGGACTTCTGCATTTTGCAAGAGGAAAGATATAAACCTTTTGTAACCTTGCTCCGACTGTGAGGCTCTACATAAGAAACTTTACAAATGAAGCACCTAATTACAACCAAATATGTGGGAAAGAAAGGAACAAGGGCAAAGTTTTGATATATTTCAGTTGTGTGTAGAGAAGGGAACAAACCAACACGCTAGAGCTGAATAAGCCTGAAATTAGATGCTTAAAAATAGGGATCTGAACTTTGTGGCTCTTACCTATCTACTTGATTCCTGTACAGAAATGAGACTACAAGCTCCAACTTTTGTTAAAGGTCAAGGCCATCTTAGAATGTCTTACTGTTGTCTTTAACCATACAGGGCCACATTCTGATCTCAAAAAGAAAAGGAGGACTGCCACAAATCCTCCTTTTCTTTTTGTGGATACAGACTAACACGGGTGCTACTCTGAATTCTGATCTCAGTTACACCAATGAAAATCTGAAACTTATCCTGGGTTTACACCTCTCTAGCAGAGATCAACCTATGCCACTTAATTAAAATAAATATTCAAATGTATAAAAAGTTCAGAACTGCTACTCTGTAGGCCCAGATCCTGCAACTGGATCTGCTAGCATAGACCCCCCCATACCCAGACAGAGCCCCTGCTCTAGATCTGAACCAACTGTGATCCACACAAGCACAGGAATTTGCACTACTGGATAGAGTTGCAGAATTAGGGGCAATCGTGATATTGTCCCTTTCTGCAGCTTTTTGAGTTGAGTACACTTCATTAAAAAACAATTAAGAGTTGATATGTCATTTTTCTAATTGTGTCCATTTGTAGCTGTAAGGGAGTGGTCGCCTCCAGAGCAACCCTCATGGCATGTAGCATCTCTGCCTCAGTTTCCCTCTTCTCAGGGCTCCTCAGTAATTTCACAAAGTCTGGCTCATATGCAATAACACCCTTACTTGAGCTGGTTTGTTATCATAAACAGTTCCAAAATGCGGTCCTCAAAGTCCAAATCAAAAGGTCACACATTTTAAGCTTCACATATTCATTCTTTCTCACTCTTCATTAAGCCACTCCTAAGCTTTTCTGCCTGGAGTCTCTCCCCAGGCCTGTTCCCTATCTACCCAGAGGCCTGATTGGGTCACATGATCTTCATTTTCCCCACCTCAGGGAGGAGAATTGGCTAACATCTCCCTTTAAAGAGCCAGCTGCCCTGGTCACAGTAGCCCACAAAGGAAAGGTAAAACAATTGAAAGATTTGGCTATCCTTCATAACTCACCTCTTTGGGTAGCACATTTGACATAAAAAAAAAAAAACAAGACATGACAGAGTAAGGCTGAGGTTACTGCTGGGTCTCTTGGAAGAAAAGGAGTCATTTACAACATAATGTAATTTTAAAATGCAAAAATTAGTTAAAATTGCCTGCTAGATCATTTATCTGCCACTTGTATTTCATGTGTCAGTTTTACAGCACAAATCTATTTTGTAAGTAAATGGAGCACATATCTTAACACTAGGATTGTAGTGAATCCACTTTTTTATCTGAACAGCAAATGTGCAACTATTGTCAAATATTAGAGATAAGTGAATGCTGCAAAAATCTATCCATGAACATTAACCTAGATAAAATGGTGAATTCTCCAGGATGGTTTTGATGGTTTCATCACCCAATTTTTTGTTTTCTGCAAACACTCATGATACCAATGTGTTTTTTTTTATCAGAAATTTCAGGGCAAGAGAGAGTATTGAGAATATTCCTGCAAATATAGATTCATTGAACAGCAGGTGTTGGAATTGTTCCTCTTATTATAGCAAACTGCTGAGTAGCTCCCTCTCTTACACCACATGGTCCAAATTCTGCCTCCTCTACACTAGGGCAACCTCATTGCCTTTAGTGGGGTTACACAGGTGTAACTGAGCACAGCCCCATAACTGTACCACATTGATTCACAGTGTTTTACGTTTATTAATTATGATTACTTTAAATGATCTTATATATCCTGTATTTGGAAATACCTGAATTTCCTGCCATTAGTTGATTGTATATCTACTCTCAATCCCACAGTCTCACTTTTCTTGGTGCAAAGCTCTCCTTTTCAGCTCTTGCTATTTGAAACAGGCCTCCTATATCTCATTCTGTCTCATTAACTCTTCATCAAATTTCAGTTCTGAGCTGAAAATGTATTTGATTTTTTGCTTACAATTTCACTCTACTGTGCTTAATTTCACTCTCTGTTGTTATTTATTACTGAACCCCAGTCATGTTGTATGTCAAACTGTCTAGAGTGGCTCACAAGAATGAGTGCCAATCTCAGGGCAGACGGTTACAAAACAGGGCACAAACCCCAAACTGGCTGTGTGTTCTATTCTTAGATTTCACCAACCAAGTATCAAGAATGACTTGCTCAAGCATTACAACAGCTTCAACATGGAATAAAAAACAGTCCACTTGGGCACTCCAGTCTATCTTGCCACCAGGCAAGCCTGCCTTTGTGATAGATGGTCTCTTGACCCCAAAACCACAACAATATTTAGTACTTGTGGCACCTTAGAGACTAACCAATTTATCTGAGCATGAAGTGAGCTGTAGCTCACGGAAGCTTATGCTCAAATAAATTGGTTAGTCTCTAAGGTGCCACAAGTACTCCTTTTCTTTTTGCAAACACAGACTAACACGGCTGCTACTCTGAAACAATATTTAGGTTACTCCCATCCCAAAGGACCAGTCACTTACCCCATGTCAATTGCACCTCACATCTCTCCCCAAAGACAATGTGTATAGCCAATCCCGTAGTAAACTAACTGAATATTTACTAACTAAGAAAGAAATAAGAGGTAATAGTAGATTCTATAATATGCAAGCTCTACGCTTTAGGGCTAACCCAACCCAAGCATCTTGGCGCTCCCTTGCTTATGCTTAGAAATATTGCCCTTTCCAAATTCCAAGCAGCAGAGTGATAATTCTTCCTTGACAGGGATTTTTATGCCCTTCCCCTAGCATTCAAGCTGAGATGGGAGGAGGGCTTGTGCAGGTACCCTCTTCATAGGTATGGGAGAAGCAATCAGCAAAGTCTTTTGTCCATTGAAGTTCCACAATGGCCTGCCTGGCCTTTTTGGGGGGAGAAGATAACACCTCTTGTTGTAAACTAGCCTTTCACACTTGGTAATGCATGTCCCTGGACTCTGGGGGTTTACAGTCTTAGCAAACATTTTTATAGTTACAGAGCAAACACTTAATGTTACCTTATAACATGGGATACAGACATTATGTCAGATTAATACATGCAGCATCCCATAAGCATTGCATAAAGTCTAAACACTAAACACATTATTATAACTCTAATACCTATTTTAACAAAACAGACACAAGCGAGCCAGGCTGGTTTCCAGCTATGCATTTGTCAACGCTAAGTGAGGCCCTGGGCCTTGGCACGAACTGGTACCTGATCTGACAGCGTCACATAGAATTGAACTCCTTGGGGTGTTTTGGGTGTAGTTTGTATGAAAGGTACTATACAAAATGAAGTGGTGATTTCTTTGCTTATATATGTAGTAGAGTGTGCTCCTGCTACACTGACAGTTAATGTAAAAGAGAAAAAAAAAGTGCCCATTCGATTTTTAAGTCTTTGTTAATGTGATTGGTGGAACCAGTCAGTCTCTTGGGGATATGAATATTGCCTCAGAGTTTCATTTTCATTTTTATTCCTGACAGAGTTTTGACACAGCTCTTGACCATCTCTTTACCCTGGGCTCTGTCAGGCTCATTCCTTCCCAAGACTCCTCTGAACGCTCAGTGAACGTGATCTTTTCACTTGTTTTGTGTTCCTGCTTTGAATTATATGAAAACATGCTCCTTTTCTTGAGTAAGGAATATACAGTATGGTAGTGAATGGACTCAATGGTTGTGATTTTCCAAGCAGTACAGTGGATTTGGTCACAGATCTTCCTTTAACTTGGTTTAGGGATGAGGACCAGAATTTGGCTCATTATCTAACCTCTGTATGGAAGATGTGTGCTAAATCCTCTCTCTGCCTACAAAGGGGTGAGAGGATTGCCAGATATATACCATTGTTATAAGGTGTGAGGCCTTTTTCTGCTGCCATATGAGGACAGCAGCAGCCATGAGCCAAGAAGCAGAAAGTCACATCCTAGCATTCCATCTAAATTACATTAAAATAATGTAATATCAGGCTGTTAAGAAGAAGATCCTGTCCTAATAGTACCCACCACCAACAGATAAAGAAACATGTTTAAAGAAAACTTTGTTTGATAGCATTCTGTGTGTCAAGGAATCACTTATCAACATAGTGGGTATGAAATCTCTACTTCTTTATTGTTTTGCTTTTATGTTTCCTACTTCTCTATTGTTTATCTGTCTGGTTTCTGTCTTGTTCTTTGATTGTTTCTGTCTGTTACATAACTAATTTTGCAAGGTGTAAATCAACTCAGGTGGTGGGGTATGACTGGGTGAAGAATTCTTTCACAATATGTTAGGATTGGTCAAAGAATTATTTTGAATGCTTTAGTAAAATGATTGGTTAAGGTATAGCTCAGCAGGATTCAAGTTTCACTATATGAACTGGAGTCCAAAAGGAAGTTCTTTGGGATCAACTCCAGGACACAGCCCAAGATCAGAGCTGCTAGACCTCAACACTCTGCCAACTATATCATGCAGAAGCTGGAGTCCCCAGACGATCTGATCCTGACTGGCCAGCAGGAAAAGTTTGTCTGCCTTATTGGGAGTGGGGAGCATTGTATGCTTAACATGTGCATTCTGTTTTGGTGATTGTTAATAAATAGAGGTTAAGGATATTACTGTGTAAGGCTCTTTCACTGAAAAAAAAGACCCTGAAAACCCACAGAGTGTAAGGTTGTGCCCTGAGCCCATGGAAGGGTAAAGGTGGGTGCCCTAGACTCTGGGGTTACACCTTTAGCCCTAGGAACAAGGTAAAGGTGGGTGCCCCAAAGTGTGCTGGTAACAGTGTATGAACTTAAAATTAAAGATTCTGTGCCATAACACTTTGGGCTTCTAGGTTTGAGTCCAATTAAAAATACATAATAATGTGTGGATGTTTCATTCCCTAGTAGAATAATGTCAACAAAATGACACATTAACCACTTCCTATTGGCTAAGAAAGTATTGGTCAGGGTTAAGAAAGAGCTTTATATTCCACCAGCACAGACATAGTTATAGTGCGGTGATCATGATCTAGGGGAAGGGGACTTAAGCTCAGAGATGGATCACAGGGTTTGATGAAAATTAGGAAGAAGGCATAAGTAAAATGCTCCTTGGCAACTTAAATGACATTGTCAGGTTAAACATTTTATAGCTTTAAAAACAAGTGTCTTTACCATGTTGCATATAAGACCTTAGATTATTAAAACTGAAAAGATTGTACTCTTTCTTTACCATTCCTTTCTGTTCACTGTCAGTTTCTACTCAGTTTCAATATTATGGCACTAGCAGAGTGTTCCTCTATCCAGGTTGCAAACCCTGTGGGGGAATCAATATTTGTGTATAAAATCAGTTTTCACTTTTGTAACTGAATGGAAAACATTTCTATTGGCCAGAGAATCAGTAAAAATAATCTTTGTAAACCTAAATTTTGAGCCAAATTTGATGTAACACTGTGGGCCTGATTTACACTGAGTTACATTTACACCAGGTTCAAGGCTTCTTTACACTCTTAGAGCAGTGTAAAGTGGCCTTAGTGTAAATGAGAATCAGGCCCTGTCTCTTCAGTCTTCCCTCTGATTAATATTAAATAAAATATAGATTTTTGGACCGAGTTCTGCTCTCTTTTACATGGTCACAACTCCATTGACTTTAAAGTCAGTGTAGAAGCTGACCCCTTAAATCTTCATTTGTTATTAAGCTGATTATGAGTGATAACAAAAGCTAGGTGTGTGCTTAATCATAAGATCATGATTGCATCTTCAACCAACACATTCCAGCCATACCACAAAAGATTGCAGTTCTTGTTTTTATTGGTTGCTGTTGTTTTAACTTCCTTAATTACCAAAGTACAAAGGACAGGGTAGAAATTCACAGTGATTAAAAAACCAAACCAAACCAGAATATGTCATTAAAACCGAGTTGGTTATTCAGTTATGTGTTTGTTGTTTGGATTATATAGCACAGAGAGAGCTTCCATTCAAGACGGGTTAAGCAAATAGTTAAATAAATTACTTCTTTGTTCAGAAATTGTATTGTGCTTGTTAGTGATGGGAAATTACACTGATAAATTGCACTGTAAAAACACATTTCCTTTTGCTGCACATCCCACCAGCTAGCAATTGTTGGTGTGTTCATTTTTGAGCAGTAGAAGAGGTTTATGGCTACTTCCTGGTCCTTGAAATGCCAGAAGAGCAGGCACTCATTTACAGTAACTAAAATGAAGAAACGCAGATGGCCAGTGTTGATAAGCATATTAAAAACAGAAAGGGGCCAATCCTGGAAACATTTACTCACACAAATAGGCTTTTCTCATGCAAGTAATCCTGCTGCAGCAAAAGGGATTATTCATGTGAGTAAGGGTTGAGGCTCTGAAATATTACAAGCTACAACCACATCATTGGATAAAACCTTTTGCCTAAATCTGTACTGTTTGCTTGTCAAAATCCCAGCAATGCACTAATACATTTTTTGACTAACTTTATCTTCTGGGAAGTCTACTCGCCTAACGTGAGATTTTCCTTTCTCTGTTATAAAAGTAAATGGTCATTTGTAAATAAGAGTAAACACCTGTCAACTGAACTCCACTAAACGTCAGTTCTCAGTTCCATAGGTCAGCTAATCAATAGGATCAATTTATGTTAAATTTTAATCAGTAGGAGTCTAAGATTTTATTATCCTAGGATGGGATCCATAAAAACAAGATTATACCAGGAATTTGAAACACTACTATCGATCATTTGGATGGTCTCTAATAAAATGGATGTTCACCATATAAGATTCCTTTTCCAAAGACAGACTATCCCCTCAGGTCTATAAATCTAATGCTGAGGGAATACATTCTAATGTCAAGAGAAGCCATTAAATACCATTATGTTGACAGTTGCCTTTATTGCCTAGGGAATACTCTGGGGGTTGTATGCACTGCATGCAGAGAAACAGCATGCCTTAAAAACCTTATTGTGTTCTGGGTTTAACATTCAAGTGATTCTGTAAACTGATTCATTCTTTACAAATACACTCAATCTTTATTAATAATAATTATTAACAAAATGACTCTCTCCAATTGTCTTTCTCTTCTCCCCTCCCCCTTGTCTTTTTGTCTCTGTCTGCACCCAACCTTCTTTCTCTCTTTGTCTGCATCTGTCCCCCCTTTTCTTTCTTATGCCTCCCCCCACATCTTCTTTCTCTCTGTCTGCCCCACTCTCTGTTTTTTCCTCAGTCTCTCTTCCCCATAATCTTCTCTCCATCTTTTCTCTTTATCTCTTCCCCCGCTCCCCCCACGCACCATCCTTTCTTTCTTTGTCAGCCTATTTTCTTTCTCTGTATCTGTCTGCACAAATATGTCCATCATTTTTACCCTGGGGTGGCAGACCCCTTTCCACTCCATGCATCAGAAAGGACAACGGAAGCCACGTGATTTAGCTTGTCCCCAGTACCAGGGTCACAATGGCACCAGTGGCACCATGAAGCTGGGCCCATGCTCAGAAGGGGCCCTGGCCTGCTCTGCCTGCACTGCCCCGAGACCCTACCAGCCCGCTGGCTCCCCCTCGCCCACCACTTGCTCCTCTTGGCCTGCCCGCAGCAGAGAGCTCCTCGCTGGCCCCTGGCCAGACCCCGGTGCACCTCCAGCTCCATGCAGTCTATGCTTCCCTCCACCTGTGGGGCCCTGCCTGTCTCTCCGGAGCTAGCTGGGACTGGTGCAGAAGCCTGGCCAGTTCTCGGCCAGTTTGTGGGGGGAGGGGAGGGGGACAGTGCCGGGGGGCTTGGCTGGGCCGCTCCAGGCAAGTGAGTCCAGAGGGAGTCTGACCGGGGCAGGCCATGGTCTGGCTGATCGCGCCACTCCTGAGGGGCCAGAGTGATTCCCTGCCATGGCTCAGCTCTGCAGACAAAGTTGCCTCCCAGCAGGGCCGGTGAGTGCGGCCGGGAGGCAGGGTGTGGGGGAATGGGTCTCTGGGGGGCCTATGGGGGGAGATGTGCTGGGCTGTGAGGGGCGGGGAGGATGTGTGTGGGCTGGGGCACTAAGGAGTGGAGGTTCTGTGTGGGGTGCTGAGCAGTTGTGGTGGGGCTGTGGGCAGGGGGGTGCTGGCAGGGGTGGTGTTGTGCAGAGCACTGTGCATTTGTAGGGAGGTTCAGGGGGCTCTGGCCATAGGGATTCGGGGGGGGGGTGTTGCAGAGGTGCCGACTTTCTGATTTCCCTGGAGGTGCTTGATCCCCGCTTTGCCCTAGGCTCTGCCTCCACTGCACCCCTTCCCCCAAGGCCCCATCCCCGCCCCTCCTCTTCCCACCCCCACTTCCCCCCCATCCCGCCTCTTCTTGCCTCATTCCGCACCCTCCCCCAAGTGCCCCCGTCCTCTCTCCGCCTCTTCCTGCCCCTGCTCTTGCCCCTCCCCTCCGCCAGGGCCTCCTGCCCACCGCTGAACAGCTGATCAGCGGCGGGCAGGAGGCGCTGGGGGGATGGGGAGGAGCTGATTGGCAGGGCCACCGGTGCGTGCTCAGCACACACTTTTTTTTTTCTATGGGTGCTCCAGCCCTGGAGCATCCACAGAGTCTGCGTCTCTGGGGTGTTGGCGGGGCGGCTGTGTGGTGTGGCATGGGCCCACCCCTAAGGGGAAGGGGCATGCTGGCAGCACAGGGCCGGGCGGGCCACTCTGCGTCTGGCAACTGCTGGTTTGTAAATAGTGCCCTCGTACTGGGCTGGGCGGAGCGGGGCCATCCCTGCCATGCCATACCCCTGGCCGGTCCCTCACTCTGGGGACCTACTTCCCTGCGCCATGCTCCATTGCCTGCATGGGAGCCTACAAATGTGTTTGGTGCCGAGCCTGCAAAACGTTAATCCGGCCCTGCTTGTTCCAGGCTGCAGGCCATTTTTAGTCTTTTGAAAGAATATTTTATTTATTTAGATTTGTAAACATGCCTATCTGAGCCCTGAGCACATATACAATCAGTCGAACACCGACAGTACAACATAAAAGAGACACACAGGAGTCAATACTTTGTCCTTCTGTTAATTAACTGAACAATCCATCCTTCAAAACTACTCTTCTCCCCTCCCCCCTTTTCTCCAATACTTTCAACACTCATCTACTAATATTTACCCTCCTCCCTGGCCACAGACCCCTTTGTGTCCCTCCTTCCCCCTCTGCATAAATCCAGGAGAATTGAAGGGCCATAGAGTGTGCCTTGGAGGCAGCAGACTCTGGGTGAAATCTTAGCTCCATTGGAGTCAATGGCAAAACTCCCAAGGCAGGGAGTGATTTCCAGGCTTGAGGGATGTACATTTTGGAGCCTGATTTTCATTTACACTAACCCTCCTTTATACTGCAGTGCTCTGGCAGTGTACAGAGACCTTCAAGTAGGTGTAAACTATACTTGTCCCAACTTTGAGGCCCTTTACCCTGTCAGAGTGGTATAAAGAGGCCTTCGTGTAAATGAGAATCAGGACCTTGGAAATCAATACAGTTTTCAGGGAAACAGTTTCAAGACAAAAAGAAAAAGAGTACTTTTTAGAGACTAACAAATTTATTTGAGCATAAGCTTTCAAGACAGTCTGGAAGATTTCCTTTCACCAGATATAAATTATTGGGCTCAATAAGAGAGTAACTGGGTGACATTCTGTGCCATATGATATGCAGAAGGCTAGAGTAGATGATTATAATGATTCCTCCTGGCATTAAAAATCTGTGAATTTATTAAATTCTTTCTGCTGGTTTTTTTGGGTTTTTTTAGTGGCGAAGAGCTCTAAAAAAACAGGACATTCTAGGAATGGCAGGAGTCTCAGGACCCAACAATGTTCTCTGTATGATTTGTTTGTTAGCTTTAACCAACATTAAAATAGAACTTAATAAGTGGGATAAATTTCAATGGAAGCAACATTTGCATGGAGCAGTCTTGAACCTGACGATGACAGCTTTGAATTGAATTTATAAATTCTTATGTTCCCATAGCAGAATTTGAGGAGAAATTGCATTTTATACACATTTTATTTTTTAAAAAATCATATCCATGGGCTATTATTAATTTTATTTTGTGAAATCATAGAATATCAGGGTTGGAAAGGACCTCAGGAGGTCATCTAGTCCAACCCCCTGCTCAAAGCAGGACTAATCCCCCATACTTGCCCCAGATCCCTAAACAGCCCCCTCAAGGATTGAACTCACAACCCTGGGTTTATCAGGCCAATGCTCAAACCACTGAGCTATAATGAAGCTGTTTAAATAAAAATCAAAAGTCCTTTTCTTCTTTCTCCCTGCATCTGTTGCTGTTCTCTGTCTTCTTTCTCTCTGCCTCTGACTGAGCAATAACAATCTGGGAGATAGATATACTCTACAATCATGTGATTATATTCTGAGTGCCTTGTAAAGGTTTTTTAAAGCAGTAATAAAAACATGAGTGACTGAGTAATTGTTACAGGGATCACCTAGCAAAACTGCTCTACCTCATTGGCTGGAAAGTACAGCATTCAAATGCATTTTCCTCTGTCACAAGAAGGCGGTTCCTTTGGAACAAATGGTCTAAAGACAGCAACTGATTTGGGTGCAGTTAAGAAATCACTAAGGTCCCAGCTCTTGGCATAGGCAAATCCCAATATTGAAATCAACAGGAGTTTTGCCTTTGCAAGGAGTAGGGGAATGGGCTATTTGCGTCATGAGCGTATTTGTTCCTGGAACATAGTCTAGTAGAACAGAACTTCAAGCTACAGGATGTAGCAAAGACTCCAATGTATTGAAACATTATGGTGTATGCCAATACTCCTTAATCTCCCAAACCTTTAAATGAGGCAGCAACAGCAGCTAAATTGTATAGCAAATGACAGAAATTCACAAAAGTAATTTTTCACTGTGTGCACGGATGCATGTACATTTATGGCATCCTGTTTGTGAATATAGTATGCAACTAAATCCTGCTAATGTTGAGAATATATGGATAAACCATATGTGGAGATGGTGGTCACATAAATTTTTGTGAAAGCAGATGTCATTTATATGCTGATATATGACATTTTTTCTCTCATAGATGGAAAAATATACAGGTTCTGCATCTGCCATTTCTTGTTCCTTTGCTTTTCTTTTTCTCCTGTAACCTTCCCTTCTCTTCCCCTCTCTTCCCCTGAATCGCTCCCCTCCTTTTCCTTTCTGGGTATCTCTCCTTTCTTTGTATGTTTCTTCTTTACACACTCCCCTATCGCTTTCTCCTTTAGTTTCTTTTCTTTTGTTATGTTAGGAGTGTTCTCTCTTTAAAAAAATCATATAGATGAACAATTAATAGAATCCTAATTAGAGATTATTCAAAAATATTTCTTTATTCAGATCTTTTTTTTTTACCTGTAACTTGCTAATTGCACATCTAACTAGTCTATGTAGCAATGTGTTCTTATCATTGTTGCCTTGTCCTCCTTATCCTATTCCCTTGGTTTGTCTGTTACACCCATTTCTTGTGCCGCAGCTTAGGCCAGGTCTACACTGCAAACTTTTGCTGGCATAGCTATGTCAGTCGGGGGTGTAAGGAGGTGTGATTTATGACTGGCATAGTTCGACATGGCTTTTGCAACAAAATTACACTTTTGCTGATATAGCTTATTTTGCTGGGGGGGAAAAACTATGCTGGCAAAAGCAGTTTGCCAGTATAAGCTGTGTCCACATTAGAAGCACTTTGTTGATATGATGTACTGGTATAGCTATATCAGCAACGTGTTCCTTGTGTAGACCTGGCCTTCAATTAGACTGTAGATGCTTTGGTACAGGAATTGTCTCTTACTATGTTTGTAATGGGCCTAGCACAACTGGACCTGCCCTGATCCTGACTGGGACTTTGGAAGCTCCTGCAATATAAATACTAAATAAAAATTAAAATCTGAGGGTTTGGGAAAGGAATTGAACCCAGTCCAATTCCCATTAAAGTCAGTGGAAAGACTCCCACTGATTTCAATGGGCGTTTGTAATAAATCGGAAAAGATCGGTATATCATTTGAAGATTTGGCCCTGTGTGTGTACATAGTGTGGAAAGGGAGGGTTATTGCTCGGCTTTCATTCCCATGACCTTAATTCACAATCACTTGTCTCCCTTCTGGCACAACTTCCCATCCCCTTCTGTCTTCTTTTCGCTGAGACCAAGCCAAACAGTCGGTGCACATTTCACATGCTTCTAGCATTTTCCTGACACATATGCCCAAGTGCCTTGTAGGTCTGACACAGAAGCTTGTGACTGCTCAGGTCAGGCCTAGCTGAGATGGAAGCCTGAGAGATCTTACAATGATGTTTTCTCACAGAAGGAGGTGCTTAAGAGGGGAACTTTTAAAGGAGATGGCTGCTTGCAGAAATGGGGGAATGCAGTCGGCACCACAACCATGAGGCCTGATCCAAAACCCCTTTAAGTAAATGAGAGGCTTTCCATTGACTCCACTGGATCAGATTCACAGAGCGGGAACTTTGGACTCAAATAGTCTCAGGACCCAAAGCATTTGGACTCTGATGTGTTCCTGCACCTCAGCACTTAGGGTACGTGCTGTCTCATAAATGGTATGAGCGAGAGAACGCAAAACTGAGTGCTTTCAGGCACCCATACCAAAAATGAGACAACTTTCTTATACCCTAAAAGGTGCCTCCACCTTCCCATTGGGTAAGTATAGTTGATGAATGCTCACCCCTTAAAGGTTCATTCACAGCTCATAGTCTCTGTAATAAGAAAAGGAGTACTTGTGGCACCTTAGAGACTAACCAATTTATTTGAGCATGAGCTTTCGTGAGCCACAGCTCACTTCATCAGATGTGTACCGTTTCCACGGTACACATCTGATGAAGTGAGCTGTGGCTCACGAAAGCTCATGCTCAAATAAATTGGTTAGTCTCTAAGGTGCCACAAGTACTCCTTTTCTTTTTGCGAATACAGACTAACACGGCTGTTCCTCTGAGTCTCTGTAATGTTTGTTATCTCCCCAAACATAACTCTGCGAAGAGGTCTGTTATAGTTATCTTTCAGGACAAAACTTAACCTTTTTATCAGACAATCAGAATTCCTCAGTGTTCACAGAACTGCATGAGAAAATAGCCTCAGCCAAATAGCCATATAGAATCCTGAATGGTGATTAGCTAGTGAGTTATGCATGATATTTTATACATAACCACAGTCAACGCAAAGAGTATGCAGACACAGTAAGGGTACTGAATTTGTATAGGGGAGGAAGGATTAAACTGATTTTATTTTAAGTAAGAATAAGACGCAAGCAGGCATTTCATTTCTGGTGTATTACGCCATTATCAAGTGGAAAGTGTTTTGAAATGGAAATAGGAAAAAAACAAGACAAAGTAATTCTTCTGTATTTACTAGGTATTATTGAACATCACTGGTGGCCAGTTGAAAAGCTCCCCTTGTATCCAGTGTTCTGTAGTCCTTCCATGTAATGGTTTATGGTAGATTAAAAATAGATTATTGTATTTTCATAGTAGGTTTAGCTTTTAGAAATCTTTCCTTGGGATTCTGGAAAAGCATTTTTGAAAAGTGCATCTCCGCATTCAGTTCAATCACAGGTTCTGTAAGGATTTAATAAACAATAAATCAGAAATTCCTTGACACATCTAAATCAGTCACTACCTGTGTAAAAAACTCATACTGCCCATAGATTGTATTGCAATAAACCATGGCTCAGTCCTGCAGATCCTTGCTACCAATGTATTGTTTACTGTCATGAGTAGTTCCAAGTAAGCCAATGCATGTATTTGTAAGAAATACTATTCAAGGACAATAGAAGAATACATCTCATATCAATCGCTTTATTGATGGATAAAAACTGAGTCAACTGTGTATATTTTGAAATCCAAATATTTTCATGTGCTCACACAGTAATAGGCTGGGGTGCTGTGAGGACAGACTGACCAATACAAAAATGAGGCATAGCTTTGCAGGCACCAACAGTTATAAAAACTCAGACTTTGTCTTTGTCAGCATATCTTCCTCCAGCCCCTGACAATCAAGAAGCCCTATTTCTTTTCATGCCCATTTAGAAGCTGATCAATACTGTGCTGACATTACACTGATTTAACTGAGCCTGGTCATAAAGAACAGCAGCATCAATCAACAGCAAGAGGGTGCCAGAAGCAGACTGATAACACCCCTTCAGCCCATCACCCTCAAATAAGAAATAGACTTGTTCCTTGAGTTATGCCTGCCAGATCTCTGCTAATAGGTATTTATAATCTGTGTATCATGATTCATGGGCTGGACGTCAGTAAGATTTAGATAACGTACACAATTCTTTGCTTATGACATACAAACAAAAGTGCTTCTGTTGTGGAAATTAACCAAATATCTTCCTCACCTTTGCACTGAACAGAAGGCAACACACATCCTGTAAATGGCTTGTTGGAATGTTCCCAAATTCTTAAGGCAAAAGGCAAGCTATGTCTTGGATAATATCAGATTAATTCCTCCCAAATAAAATAGAAATTAAAGCCACAGAATGTTACTGCATTTTAAATGAAATTTCAGCTGCCAGCCCTCTAATAGTGTTTATATGATTCTCTGCCCAAAGTGCAAATCACGGGTGCTTTGGTGAAATAGGAAACTCGCATTCCAGAGGACCCAGACATCACAGAAATGACTGTGAAAAGTTCACATATGAGGGTCAGCTCTAGTCTGACATTGTTTTAGTCAGCCACCACACATTTATGAACTGGGATCCCAGGCTTCAGAGCACAATCCTGGACAAGACTCCAGACATCCAAAAATGTGCCTAAATATTTATTAGTGAACAAAAGAGCTGTGTGTGATGAAAACAGGCTATGTCAGCTAGACAACCATGCCAACAGATGAACCTACCCACTTACGGACTGTCAGCATTACACTTGGATGATCTCTGCTGAAGCCAATTTTTAGCTGTTAGTCATCCACATCTATAGATGAGCTAGTATCTGTGTTGTTCCTCTTCCTTAATTAACGCTTTAGAGTCCCCTGTAACATATCTAAAAATGGTAAAAACTAGTATGAATACCTATCATAAATACCTTTTCTTGAATCACAAGTAATAGCTTCCTCATAGTAGTGAAAAGATTTTCCCCTTTCTAGACCTGGTCACCAGCCAAACTAGCCCTTTGGAGATTGCTGTTTTGTGTAAAATAGTGAAATGTAGGGTTTAAATTAGAGAGACTCCTGAACCTGAACCCTGGAGCCTAACCACCATCTTGAACTCTGGAGAGGTTTCAATCACTGGATCCAAACTTGACAAGTTTGACCACATCTCTGTCACCGGCCAAACCCAAACACTTGTTCTGATCATGCCTGAATTTTGGGAAAGGATCTGATAGCAGAGCTGAACTCTTTAGTTTGAGCCAACTCAAGTGAAGACCAAAGATTGCCATAACTGACTAGTAATTTTGGGTGCCTCAATGTTTCGGTGCCCAACCTAAAACACATGTGAGGGTCCTGATTTTCAGAAGGTGATGCTCCGAACTTTTTGAAAATCAAGCTTCTTTAAGGTGCCTCAGTTTGGGCACCCCAAATCACTAGTCACTTTTGGAAATCTTGAGTACAATTGTTTAACAATTTGTAATTATTATTCAATTGATACATAATGCAATAATACAATAATGTCAAAGGGGTTAGGAGCTTATTTCTATGCATCTTGATTTATATGTCTAACATAGGATAAAGTGTTTGAAAAGCTAATCCACTGTGTGAAATTATCTAGTTTTGCTTCAAAGATGTCACTAACAATGGTTCCTAAATTATGCACTCAGGGATTGATTTAACGTCCACTGAAGTCAATGGGAATCTTTCAACTGATTGACCTCAGTATGTGCTGGATAGGTCCTTCAGATCCTGGCAGAAAATTTACATGTGGCCTGAGGCTGCTGTTTTGCAATCCAAAGTGTGGCCTGGAGAAGAAACCCTCCTTATCCATGGGGTGACATTCTACCACTACCACTAGTAGCACCAGCTGGGTAAGATGAGGGTTGTTGTCGGTAGCTACCAGTGAGGTGCTCTGCTCTGCTCTGGGATGATAACAGTCGGCTGCATGCGTGTTCCCCCTGTGTGCTGCCCCAGCTCTGCACAGATAGCTGACACAGCGGACCCCGAGAGAACCCCCAAAGACCACAGACTCTAGTAAGGAACGAAGTCACCTGGCCAGGTTTATTGTCAAACGAAGCACAGTAATAGTTTCCAATAGACTCTACAGGACATACTACAAATATGTGCCCCCTGGCAATGGACACAGCTCAGTCAGTGGCAGGACACTCCACTGCCCCCTAGGCTGGACAAAGATATGCGCTCCGGGACCTATTTTTATACAGTTGCAGGACAGATTACTCATCCCTACTGACGTATTGAGGTACAGCCAGTGGTGAGCTGGAGCCAGTTCGCACCGGTTCACTGGAACCGGTTGTTAAATTTAGAAGCCCTTTTAGAACCGGTTGCCCTGCGAGGGACAACCGGTTCTAAAAGGGCTTCTAAATTTAACAACCGGCCA
Source organism: Caretta caretta (assembly GCF_965140235.1). Classification (NCBI taxonomy): domain Eukaryota; kingdom Metazoa; phylum Chordata; order Testudines; family Cheloniidae; genus Caretta; species Caretta caretta. The sequence continues at coordinate 24,938,777 of NC_134210.1, read as the reverse complement.
AAAGTGGCGCCTTAGGCGCCAACTCCGTGGGTGCTCTGGGGTTGGAGCACCCACGGGGAAAATTTGGTGGATGCAGAGCACCCACCGGCAGCTCTCCGCCCCGCGCCTGGCTCTAGCTCACCTCCACTCCACCTCCTCCCCTGAATGCACCGCCGAGCCCTGCTTCTCCGCCCCCCGCCCCTCCCCTGGCTTCCCGTGAATCATCTGTTCACGCGGGAAGCCTGGGAGGGCTGAGAAGCAGGCGGCGGCTTTGCGCTCAGGCCCAGCGAGGCCGAGGCGGAGCGGAGGTGAGCTGGGGCCAGGCATGGGGTGGGGAGCTGCCGGTGGGTGCTCTGCACCCACCATATTTTCTCCGTGGGTGCTCCAGCCCACTCCTAGGAGCCAGAGGGACCTGCTAGATGCTTCCTGGGAACTGCCCCAGGTAAGCAACACTGGGACTCCCCACCTCGCCCCCCGGCAGGTCCCTCTGGCTGTCAGGGGTGGGGCATGGTGGGCACCCACTATGGTGGCCCACGAGACCCTCATGCCCGGTTCTGGGGGCAGTCAGGGGACAGGGGAGGGGGGTGGATGGGACAGGGATCCTGGGGCGGGGCATCAAGGAATGCGGGGGGTTGGATGAGGCAGGAGTCCTGGGGGGCGGGGTGGGCCACGACCCCTCGTGGGGTGAGGAGGGAATTGGTTGTTAAGATTTTGGCAGCTCATCACTGGGTACAGCCCCTTGACTCATTAGGGTGCTGTCTCCCTCTTTGATCATGTTGGTTCAAACAAACAGATGTGTCCATCATGCTGTCCTTTTGACCCTGTCTTTGGAATGCACCTGGCTGTTTCTTGTTATCTCTGTGAAGTGTCCTGGTATCAGGATGTCCAGGTGCCATCTTGGCACACGTTCCTCTTATTACTACTTATATCATTAGCCTGTGCTTTCTAGGAGCCCTGTTCTTGCCAAGTTCTTCAATTAGGGCCTGCCTCTGGCTCACAGCCCAGCTTTGCTTAGCAATGCCTGGAAGTACTTTGGTTCAGGCTTTAGGCCTCAGACCAGGCCTCTGATACAAGGTTTTATGTTTCAGGGCCTCTTAGTACAAGGGTAAACCCACCTTCTCAGCCAAACTAGTTGGTCTAATGGTTTCAAAAACATAAGACATGCCAAAAGGCCAAATGCTGTGCTGATTTGTATCTTATAAAATTCTATTGACACCGGTTTCATAGGTATTAATGATGATAGGTTCTAGCCCTGGAGGTGAATCCAATCTTCAAATGAAACCAATTTTAGAAATTATTTAATATTTATGTTTCCATAATTCTTCAAACTTAAAGTGATTTTCTTGTCTAGAAAAATCTGTTACAGTATATTATCTCATCAGGATCAATAGTGTTTGTACTTGCTTCCAAACATAATAAAAGATAGCACTACAGCACAATAGCTGCTATAACACTCCATGTTATTTTCTGGCCTTTCTCTGATAAAGGCTGTGCTTTATATATGAACATGAAACATACATTTTTGATTTTTTTTTAGGGTAGTAAGAAGCCTTTTTAAAGAAATTGCTACCACAAGCAAATTACAAGTCTATAGTATTTCCATTAAGAAATCTTACTTTCCTGATGTCCAGTGCTTTTGATGATGTGTTATGCAGTCCAAAAACATGGGGTGCAAATTGTTCTTGTGACCACAGAAGCATTTTAGATTCTTCCGTAAGAAGAAGAGGTCCATATCCAGGTCGTTTAAATATCTTTGATTTATGTTTCCTTTCTCCTCTCTCATTATTTATAGCATTGTGGAGGAGCTACAGAGTTTTTTCAGAAGGATGCAGTCTAAATGGGAACAGATTAACTTTTGCAAGATTAAAGACCACTTTGCCTTATTTCATTCAAATGTGTGGAAACTCACATGTAATACCTAATGGGTCAGACCCTGAACCCCAGTACGGGATGCTGGCAGGGGACGTATCTGCAGCAATGCTGTACTTCAGCTATCCACAACTAGCAGAACAGCTCCTGCCACACTCCAGCAGGAGCTGGGATTTTGAGCTGTCACTGAGTGGTTAAAGAGTCCTTGGGGATTGTTACCATTACAAGTTAGAGGAGCCTTGAGATTGCTCTAAGTTTTTCAGGAGTAGGGCTGTGGGGAAAAGACGGGAGAAAGGAGACAAACCAGACCTCAATAGCCTTGGGATTGGGGACTGCCAAAGTAGTGTAAACACACATTTGGTCTCTACAACCACCATGGAGGTAGGGAGGAAGGCATGCTGTGTAACTAATTCCTACAAGCAATCAGCTACTTCCAAACACAAACCTGACTATTTAGTTTATTAGATTGCAAAGAGGCATTCATTTTTTGCTTAAATGCATGAATATAACTTGGCTCCACCACATCAAGCTGGAAGACCATTCCAGACATTCACCATCTAGTTGTAAACAAATACTTTGATAATTTCTTCATACACATTACCTCTTAGCTTAGAACTTTGTCCATTATTTTCAGACTGTCCATTAATATCATTAGAATATGTAAAAAGAAAAGGAGTACTTGTGGCACCTTAGAGACTAACAAATTTATGAAGTGAGCTGTAGCTCATGGAAGCTTATGCTCTAATAAATTTGTTAGTCTCTAAGGTGCCACAAGTACTCCTTTTCTTTTTACGGATACAGACTAACACGGCTGCTACTCTGTAACCTAGAATATGTAAGAATGTGTACATAGTTCACATCTGTCAGAAATTTGCTGATTTACAAAACATTCTTGACAAGCCTACACAAGATGGTTGCATACTAAGTGATTTTTTTGGAGGGATCTCATTAGGCAAGGTAAAATAGGAGTGAAAGATACAAATTCCTACAAGCTGCCAGCTACTTTTCCTGTAGTAGGAACTCCAGATAGGTAGTTGAATTTTGGGGAAGGGCATATTTTCTGGGCCCTCCTCTATAGGACAGCATAAGCTTGAAAAACTCTCAGGCATGTACTGCTGGCTTGCCACCAGTAGCTTGGAATAGAATGTCCCTTTGCCATTCAAGAACCTCCAGGATTGTGATGTCCTTCAGAATGTGAAAGGATTGACAATTCTTAGGTAATATACCCTGGCAACCGCCCCCGGCCCAGGCTAGAATGATCTGCAATTTTTAAATATATAGCATTTGTAAATTTCAATTTAGCATTGTTTGTGCACTCTTTTCACTCTACTTAATTCAGTTGTGTCCACGGAGCTTCTGGGAACTGTAGCATTCCTCTAAGAATATATTGATGCTCAGTTTTACGAAGTACCATTTTTTTGACCTTGAGATTCCACAGGCGCTTTTCTTTGAGGATGCACTGAATCTTTTTTTTTTTTTTTGAAGTACAGAAACAATGATGTACTGTTTGTTGTCTATGTTCAGGCCCTTCCATGTCTCCTGGCCCCCTTCCACCTCTGCAGCCCTGCCACTCTCCAGCAGGAGCCTGGGATTTTGAACGGTCACTGAGCGGTTAAAGAGGAAGTGTTTCCAAGATGAATTTATGGTGGACATCCTGGATGGGGCCAACAAGCAGATGCAATACCAAAGGGGAAAGGATTCATGGCAAGTGGAAAGGCACAGACAGGCAGAACAAGGAGAGACTTGCAGCAGTTTTTTTTCTGAAGCTGGAACATCACTTGAGGGGGGAAGATAGAGCACAGCAGAAGGACCTGTTTGCGAGGCTGCTGGCATTAATGGCTTCAGGAGTTCAGGCTCTTGCTCCCCCCATACCACACCCTAAATCCCTTCCATGGCACGCATTGGACCATACTATGGTTGGATGGCCCATGCAATCAGGACTGGATGCTAGTTGGACAGGGCAAATATACCCCCAGCAGTCCTCCACTCCACTCCAGTCCTTTTCCCCCATGCAGAGGCACCAAGTGCGTGCTAGAAAGGGAAAGGAGAACGGGGACCGGGGAAAAGTAGGGAATTATTTATTTGCAGTGGTTTCACTGCTTTGCCCTGTTTAATGTTTGTGTTATGTACCTTATTTTATTACTGGTTTCAGAGTTGGTTTATTACTGGTGTTTTGGTGTTGTAATGGCAGCTGTCCCTGACAATGATTTAAGATTCTTTTTTGTAACACAGCCAGGTTCACAGGTAAAGGGTTTTACTTTATGGAAAAAGTGTATTAGCATCCCATCATATAATGTGTATTTCAATGAATAAAGATAAAGACCTGATAAGGCACAACAGGGACGTTGTATCCCAACACAATTTTTCAGCACATCTATTCACATCAATCTATAATGAAATTCCACAGCTCATGTCACACAAATCACCGCCACCCCATTGTATAAGCAGTCACCTGACCCACAATTAAGCATTCATGACAATTAACCCTTCACCCCATTCATAGCATATAGCAACACTATTTCATTTACTGTAAAAATTGCTGTATAAATACATCCATAAGTGTATTCCTCTCCCATCACTCCATGCATGTCCATAATGTGGGCGCACAAACCACCCTCGATTTCTGTTGCTCGTATGCATTCTGCTCCAGCTGTGACAGGTGCACTTTCTAGCTGAGCGCACTGGTTCATCAATCCATTACTGTCATAGGTCCATTCAGGGGCAAATGGCTCTCCTCTGGCTTCACAAAGATTATGATGAGCACAGCAAGCCACAATAATGTGGACAGCATTGATGATCCTGGAATCCAAACTGTTTGGTACACAGTGCCAACAGGATTTCAAACTGCTAAATGCACTTTAAATGCATTTTCTTTCCTTCCAGACCTGTCTTTCTCCCTCCTTTCCCTGTCAGTATGGACAGAACCACCTTTCTCCCAGTCACTACAAATGATTTATATGCAAAATATTTTCCCCCCAAGCTCATTTGTGTGCATACCCAAAGTGACAGCTCTTTGGATTTTTCTCCATTTAATTGTGAACCAATGACTGAAATTAAATGACTTCTTCAGGGACTTAACAGCTCCTGTTAACTTCATCACCAGGATTCTCATATTCCTTTATAGAAAAATCCTGTGAAATTTAATAGGGATGAAAGTAATAGTGTTTTATAGAAATCAAATAGGACCCTCTAGGAATTACCTAACAAAATATAGCATTTAATAGAGAATTAGTTCCTTTCTATTGAATTTTGAACCAAACCTAAGAAATGCAATAGAAAATGTTATGGGTTGGTTTAGAAATTCTGTAGAAAGAATCTTCCTCTCTATAAAATTCCATAGGACTCCTTCATAAGGACTCAGCTGTATTTGTTTGTTTAATTGAAACTTTCATTCTGACAAGCACAATAGTGTGAGACTGCCAGATTTTTACTTTGCATTGTAGATTCTATCCCCTGGTCACAGTGTAGATGTAAGCAAAATAAAACATGAAACTTAAAAATTTGCCTGGTGTATGGGCGGGAAAGCCATCCAGTATTAAAGACAAAAAGGTTGCATTGCTATGTAGTCTGGAATTCTTTGGCATGCCGGAAGAGTTGCCAGCTGGCAGTAATATAAAAATATTAAAAAAGCATCTGCTAGATATTTACAGCTAAGGCAGAGAGAGGGGGGAAACATCCTTTGGAGTTTTTCAATGGTATGCAGAGGTCGTCAGAACGTATGTCAAACCAAATTTGATGTGAAAAACCCAAATAGGAAAGATATTCTAAAAGTATTGAGGAAGTTCTAGGATCATGTGTTGTGCCTTGCTAAGTCTACTCCAGTTCCCCAGGGAAACCTGCAGAAGGGAATGGAGGTAGGGCAGCTGAAGGTAGCCGGTTAATAGCATGGACTAAGTAATCAATGTGTCCTGATAATTCAGTGAATTCAACCACCCACAAGAGTCCCTATCAACATTATTACTGAGGGCTAAGTTTCAGTATCGCCAACCTCAAGCATTCAAAATCATAAGTCAGGCCGCCCAAATTGTGAGATTAGCTGAAAAACGAAAATATTCAAAAAATAATTAATGTGGAGTCTTTTTCCTTGCCTTCTGGTCTCTGAGCCTTTTGATCACAATTTCTGCCTTTTCTGCACAGTCACGAGTGATGAAAACTCACTTTTAAAAAAATGAAAGCTGGATTTCTCACCTAGCTATCTGACTCCAGGAGCTGGTGCTTTAATAGAAATATCAACTATTGTGAGACTCACGATAAAATCACAAGCACTCCGATGCTGAATAGCACCTTAGCCTTGTCTCCACTGAGGCTGCTGGTGGAGAAAGCCATCTCACTTTGGCCCTGAAGAGTGGCTGAAAGACTTTAGTCATTGTAATGCACAGTCATTTCATTCAGCTTCCTTCCAAATGAGAAAATACTTTCCCAGCTCAGCAGAGGCCCAGACCCCATATCACTGACATCAGTGGGAACAGTATATTTCTGCTCTCATGTTCATCAGTATGAGAGGTTATCTGCCCCAAGACTAAAGGTGGGCTGGGACACAGTTGCCAGCTATCTTGGCTCTATGCCAGCTTGGGTCTCCACCCTACTTAGTGGCAAAGGGGCCAAAATGAGCGAAGGCCAAATACTCTAGTTTAAGACTCCACCACATCCAACCATTTGACAGCATTCTCCTAAATTCATGTGTTTACTGTTTTAAAATTATGGGTCCCTAATGTGTACTTAAAAGAACACTGTCAGAATTGGCAGGTCAAACATTTGACCCCCCCTCCATAAAAGTCACACTAGTCTGTTCACAGAATGCTGCTGCTAACGTCAGTGCTGCAAAAACAAAACAAAGCAAAGTTGTAAAGTGGATTAATTTGATTAAAAAGCCAACAAATGTGCAGTGCATGGAAAAACGGAGCATGCTGAGTGCAGAACTAGCTCCTTTACTATTGCCTGTGTTTCAAAAGCATTACAAAAAATGCTCTTTGCATTTATGAGACAGCATATGGCCCCCCAAGAGTGAAGAGATCAACGAGGGCAACTGTTTCCTGGGGCAGGAAATATGAGGTGTTTTGGAATGGGCACCTGTAAATGCCTTAGGACCAGCTAATTACAAAGGACTAGTAATGGGTATGGCACTTTGCAGGCGTGCAGATTGGTGTGCATAGCACTTTGCAGGCTTTCCCTGCTCTGGGGAGTTACCATCTCAATTAGACAGATAAAGCAGTGGAAAATGACTGTAGTCAGTGGAGCTGGGGTAAGGGAGACGGGAAGCAGGAGAGACAAGAGAAGACAATGGGGAAGGAATGTTGTTCTTGGAAGAGCATCATTTTGCAAGGGAAGTCAGATCACACAGCAATATGGATTTTCTCTTGTGCATTTCTTATTTTTCCACATCTTAATTCTTTGGGTTTTCCGAGTTGTTCCATCTCATGCCTTGTTCCTGCTGGCCAGGAGAAGTGGCCTTTGGCGAGAGAGTTGAAGAAATAGAGTGAGTGAGCAATGGTTCCCGCCTCAGATGTTATTACCCATTTTCCCCTTCTTAGCATGGACTGAGCCCTTCATCCCAGAGATCAGCTCCTCTTCTTTCCCATTATAAATGTCTCCTGCCCCAACTTGTCTGCCTCCAAGTCTGGATCATCTGACTTAGCTTTAGCCTAGTTATTGCCTCCTTTCTGTTTCTAGTCGTGCTGACACACCCCAGAAAGCTTTGAACAGTGCTCTCGCTGAGAGCGCCTCCCTGCCCCCTGCATATACCTGTTCTTAATTCTTAAAAGCGTAATGAGTCCATTACAAAAAAAAATCTCACCTTTCAACTGAGTGGTGTGGTGTAAGGATCTATGCATGACTTTTCCATTTCCTTTCAGGTAAATGCCATCCGGTCTCTGTGGATATATTGTTGCTTCAAAGTACAGATTCCATCTGGAAGGGATCTGATAGCTTGTTCTCTGGCAGGAGTCATTTCCTTTAGGTAAAATGCCTTTCTTCCATTTGGCAGAGGAAACAGTTTCCAAAACAACTTTCTGCCTGGAAGTGTTAACATGCAGAGCTCTTCAACTGCTTTAGCCTCAGCGTCCCCAATAGGAGCCATACAAATTGTGGGGACACAGTTTGTAAAAAGAGCTCTTGCATTGAAAGCACACACTTATGCATGCAGCATTGTAGACTGTAACCTCTCCCAGGCCCTGTTCCTGCACATACACTTATCAAAGTTTGAACTCCTGCCCTTGTCGCAATGTTGTGATTCATAGCCACAAACAATCGCTTGTGTCAAACATACAGAGACAGAAACACCCAGCGTGCCCCATCTCCGTGAGGAGAATTCAGATAAGGATTCATTTGCTTGTTTCTTTGCTTTGATGCTTTCCTACATTGCTAGTTTCTTTGTTTCTGACACAATAATTGAAGCTATTTTTGCTGGATTCTTTTTTCTTGACCTTTTCTTTTACTGCCTTATAAACTTCAGGGACAGGAAGGGTAAATTCTGAGTTACACAAGGTTTTAGTTATGTGAATACCAATAACTTGAATGCAGCTGCACAAAACTAACCCTGTTTTTAAAGATGTTCTTAGTAAGTTCACCCATAGCACTACACCACCATTTATTGACTGCTGATTTAAGAGAACATGTATGCATTCTCAAATGCCATGTCTGCTTCCAGAAACACTAACCGTAAGCCTTGATTACATTAAAGTGTTTCAGCCTTCAACAGTGGTCTGTTAAAGGAATTACCACTGACATATGGCCTTATCAGTCTGTATTCATGCCACTTCGGCCTGTGATCTCATCAGATGTCAAGCAAAGTGCAGTCTTTGGAAGCAGAAAGAAAAGGAGTACTTGTGGCACCTTAGAGACTAACCAATGTATTTGAGCATAAGCTTTTGTGAGCTACAGCTCACTGAAGCCAGTGAGCTGTAGCTCACAAAAGCTTATGCTCAAATACATTGGTTAGTCTCTAAGGTGCCACAAGTACTCCTTTTCTTTTTGCGAATACAGACTAACACGGCTGTTACTCTGAAACCTGTCTTTGGAAGCAGAATGCCACAGTATGTGAGGATGGCAATGCACTAATGAGGATTATAATACCTAGCTCACATATAGTGTTGTTCATCCACAGATCTTAAAGTGCTTTACAAGGAATCACTATCATTAGTCCCCTTTTACCGATGGGGAAACTAAGGTGACCAGGTGACTTGAGTTGCACAAGCTTAACAGCAGAGCCAGGAATAGAGCTGAGGTCTTCTGACTCTCCACTCACCACTGTATCCACTAAGCTACACTGCTTCACTTGGTATCATTCTGCTTTCTAAGTTAGAATTGAATCAATGTCCTGACCAAATTTTATTATGGGTAAAAACTTCCTACTTTATCCAGCTAGAGCTTGACTTCATGTCCTGAGCTGTTTGCGGCTGATTTGCACTATTCTGTGCAGAGGAGGTGGGGATCTGGCCTGTTATTGATAATTTTGTGAATCACTGTGAAGTTTTCAGGAGGATCTATAAAAACCAAGTAATAATAATTCTGCTCCAAAGCATCTACCTTTCTTCTGTGGAACAGAACAACTTGGCTCCCTTAACCCTGCAGCAGTCGGAGATATGAGGATGTGTGCACTGTTTGTTTGAAAGTGCAGCAGGAAGCCCAAGAGGAAAGTGTGGCTGGGGAAGGTTCCATACAGAAACTCTGCAGTGAAGGGGAGAGAGGCAGCCCTAGGGATAATTCTGTTTTCCCTATTCTAATTAAGTCTCTGGTTCAGTGCTCAAAGAAAGTGGCTTTGTCTGTGTTACTTTACCATTGTCACACGACAAGGGGCACTAATGGGATCTCTGGCCATCAAGCAACCGCAGCAGAAGATACTGACGCACTGCCAGATTTGTTCATCTTTTCAGAATGCTGCTTGTGAATTTGCAATCTAACCCACAGCATAGAACAAGGCGGGAGGTAATATCTTTCCTGAACCCCCTCTTCTGGCCTTCAAACAACCCCTCCCCCATCTCTCCAAGTTCATCATCAGAACCAGGCTCCCCATGACCAGGACACACCAACTCAAAGCAGCTCTAGACCCTGCTATAACAACAGATGCAAAACCTGCAGACGTATCTCCGCTGCTACAATGATCAACACCCCCCAAAACACACCTTACAAGATCCACGGGTCCTACACATGCCTACCACAACATGTGGTGTACCTCATTGTAACGGGGTCAGCACCAGCCTCTTTTGTGTGCTCCATTTTCTCTGGCCGATAGTGCCTGAACAGCATAGGTGCTGACTCTGTGGGTGCTCTGGGGCTGGAGCACCCCTGGGGAAAAAATGGTGGGTGCTGAGCACCCACTGGAAGCCCCCCATCAGCTCCCCTTACCCACTAGCAGGCCCTGTGGATCATTGCCTCCTCTTCCCTCCCTGGCGCCCGCGCCTGCCACCCACCGTGATCAGCTGGTTTGCGGCGGTGGAGGTGGAGCGGGGGTGGGAAGAGGCGGGGTGAAAGTGGGGCCTTGGGGGAAGGGCTGGGGACGTGGGGGAAGGCCTGAGGCAGAGCCGGGAGTCTAGCACCCCCCAGCACTTTGGAAAGTTAGCGCCTGTGTTGCAAACACAGTTCTTTTCACAGGGGGGCACCCACCTCTCATGGATGGCCCCCTTTCTCTCGGTTAGGTATGAGCCTGCTTTTGTTTTTTTGTTCTTTCTCATGACCGCCCTCCCCCTCCCCCCAGCCAGTGGTTCTCTCGGCTGGTCTTCAGTAGCTCAGCCCTCCGGCCGAGCCGCACACGCTGTTCCCCCTTCCGGAGCACACAGTCCCTAGTTCTTATCATGACCCTGGTATGGGGCCATAGATCTTAGGCTTTTCCCCAGAGGCACTGCATTCTTCAGACACCTAGACCAGGGCCCATCTTGGTACCCTCAACTGGTGTCCTTTTCAGCAGCCCTCCCTGAGCTCAGTCTGCTACCAGACCAGCAGGGCCCATCTCAGTACCCTCATCTGGTCTGGCCAGGTTTTGTGCTCAGTGCCCCAGGTTCAGCCCACCCACACTGACTTTCGATAGCTCTGCTGCTATTCTATCCAGCCAGCCAGGCACCTGGTCTTTGATAGCCTTTGGTGGGCTCAGTTCTGTCTGGTGAGCTCTCTGCAGTGAGCTATCTGCAGTCCTGCTGTTCGTCTAGCCAGCCAGGCACCCGGCCCTCCCGCGTCGAGCTCCACAAGGCAACTGAAGTCTCTGCTCTGCTGCTTGCCTTTTATCTGGCCCTTCTGGCCCCTTATTGGTCGCTCCAGCAGCCCCTCTGTTGGCTGCTCTTCTGCAGCCACTCTAGGCTGCCTGGACAACTTCTTACTGATCTAATTTGGAAAAAGAACGAGAAGTACATGTGGCACCTTAGAGACTAACAAATTTATTTGAGCATAAGCTTTCGTGGGCTAAAACCCACAAAAGCTTATGCTCAAATAAATTTGTTAGTCTCTAAGGTGCCACAAGTACTCCTTTACTTTTTGCTGACACAGACTAACATGGCTACCAGTCTGAAACCTGATCTAATCTGGGACATGGTGATGCAGGTCTGGAGGCCGCCAGCAGGGGGCCCCTGGACCTAGTCCCCCCTGCCACGCTCATCCAGTGCACTTGTCAAGGTTCCTTCCCCACTCTGAACTCTAGGGTACAGATGTGGGGACCTGCATGAAAGACCCCCTAAGCTTATTCTTACCAGCTTAGGTTAAAAACTTCCCCAAAATACAAACTTTGCCTTGTCCTTGAACAGTATGCTGCCACCACCAAGAGTTTTAAACAAAGAACAGGAAAAGAGCCCACTTGGAGATGTCGTCCCCCAAAATATCCCCCCAAGCCTGACACCCCCTTTCCTGGGGAAGGCTTGATAAGAATCCTCACCAATTTGTACAGGTGAACACAGACCCAAACCCTTGGATCTTAAGAACAAGGAAAAATCAATCCGGTTCTTAGAAGAAGAATTTTAATTAAAGAAAAGTAAAAGAATCACCTCTGTAAAATCAGGATGGTAAATACCTTACAGGGTAATCAGATTCAAAGCATAGAGAATCCCTCTAGGCAAAACCTTAAGTTACAAAAAGACACAAAAACAGGAATATACATTCCATCCAGCACAGTTTATTTTACCAGCCATTAAACAAAAGGAAATCTAACGCATGTTCTAGCTAGATTACTTACTAACTTTACAGGAGTTGTAAGGCTGCATTCCATTCCTGATCTGTTCCCGGCAAAAGCATCACACAGACAGATGAACCCTTTGTTCCCCCCGTCCAGATTTGAAAGTATCTTGTCCCCTCATTGGTCATTTTGGGTCAGGTGCCAGCGAGGTATTCTTAGCTTCTTAACCCTTTACAGGTGAAAGGGTTTTGCCTCTGGCCAGGAGGGATTTTATAGCACTGTATGCAGAAAGGTGGTTACCCTTCCCTTTATATTTATGACAGCAGTAAATGCCCCAATAGCAGCAATGTGGGTGAAACCAGACAATCACTATGCTCTTGAATGAACTCCACAGGATAATGGTAAAAGACAAAAACACCCTGTCACCCATAGGTGAACACTTTTCACAAATAGATCACTCTATATCTGACCTCTCAGTCCTCATCCTCAAAAGAAACCTGCACCACTCTTTTCTACTAGTCTGACTACATCACTAGCAGAAGAAGATTGGTGGGAAGGTGGTGGGATCATGCAGCATTTATGGAGCATATGATGGTGGGTCTGGCCAGCAAGTACAGTGGAGTCATAGGTGTGGTTTTAAGGATTGGGCTGACTCCAAGGGAATTGCTTATAAGATTAAAGTGGGCTTCTAAGCAATACAAGGAAAAACAAAACAAAACAAAAAAATTATAAAAAAATAAAATTTGGGGAAGGTAAAAAACAGAGCAAAGGTATTTTAGAAAATAAGCATGCAACTCCACACAATAATCCCCGAAGGTCTGTTTAGTACTTATATTCTCCTCATTACTAGAACAGCAGTTCCTAAACTGTGGGTCACAACCCCAAATGGGGTTGCTTCATGAGCAGATGAGGTCATGGCAATCCCAAGTGCCCAAGGGATGCCATTTTACAAAATGGCATCCTCCACACTGACTGATCTTGCACATACTGTGCATGCGAGGTCACTCTCTGCAGATGACTCCATTTTGTAGGGCAATTTGGCATTCTCTGTATGGTGTGAGGTCATGCTATGCAAAGTCCATGCTCTCTGGGGTCATGGGAAGAAATATATCTGAAAATGGGGTCATGAAGAGAAAAAGTTTGGGAACCACTGATGTAGAATCTGATGCTAACAATCCATCTTTCCCCCAGCAAAAAAACTCAGAAAGGTACAAAGTCGAAATGAAAATGTAATGGCTCTAGCTTGTCCTGTGAGATTTGTTGCTTGGAAGAGCCTGGTCCCAAGCCAAGTCCTTTACCTGAGGGTGCTAATGTGCTACGTGGGGAGTGGCTGTTGTTTCAGAATTAAAAAATCGTTTTTATACAGTCGATTGTTTGTGTCCCCACACAAAATGCTCTAAGTGCATTAACTCGGTGGATTCAGAGGAACAGCCGTGTTAGTCTGTATTCGCAAAAAGAAAAGGAGTACTTGTGGCACCTTAGAGACTAACCAATTTATTTGAGCATGAGCTTTCGTGAGCTACAGGTGGAGTGTTTCCACAGTACCGAGGCTAGCATCGACTTCCGTAGTGTTGCACTGTGGGTAGCTATCCCATAGTTCCTGCAGTCTCCGCTGCCCATTGGAATTCTGGGTTGAGATCCCAATGCCTGATGGGGCAAAAAACATTGTTTCGGATGGTTCTGGTACGTGTCATCAGGCCCTCCCTCCCTCTGTGAAAGCAACGGCAGACAATCGTTTTGCGCCTTTTTTCCTGAGTTACCTGTGCAGACGCCATACCATGGCAAGCGTGGAGCCCGCTCAGCTCATTGTCACCGTATGTCTCCTGGGTGCTGGCAGATGCGGTACTGCATTGCTACACAGCAGCAGCAAACCATTGCCTTGTGGCAGCAGATGGTGCAATAGGCCTGAAAACCATCCTCATCGTGTCCGAGGTGCTTCTGGCCACCTCGGTAAGGTCAGTCAGGAGCACCTGAGCAGACATGGGTGCAGGGACTAAATTAGGAGTGACTCGACCAGGTCATTCGCTTTAGTCCTGCAGGCAGTCCTATTGTACCATCTTATGGTGAGCAGGCAGGAGATAAGAATGGCTAGCAGTCCAATTGCACCGTCTGCTGCCAGCCAAAGATGTAAAAGATAGATGGAGTGAATCAAAACAAGAAATAGACCAGATTTGTTTTGCATTCATTTGCTCCCCACTCCCTCCCTCCGTGAAATCAACAGCCGACAATTGTTATGGTGAGGTCTGTCAGGGGCACCTTGAAAACTTTAATGGAGATTCAGTCCTGTCTGAAATGCCAGAGAGAGAGGTAGCTTAGTGGGTTGAGCATTGGCCTCCTACACCAGGGTTTTGAGTTCAATCCTTGAGGGGGCCATTCTGTGTGACAGTTGCTTTTGTTTCTCCTTGATGTAAAGCCATCCCCTTTGCTAATTTTAATTCCCTGTAAGCCAACCCTGTAATCCATGTCATCAGTCGCCCCTCCCTCCGTCAGAGCAATGGCAGACAATCGTTCTGCGCCTTTTTTCCATGCAGGCACCATACCACGGCAAGCATGGAGCCCGCTCAGATCACTTTGGCAATTAGGAGCACATTAAACACCACGCGCATTATCCAGCAGTATATGCAGCACCAGAACCTGGCAAAGCGAAACCGGGCAAGTAGGCGATGTCAGTGTGGTGACGAGAGTGATGAGAACATGGACACAGACTTCTCTCAAAGAACCTGGCAATGTGGGCATCATGGTGCTAATGGGGCAGGTTCATGCAGTAGAATGTCAATTCTGGGCCCGGGAAACAAGCACAGACTGGTGGGATCGCATAGTGTTGCAGGTCTGGGACAATTCCCAGTGGCTGCGAAACTTTCACATGCATAAGGGCACTTTCATGGAACTTTGTGACTTGCTTTCCCCTGCCCTGAAGCACATGAATACCAAGATGAGAGCAGCCCTCACAGTTGAGAAGCGAGCAGCAATAGCCCTGTGGAAGCTTGCAATGCAAGACAGCTACCGGCCAGTCGGGAGTCAATTTGGAGTGGGCAAATCTACTGTGGGGGCTGCTGTGATGCAAGTAGCCCACGCAATCAAAGATCTGCTGATATCAAGGGTAGTGACCCTGGGAAATGTGCAGGTCATAGTGGATGGCTTTGCTGCAATGGGATTTCCTAACTATGGTGGGGCCATAGACGGAACCCATATCCCTATCTTGGCACCGGAGCACCAAGCCGGCGAGTACATAAACCGCAAGGGGTACTTTTCAATAGTGCTGCAAGCACTGGTGGATCACAAGGGACGTTTCACCAACATCAACATGGGATGGCCGGGAAGGGTACATGATGCTTGCATCTTCAGGAACTCTGGTCTGTTTCAAAAGCTGCAGGAAAGGACTTTATTCCCAGACTAGAAAATAACCGTTGGGGATGTTGAAATGCCTATAGTTATCCTTGGGGACTCAGCCTACCTCTTAATGCCATGGTTCATGAAGCCATACACATGCTGCCTGGACAGTAGTCAGGAGCTGTTCAACTACAGGCTGAGCAAGTGCAGAATGGTGGTAGAATGTGCATTTGGACATTTAAAAGCGCGCTGGTGCAGTTTACTGACTCGCTTAGACCTCAGCGAAACCAATATTCCCACTGTTATTACTGCTTGCTGTGCACTCCACAATATCTCTGAGAGTAAGGGGGAGATGTTTATGGCAGGGTGGGAGGTTGAGACAAATCGCCTGGCTGCTGGTTACGCGCAGCCAGACACCAGGGCGGTTAGAAGAGCACAGAAGGGCATCGTGTGCATCAGAGAAGCTTTGAAAACCAGTTTCATGACTGGCCAGGCTACGGTATGAAAGTTCTGTTTGTTTCTCCTTGATGAAACCCACCACCCCTTGGTTCACTGTACTTCTCTGTAAGCTAACCACCCTCCCCTCCTCCCTTTGATCACCGCTTGCAGAGGCAATAAAGTCATTGTTGCTTCACATTCATGCATTCTTTATTAATTCATCACAGAAATAGGGGGATAACTGCCACGGTAGCCTGGGAGGGGTGGTGGAGGAGGGAACGACAAGGCCACACAGCACTTCAAAAGTTTAAAACTTTAAAACTTATTGAATGCCAGCCTTCTGTTGCTTGGGCAATCCTCTGGGATGGAGTGGCTGGGTGGCCGGAGGCCCCCCCACTGCATTCTTGGGTGTCTGGGTGAGGAGGCTATGGAACTTGGGGAGGAGGGCGGTTGGTTACACAGGGGCTGTAGTGGCGGTCTGTGCTCCAGCTGCCTTTCCTGCAGCTTAACCATATGCTGGAGCGTATTAGTTTGATCCTCCAGCAGCCTCAGCATTGAATCCTGCCTCCTCTCATCACGCTGCCACCACATTTGAGCTTCAGCCCTCTCTTCAGCCCGCCACTTACTCTCTTCAGCCCGCCACCTCTCCTCCCAGTCATTTTATGCTTTCCTGCACTCTGACATTGTCTGCCTCCACGCATTCGTCTGTGCTCTGTCAGTGTGGGAGGACAGCATTAGCTCAGAGAACATTTCATCACGAGTGCGTTTTTTTGGCCTTCTAATCTTCACTAGCCTCTGGGAAGGAGAAGATCCTGTGATCCTTGAAACACATGCAGCTGGTGGAGAAAAAAAAAAGGGACAGTGGTATTTAAAAAGACACATTTTATAGAACAATGGGTACACTCTTTCATGGTAAACCTTGCTGTTAACATTACATACATAGCACATGTGCTTTCGTTCCAAGGTTGCATTTTGCCTCCCCCCACCATGTGGCTCGCCCCTCCCCTCTCCCCGTGGCTAACAGCGGGGAACATTTCTGTCTAGCCACAGGCAAACAGCCCAGCAGGAACGGGCACCTCTGAATGTCCCCTTAAGAAAAGCACCCTATTTCAACCAGGTGACCGTGAATGATATCACTCTCCTGAGGATAACACAGAGAGATAAAGAACGGATGTTGTTTGAATGCCAGCAAACATACACTGCAATGCTTTCTTCTACAATGATTCCCAAGTACATGCTACTGGCCTGGAGTGGTAAAGTGTCCTACCATGGTGGACGGAATAAGGCTGCCCTCCCCAGAAACCTTTTGCAAAGTCTTTGAGAGTACATCCAGGAGAGCTGCGAGTGCCAGGGCAAATGAATCATTAAACATGCTTGCTTTTAAACCACATATACTATTTTAAAAGGTACACTCACTAGAGGTCCCTTCTCCACCTGGCAGGTCCAGGAGGCAGCCTTGGGTGGGTTTGGGGGGTACTGGCTCCAAGTCCAGGGTGAGAAACAGTTCCTGGCTGTCGGGAAAACCGGTTTCTCCGCTTGCTTGCTGTGAGCTATCTACAACTTCACCATCATCATCTTCCTCGTCCCCAAAACCTGCTTCCGTGTTGCCTCCATCTCCATTGAAGGAGTCAAACCACACGGCATGGGTGGTGGTGGCTGAACCCCCTAAAATGGCATGCAGCTCATCATAGAAGCAGCATGTTTGGGGCTCTGACCTGGAGCAGCTGTTTGCCTCTCTGGTTTTCTGGTAGGCTTGCCTCAGCTCCTTAAGTTTCACGCGGCACTGCTTTGGGTCCCTGTTATGGCCTCTGTCCTTCAAGCCCTGGGAGATTTTGACAAATGTTTTGGCATTTTGAAAACTGGAATGGAGTTCTGATAGCACGGATTCCTCTGCCCATACAGCGATCAGATCCCGTACCTCCAGTTCGGTCCATGCTGGAGTTCTTTTGCGATTCTGGGACTCCATCATGGTCACCTCTGCTGATGAGCTCTGCACTCACCTGCAGCTTGCCACGCTGGCCAAACAGGAAATGAAATTCAAAAGTTTGCGGGCCTTTTCCTTTGTACCCGACCAGTTCATCTGAGTTGAGAGTGCTGTCCAGAGCGGTCACAATGGAGCACTCTGGCATAGCTCTCGGAGGCCAATACTGTCTAATTGCGTCCACAGTACCCCAAATTCGACCCGACAAGGCCAATTTCAGTGCTAATCCCCTTGTCGGGGGTGGAGTAAGGAAATTGATTTTAAGAGCCCTTTAAGTCGGAAAAAAGGGCTTTGTCATGTGGATGGGGGCAGGGTTAAATCGATTTAACGCTGCTAAATTCGACCTCAACTCCTAGTGTAGACCAAGGCTCGGTGTGTTCAAAATGCTGTTGCAAAAATAATCTTCCATTCCTGCTCTGACCATCTCCAGCCCCTCTTCAAATCCCTTCACTGGCTTTCTGTTGCTTTGATGCATAATGCAAAGGGGTACTGCACAGCCCGTGGTTCTTTCTTTGCAAAGAAATGTAAGTGCAGGGTCCTCCAGATTACTTATTTTTAAAAAAGATGCCCTGGCTGGTTTTTGTAAAAGTAATAATGTTAATCCTGGTGTCCCTGGCCAAATTCCAACTTGGGTATCCTGCCTCCATAAACTTCCCTTTGTAATTACAAGTGGAAAAATTATTCCTCACTTCCTATCCTATAAAAAAAAAGAAAAGAAAAGGGTGTGCTCCTACTGCTGACATCCCGTAAGTGGCTGTAGGCAAAGAGGCTATGTTAATGTAAGTTACTTTAAACAATATTTGTAAGAAAATGTCTTCAAATAACAAATAGGAGGACAAATCTTACAATGCCTCTTAAACATCTTCTCCCCATACATCACTTTCACAGGTCATTTTGGCATATCTTGGTATCTTGGGGTATGTCTACACAGCATAGACACCTGTGGCTGGCCTGTGCCAGCTGACGCAGATTCGCTGGGCTGGGATTAAGGGTATAGGCATGGTTTGTCTTCTATATTGGGGGGATGGCTCCAGCCAGGCCAATGAGGTCACTCATGGTGGGGGGAGGACAAATTCCGTACCTTCTCACAGGGGCACCATTTCAGATTTTTCAGGGTGGAGGGCAACTTTAACCGTGATTCCAGGGGCTACTTAGGCAACTGAAAATTATAATTTTTTTGCAGATAATAAGGTAGAAATTATCTCACAGGAGCATTGTATCTAATTCCTATATAAAGAAAAATATTAAATAAATATTAGACCCATTCAGATCTAATACTAACATGTTCTGACATCTTGTGGCAAGTTACTTATGGGACGCTGGTTAGGTTTAAAATTGTAATGTATATTCTGACTCAGATACTCTTACTAAAGTCAGAAGAGACCATCATGATCACCTAGCTAGCCTGACCGCCTGCACATTTCAGGCCACAGAACTTCACCCACCCACTCCTGTAACGGACCCTTAACCTCTGGCTGAGTTACTGAAGTCCTCAAATCATGGTTTAAAGACTTCAAGTTACAGAGAATTCACCATTTACACTAGATTAAACCTGCAAGTGACCCTGCCCCATACTGCAGAAGAAGGTGAAAACCCCCACAGTCTCTGCTAATCTGACCCAGATGAAAATTCCTTCCTGACTCCAAATACGATGATAAGGTAGACTCTGAGCATGTGGGAAAGACCCACCAAGCAGATACCTGGGAAAGAATTCTCTGTAGTAACTCATCTACTGTCCCGTCTCCAGCCGTTGGGGATTTTTGTTTCAGGCAGTTGCCGATGGGCCACATGCTGTTGTAGGCAGTCCTATCATACCATCCCTTCTATAAATTTATCAAGCTCAGGCTTGAAGCCAGTTATGTTTTTTGCCCCCACGGCTCCCCTTGGCAGACTGCTCCAGAACTTCACTCCTCTGATAAACATCTTCGCCTAATTTCAAGCTTAAACTTGTTGATGGCCAGTTTGTATGTATTTGTTCTGGGGTCCACATTGGCACTTAACTTAAAAAACTCCTCTCCATCCCTGGTATTTATCCCTCTGATGTATTTATACAGAGTAATCATATCTCCCCTCAGCCTTCTATTGGTTTAACTAAACAAGTCAAGCTCTTTGAGTCTTTTCTCATAAGATAATTTTGGATAATTTTTTAATATCTTTTCTCATGGATAATTTTGCTTATGCTCAAATAAATTGGTTAGTCTCTAAGGTGCCACTAGTACTCCTTTTCTTTTTGCGAATACAGACTAACACGGCTGCTACCCTGAAACCTCTCATAAGATAGGCTTTTCATTCCTCAGATCAAACCTAGTAGCCCTTCTCTGCACTGGTTACAGTTTGAATGAATTTTTCTTAAACATGGGAGACCAGAATTGCACACAGTATGAGGTCCAGATGAGGTCTCACCAGTGCCTTGTATAATGGTACTAACACTTCCCTGTCTACTGGAAATATCTAGCCTGATACATCCTAGGACTGCATTAGCCTTTTTCAGAGCCACATCACATTGACAGCTCATAGTTGTCTTGTGATTAACCAATACACCTAGCTCTTTCTTCTCTATTGTCACTTCCAACTGATAAGCCTCCAGCTTTTTGCAAAAATTCTTGTTAGTCCTTAAATGCATGACCTTGCACTTTGCACAGTTAAATATGATCCCGTTTCTATTACTCCAGTTTACAAGGCCATCCAGATCTTCTTGTATGATATTCCGGTTCTTCTTGGTATTGGCAATACCTCCCAACTTACAGTCATCTCCAGCACACTAATAGCACACTCCCACTTTTTGAGCCAAAGTCAGTAATAAAAATATTAAATTAGGTTGCTCTCAAGACTGCTTCCTGAGGAACTGCACTAGTAACCTCTCTCTAGCCCAGTGGTTCCCAAACCTTAACAACCTGTAAACCCCTTTCACTAAAATGTCAAGTCCCCCTCCTAAAAATGAAGTTTAAATCTCGTCAGTGTGATAGATATGCTTGCTTTGATCTGCTTAGCTCTTGGAAGTCCAGGGGCTCCGGGCTGCTGGCCCCAGGGTCCCTAGGGATAGCTCTGTCCACCATTAGGGAATTTTCCTGAGAACCCCCTGTAACAGTTCACGAACCCCCGTTTGGGAACCACTGCTCTAGCCTGACAGTTCACCTTTCAGTATGACCTCTTGTACTCTTCCCTTTAACCAGTTCCTTATCCACCTTTCAGTTCTCATATTAATCCCCATCTTCTCCAATTTAACTAATAATTTCTCATGTGAAACTGTGTCAAATGTCTTACTGACATACAGGTAAATTAGATCTACTGCATTTCCTTTGTCTAAAAAAATCAGTTATCTTCTTGAAGAAAGATATTAGTAACTTTGTTACCACCTCTTGAATACAACAATTGAAACAATTTTAAAAAAATCTACAATTACTTTCTATTATTTAGGTTTCAGAATAGCAGCTGTGTTAGTCTGTATCCGCAAAAAGAAAAGGAGTACTTGTGGCACGTTAGAGACTAACACTGAATGCATCCAATGAAGTGAGCTGTAGCTCATGAAAGCTTATGCTCAAATAAATTTGTTAGTATCTAAGGTGCCACAAGTACTCCTGTTCTTTTTTCTATTATTTAGGCTACTTACTTTTTGCAGTTCACCAAGCTTGGAACAGATCATTTAACTTTAGGAAACATCATAATAGCCCTTTCTTATCTTAATCACCTGTTAATCACTCTGCTTTTAAACAAAATTCTGATTCCCTGCCTCAGAGGCGCAAGAAGGGAGCAGCAGGTCTCCTGTCTCCTCTGCAGAACTCTTACATTGCAGGCTGCCTGCCTGAGACTTTAAGTTTGGGGGAGGAGGGAGGGAACTCCGTGGGTGGCTAAGGGGCTATTTAATTGCTGTGTAGACTTCTGCAATCATGCTGGAACCTGGGCTCTAGGACCCAAGATGGTAGGATCCCAGAAGTATATAATGCCATGAAACAGCCCTTCATCCTGAGCCCAGGACCCTGAGTCAGCTGGCATGGGCCAGCTCATGTTTTTCTTTGCAGTGTAGACATACCCTTGGTCTGCAACAGAGGAAATATTTGAAGGGTAGCTGGTGTGCTGAGGCCACAGCCCATCTTCCTTAGCACTGTTTTCTCATTGTTTCCTCATACTCCAGTGTCTTTCTGTTGGTATCCATCTGTTGTCTCTTATTTTATACTTAGGCTATAAGCTCTTTGGGTCTGGGGCTGTCTTTTTGTTCTGTGTTTGTACAGTGCCTCACACAATGAGATCTTTTCCCTCCTCTTCTTACAATCTAGTCAACCTCTGAAATGTATCCTTTGACGTATGCCCCCTAAAGTTCCTCTCCCACACTGTTTGTTCTTCTGTGTGCAGACACCATGCTGTCCATGCTATCCTTCTGTTAATTTGCCTTTCCTGTTAACTTAAATATGCAAATAAGTAAGGGTGAAGGAGTTGGGGGTGCAGATGGTATTTTCTTCGATCTTGCTGGTCAAGGGTAGGGACCCAGGCAGAGACATGTGCATCCTGGAGGTGAATGCCCGGCTGCAAAGATGGTGTCACTGGGAGGGCTTCAGCTTCCTTGACCACGGGATGTTGTTCCAGGAAGAAGGACTGCTGGGCAGAGATGGGGTCCACCTATCAAGGAAGCGGAAGAGTATCTTTGTACACAGACTGACTAACTGAGTGAGGCAGGCTTTAAACTAGGTTTGACAGGAGCAGAAGACAAACGCCCATAGGTAGGTCAAAAATATGGAGACCTCGGTGAAGGGTTGGCATATGGGGAGGGAGGATGGGCGATTATAGCAGGGACAAAGGAGAGACAAGAGGAAACATAGAGGGGAAATCAAATCAGTATGTAGATGTCTGTATAATAATGCAAGAAGTATGAGGAATAAGGAGGAAGAACTGGAAATGCTAGTGAATAATCACAACTGTGACATAGTTGGCATCACAGAAACTTGGTGAGATAATACACATGACTGGTATATTGTTATACAACGGTCCAGCTTGTTCAGGAAGGACAGGCAGGGAAAAAAGGGAGGAGGTGTTGCCTTGTATGTCAAAGGTGTATACACTTGGACTGAGGTTGGGATGGAAATAGGAGACAGACTTGCTAAAAGTTTCTGTGTAAGGATAAAAATGGTTAAAAACAAGGGTGAGGTCATGGTAGGAGTCTACTGCAGACCACCTAGCCAGAAAAAAGAGGGGGAGAAGGCTTTTTTTAAACCACTGACAAAATCGTCCAAAGCACAGGACTTGGTGGTGATGGGGGACTTCAACTACCCAGATGTGTTGGGAAAATACTATAGCAGGGCACAGATTATCCAACAATTCCTTGGAAAGGTGGAGAAAGCTACTAGGGGAGAGGCTGTTCTAGATTTGATTTTGACATGCAGGGAGAAACTGGTTGAGAATTTGAAAGTGGAAGGTAGCTTGGGTGAAAGTGATCATGAAATGGTAGAGTTCATGAGTCTAAGGAATGGTAGGAGGGAAAGCAGCAGAATAAAGATAATGGATTTCAGGAAGGAAGACTTTAGCAAACTCAGGGAGTTCGCAGGTAAGATCCCCTGGGAAACAAATCTAAGGGGAAAAATAGTTTGAGAGAGTTGGCAATTTTTCAAGGTGACATTTTTAAGGGCACAAGAGCAAACTATCCCACTGTGTAGGAAAGATAGGAAGTACGGCAAGAGACCACCCTGGCTTAACCAGGAGATCGTCAATGATCTGAAACTCAAAAAAAAAAAAAAAATCTTACAAAAAGTGGAAACTAGATTAAATTACAAAGGATGAATATAAAAAACCAACAACACAAGCATGTATGGACAAAATTAGAAAGGCCAAAGCACAAAATGAGATAAAATTAGAGACATAAAGGGTAACAAGAAAACTTTTTACAAATACATTAGAAGCAAGGAAGACCAAGGGCGGGGTAAGCCCATTATTCAATGAGGAGGGAAAAAACAATAACAGGAAATGGTGGATTGCTAAATGCCATTTTTGTTTCAGTATTCACAAAAAGGTTAATAGCAATTGTCTGGGTGATGGCACTCTGGACTTCCTCAGAAGATGGAGGATCAGCAAGGTGTTCCATTGCTGAGCGTTGTGGAATAGACTCGATGGTGTCTTCAGAGACCGTGGATTCGTGGTTTAGTAGGCTCTCAAAGTGCTCCTTCCAGCGTTGTTTAATGGTCGCATTGTCCTTAAGGAGAGTTGAGCCATCCTGGGAAAGTAAGGGGGTTGAGTCTTTGCTTGGAGCTTGGCCCATATATAGCTTTTGTTGCTTGAAAGAAGCTTCTCATGTCATCCTTGTTTATGAAACCCTGGATCTCAGAGGCCTTCTCTTGACACCAGTTATTTTTGATGTCACATAGCCTCCTTTGAACTTCGGCTTTGAGCAGGTGATAGGCCTCATATTTTTGTTGGTTAGGGAATCATTTTGCCAGTAACAGAATGCAGTTCTTTTCTGTTGAATTAATGCTAGGATTTCCTCATTGTTTTCATCAAACCAGTCTTGGTGCCCATGAGTGGAATATCCTATAGTTTCAGCACATGCACTGTGAATGGTATTTTTAAGTTGATTCCAGTGCTCTTGAATGTCAATGATGGTATCAGGCAAATTAGAGAACTTCTCAGACAGGTGTTGGTGGAACGTCTTGCAGCTGCACCTGGACTGTTCTGACATGTACTGTCTTTTGCTTAGTCTTTGGGTGTTCGCAGTGTGGTGGAGCGAGCTGCAGGTACATGATTGATCTTACTAATCGATGGTCTATCCAATAGTGATCTGTACCTCTCATGACTTGTGTTATATGGACATTGGCATAATCTCAGGCTCCGACTATAAGATTGTCAAGGAGGAGCCAGTGTTTGGACTGACGCTGTTTCCAGGTGATCTTAAAAATTGTTACTCTGCCTGAAGGTGGGATTTGTGATGAGCAGGTCATGCTCCACACATCTGCTGAGGAGGAGAATACCACTGGGGTTTACATTTCCCGCAGATTCTTTGCCTATGGTGATGCTCCAGAGTTGGGAGTCCCATCCAACTCTGGCATTGAAATCTCTCAGGAGGATGGGTTTGTCTGCCTTAGGTGTGGCTGTGAGGACTGCATCGAGAGCGAAATAAAACTGCTCCTTGTTGTCTTCTTCCTCATCATCAAGTGTTGGGGTGTATGCACTGATGATTGTGGCATGTTGGTTGTTGCTGAGCTTGAGCTGAAGAGTCATGAGATGCTCATTGATCCCCAGAGGAATCTCCAAAATCTGACTGGTGATCTTATTTTTGATGGCAAAGCCAATCCCGCGAATGTGTCTCTTTTCAGGTGGCTTTCCCTTCCAAAAAAATTGGCCCTCATTGGCCAGGCGGGTCTCACTAAGAGCTGTTGTATCGATGTTGAGTCTTGCCAGTTCTCTGGCAATTATGGCAGTTCTTCTTTGTGGGCATTCACTGTGCTGAGAGTCCATAAGAATGCGGACATTCCAGATGGCTAAATTCATTGTCTTATATCTCTTGTTTTGGCTGCAGAATTAAGTTATCCCACTGGATGCAGCCATCCAATAGGAAGAGTGTGAGACAGCCTATGTTTGGGGCACCTTTTCTAGACCTCTCCCCATTTGGGGTGAGCAGAGGGGATCCTAAAAAGGCCTGCTCAGTCACAGCCAGTGCTGCCGAAATGCATTTCTGTCTCATCCAAGCACAAGACAATCGCCACACGGCTGCCGCCTGTGTGCCGATTTGTGACTAAAGACTCCCAGAGATCACTGCTCCTGTCTTCACCACCACCCATCCTTCGCCGCAGGGCTTTGTGTGTGTGTGAGCCCTTTGGCAGAGGCATGCACATGAAGCCTTTTAATGTGGGAAAACCCGTTGCGCAGGTGGTGACCACATGAGACTCGACAAGAGGAAAACCCTGACCCAGTAGCAAGGAGATCCAAGACAACCTTGCTGCAGTCCCTCCTGCTGCAGCCCTCACCTGCCTTCACAGCTGCCTTTACAGTAGTAAAAGGTCCTCTATGCACCTGATCCACCATTGGGGTCTTGTGAAGTTTGGACTGCGATTAGTCAGGAGCCTCGCCTCAGACCTGCTTGCTAAGGGGGACCCTAACAGAAGTATGAAATCTCCAGACGATGTAGCTCTGAGGGTCTTTAGCTCATGCAAGCCTCTTCACCATGACAAGGTTGCAGTCCAACAGAGAGGCCAGACAAAAAATCACAAGGCACGAGGCCCAGACGGCACCCCACTGAGGTTTTTAAAGCTGGTGGAACAATGCTCCAGCACAAACTTTGCCAACTCTTTAACAAAATCTGGACCTTTGAAGAAATTCCACCTGACTTTAAGAATGCCAACATTGTTACAATAGTCAAGAAAGGGGACAAATCTCTGTGCAGGAACTACAGAGGTATTGCCCTCCTCTCCATCACAGGGAAGATCCTTGCCCAGATCCTACTAAACCGCCTTCTCCCCCTTGCCAAGGAACTCCTCCCCAAATCACAGTGTGGCTTCAGGACATCCCAAGGCACAACTAACATGATCTTCATGGCACGATAGATTGAGGAGAAGTGCAGAGAGCAACACCAGGAACTGCTCATGGCATTCATCGACCTAACCAAGACCTTTGACTCTATCAATCGTGATGACCTATGGAAGGTGCTGTGTAGGTTTGGCTGTCCACAGAAATTCATTTCCATCATCAGACCACTCCAAAATGTGATGACTGCCACCATTCTGTGCAACAGCTCAGAGACCGAACCATTCATCATTCGCACTAGTGTTAAGCAGGGCTGTGTCATTGCTCATGACTCTTCTCCATTTACTTTACCATGATCCTGATTCTCACTGCCTTCTTGATGGAATTGGGATTGAGTATTGTATGAATGGAAGGATCTCCCATACCACAAGATGGCTGTTGTCCAGGGAATGATGGCTGAGCTAAATTATGTGCCTGCCTTCATCCCAAGGGGTGACTTGAAACATAACCTTTGAGACAGTCCTTCTTGGTTTAGATTGTTAACATCACTCTAAGAGAAAGCAAGGTGCTACCTTTCCTCAGGGAAGCAGCTATTTGTAACCTTGTTTAAGAAACAAATTCTTAACATGGCTCTCACTGGCTAAGGTTCTGGGGCAAGATTATTGATAAGGTTGTGCTGAGAAACGTTTGTATTACCTGGAGTTCTTGGATTTCTTTGCACTCTTTTAAGAAAGGATTTTGGCCTAGGAACTGTATGGAGACTGCATTGGTCTCACTGTTTGATCTCCTCCTGGCAGGAGAGCGGGGAGAGCTGTCCAGGCCGAATTTTTTTAAAACAGAAGACTTTGATAGGATTGGTTGAACTTTTTTGTCAAAATTGTTTTACAACAGAAAGCTAGGGTTTTGGCAAAATGAATGTCTGTGCAAAATGTGTGATTTCCATAGCAAACTTTTTTCCATCAAAAAGCCAAATTATTGATTCAGATATTTGGCTGCAGTGCCTCATGGGAGTTGTAGTTTGGTTTCTCTGTCTGTATTCTCTTCTGTGAGATGGCTTCCCAACTGGCCTAATGATGCACCATGTCAAGTGTTTCCCATGATGTAAACACCTTCCCTCGTCGTGTGATGAAGTTTTGGTGGTGGTGGTTGTGCCAAAAAGTCAAGTTTTTCCATGGCAAATGTCAATGAACATGATTTTTTGGTGTTTTTGACAAAAATTTCCACAGGGAACCCTTCCCTTGCCTAGGGTGACCAGACCATAGAATCATAGAATATCAGGATTGGAAGGGACCTCAGGAGGCCATCTAGTCCAACCCCCTGCTCAAAGCAGGACCAATCCCCAACTAAATCATCCCAGCCAGAGCTTTGTCAAGCCTGACCTTAAAAACCTCAAAGAAAGGAGCTTCAACCACCTCCCTAAGTAATGCGTTCCAGTGCTTCACCACCCTCCTAGTGAAAAAGTTTTTCCTAATATCCAACCTAAACCTCCCCCACTGCAACTTGAGACCATTACTCCTCGTTCTGTCATCTGCTACCACTGAGAACACTCTAAATCCATCCTCTTTGGAACCCCCTTTCAGGTAGTTGAAAGCAGCTATCAAATCCCCCCTCATTCTTCTCTTCCGCAGACTAAACAATCCCAGTTCCCTCAGCCTCTCCTCATAAGTCATGTGTTCCAGTCCCCTAATCATTTTTATTGCCCTCTGCTGGACACTTTCCAATTTTTCCACATCCTTCTTGTAGTGTGGGGCCTAAAACTGGACGAGGCCTCACCTATGTCGAATAGAGGGGAACGATCACGTCCCTCGATCTGCTGGCAATGCCCCTAGTTACACAGCCCAAAATGCCGTTAGCCTTCTTGGCAACAAGGGCACACTGTTGACTCATATCCAGCTTCTCGTCCACTGTAACCCCTAGGTCCTTTTCTTCAGAACTGCTGCCTAGCCATTGGGTCTCTAGTCTGTAGTGGTGCATGGGATTCTTCCATCCTAAGTGAAGGACTCTGCACTTGTCCTTGTTGAATCTCATCAGATTTCTTTTTGGAGACCGTATCAAAAGCTTTGCTAAAATCAAGGAATAACACATCCACTGTTTCCCCTCATCCAGATGTCCTGATTTTATAGGGACAGTCCTGGTATTTGGGGATTTGTCTTGTATAGGCACCTATAACTCGCCATCCCATATTCCATTTGTTCACACTTGCTATCTGATCACCCTCCCTTTGACCCCTATTTTTCTGAGCAGCTCTAGACTTTGATAGCATTCACCTGGAGGTGCTGTTGAGTTGAGTGACTGCAGATCCTAGCAGGGATAGACAGGCTCTCACTGGGAGATTCCATTCCTACCTTCTAGAGTAGTCCCAGAGTGGTGCTGGGTAACTGTTCCCTTAGCCCAAGGGTTTTTTTCAGGGATTTATTTGGTCATTCTGCTCAGTGCAGAGGTGAGGCTGCTGATGGAGAGTGAGGTTGTTTTGGCTGCAGTGCCACCAGTATGTGGATACACAACTCTCTATATTTTTTTCACCACACAACACAGTGCAATGTTTTCTGAGTGACCATTGTACTTGAGAGGCCCCTTACAGTTTAAGGGCTTTATTGAATCTCATTGTTGTCTCTCTCCTTAGTCACCATTTAACTGTATTATCACCATGGTGATCTCCTGAGGCATCTGGTTCTCCTTTGCCATTTCCCATGTATTACATTTGAAGTACCTCTCCAAAATGAGAATGAATGGTACAAAGAGCTCCCCACTATCCAGTCCTTCATTCTACCACACCTTGCCACACCCTTCTCTCCCCCTCTTTCCTCACTCTAACAAAAACAAATCCAAAATGCATTCAGAGTATTTTCCCCACAAAATACAAGAAAGAAATGGGGGACGAATGAAAATGTGCTAATTTGGCAGATCATTGTAGCTTAGCAAAACAGTTGCAGCATTTCCCTCCCAGCATTTTTGTTAACACCCCTTTCCCTTTCTCTCTGGGTTCTCTCTCATGCGGCTTCTGATCACGTGAAGAAAATGCAGGCCTTCCAAAAGGTGTCAGAGCAAACAAAATTTATGCTTCTAGCTGGCCACCATGATATGTAATTTTATTTTTTGCGAAGGAAAACTGCGCTGGTGAGAAAAATGTTTTCCATTTTAAAAGAAAAAAAAGGTTGTAAACACAATTCATTTGTTTTGCTTTATGGGGAAATTAACAAATAATAATAATTAGTTTGGCTTTTGTAAGCAGTTCCACACTTTGCTGTTGTGCCCCCATGCATGGGGCATGACGTTGCAGGCAATCTCAGCTGTGCAATGCCACCTGTGGCATAAGCTCAGTGTACAGTCATTGCACAATTAAAAAAGAATCAACTCAGAATCTGGCTGTCCGTGCCTATAAACAAGCAAGAAAGCAGGTACTGGGTTGCAGAGCTTTAAGCCCAGGACCTAGGGTTGCCAATTTTGGTTGGACGTATTCCTGGAGGTTTAATCACATGACATAATCTTTATTTAACGATTAATCTTTAAATCCTGGAGCTTCTCCTGTAGGGTTGGCAAACCTACCAGGCCTGAACTGTCCCAGGGGTTCTGGGTTAACACTGATGAGCTCCTCCTCTGACCCTATCTCATCCAGCACTGTTCTCAGAAGAAGTGCTGAACCAGGTAAGTGTTCTTAATTAGCCTGATGGCTCTTTATGGGTTCAAGCCACCTCCTGGCACTTCTAGGCCTCTGGAGGACTACATTTTGCTGGTAACCTGCCTGAGTGGGTTTTCCTTAAGCAGAGGCTGTTGGAGTGGCAGCACCTCCAGCAGGAGGCTGAGATGGCCTGATAGACCGGATCACAGCTCGTATATAATAAAGTTACAAATAACCAAAGCTTGGTGGTGAAAAGAGATGAAAAGGCCTTGAGAAAAATTGGAAATGCTGTACTGTGTCTCTGACTAAATGGTATAAAGAAAGGCATGTTCACCAGAGTGGTTCCCTGCTCGTGTTCCCATTTTTGTTAATAGGGCCAAGGTTTTCAAAATTTGGTACCTAAAGTTAGGGTCCTAATTCCACTATTTAGATCCTTCAGTAAGTTGCCTGATTTTCAAACATGCTGAACACCCAGCATCTCCCACTGACTTAAATTTTTGAGGGGACAGGTATCTCACAAACTGGCCATGCAAATAGGAGGCCAAGTCGTAACTCCTTAGTCAGTCAAGACTTAAAACTTCAGTGGGTGGTTTGCCTGAGTCAGGAGTAAAGACTCCAAAATTTAGCCCATGATCTCTTTAAATTGGCCATATTTTTAATTACAGACATGCGTATTAGAGTTGCCTGATGAGCCACTCACCAGTATGATGGGGAAGTAGCTGCTGGAACAATCACATTTTTGTTATACATTAGTCAGTGAAAGAACATTATGCCATCAAGGCTGATCCCAGAATTCCACACCTACCTGTTCTGACTTATTTTCAGCACTTCTTATGAATGAATGTAGCTTTGCAGCTATTGTTTATTTTCAGTTCCTCATGTAAATGTCTTTTTGTTGAGTGCCTTTGTGGGTGGCATAAGCATATTCATTTTTGGCTTGGGTCACAGCAGGGCTGAACATGATACATTGTACTTACTATACAGCTTTCTGTCAGAGAGCTGGGACTTGGCTTTGGAAATGCAACTTTTGGGGCCTCTTGTGTTCCAGATAAATAATGCAGATGGGTATGTTTCAGGTCTGGCGGGGGATGATTCTGGTAATTTAAGTCTGTGGGTTGCTTAGTCTGAAGCCAGAATGGAAACTTTAGAAAACATTTTGGGTGAGACTTTTAAAAGCACTGAACATTTTGAATAGCTCATTTTTCATAGATCTACTAGTGCATCGTGTTTCCTCTCTGTATTCCCACTGCTTTGAGTAGACATTCTTTAGGCTTTCATGTGTCCTACCAGACTGATCCCTTGAAGACATAATCCTGTTTTTGATATCATTGTTAGGGTATGTTTACACAGCAAAAAAAAAAAAAAAAAAGACCCATGGCAGCAAGTCTCAGAGCCCAGGTCACCTGATTCTGGCTCATGCTTTTGGGCTAAAAATAGCAGTGTAGATGTCTGAGCTTGGGCTGGGCCCTGGCTGAGGAACCTGGTGAGGGGAGAGGGTCTCAGAGCCCAGGCTCCAGCTTGAGCCCCACATGTACACTGGTCTTTTTAGTTCCAAAGCATGAGCCAGAGTCAGTTGACCCAGGCTTGGAGACTTTCTCCTGGTCTCTGTTTGCAATGTCGACATACCCTTAGTTATTGAGCTCACGTAAAGAACAGACATAGATGAACTAAGCAAAAAACATTGGGGCCAAGTTACTTTACTGAAGTCACTGAGCCTTTCTTGCACTTTGTGTGGTTATTTATATATGTGCAAAGAGGTATAAATTACTCTGACTAGCGTTTAGCTCCTTTCATGGGTATAAATGGCTACACAAAGTGAGTCATTGGTGAATCAAGTGTGTTGTTTTTTTTTTAAACAAGGTACAAAATTCTGCTTTCATTCACTCACAGGTTGCACACGTGTAAATGAAAACAAGATTTGGCCTAATGTTTTGAACCTTTATTAGAAACTGAAAAAGGTCTTCATGCAAAAAGCAGATAGTCAAATATTTGATACTTACATTTCTGTAGGTATAATTTCCCTTTGGTAGAGGATTAATTGGCTGATGATCATTGCTCAGGTGAAAGACATCAAATTTCTGAGGAAAAAGGATCAAATACATCTAAACATGTTAGTGGTGGGTAGTATTAGGAATGCAAAGAACAAAGTACAACCGTTTTAGCTACAAAACCTATATCATGCTCCAATATGATTACATATTTATTGGGCAATTATTCATTACTACCTCACAGGAAATATTAACAAGTCTAAACACTGAGGTAATGTTGAAATCATAACTGGCATATGCCCTTACAGATTATTTATGCTTCAACAGAGGCTAATCCAAATGAATTTTGCAGCAGCCTTTTGTTGTTCTAGACATATGACTGCCATCTAGTGGTTTCAGAGTAGCAGCCGCATTAGTCTGTATCCGCAAAAAGAAAAGGAGTACTTGTGGCACCTTAGAGACTAATAAATTTATTTGAGCATAAGCTTTCATGAGCTACAGCTCACTTCATCGGATGCACGTAGTGGAAAATACAGTGGGGACATTTTATATTCACAGAGAACATGAAACACCTTGATTATCACTACAAAAGGTCTTTCCTCCCCACCCCGCTCTCCTGCTGGTAATAGCTCACCTTACCTGATCACTCTCATTACAGTCTGTATGGTAACACCCATTGTTTCATGTTCTCTGTGTATATAAAATCTCCCCACTGTATTTTCCATCTAGTGGTGTGTGTTTTATATTCAAGCCAAGAAAAGCTGCGGCATCCTTTAGCTGGCTTCCAGAAAAATGTGTGTATTGAATGAACTTTTTTGTCTTTGCTGTAGCCTGCTATTGTTTATCCCCATCCACTGCACAAGTTCCATGCTTAGCTCAACTAAGTCTAGAGATACATATACCAGAAAGATACGCTAGGACATTTTCCAAGCAATATGCTTGGGCCTGTTCCTACTCCGGGGGTGTGTGGGAGTGCAGTTTGCAACTCTCTATTCCCATGGGGCAACTTTGTCTGCGGGGGGGGCTCACCTCCAGGGGAAATATTGCGCTGTCCTCTGATAGGGGAGGGCAGATTTAAATTTCAGCTAAGACTCCAATGGATCCTTGCTAAGTGAGGCTGCTCAGGAAATGGGCTGAATCTGCATCGTTCCTGGGTGCAATTCACATAATGGGCTGCTTGTGTCCTCCCAGCTGACTAGTGTAAGATGAATTATTATTTATCACTGACTGTAGCTCTGTAGGCTGTGTGGAGAGGGAAGCATTAGCCAGGTGTGTACAGTAGCCCCAGGGGTAGCAAGGCTCCCAAGGAAGGCATGCTGGTAGGGGGAAGTATGTGTGACACCACATCCCTGTGCAGTTGTCAGCAGGGTTCCTTGGCTCTTAACACATGAGCTTTCACTGCCTGAACTAAGACCCATCTCCATCTGTAGCCTAACCATCACTAGAAGAGGATGGAGCATCACACTGAGTGGGTTACACATGCTGCTTCTATGGGGTTGCACAGAAAAAGCTCACCATGCCTGCTTCTTCTTTGCCCCTTCATCCTGTGGGAATCTGCACTATGAAGTGCACTGAATTTCCTGGGTGCTGTGCCTCCATCTGGCCTCTCCTCTAGGCTCTGTGAGTATATTGAAGACTGTGTTGGAATGGAAAGCTATCACTTTAAGAGCTGGGAGGTTTCCAGGTCCTGCTTAGAGGAGAGAGGGTTCTAGCAAAGCGTGCAAGCAGAGCCAGTTTGGGAAGAGCCTCGTCTTAAAGCAAAGTGGGGGGTTGTACCTCTCTGCCAGAGGTAGTAGCCTGTTTCTCTATCTCTTTGATTGGGTTCTTGTGTGTTTATCGTTCTGAATTCTAAGACATACAGCTGTGTTATGTTGTAACCTTCCAGCTAGAGTATTTGTTTGTACCCCCCACTTGGAGTTTGCCAGCTCCTGTAGTCTACACTTGTCCCTTGGGTAAGACCCACTGGAGGCTAACAACTGTAACAGCTACCAGAGTCCTCCAAGGCTATTTCCCAGCTTGTTTTGAGCCAGCCAGAATGAACTGGAAACTCCTGCTAAGGCCAGTAGGGAAACGTCTGCATGGGATGATCTGGACAAGCCGTTTACTGGGCAAAAGATGAGCCAGGGTTGCTCACCCCCTAAGTCAGAGGGGAGGGGCTGACTTAGATGAAGAGACAAGTTCTAGTTTTCAATTTGGGCCTTTTGAGCTTGGGAGCCAAGGGAACCAGAACAGCTCAGAGAGAGTCTCTGGCCAACTCCCACTTCACACAAAGGGAGTCTGAGCTGCTGTGGGACCCGTGCATGGATCAGGCAGTTCCAGCCCTGCAAAGACCAGTGTCTTGTTTGGCAGAGATTTTGCTACTGAGAATCTGCCAAAACATCCAGGACTCCAGACCAGGGAGCCAGTAAGCCTGGTAGAGGCTAAGAGAGGATCCTGCCCCACCCAGGGGCAAAGTCACAATAAGGGGACCCTTTTTGTTTAAAGCAGACCAACATTCACAGTGTTGCAGCACTCACAGCAGGAGGCATCCCCATTTGCCTCACAAGATGCCAGGATAGGAAAAGTTGTGAGTGTCGGGAGGTAGGAAATCAGTTAATGCTTAGTACTTATTATTTTACCCTAACCCTTTCCTTCCCCAGAGCCTACGTTCCTGCTCCCAATGAAGTCCCCCTTTGTTATATTATTATTTTAGGGGTCTATCTAGCTGGGGGTTTGTGGTGATGTACTTTAATATTTATATACTGGGATTTATACTCCTGGCCAGCAGTGGTAGCATTATCCCTTTTCCCAAGGGACAGCACACCTTGTGTCTCAGGCACAGTTGTTGAGTCACCTGAGGTGGAGGTACTGGGCATCCAAAAAAGAATCCAGGACTCAACGCATGCAAGGGTAGAGAAGAAGTTACTCCAGATACTAAGCACCAGGGAGAGGCTTGAGTCACACCTCAGGGTAAGGGGCTACATATTTTATCTGAGTTCTCTGCATGTATGCTGTGAACATAACAGGCTCACCTGGAGGAAGGTCAAACATGGCTCATGCTGCTCTGAGAAGAACTCTTGTGATTCTACAGAACCATAACCTCAACAACATGTATCCTATCCACAGGAGAGCTAAAAAGATGTGGATTTGTCAGGGTCTGTTTTAAATGTGTAAGTTAAGGACAGGAGCAGCTGAGTTTTAATAGACTTCATAGATTCTAAGGCCAGAAAGGACCACTGTGATCATCTAGTCTGACCTCCTGTATAACACAGGCTATGGAACCTCCTCAACATAATTCTAGAACATCCAGTCTTGTGTTACAAACTGTCAGTGATGGAAAATCCACCACAACCCTGGGTAAATTGTTCCAATGGTTAATTATTCTCACTGTTAAAAAACTGTGCCTTATTACCAATCTGAATTTGTCTAGCTTCAACTTCCAGTCCCTGTATCGTGTTATACTTTTCTCTGCTAGACCGAAGAGCCCATTATGAAATATTTGTTCCCCATGTGGATACCTACAGACTGTAGTCAAGTCATCCCTTAACCTTCTCCTTGTTAAGCTAAATAGGTTGAGCTCCTTGAGTCTATCACTATAAGGCATGTTTTCCAATTCTTTCATTAGTTCCTTGGCTCTTCTCTGAATCCTTTCCAATTTATCAACATTCTTCTTGAATTGTGGGCACCAGAATTGGACATGGTGTTCCAGCAGCAGTAGCACGAGTGGACCCCAGGCTGCTGTAAATGAAACACAACATGAAGTATCCACTGGCTCCATTTAATGAGAGTATAGCTGACAGCAGGGGCACCAACACTGGAACCACACATGTTGAGCTGAGAATGACTGACTGAAAAGGATTAAAAACACAGGGTTTATAAAAGAAATCTCACTGAGAACAACGGTTATATGAGCCCTGGAGGAAGTGATTCCTACCCAATAAGAACAGATACTGTAAAGCTAGGATGATATCTGTGTGAAAACCTATAGCCATTGAAAGTTGCAGATAGGCATGTGGCTCCTTTTTAAAACTTTCATTGCTTGAATGCACAATATTTACCATGTCACCATGCCACACAAGCAGAGACTGGCTGGCCCATTGAAAACACACTGTATGTATATGTGTACTAGCTAGGAGTAAAATTGTCAAAAACAATTGTAACTTATCAGCATAAGTCCCATTGAGTGTCATTACCTTCTCGGATAACCCAGACAGCATGAGAAGATAATACAGAGCCTGAAAGTTAGACATGATGCTGTTTTTAACAGCTACTTTTCTCTGGTACGTGATACTTTTATATCCTCATGACTGCTTGTATAAAACACCATGTTTCTAATGAATAAAATTGACAAAAGTTCTACCTGAGGTATCAGTGTGGCATCGAAGTGTGGCTATTGTCTTGTCTCCTTTCATATTTCCCTTTGAAAGTAAGGAAGGAATGCTATAATTATTCCCATTATAACAAACAAGGATTTGCGCAAATGCCAATAGTGACCATGTACTTAATAAACAGATTGGGAGGATGAGGTTTCCCGTTATGTAAATTGCTCTAAGGGTATGTCTTCCCTACAGAGTTAACTCAGGTGATCAGCACTCATGTATGGAGACCTAGGTTAGCTGAACTGAGCGTGGACAGCCTATTGGAAAGCCCTACCAAAGTCACTGTCTTCACTGGTGATGAACTTGCCTGTGATTGTAACTAAACCTGGGCACACATCCCATGTATAATGAGGTGTATAAGCCTCACACTAGTTAACCATGGGGTAACACTCTGAGGCCAGCTTGTGGGTGGAGTGTTACGCATCATTGGTGATCAAACCCAGCTGGGGAGGGACTGGGTCTTCCAAAAGAAGCAGCACAGGGCAGTGGGAAGATAGCCATAGATGAGACCCAGGAGAGAGGTAGCTGGATGTTTCCTGTCTTTGGCTAAAAGCTGAGAGAAACCTGAAGCTTTGAGTCAGAACTAGAGGGTCCTGAGGCAGGAGGAAGCCTGGGGCTAGAGGTGTGTTGTCCTGAGCCAGGAGAAAGTGCAGCCCAACAGACACGGATAATAAAGCCAAAGGGTCATTTGGCCAGGAGACTGAGGGACTGCAGGCAGAGAAGAACTCTGCAGTCACTCTCTGGGCACTAGAAAGTGGCGGTATCTGGAAGATATGGGGTAGAGCAAGCTTTTATGGCTGGCCCTGACACAAGGGTAGGAACCAGACCTCTGGGGAGAAGCCCTGTGAGGTTTTTTGGTGGAATGGACACTGGAAAGGGAAGGAGGAGGAACAAATGTTTAGCAAACGCTAAACTCAATGCACATTTGTGATTATGTGGTTCTTCTGGAACTGGGATTAATTATTCCCAAGAAATAACCACTAATGCCCCATTTTTCAGTACCAAATCTTGAGATAGCGGGAGGTCTGTTCAGGAGCTTTGTTACCTCACGGTTGTTGACAATGACTATCAGCAACAGCTGAATGTGGCTATATTTCACATGAGGTAAGAGCAAACCATGTTTGTCGTGACTTCAGAAAGAATGACTGACTGGGTATAAAGCAAGTGAAAGTGAGATCAAAATATTTTCTCTTGTTATAAACAATCCCATCTCATTGAAACCCAGGACTTGTGACCCCTACCACAATGTTCCCACTAATTAGAAGAAACCAGAGCAAGGCTAGCTGACAAACATCTTTTCAATAGCTGTTCTCTGAGAAGATGTTTCAGTGAGGTAAACACAAACCAATAAAGAAAACATAATGAGCTATAAAGCCTCTTGTGGGACAGACAGATGAAAAAACAAGGGAGTGAAAGGATAGAGAGAGCATGGAAAATCATGACAAGAGGAGTTGCAGGTGAAAGTGGCTTTCTAAACTAAGCCTCTTTTTGAAATACCAGGCTTGCTGATACTTATGTTCAAATCTCAGCAGCTTTAACCAAACTTTCATTTTTCTTAGGTAGATAAAGTACATTGAATGCAATTGTTTATGTGGATCTTTTTGAAGGAAACCTTGAAAACCTGTGTTCTGCTTGCACACAAAAGATCCCATGGCTCTTGTTTTCTTAGCTGAATGTTCCAGTTTGATGTGCACTAGCGTTGGGGTTCTCAACAAATTTATTTTTGGTAGCCTCAGAGTGCGGCCAACAACTCTTACAAGTGGCTGTATTGACACTTTTCCCTAAAATACTTAACTTTAGGAAAAATAAATACGCACATACACACATCCAAATCATTCTAATTTATTTATGTAGGGTTTTTTTTTTTTTTTTTTTTTTTGCAGACTCCATAAAAATAATGCTGTGAAAAGTGAAATTTGTTAACATCACTTTTTCACAGCACACTTAGTCTCAGAAAGCCCCAGGACAAATTAAGGCCTGGATGGGGTGATCAGAGAGGGAGGCAGCAGGGGTGATGGGATGGATGGGGGACTGGGGGAGGCAGTGGGGGGCCAGGGTGGTGGTATGTGTGTGTGTGTGTGCCCTGACGCCATGTGGCTAGAGCCAGCGGTTAGCACCCAGAGCCAGCACCTGCCACCGCATGGCCAGAGTCTAGAGCTGGGGCCCAGGGCTGCATACCTGGGGATCAGCGCCTACAGCCACGCGGCCGGAGCTAGTTCTCGCTGCTATGCAGCCAGGGCCAGGGTTGACACCAAATGCCAGCTTCCACTGCCAAGGCCTGACAACATACTCCTTGCTATTTCCCTACACTACTTCCTGCCTGACCTTGACTTAGGCCTTTCCCACAGCCCCTTCCTAGTATATCAGTGCCTGTCTCTCTCTAAGGCCTGGTCTACAACTAAAACTTAAGTTAACCTAGCTACATCGCTCAGGAGTGCAAAAAAGTCACCCCCCGAGAAATGTAGCTAAGCCAACCTAAGCCCCAGTGTAGACACTGCTACACTGATAGAAGAATTCTTCTGTCAACTTAGCTACTGTCTTGCCAGGGGCTGGATTTACTACAGCAACGGAAAAACCCCTTCCATCAGAGTGGCAAATGTCTACACTACAGCAGCATAGTAGTGCTTGTAGTGTATATACAGTCTAAGCCTCTTGCACAGGCTTACCGCTGAGCTCCCTAGCCCTTTGTGCCAGGCAGCTAGTTCTGCTTCAGGGAAGCTTTCTCTACTCCCTTGGCAGAAGGAATCTTCCTGCAGGCCCCTCCACCAGCATGAAGAAGCCTGGGCACATTCACTCCCTCTCCAGCTTTCCTTCAGCTCCCTGTTGCTGGTCTCCCTACCTTCCTTCAGAGAGGCTGTCTGCTAGCAGTCCATCTTACCTCCCTAACACCTGCTAAGCGAGAACCAGACATCTGGTGTCCTTCCCCCATCAACTCCCAGCTGAACCAGGTTTTAACTCCTCCCTCTAGGCTTGAGGCAGACTGCAGGTATTGTGGGGAGGGGCTGATAGGGCCTGTGGGTTCATATTAATCCCTTCAGTCATAGTAAGGGTTGGTTCACCCCATAACAGAACTCCTGATGCTTCTCTTTATAGGAAAAATAATGGCTATCACTCTGAAACCTCATTATACTAGATAGTCTTGGGAAGTTCTGTCCAAGCCACCGCTTTGCTGATTCATCGCACTATCTCATGCTAGGCAGGTGCACTGCTTCTCTGCTGTGCACACGCAATCCTCCACTAGGACAGCCACATGGCTGCAACTACTAACTGTGTGCCATTCAACCAGCCGCTCCTTAGGGCCTGGTAATCCTGGCCTGGTAATCCAGCCTGGCTGTTGCTATGCCCAAGAGCCTGGCTGCCCCTGCTTTGCTCTCCTGTGACAAAACATCCATGTGACACAGCCATTTCTTGTTACTGAGTATGTACGAGAACAAAGCTTCCATTTACAATGAAGTCCACCTCCTTCTGATGGCCAGAATGCCTTGTCCATTCCATCAGTTAAAGATGACCTGCACAGGAACAAAACTGGGTATCCATGCTTTTTCTGCTACTTTTTAATACAGAAAGAAGAGCTGAAAAGTTGTGTGTTAGTTTTTTGGTTTTTTTTTTTAGTTATTTCTGTTTGTCTCTCACGCTGGAAATTCAAGTAGAGTCTAAGCTTGAAAATCTCTCTGGCTTAGTCTACATCAGAAGTCCCCAAACTGTAGGGTGCATCCCCCTAGGGGGGTGTGGAGGAACGTCCAGGAAGGTGCAGCAGGGCCCGGGCCAGCACCTATCGGGGGCAGGGAGGGAGAAGGACCCAACCCCTCCCCGGCTCCTAGCCCAGTGCCTGGCCTTGTCCCCAGCCTCGGCCACTGACTGTGGCTCTGTTTCTGGCCTGGGGCTGACTCTGGGGATGAGGCCAGGAGCAGAGTCGCACCTGGCTGTGGGCCCAGCTGCAGGCTCCCACTACAGCCCAGCTGTGGTGCCGTTCCCACCCCCAGCCTTGACTCCTGGCTACCGTCCAGCTCCCAGCCCCAGCTCCAGCCCCAACTGCAGCCCCAGCCTCAGCCCCCTTACCCCTGTCCACATCCCCCCTCAGAGCTGCAGCCCGGTCCTGGCTCTGGGGGAGGGGGGCAGAGGGCACAGACAGGGGTAAAAGGGGCACAGCCCTCAAAAGTTTGGGGTCCACTGGTCTACACTGAAAGTTAGAATACATGTTTATTAATTGTGTTAACCAACACAATGTGAAACATAACTTTGCACTCAATATAGGTAGGGACAATTATGTTTCACATGGTGTCATCTGGTTGTAATTAACTCTACAATGAACTCTAGATTTAACCAGAACCAGCTGACATGATGTTAAACATGACAGTG
The DNA here is from genome assembly GCF_965140235.1 of Caretta caretta. Taxonomy (NCBI): domain Eukaryota; kingdom Metazoa; phylum Chordata; order Testudines; family Cheloniidae; genus Caretta; species Caretta caretta. The sequence continues at coordinate 24,898,321 of NC_134210.1, read as the reverse complement.
CTTGTCTACATGGAATGTTGAACATCATATTAATGAACAGGTGTTTCAATAGATGTAATTTCCCAGTATAGACTAGGCCTATGATGGCTGGAAAACTAATGAATTGTTAACCTAGTAAGAGCCAAGAGTGGAACATTTGAGGAACTGAGAGAGAGAGAAGAGATTTTAGTCAAAACTATTTTAAAACTCTTTGGTTTTGCTTGGTCATGTTAACACCTATTTAACTTCAAACACGAAGGAATATTTTGGCTAAGGGAAGTCTCTGTTAAAAATTCAATACCCTCATCTGTTTTTAGTACTCACAATACACATCCTTGAGACCTCCAGCAAACCAAGAAAGATCCTACTTGACATTACTTATGTAACCCTTCTGCCCGTCAGAGTTGGCAGCAACAAGGGCCAGGTTCAATATCTAGGGGATCCATTCCAATAACACAATGCAAACCGGCTCGAGCCCCCACCCAGTGACCTGGGACAAATATATACCACCCCCGCTGGGCACCTCCCAGAGGCAATACTTCCCCTCTCGCAAGCACCTAGTCTGAGTGTAGCAAAAAGCCTTTTAATAACAGAGAGAAACAATGTGGCATTATATTGGGGAAACACCACCAACAGGATGCATAACACAACCGATGAGCAAAAAAAAACCCACCCCAAGCAAATTGGGGCATGCCCTTTCCCTTTGGTTCTTGAGTCCAGCAACCCCAAATCACCCAAAGTCCCAAAAGTCCAATGACCCAAAAGTCTCTGTCCCTGGTCAGGGCAGCCCCAGAGTTCAAAAGTTTATCTGCAGAGCTTTACCTCCCAACCTGGGTGGAGATGGGGGCAGGGGTAAAAGGCACCTTACATAATCTGAAGCTGACCACCCCACAGTTCCATAGGCCTTTGCTCCGCTCCACTCCACTCCACCAGCCGCCCCACAAACTGCTTCACTCCACTCCGCTCCGCAGTCCACCAGCAGCTCCCACTGTCCCATGAACTGCTTCGCTCCGCGTCCCACCAGCAGCTCCCGCCATCCCATGAACTGCTCCACCAGCCTGTCCACAAGGCACTCCAGCTGTCCTGCAAACTTCTCCACAATATATCTTCAGGCTCCCCCACTACGTAACACAACGCTCAGTGATATAAGCTCTTAGTCAGTTCAGCTCTTTGGTGAATTCAGCTTGTAGTAGAGAAGCCTCAGTGCTGGTGCACTATTAGCCCAAAGTGAGCTCAGCAGCCTGTAACTAGACTTTTAATAAAATCAAAATTAGCTCTGATATTCCACAATGGAGAGAGGAGAAAATACAATTAGCATGTAAGACCCTCACCAAGGGGCCCATGCTACCAAGTATTAATACTTACTCCCCAACTTCTCTCAATTCACAGAGTTTTGGAACCCATGACCCTTGCCTAGCGAGTGCTACTTAGTTGATGGTGAGTCCCTCCATCATAACAAAAGGCCAAGTACAGTTCCAAGCACAGTTCCCATAATCAGGGAAATAACAATTTATTCTTCCTGCCCCAATAACAGAGACACTGGGGATCCCACAGCAGCCAAAGTGATCATTTGGGCAGCTATGGCCTCATTCTAGGTGGGGTGGGTGTGCCTATGCAAATGAGATCAGCCCCTGAAGTTTTTTCCACAGCTTGCCACACCTCACCACCAGATGTCAGGGTGGAGCTCATCCTGACACTGCTTACACTTATATATCTAAATAATCCCCCCCCAAATACAAAACTTCTCCCCCTAAACAACTTTTCATGCTCTCTGTCATAAATATAAAGGGAAGGGTAAACCCCTTTGAAATCCCTCCTGGCCAGGGGAAAGCTCCTCTCACCTGTAAAGGGTTAAGAAGCTAAAGGTAACCTCGCTGGCACCTGACCAAAATGACCAATGAGGAGACAAGATACTTTCAAAAGCTGGGAGGAGGGAGAGAAACAAAGGGTCTGTGTCTGTCTGTATGCTGCTTTTGCCAGGGACAGAACAGGAATGGAGTCTTAGAACTTTTAGTAAGTAATCTAGCTAGGTATGTGTTAGATTATGATTTCTTTAAATGGCTGAGAAAAGAATTGTGCTGAATAGAATAACTATTTCTGTCTATGTATCTTTTTTGTAACTTAAGGTTTTGCCTAGAGGGGTTCTCTATGTTTTTGAATCTAATTACCCTGTAAGATATCTACCATCCTGATTTTACAGGGGGGATTTCTTTATTTCTATTTACTTCTATTTTTTATTAAAAGTCTTCTTGTAAAAAACTGAATGCTTTTTCATTGTTCTCAGATCCAAGGGTTTGGGTCTGTGGTCACCTATGCAAATTGGTGAGGCTTTTTATCCAACATTTCCCAGGAAAGGGGTGGTGCAAGTGTTGGGAGGATTGTTCATTGTTCTTAAGATCCAAGGGTCTGGGTCTGTAGTCACCTAGGCAAATTGGTGAGGCTTTTTACCAAACCTTGTCCAGGAAGTGGTGTGCAAGGTTTTGGGAAGTATTTTGGGGGGAAGGACGCGTCCAAACAGCTCTTCCCCAGTAACCAGTATTAGTTTGGTGGTGGTAGCGGCCAGTCCAAGGACAATGGGTGTAATATTTTGTACCTTGGGGAAGTTTTGACCTAAGCTGGTAAAGATAAGCTTAGGAGGTTTTTCATGCAGGTCCCCACATCTGTACCCTAGAGTTCAGAGTGGGGGAGGAACCTTGACATGGTGGCATAGTGGTGGGATTAACCTGAAATCATTTTGAGATCCAGTTGAGATTTTTTGAACTAGAAATACAGATTTTAAAAGGAATTTTTTTTTTCTTTCCTGTGGAAAGGAAGTCCAGAAAGCAGCTTTGAAACTGAAAGCAGCTTTGTTTTCTCTGCTTTGTGGCCAAGCAGAGACAAAAGGGGATTATCTTGTGAATTGCAGGTTTTCTTTGCCTGGAGGCAGGGTACTTAACTCCTGCAGGGAAATTCACAGTCTTCCAACCCAGAGGTTTTTTTTTCTTTTCTTCCTAAAAGTAAATAGGGGGTGTGTGTTCTACCCATTTGCTTTTTCTTTGGGCTGGGTAAGCAGGTTTCCAAGTAGTTGGAGGTTTTTTGCTTTAATTTGGGCCCAGAGCAGAGACAAGGGGATTGTCTTTTTCTGTAGGCTGACAGTCACTATCAGAGAATAGGTATTCTATTCCAGCACAGCAAAATTTTACAGCCACGTTTTGTTTGTTTATTTCTAAACCTCGGGTGTAAAGTTAGTTAAAAACAGAGAGGTTAGAATGGCAAAATCCACGGCTCGACTACAGCTCGAATTAGCCAAATTTCAGGCTGAGGAAAGACAAAGGGAACATGAAAGACAGATAGAACTCATGCGGCTGAAGAAGGAACAAGAAAGGGAGGCAGCGAGAGAAGCAGAACAACACCAAGCGGCTGCTCACAGGAGAGCTATGGAAGCGAGGGACAAAGAACTGGAGGAGAAGGAAAAAGAGAGGAAGTATGTGGAGGAGATGGAGAAGATAAAGGCTCAGCAGAATATCCCAACAAACCCTAGTAATCCTTCTCCAAGTACCACTTCCCATCCCAGAAAGTTCCCCACCTACAAGGCAGGCGATGATACTGAGGCCTTCCTAGAAAACTTCGAAAGGGCCTGCCTTGGGTACAACATCTCTACTGACCAATACATGGTAGAGCTGAGGCCGCAGCTCAGTGGACCCTTAGCTGAGGTGGCAGCTGAAATGCCTAAAGAACACATGAACAAGTATGAACTGTTTAAATCCAAGGCGAGAGTCAGAATGGGGATAACACCCGAGCAGTCTCGTCGGAGGTTCAGAGCCCTAAGGTGGAAACCAGACATGTCATTTACCCGACATGCCTACCACATTGTGAAACATTGGGATGCCTGGATATCAGGAGCAAGTGTTGAATCTCCAGTAAATTTGCCCTTCCTAATGCAAATGGAACAATTCTTAGAGGGTGTTCCTGAGGAAATAGAAAGATACATCCTAGATGGGAAACCCAAAACTGTAATTGAGGCAGGAGAGATTGGAGCCAGATGGGTGGAGGTGGCAGAGAAGAAGAAAACTGGTCGCAGTTGGAGCGGAGACCAGAAGGGACCACCCCAGACCACACCCTATTACCGGGGGCCGCCCAAAGCCCCACCTACCTCCCAAAGAACCCTCCAGACCCCTTATCATCCCACCACCCCGTTCTCCAGCAACCCTCCTCGCCCCAGTGATCCGTCAGCTGGACGATGTTTTAAGTGTAACGAGCTGGGGCATGTAAAGGCCAACTGCCCCAAGAACCCCAACAGATTACAGTTCATTGCACCGGAATCACACCAGAGGTCCACAGGCCCAGATACCTCCCAGATACCCTTGGAGCGGAGGGAAACTGTGAGTGTGGGCGGGAAGAAGGTCATCGCGTGGAGGGACACCGGAGCACAAGTGTCAGCTATCCATGCTTCCTTAGTGGACCCCAATTTAATCAACCCAGAGATCCAAGTGACGATTCAACCCTTCAAGTCCAACTCTTTCGATTTGCCTACAGCCAAGTTGCCTGTCCAGTATAAGGGCCGGTCAGGAATGTGGACTTTTGCAGTCTATGATGATTATCCCATCCCCATGCTGTTGGGGGAAGACTTGGCCAATCATGTGAAGCAGGCCAAGAGGGTGGGAACGGTCACCCGCAGCCAGGCTAAACAAGCCATGAGGCCTAGCTCTGTTCCGGAAACTTCTATCAGGACCTGGTCAGAGGTGATGGACCCGGACCCCAGGCCAATGTTTGCAACAGCAGTAGTGGATCCAGTCCCAGAGACCCAGACGGAACCAGTCCCAGAACTGGAACCAGCCGAACAACCAACACCAGACCCCGTGTCAGCACTGAATCCAGTACTTGCAACCTCAACACCAGAGGGCCCCACCGAAGCTGAACTGGCAACAGCCGATAACTCTACACAAGAGGCTCAGCCGGAGCCTGAATCCCAACATAGTGCACCAGTGGAGAGCGGTTCACAGTCAACAGAAACAGCTCCATCCCTTATATCGCTTCCAGAGGGACCAAGCCTAGGTCCCCAATCCAATGAGGGACTAATGTCTCCAGCATCAAGGGAACAGTTCCAGACCGAACAGGAAGCAGATGAAAGCCTCCAGAGAGCTTGGACGGCGGCACGGAGCAACCCACCGCCTCTCAGCTCTTCTAATCGATCCAGGTTTGTTATAGAAAGAGGACTTTTATACAAGGAAACTCTTTCTGGTGGACACCAGGAAGACTGGCATCCTCAGAGACAGTTGGTAGTTCCAACTAAATACCGGGCCAAGCTCTTGAGCTTAGCCCATGATCACCCTAGTGGCCATGCTGGGGTGAACAGGACCAAAGACCGTTTGGGGGGGTCATTCCACTGGGAGGGAATGGGCAAGGATGTTTCTACCTATGTCCAGTCTTGTGAGGTGTGCCAAAGAGTGGGAAAACCCCAAGACCAGGTCAAAGCCCCTCTACAACCCCTCCCCATCATTGAAGTTCCATTTCAGCGAGTAGCTGTGGATATTCTGGGTCCTTTTCCGAAAAAGACACCCAGAGGAAAGCAGTACATACTGACTTTCATGGATTTTGCCACCCGATGGCCAGAAGCAGTAGCTCTAAGCAACACCAGGGCTAAAAGTGTGTGCCAGGCACTAGCAGACATTTTTGCCAGGGTAGGTTGGCCCTCCGACATCCTCACAGATGCAGGGACTAATTTCCTGGCAGGAACTATGAAAAACCTTTGGGAAGCTCATGGGGTAAATCACTTGGTTGCCACTCCTTACCACCATCAAACAAATGGCATGGTGGAGAAGTTTAATGGAACTTTGGGGGCCATGATACGTAAATTCGTAAATGAGTACTCCCATGATTGGGACCTAGTGTTGCAGCAGTTGCTCTTTGCCTACAGAGCTGTACCACATCCCAGTTTAGGGTTTTCCCCATTTGAACTTGTATATGGCCGTGAGGTTAAGGGGCCATTGCAGTTGGTAAAGCAGCAATGGGAGGGATTTACACCGTCTCCAGGAACTAACATTCTGGACTTCGTAACCAACCTACAAAACACCCTCCGAACCTCTTTAGCCCTTGCTAGAGAAAACTTACAGGATGCTCAAAAAGAGCAAAAAGCCTGGTATGATAAACATGCCAGAGAGCGTTCCTTCAAAGTAGGAGACCAGGTCATGGTCTTAAAGGCGCTCCAGGCCCATAAAATGGAAGCATCGTGGGAAGGGCCATTGACGGTCCAGGAGCGCCTGGGAGCTGTTAGAATCATAGAATCATAGAATCATAGAATATCAGGGTTGGAAGGGACCCCAGAAGGTCATCTAGTCCAACCCCCTGCTCGAAGCAAGACCAATTCCCAGTTAAATCATCCCAGCCAGGGCTTTGTCAAGCCTGACCTTAAAAACCTCTAAGGAAGGAGATTCTACCACCTCCCTAGGTAACGCATTCCAGTGTTTCACCACCCTCTTAGTGAAAAAGTTTTTCCTAATATCCAATCTAAACCTCCCCCACTGCAACTTGAGACCATTACTCCTCGTTCTGTCATCTGCTACCATTGAGAACAGTCTAGAGCCATCCTCTTTGGAACCCCCTTTCAGGTAGTTGAAAGCAGCTATCAAATCCCCCCTCATTCTTCTCTTCTGCAGGCTAAACAATCCCAGCTCCCTCAGCCTCTCCTCATAACTCATGTGTTCCAGACCCCTAATCATTTTTGTTCCCCTTCGCTGGACTCTCTCCAATTTATCCACATCCTTCTTGAAGTGTGGGGCCCAAAACTGGACACAGTACTCCAGATGAGGCCTCACCAATGTCGAATAGAGGGGGACGATCACGTCCCTTGATCTGCTCGCTATGCCCCTACTTATACATCCCAAAATGCCATTGGCCTTCTTGGCAACAAGGGCACACTGCTGACTCATATCCAGCTTCTCGTCCACTGTCACCCCTAGGTCCTTTTTTGCAGAACTGCTGCCTAGCCATTCGGTCCCTAGTCTGTAGCTGTGCATTGGGTTCTTCCGTCCCAAGTGCAGGACCCTGCACTTATCCTTATTGAACCTCATCACATTTCTTTTGGCCCAATCCTCCAATTTGTCTAGGTCCTTCTGTATCCTATCCCTCCCCTCCAGCGTATCTACCACTCCTCCCAGTTTAGTATCATCCGCAAATTTGCCGAGAGTGCAATCCACACCATTCTCCAGATCATTTATGAAGATATTGAACAAAACCGGCCCCAGGACCGACCCTTGGGGCACTCCACTTGATACCGGCTACCAACTAGACATGGAGCCCGATCACTACCCGTTGAGCCCGACAATCTAGCCAACTTTCTACCCACCTTATAGTGCATTCATCCAGCCCATACTTCCTTAACTTGCTGACAAGAATACTGTGGGATTATCTCATAGCATTATTATCTCATAGTTAATTATCTCATAGCATTCCCCACCTTCAACCGAAAGCCTAAGGTGTACCATATTACTTCTCTAAAGCCCTTTTATTCCAGAGAATTAAAGGTTTGTCAGTTTACAGCCCAGGGAGGAGACGACGCTGAGTGGCCCAAAGGTGTCTACTACGAAGGGAAATGTGGTGGTGGTGTGGAAGAGGTGAACCTCTCCATGACCCTTGGGCGTATGCAGCGACAGCAGATCCAGGAGCTGTGCACTAGCTACGCGCCAACGTTCTCAGCCACCCCAGGACTGACTGAACGGGCATACCACTCCATTGACACAGGTAATGCTCACCCAATTAGGGTTCAACCTTACCGGGTGTCTCCTCAAGCTAAAACTGCTATAGAACGGGAGATCCAGGATATGTTACAGATGGGTGTAATCCGCCCCTCTGAAAGTGCATGGGCATCTCCAGTGGTTCTAGTTCCCAAACCAGATGGGGAAATACGTTTTTGCGTGGACTACCGTAAGCTAAATGCTGTAACTCACCCAGACAACTATCCAATGCCACGCACAGATGAACTATTAGAGAAACTGGGACGGGCCCAGTTCATCTCTACCTTGGACTTAACCAAGGGGTACTGGCAGGTACTGCTAGATGAATCTGCCAAGGAAAGGTCAGCCTTCATCACACATCTCGGGCTGTATGAATTTAATGTACTCCCTTTCGGGCTGCGAAATGCACCCGCCACTTTCCAAAGACTTGTAGATGGTCTCCTAGCGGGATTAGGAGAATATGCAGTCGCCTACCTTGACGATGTGGCCATATTTTCGGATTCCTGGGCAGACCACCTGGAACATCTACAAAAAGTCCTTGAGCGCATAAGGGAGGCAGGACTAACTGTTAAGGCTAAGAAGTGTCAAATAGGCCTAAACAGAGTGACTTACCTTGGACACCAGGTGGGTCAAGGAACTATCAGCCCCCTACAGGCCAAAGTGGATGCTATCCAAAAGTGGCCTGTCCCAAAGTCAAAGAAACAGGTTCAATCCTTCTTCGGCTTGGCTGGTTATTACAGACGATTTGTACCGCACTACAGCCAAATCGCTGCCCCACTGACAGACCTAACCAAAAAGAAACAGCCAAATGCTGTTCAGTGGACCGGAAAGTGTCAGAAGGCCTTTAACAAGCTTAAAGCGACCCTCATGTCTGACCCTGTACTAAGGGTCCCAGACTTTGACAAACCGTTCCTAGTAACCACAGATGCGTCCGAGCGTGGTGTGGGAGCAGTTTTAATGCAGAAAGGACCTGATCAAGAATTCCACCCTGTAGTGTTTCTCAGCAAAAAACTGTCTGAGAGGGAAAGCAACTGGTCAGTCACTGAAAAAGAATGTTACGCCATTGTCTACGCTCTGGAAAAGCTACGCCCATATGTTTGGGGACGGCGTTTCCACCTGCAAACCGACCATGCTGCACTGAAGTGGCTTCACACCGTCAAGGAAACTAACAAAAAACTTCTTCGGTGGAGTTTAGCTCTCCAAGATTTTGATTTCGACGTCCAACACATCTCAGGAGCTTCTAACAAAGTGGCTGATGCACTCTCCCGTGAAAGTTTCCCAGAATCAACTGGTTAAAATCGTCCTTGAGATGTGGAAAATATTGTTAGTCTTTATGTACTTGGTAGTATATTTAGAGATGCATGTGTCTTATTAACTCTGTTTTTCCTAGAGCTCCAGGAAGAAATCCCAGCCAGTGTTTCACCCTAGCTGAGATTTGGGGGGCGTGTCATAAATATAAAGGGAAGGGTAAACCCCTTTGAAATCCCTCCTGGCCAGGGGAAAGCTCCTCTCACCTGTAAAGGGTTAAGAAGCTAAAGGTAACCTCGCTGGCACCTGACCAAAATGACCAATGAGGAGACAAGATACTTTCAAAAGCTGGGAGGAGGGAGAGAAACAAAGGGTCTGTGTCTGTCTGTATGCTGCTTTTGCCAGGGACAGAACAGGAATGGAGTCTTAGAACTTTTAGTAAGTAATCTAGCTAGGTATGTGTTAGATTATGATTTCTTTACATGGCTGAGAAAAGAATTGTGCTTAATAGAATAACTATTTCTGTCTGTGTATCTTTTTTGTAACTTAAGGTTTTGCCTAGAGGGGTTCTCTATGTTTTTGAATCTAATTACCCTGTAAGATATCTACCATCCTGATTTTACAGGGGGGATTTCTTTATTTCTATTTACTTCTATTTTTTATTAAAAGTCTTCTTGTAAAAAACTGAATGCTTTTTCATTGTTCTCAGATCCAAGGGTTTGGGTCTGTGGTCACCTATGCAAATTGGTGAGGCTTTTTATCCAACATTTCCCAGGAAAGGGGTGGTGCAAGTGTTGGGAGGATTGTTCATTGTTCTTAAGATCCAAGGGTCTGGGTCTGTAGTCACCTAGGCAAATTGGTGAGGCTTTTTACCAAACCTTGTCCAGGAAGTGGGGTGCAGGGTTTTGGGAAGTATTTTGGGGGGAAAGACGCGTCCAAACAGCTCTTCCCCAGTAACCAGTATTAGTTTGGTGGTGGTAGCGGCCAGTCCAAGGACAACGGGGGGAATATTTTGTACCTTGGGAAAGTTTTGACCTAAGCTGGTAAAGATAAGCTTAGGAGGTTTTTCATGCAGGTCCCCACATCTGTACCCTAGAGTTCAGAGTGGGGGAGGAACCTTGACACTCTCTTTAAAAGTGCACAAACCCAGTTTAAAAGAAAATCCTTTGCAAGTCACTGTGGCACTCTGTGCCTTGAAGCTGCAACTGGACCCCCTATATTCACCCCTGTCATTTATGTATGAGATATTTCATACAAAGAATGCCATGTATGATATTATGATCTGCTGAAACCCATTGTTCTGTCCAAGTATGTATGTCGTTAATATGTATGAAGTTATTAGATTTTGCTGTATGGTTGTTACTGAAATGTGTTGTTAGTTTGAGAGTCTCTACTGCTAGTTCCCCAGTGACAACAAAAGTGGTGATCCACTCCCAGGAGGATGTTAAGTGACTATTAATCAGCAGGAGAGTTGTAGACAAGGGATTTACTGCTGTAAGAGGGCTGCACAAGTATCACACAGTGGGGGATTGCTCAACTCTGTGTCTCAGCAAAGCCTGCCAGGACATATCTGGGCTAGTGTTTTCCAGGCACATGAACTGAGGATATAAAATAGGAGACAGTGACATTATGCTTTGACCTTTCTCCTCCTCCACCTACAGTGGAAGCAACAAGAATGCTGGGAAGACAAAGACTTGAACTGAGGAAACTGTTCCCAGAATTAAAGGGAAGCCTGTGTATTAAGGACTGTTACTTATCTACAGCATCCAGTGGGGTGAGAAAAATTGCTTGATCTGAATACTGTTTATTAGACTGCATTTTTATTTTCTTTGGTAACTATCTCTGACCTTTTGTGCTTACCACTTATAATCATTTAAAAATCTATCTTTCTGTAGTTAATAAATCTAAACAGTGTGTTTTGCTGGAAGTGCTTGGGAAATCTCAGCTCAGTTTACAAAGGCTATTGTATGTCCTCTCCACATTGAGGGAGGGGCGGACTGGCTAATGAATTTACTCTGGTCAGGCTTGTGATCAGGTCAAGATGGTATATTCTGAGGGTGCAAGGCTCAGGGCTTGGGAGATTTGCTGGTGCCTTTCTCCATGATTCGTGAGTGGCTCAAGGACCATTCATGCAATTTAGCTGTGCCTGGGGCTTCACGTGCTGTTGTACTGAGTAATAACAGTGCCTGGAGGGGTTTGCTGCTTGTCACTAGCAAAGCATTGTGAGACAGCCCCGGCTGGAGAGTTAAGGGGGCACAGCAGTATCCCAGTTCCACATTGTACCCTGGGGAACACTTCATAGTCACTTTAAATCAGAGGTTCCCAAAGTTTTTGCCTTTCTGATCCCATTTTGAGATTTACTGTTTCCTGTGATTCCAGACCACAACACAGTGACCAAGGAATCTAAGGAATTTACATGTAAAGTACATTATTTAATGTGACACATGGGCTTATGTGTTGTGATACAGCTTCCTGAAGTCTGTCAGCTTGGTAGAAACTGCACATGTGACACCAATGGTAGATTGATACTGAGACTTGATGGACACAAGTGTACTGACAGGGCCGAACTTAGGATTTATGGGGCCCTATGCAGTATTATTAAACTGGTGCCCCTATGCCCTATGGCAGCCCAGGGTAACAGCTCAGGGGCAGGGGGAGGGATGAGGCAGCAAAGGATACCGCGTTGCCCAACCCGCCTCACGGCAGCAGAGAATCACAGTTCCCTGCAGAGACCACCTCACCCTCTCCCTCATGCAGAATGCATGTCATCGATGCATTCGGCTCTGTGAATACGGACCCTGCCTAAGGAGACTGCAGTGCACACTGGGTGTGCGGGAGCTGACCCACTCTTACCTGCTGTCGTGGGCAGTGGGTGAAGCTGCCGCTTGGGGAGGCTAGCTCCCTAGTCCACGTCTATCTACCTTCTACCTGTGGCCCCACCCACACTCCACCCCTGCTCTGCCCCAAGCCTCACCCCCATTCTGCCCAGGCTCCATCCCTCCCCACTGTCTCCCTCCTCTCTTCCCTCCCCCTCCCTGATCACCCTCTTCCAGCCAAATCCCTGAACCCAAATGAAGCAAATAACATTTGAAAAAAACACTCTTCTGCAATTTCTTTCTAAAGAAAATAGAGCATGTTTTTGACTGCATGCCAGAAGGTGAAGACTGGACATGCAGAAAGAAAGTACCTAATTAAAGCACTAAACTTGGAAATAAAAAATGTCAGTCACAGGTGTTTTGATGTACCCTGAAGTCTGTCAGAGATTTATTTGCAAAAACTTTGTAGTAAGGACAAGTCAGCTCTCCTGCTGAATACAACATTAAATATTATGGAATACATGATGCTTCTCTGTTTTACATTTCTTAATCAGTATTTCTAAGATGATTTTATATTTTAAATGTACTCTTAAGCCTTCATAAAATAAGCATTCCAAATTACTTCATATTTAACTCACTGAAACAAAGACATTATTTTAAATTAATTAGTCACAGAGGTTTAATTTGTTCATAACAATGTTCATCGCTTTTTAGAAAAAAGGAACACTAATTTACTTTGTGTGATCTCCATAACAATATACATGTTTATGAAATTTCACCAACTATAAAAAGATTTAGGCATAACAAAGGATTTTATATCTTACTAAGATACTGATTTTGCTAGAGGGTTCTCTTAAAACTAATTCATCAAACAGTCAGAAGTAAAGAAAGGGAAACTCACTTGTCCAGCTATCTGGCAGGAAAGGGGTGTTGTCCCTTTAAAGGCTCCCTTCAACAGGGGAGTGAAGGGAGAAAGGGATGGACAGAAAGGACGGGAAGACTTTGGAAGCAAGTTTTTTGTACTATAGTAATTAAAATTAAAATGTATTTTAGATAAGGGTGGTCTTTTGAAGGATTTATTTAAAAATCTATGTCTGAAGATCCAAGCATTTAAGCCTAAAGAGGAATACTCAGATTGTGCATATAAAAATCTATGCAAGGATTTTTAGAGATGTGATTTTATTATTTTCAGCAACACACTAATGAAATATTTTTAAAACAAATGTTAAACTGAGGTCCTGTAGACTAAGATGTTCTGAGTAAATATTACAGTCATGCTCAACTCTTTTTGTCAGTAAATTCAGAAACTGACAGTATATACCTGAAAAAAGAAAAGGAGTACTTGTGGCACCTTAGAGATTAACCAATTTATTTGAGCATAAGCTTTCGTGAGCTACAGCTCACTTCATCGGATGCATACTGTGGAAAGTATAGAAGATCGTTTTATACACACAAAGCATGAAAAAATGGGTGTTTACCACTATAAAAGGTTTTCTCTCCCCCCACCCCACTCTCCTGCTGGTAATAGCTTATCTAAAGTGATCACTCTCCTTACAATGTGTATGATAATCAAGTTGGGCCATTTCCAGCACAAATCCAGGGTTTAACAAGAACATGGGGGGGGGGGGGAATAGGAAAAAACAAGAGGAAATAGGTTACCTTGCATAATGACTTAGCCACTCCCAGTCTCTATTCAAGCCTAAGTTAATTGTATCCAATTTGCAAAGGAATTCCAATTCAACAGTCTCTCGCTGGAGTCTGGTTTTGAAGTTTTCTTGTTGTAATATCGCAACTTTCATGTCTGTAATCGTGTGACCAGAGAGATTGAAGTGTTCTCCGACTGGTTTATGAACGTTATAATTCTTGACATCTGATTTGTGTCCATTTATTCTTTTACGTAGAGACTGTCCAGTTTGACCAATGTACATGGCAGAGGGGCATTGCTGGCACATGATGGCATATATCACATTGGTGGATGTGCAGGTGAACGAGCCTCTGATAGTGTGGCTGACATTATTAGGCCCTATGATGGTGTCCCCTGAATAGATATGTGGGCATAGTTGGCAACGGGCTTTGTTGCAAGGATAGGTTCCTGGGTTAGTGGTTCTGTTGTGTGGTATGTGGTTGCTGGTGAGTATTTGCTTCAGGTTGGGGGGCTGTCTGTAGGCAAGGACTGGCCTGTCTCCCAAGATTTGTGAGAGTGTTGGGTCATCCTTCAGGATAGGTTGTAGATCCTTAATAATGCATTGGAGGGCTTTTAGTTGGGGACTGAAGGTGACGGCTAGTGGCGTTCTGTTATTTTCTTTGTTAGGCCTGTCCTGTAGTGGGTGATTTCTGGGAACTCTTCTGGCTCTATCAATCTGTTTTTCACTTCCGCAGGTGGGTATTGTAGTTGTAAGAATGCTTGATAGAGATCTTGTAGGTGTTTGTCTCTGTCTGAGGGGTTGGAGCAAATGCAGTTGTATCGCAGAGCTTGGCTGTAGACAATGGATCGTGTGGTGTGGTCAGGGTGAAAGCTGAAGGCATGTAGGTAGGAATAGCGGTCAGTAGGTTTCTGGTATAGGGTGGTGTTTATGTGACCATCGTTTATTAACACTGTAGTGTCCAGGAAGTGGATCTCTTGTGTGGACTGGACCAGGCTGAGGTTGATGGTGGGATGGAAATTGTTGAAATCATGGTGGAATTCCTCAAGGGCTTCTTTTCCATGGGTCCAGATGATGAAGATGTCATCAATATAGCGCAAGTAGAGTAGGGGCGTTAGGGGACAAGAGCTGAGGAAGCGTTGTTCTAAGTCAGCCATAAAAATGTTGGCATGCTGAGGGGCCATGCGGGTACCCATAGCAGTGCCACTGATTTGAATCATAGAATTATAGAATATCAGGGTTGGAAGGGACCCCAGAAGGTCATCTAGTCCAACCCCCTGCTCAAAGCAGGACCAATTCCCAGTTAAATCATCCCAGCCAGGGCTTTGTCAAGCCTGACCTTAAAAACCTCTAAGGAAGGAGATTCTACCACCTCCCTAGGTAACGCATTCCAGTGTTTCACCACCCTCTTAGTGAAAAAGTTTTTCCTAATATCCAATCTAAACCTCCCCCACTGCAACTTGAGACCATTACTCCTCGTTCTGTCATCTGCTACCATTGAGAACAGTCTAGAGCCATCCTCTTTGGAACCCCCTTTCAGGTAGTTGAAAGCAGCTATCAAATCCCCCCTCATTCTTCTCTTCTGCAGGCTAAACAATCCCAGCTCCCTCAGCCTCTCCTCATAACTCATGTGTTCCAGTCCCCTAATCATTTTTGTTGCCCTTCGCTGGACTCTCTCCAATTTATCCACATCCTTCTTGAAGTGTGGGGCCCAAAACTGGACACAGTACTCCAGATGAGGCCTCACCAATGTCGAATAGAGGGGAACGATCACGTCCCTCGATCTGCTCGCTATGCCCCTACTTATACATCCCAAAATGCCATTGGCCTTCTTGGCAACAAGGGCACACTGCTGACTCATATCCAGCTTCTCGTCCACTGTCACCCCTAGGTCCTTTTCCGCAGAACTGCTGCCTAGCCATTCGGTCCCTAGTCTGTTGCTGTGCATTGGGTTCTTCCGTCCTAAGTGCAGGACCCTGCACTTATCCTTATTGAACCTCATCACATTTCTTTTGGCCCAATCCTCCAATTTGTCTAGGTCTTTCTGTATCCTATCCCTCCCCTCCAGCGTATCTACCACTCCTCCCAGTTTAGTATCATCCGCAAATTTGCTGAGAGTGCAATCCACACCATCCTCCAGATCATTTATGAAGATATTGAACAAAACCGGCCCCAGGACCGACCCTTGGGGTACTCCACTTGATACCGGCTGCCAACTAGATATGGAGCCATTGATCACTACCCGTTGAGCCCGACAATCTAGCCAGCTTTCTACCCACCTTGTAGTGCATTCATCCAGCCCATACTTCCTTAACTTGCTGACAAGAATACTGTGGGAGACCGTGTCAAAAGCTTTGGTAAAGTCAAGAAACAATACATCCACTGCTTTCCCTTCATCCACAGAACCAGTAATCTCATCATAAAAGGCGATTAGATTAGTCAGGCATGACCTTCCCTTGGTGAATCCATGCTGGCTGTTCCTGATCACTTTCCTCTCATGCAAGTGCTTCAGGATTGATTCTTTGAGGACCTGCTCCATGATTTTTCCAGGGACTGAAGTGAGGCTGACTGGCCTGTAGTTCCCAGGATCCTCCTTCTTCCCTTTTTTAAAGATTGGCACTACATTAGCCTTTTTCCAGTCATCCGGGACTTCCCCGGTTCGCCACGAGTTTTCAAAGATAATGGCCAATGGCTCTGCAATCACAGCCGCCAATTCCTTCAGCACTCTCGGATGCAACTCGTCCGGCCCCATGGACTTGTGCACGTCCAGCTTTTCTAAATAGTCCCTAACCACCTCTATCTCCACAGAGGGCTGGCCATCTCTTCCCCATTTTGTGATGCCCAGCGTAGCAGTCTGGGAGCTGACCTTGTTCGTGAAAACAGAGGCAAAAAAAGCATTGAGTACATTAGCTTTTTCCACATCCTCTGTCACTAGTTTGCCTCCCTCATTCAGTAAGGGGCCCACACATTCCTTGGCTTTCTTCTTGTTGCCAACATACCTGAAGAAACCCTTCTTGTTACTCTTGACATCTCTGGCTAGCTGCAGCTCCAGGTGCGATTTGGCCCTCCTGATATCATTCCTACATGCCCGAGCAATATTTTTATACTCTTCCCTGGTCATATGTCCAACCTTCCACTTCTTGTAAGCTTCTTTTTTATGTTTAAGATCCGCTAAGATTTCACCATTAAGCCAAGCTGGTCGCCTGCCATATTTACTATTCTTTCGACTCATCGGGATGGTTTGTCCCTGTAACCTCAACAGGGATTCTTTGAAATACAGCCAGCTCTCCTGGACTCCTTTCCCCTTCAAGTTAGTCCCCCAGGGGATCCTGGCCATCCGTTCCCTGAGGGAGTCGAAGTCTGCTTTCCTGAAGTCCAGGGTCCGTATCCTGCTGCTTACCTTTCTTCCTTGCGTCAGGATCCTGAACTCAACCAACTCATGGTCACTGCCTCCCAGATTCCCATCCACTTTTGCTTCCCCCACTAATTCTACCCGGTTTGTGAGCAGCAGGTCAAGAAAAGCGCCCCCCCTAGTTGGCTCCTCTAGCACTTGCGCCAGGAAATTGTCCCCTACGCTTTCCAAAAACTTCCTGGATTGTCTATGCACCGCTGTATTGCTCTCACCGGAGATATCAGGAAAATTAAATTCACCCATGAGAATCAGGGCATGCGATCTAGTAGCTTCCGTGAAGGTATACATTGTCCCCAAATGTAAAATAGTTATTGGTAAGGACAAAGTCACAAAGTTCAGCCACCAGGTTAGCCGTTACATTATCGGGAATAGTGTTCTTGATGGCTTGTAGTCCATTTTTGTGTGGAATGTTGGTGTAGAGGGCTTCTACATCCATAGTGGCCAGGATGGTGTTATCAGGAAGATCACCGATGGATTGTAGTTTCCTCAGGAAGTCAGTGGTGTCTCGAAGGTAGCTGGGAGTGCTGGTATTGTAGGGCCTGAGGAGGGAGTCTACATAGCCAGACAATCCTGCTGTCAGGGTGCAAATGCCTGAGATGATGGGGCGCCCAGGATTTCCAGGTTTATGGATCTTGGGTAGTAGATAGAATATCCCAGGTCGGGGTTCCAGAGTGTCTGTGCGGATTTGATCTTGTACTTTTTCAGGGAGTTTCTTGAGCAAATGCTGTAGTTTCTTTTGGTAACTCTCAGTGGGATCAGAGGGTAATGGCTTGTAGAAAGTGGTGTTGGAGAGCTGCCGAGCAGCCTCTTGTTCATATTCCGACCTATTCATTATGACAACAGCACCTCCTTTGTCAGCCTTTTTGATTATGATGTCAGAGTTGTTTCTGAGGCTGTGGATGGCATTGTGTTCTGCACGGCTGAGGTTGTGGGGCAAGTGATGCTGCTTTTCCACAATTTCAGCCCGTGCACGTCGGCGGAAGCACTCTATGTAGAAGTCCAGTCTGCTGTCTCGACCTTCAGGAGGAGTCCACCTAGAATCCTTCTTTTGGTAGTGTTGGTAGGGAGGTCTCTGTGGATTAGTATGTTGTTCAGAGGTGTGTTGGAAATATTCCTTGAGTCGGACACATCGAAAATAGGATTCTAGGTCACCACAGAACTGTATCATGTTCGTGGGGGTGGAGGGGCAGAAGGAGAGGCCCCGAGATAGATTGATAGAGCCAGAAGAGTTCCCAGAAGTCACCTACTACACGACAGGCCTAACAAAGAAAATAACAGAACGCCACTAGCTGTCACCTTCAGCCCCCAACTAAAACCCCTCCAACGCATTATTAAGGATCTACAACCTATCCTGAAAGATGACCCAACACTCTCACAAATCTTGGGAGACAGGCCAGTCCTTGCCTACAGACAGCCCCCCAACCTGAAGCAAATACTCACCAGCAACCACATACCACACAACAGAACCACTAACCCAGGAACCTATCCTTGCAACAGAGCCCGTTGCCAACTATGCCCACATATCTATTCAGGGGACACCATCACAGGGCCTAATAACGTCAGCCACACTATCAGAGGCTTGTTCACCTGCACATCCACCAATGTGATATATGCCATCATGTGCCAGCAATGCCCCTCTGCCATGTACATTGGTCAAACTGGACAGTCTCTACGTAAAAGAATAAATGGACACAAATCAGATGTCAAGAATTATAACATTCATAAACCAGTCGGAGAACACTTCAATCTCTCTGGTCACGCGATTACAGACATGAAAGTTGCGATATTACAACAAGAAAACTTCAAAACCAGACTCCAGCGAGAGACTGTTGAATTGGAATTCCTTTGCAAATTGGATACAATTAACTTAGGTTACCTTGCATAATGACTTAGCCACTCCCAGTCTCTATTCAAGCCTATTTCCTCTTGTTTTTTCCTATTTCCCCCCCCCCCCCCCCCAATGTTCTTGTTAAACCCTGGATTTGTGCTGGAAATGGCCCAACTTGATTATCATACACATTGTAAGGAGAGTGATCACTTTAGATAAGCTATTACCAGTAGGAGAGTGGGGTGGGGGGAGAGAAAACCTTTTGTAGTGGTAAACACCCATTTTTTCATGCTTTGTGTGTATAAAAAGATCTTCTATACTTTCCACAGTATGCATCCGATGAAGTGAGCTGTAGCTCACGAAAGCTTATGCTCAGATAAATTGGTTAGTCTCTAAGGTGCCACAAGTACTCCTTTTCTTTTTGCGAATACAGACGAACATGGCTGTTACTCTGAAACCTCCCAGTATATACCTGGGGGTTGGCAAATGCCTGTTAAATGGCTTCATTACCACTTGACTGGCTCTTTAACAGTTTCAGTGTTGTGCTAATAGGTCTGGCGGGCTGGAAGGCTTTTTCACTTTTAAGTTACTAGATCCCCTCCCAAGGAAGACTCACCGGGCTGCAGCAGCCAGCTGTGGTGGGAGCCTGCGGGAAGGGTCAGAACAGGGATAGGAAGAGGCAGGAGGGTGGACACTAAGACCCATGGGTGCCCTACGCAGCTGCGCATGCTGCATATGCCTAAGGAGGGCCCTGTGTGCTGAATCCAGCTTCACACAAACACGTGCTCACAAATGGCACCATCAGTTTCAAGGCATGTGCTGAGAGTGCAGGATATTGATTCTTTCCAGTGAAGCAGAACTCCAGGAAAGATAGGTGATGCATGGCGGGGCGGGTATGTGGGGTCACATTTCCCCCTCCCCCTCCCCCGATTTCTGCCAAGGTGGGAATTGGGCTGAGCACACGGCTGAAGGGATATTCCTGGGAAAGGCACCAGCCACAAGCGCTCCCACTGATCCTCACTAGGTGGTGCCAGGAGCAGGGAAATGAAACTGTCTATTCAGGGGAGAGGCAGCAGGCCTGGGGAGCTGGGGGTGGGGAGCCCAGGGAGGCAGTGGGGGGACAGGGGTGATGGGGGAGGTGGGGAGCCCGGGGAGGCAGCAGGGGCTGGGGTGATGGATGGGGGGGTAGGGAGCCCAGCATGGGCGGCGGGTAGCATAGGCAGGAGAAGGCTGTGCCTCCCCAAACAGCCCCGTGTGCCCCCACTCTCACTCCTCCCCGAGCTCCCCTCCTGCTAGCCACTAGTTGGCCCCAGCCCAGGCGTGCTGCTCCTCTTCTGGGAAGCTGGCTGGGGCTGGGGCTAGGGTGGTTGGGACTTGGGGTGGCTGGGGCCACCCAGCGCTCTAGGGCTGGGGGGCCGCATGCCGCTCGGTGCTCCGGGGCTGGTGGAGGGGCACGCCCCGCCTGCTGGTCTAGTGCTCCGGGGCTGGGGGTGTGTGCACTGCCCGCTGGGCGCTATGGGGCTGGAGGCACTTGGGAGGCCCAGGGCTGGGGGGGCACTCTGGGCTTCATCAGGGGAAAGGGAGGGAGGGGCAGGGCCTCAGGCGGAAGGGGTGGGCCAGGCTGCGGGCTAGCTGGGGGCTAGCTTCCCAGAGCCCGTGGTTCACCCACCACCGATGGAACCCAGGGAGGCAGTGTGGGGAGGCAGGGTGATTGGTTTGCCCAGGATGCCATTTTCCCTAAGGCTGACCCTGGCAGGGCTGGCCATAAGGGTGGGCAACGTGGGCAACCGCCCAGTGCGCCATTGCCAGGGAGGCATTGTGGTCAAGAGGGTGTTGCTGGAAGGTGCCTTGGCTGTCACCAGGAAGTTGACCATGGCTGTGGTGGTGAGGGAGTGACCTGCCATTGTGCCCCCTCTCACTATCAGTGGTTACCAGTCACCTATGCCAGGAGAACCAGTTGACCATATGTTCCTTGCAAGAACTGGAAATTTTGATGAGCTGTTTGATTTCAGCTGATGTCAAATCCATAGCATCAGGCTTGCACTGAAAGAGGTTTCGCACCCAAACAGACTTTGTTACATCCAAGTTGGGAGAAAAGGATGCAAATTGTTCTTCCCGCCAGCTGAGATGCTGAGCCATTACCTGTGTGGGAGGCTGAATAATTTAATTATCAGCAAGGAGCTTGCAAAGCAGCGGGAAGGACTTATAGTTCGTCTTCAATGGAGTGTTCTTACAGAAAACAGTTTTCTTCATGAATGCTGTGATTCAGTCACTCAGCTGAAGGATGTGGGTGTTTTTTTCTTGCTGACCTGTATTCAGTTCATTCAGTTTCCTGGTTATGTTTGTGATATAGGCAAGAAGGCACATCTTCCTCTGGTGACATAGAAAATCAACAGATTCACTCATTTTGCCGTTCATTGCATAGGTATATACCTTGTCTTTCAGTTCAAAAAATTGTCTTACTACTTTTCCTCTTGAGAGCCAATGATCTTCCATGTGGAACAACAACATGTCACGATTGGACCCCATTTCTTCACACAGTTTTCAAACAGACACATGCAAAGAGGCTGCGTCTTGATGTTGTTCCCAATAGCTGAGACCTGCTGCAAAACTTCACCTAGCTCTGAACTCAGAGCTTTAGATGCCAGTTGTTCTCTGTGAATCATGCAGTGAATCCTCAAAGCAGACAGAGCAATATGCTTTATCAAGGCTCGCATAAGGCGCTCCAGCTGTTCAAAAGCCCACCATGTGAGCACATGGGATATTTTTGTCTTGTATTTAGCCAAATAGCACATTGAATATTCCTTGTGAAGTCCAGTGTCTGGGAAGAGGGAGGCACAATAGAATGTCTTCAAGAATTGCACCCTCCCATGTGTGAAGTACCCTCAGTGCTCACATCAACATGAAGAGCAAAAGCATCTGTGTTTTTCAGACACGCCACCAGTGTGTTTTCCTGATCTGCTGCTATTGCCTCACTCCTTCACTCTGTGTGTTGTTGGAGAGTGTGAGCTTTGAGCTTGTTTGCCTCAGTTTCCCCACACATTGTTTTCACCATATTGATTGGAGTTGGCAAAATCAAAGTCTCTCCAGTTGTATGAGGCTTCCTGGCCTGTACGATGAGGTAGCACCTCAAATGATGCCTTTTGAGCTCAGTCAGAGATGGACACGGCTCTCTTGAATTATGATAGGTTTCAGAGTAGCAGCCGTAGTCTGCTGTATCCGCAAAATGAACAGGAGTACTTGTGGCACCTTAGAGACTAACAAATTTATTAGAGCATAAGCTTTTGTGAGCTACAGCTCACTTCATCGGATGCATAGAATGGAACATATAGTAAGATATATATATATATATATATATATATATATATATATATACACACATACAGATAAGTTGGAAAAAAGAAAAGGAGGACTTGTGGCACCTTAGAGACTAACCAATTTATTTGAGCATAAGCTTTCGTGAGCTACAGCTCACTTCATTGGATGCAGTTGGAAGTTACCATACAAACTGTGAGAGGCTAATTAGTTAAGATGAGCTATTATCAGCAGGAGAAAAAAAGCTTTTGTAGTGATAATTACAGGACAGGCCCAACAAAGAAAATAACAGAACGCCACTAGCTGTCACCTTCAGCCCCCAACTAAAACCTCTCCAGCGCATCACCAAAGATTTACAACCTATCCTGAAAAATGATCCCTCACTCTCACAGATCTTGGGAGACAGACCAGGCCTCGCTTACAGACAGCCCCCCAACCTGAAGCAAATACTCACCAGCAACCACACACCACACAACAAAAATACTAACCCAGGAACCTATCCTTGCAACAAAGCCCAATGCCAACTCTGTCCACGTATTTATTCAAGTGACACTATCATAGGACCTAATCACGTTAGCCACGCCATCAGGGGCTCGTTCACCTGCACATCTACCAGTGTGATATATGCCATCATGCGCCAGCAATGCCCCTCTGCCATGTACGTTGGCCAAACCGGACAGTCTCTACGCAAAAGAATAAATGGACACAAATCCGACATCAGGAATCATAACATTCAAAAACCAGTAGGAGAACACCTCAACCTCTCTGGCCACTCAGTCAAAGATTTAAGGGTGGCAATTATGCAACAGAAAAGCTTCAAAAACAGACTCCAAGGAGAAACTGCTGAACTTGAATTAATATGCAAACTAGATACCATTAACTTGGGTTTGAATAGAGACTGGGAGTGGCTGGGTCATTACACATATTGAATCTATTTCCTTAAGTTAAGTATCCTCACACCTTCTTGTCAACTGTCTAAATGGGCCATCTTGATTATCACTACAAACGTTTTTTTCTCCTGCTGATAATAGCTCATCTTAACTAATTAGCCTCTCACAGTTTGTATGGTAACTTCCAACTTATCTGTATGTGTGTATATATATATATATCTTCTTACTATATGTTCCATTCTATGCATCCGATGAAGTGAACTGTAGCTCACGAAAGCTTATGCTCTGATAAATTTGTTAGTCTCTAAGGTGCCACAAGTCCTCCTGTTCTCTCTTGAATTGTATTTGTTGATGCGAAAATTCTTCATTCTGGAAAAATGACCTTGGTTTTCCTAGAAAACCAGAAGCTGGGAATGGGCAACAGGGGATGGATCACTTGATGAATGCCTGTTCTGTTCATTCCCTCTGAAGCACCTGACCTTGGCAACTGTTGGAAGACAGGATAATGGGCTAGATGGACCTTTGGTCTTACCCAGTATGACCGTTTTTATGTGTTCCTTGTGAAGGGTTTCCAAGTGTCTTTTAAGATTATTAGGCTTCATGTTTTCTCTAAATAACACTGTGTGAGGTAGCAGGCTCTTTGGCCTGTCTTTGTTCTTGACCAAACCACTGGTGAAGCCGTACTCAAAGAAAGCCTTCTCATATTTGTGAGCACATTTCTTGCACTCTTGTGTTTCATTCATTACTTCACCACTAGATTCACTGTTGGAGGATGCAGCAGATACTCTGCAAAAAATGAGTCGATTGTGCCTCTTATCACAAATCAGAAAGAGGAATTCACACTTAAGCAAATGAGGACCAGGACTTAGGAAGGCATGGGTGGTGATATTAGGGGAGCACAGAGACAGTGACTTACAGTGATTCTTTATCAAGCGCCAGTAGGGTACTCAAGGTGGCATAAAAGAAGATATAGACCCTTCCTTAAGGATCTTACAAGCCACTGCAGATTCCCATCTCAGACAAGGCAAGCACAGGTTTCTACCAGCACAAGGAACAAGGATGCTTTGTTGATGAGGCTGCTGCCCACAGATAAGAATTTTTTGTATTCAAGTCCCTCAGCTGGATGTTTGCACAGCTGGATGGTGCAAATGGCCAAAT
The DNA here is from genome assembly GCF_965140235.1 of Caretta caretta. NCBI lineage: Eukaryota > Metazoa > Chordata > Testudines > Cheloniidae > Caretta > Caretta caretta. The sequence goes on along the minus strand of NC_134210.1, from coordinate 24,874,320 downwards.
TGACATCCAAACAGCCAACACGTCCAGACCTGCTCCACAAATGCTGGTCTAGGGGGCTGCCATAGTGATCTACAAAATGGCGGCCTCTACACAGCTTGGCCTTGCATGCACTGTATGTGCGATTTGTAGCTCAAAATGATGACCTCCTGGTGCGGCATTTGTGGAGCAAGTCCAGACAGGTTCAGGGTCGGACAGTATCATCTCAGGGGCTGAATCTGGCCCATTGGACCTGTGACCCATTCTGCTCATGGTACGACCCCTTTTGAAGTTGTGACCCACAGTTTGGGAACCTGTGCTTTAAACACTGATCTAAAGACATAGTTATTTGTTGCTGCTCTTCATTTTTCGTATCACTGATCATTTTACTTACACTTTGCTGGCCATCCTGTTGTAACTTGGTGAGGAAGACACCATATACATGCATTGATTTGCTGTTTTTATTTCAGTTATTGTTTGAAACATTCAGCTCGGTCTACATCTCTTCCACTTAGCTGCTTGTTTCTATCTGTGACCTGTATAGAGGTGTCTTGATTCATAGTCATAGTGACACTAAAGTTTAAAATATCAAACTTCCTTTGCACAAAGGCTGTTTTATATTTTTTATTGGAAATGAAGCTAGCACTGCATTCTTAGCATTTTAGAATGACCTTTGCTGTGAACACTGTATCTTGTGATGAATAAACTGACCTACTGGAAAATATTTACAAACTAAGCTAATTCATTATTGATAATACAAGAGATGTATGTCTTATGCGCTAGAGTCCTTGCCATAGCAAGAGAAAAAGGTATTATTAAGTATGATTTAAAGAGTGAATGAATAGCAGATGATTTTGCAATATTTTAATAATTTGAGTCTGTTCCAAATACCAAATGGAAATACCAACAGCGCTTATTTTTGATGACTCCCGACTCCAGATTGGCACAATGTTGCAAATTGGCAGTAATGGTCTATGAAGTACAATATCTACATTTCAGCCCTTGCTTGAAGGACATATACACTGCTCTGGCACAACTTCAAAAAGTCTGTGTGATGGGGCGCCTGCCCCACACTGGGCAATAAGGGGCTAATACAGCCCTTGGGAGGCTGTGCAGGAGGCAGCCATCAGAGAGGGGTTGCAAAGAGCAGCCAGTCAGGGCTGGCCCGGCCCATATAAGAAGGGCTGCCTAGCAAAGCAGCTTCAGTCACTCCCTGGAGCTTGAGGAGGGAGGTGGACTGGCTGCCTTGCAGGCTGAAGGCAGCAAGCACTGTGGATAGAGCAGTGCTGCAGGCAGAGACCCGGGAAGATAAAGGCAGCTCCTGATGGGCTGCAGGGATTTGCAGGCTGAGGCCCTGAGGCATAGGTGCTAAATTTCTAATCTGCTGAGGGGTGCTCCCCCCAGGCTCTGCCCACACTCCACCCCTTCTCCCAATGCCTCACTCCTGTCCCGCCTCTTCCCACCCAGTTCCGCCCCCTCTCCCGAGTGTGCTGCGCCCTTGCTCCTCTCTTCCCTCCTGCCCCCCATGCCTCCTGATATTGTGAAACAGCTGATCTGTGGCAGGTGGGAGGCATGGGGAGGGAGGAGGAGGCACTGATCGGGGGTCTGCTGGTGGGCAGGAGCTGCTGGAGGGAGGGAGAGGTGTTGATACGGGGGCTGCCAGCCCCGGAGCACCCACGGAGTTGGAGCCTATGCCCTGAGGCAAGGGCAAAGAGGGTGCTGGGGCCACGGGGAAGTGGCCCAGGGAAATCTACTGAGGAGGTGCTGCAAGCAGTGGCCATTGACAGGGTCCCTGGACTGGGACCCAGAGTAGTGGGTCCCCCCTATGTTCCCACTCGCCACTGAGGAAGTTGCTGGAATAAGGGACTGCGACATTCCCCCAGAAGGGGGGAGCACAGAGCGTGGCACAGCCAGAGGGCTGTGTCACTGAAGATGCTGCAATCCTGGGGGTGATATGGGTCCCAGAGCAGAAGAGACGGCGGCGAGGCACCACGCGAAGAGGACGCACTGGCAAGGAGAGCTAATTCCTATGACAGCCAGCAAGAGGCACCAGAGTGGTGAATTCCACCCCCTCCCAGTTTGTTACAGGTTATCAAATAAATAATATGCACTTAAATTGTCTAGATCCTTACCTGCACAATAGACTGTTCTGGTATATTAACTCCCACACACTTCCATAACAGATTTCCTCCCCCTCTCTTATTCTAATGCACATTGGACCTCTTTATGGCAACAGCAGGACATAATGCATAGGTATTCTCCTACACCGTTTCACTTTCATTGTGTTTGTGTTTATGAGAACAGATTTCCATGTTAAGTAGAAAAGCATAATTTTTTTTGCTAGGAGTTTTTTTGCTAGTTTGTTTTTTTTTTGCTAGGAGTTTTTTTGTGCTAGGAGTTTTCCCATTAGAGTTGCAAAATGGCCTCTTCAACTTAGACAAGAAAAGCTTCTCTGTCATTGTCCTTTTCATATGAGACCCTGCAACCCTTACACAAATTATCTTTATTTTTTGTTTTATAAATCCTATTAAGTAAAGCACCTATCTAGTATTCATGTTCCTTCAACAAGATTTAAAAATACTTGTCATATAAATATCTGAAAATCCAGCAGCCCTCCCAAAACCAGAATAGGACTGCTAGAAAATTGATCCCAAATATCTCACCCTTCCCACGAACACAAGCTCTCACTACTTTCCCCCTTCTCTCGAAGCCCACAAAAAATAGATGGGCTCCAGAGTGTCCGCAAATTTGGTCTATTTCCAGTCCAGTTGGTGGTGGTGAGTTCCAGAGTAGAGGATGCCTCTCTGAAAGAGGCTCCAACTTGAGGGCTTGGCTGGCTGCAGCTATGGCCAAAGCTAAACTAAAGCAATCTGGGGCCTGAGGGTCACCACGTCACATGGGGCCCCCTGTGGCTCAGCCCTGCACTGAGGTTCCAGCCCAATTTGCAGTGGTGGAGGTAGGGAAACTCTCTTTCACTACAAGAGAGGTAGGGCCCCTTTCTCCCCAGGAACAACAGTAGGGGTTTCCTTTATACCCTGAAGAGGGAGGGGGCCACTTATCCCAGGGTATGTCTACACTACGAAATTAGGTCGAATTTATAGAAGTCGGGTTTTTAGAAATCGTTTTTATATATTTGAGTGTGTGTGTCCCCACAGAAAATGCTCTAAGTGCATTAAGTGCATTAACTCGGCGGAGTGCTTCCACAGTACCGAGGCTAGAGTCGACTTCCGGAGTGTTGCACTGTGGGTAGCTATCCCACAGTTCCCGCAGTCTCCGGAAATGAGATTCAAAAGTTCGCAGTTCTTTTCCTGTCTACCTGGCCAGTGCATCTGAGTTCAGAGTGCTGTCCAGAGTGGTCACAATAGAGCACTCTGGGATAGCTCCTGGAGGCCAATACCATCGAATTGTGTCCACAGTACCCCAAATTCGATCCGGCAAGGCTGATTTAAGCGCTAATCCACTTGTCAGGGGTGGAGTAAGGAAATCGATTTTAAGAGCCCTTTAAGTCGAAAAAAAGGGCTTCATCATGTGGACAGGTGCAGGTTTACATCGATTTAATGCTGCTAAATTCGACCTAAAGTCCTAGTGTAGACCAGGGCCCAGTTGCCAGGGTGTATCTACTTGGGAGGGAAAAACAGTGGGTTTTGGAAATAACATCTCATTGAGATGAATGGGACAGTTCACTCCTCTCAGAACTAATGCCTCCAGGCCTGGCTGTGTTTAAGCTACAGAGACTGTGCTGGCATACCTATGCCAGCATAACCCCATAGTGTAGATGCAGCCTACACTGATGAAAGGTCTTTTTATTGGTGTAGGAATACCACCTTTCCGAAGAGTTCTTTTGTCAGCATAACTACATGTACACTGGGGCTGGGGACGGGGCTCAGGTTGGCCTAGCTGTTCCAGTAAGGAGTGTGACTTGTCACACCCCAGACTGAAGTAGCTATATCAACCTAACTTTTGAGTGTAGACTGGGCTGGAAACTCTTCTTAGCTCCCCTTTAGGCTGAAGTCTGCTCTCAGCTATAACCTATCCTATCCTACCTCACTGAAATCTACAGGCCTGATTCTCCGCTCACACTACTGCAACTCCATCCACTTCAATGGCTTTCCTCTTAGGCAGGGGTTCTCAAACTGGGGGTCGGAACCCCTCAGGGGGTTGTGAGGTTATTATATTGGGGGTCATGAGCTGTCAACCTCACCCCAAACCCTGCTTTGCCTCTTGCATTTATAATGGTGTAAAATATATAAAAAAGTGTTTTTAATCTATAAGGGGGGGTTGTACTCAGAGGCTTGCTATGTGAAAGGGGTCACCAGTAAAAAAGTTTGAGAACCACTGCTCTTAAGCCTGGTCTACACCTAAAACTTAGGTTGACCTAGCTATGTTGCTTTGGATCACTGGGAGAATACCTCTGTGTAGCTCGAAAGCTCATCTCTCTCACCAACAGAAGTTGGTCCAATAAAATATTAACTCACCCACCGTATCTCTTTAATTCTAAATTGACTTTCTCTTGCAGGTTTACTTATCTGTAGTTTGGAACAGCCCCAGCAACAGGGGCAAGGCTAGTTCAGGATAATTCACAGTTGGCCTCTCTTTTGAATCCTTGGGAGCAGGGTTATAGTTCCCCTTTCTCTGGCAGTCCTGTTAAAATCCTGTGAGGTAAATTATGCTGCGGTATAAGAAAATGGATAAGACTTGCCTTACACCACAGAGCGGGAGAGAATTGGAAAGACATAGGCCATGCTTTGCTTTGCATGGCTATTTTGAGGCAGACGTCTTTGACAAGGGTCAGTAAGACTGCAGAGACATTTTTTCCTGGTATATATACATTGGTGATTGAAATACATCTCTGGGAAAGGAACCCTTGGGTTAGAGGGGTCTGTCTCAGATCCCATCCCCTTGTGTCAAGGCATGGTTCTGCAGGCACCCCACCCTCAGCTTGTTTGGATCTGAGCAGTTTATTTCTGAAACCCAGAGTCTTTCAACAATAGTCTTTCTCCTGGGATCAAATTTATTTAGTTTAATCAGCCTTAGGTAGATGGGTCTTCCCATCTCTCCTCCTTAGGACTGAGGTGACTTCAGTCCTGGTCTCCCTTGCCTGTAGATTCTCCTTCAGGTTCAGGGGTCTTCCCAGCTCTCCTTCTGGGGCTGAGGGATGTCTCTTCCCCCTTGGTTCAGGGGGCCCATAGTCCACGGGGGCCCTACTTCTGGGGTGGGTGCAGGCAGACACGGCCCTCCTTCCCTCTTTGGTGCTCTGGAGGCTTCTCTGTTAGCCCTGCGTTTGGGACTGATTTAGCCACATGATCTACATGTCATGTGACTACACTAAGCCCTGGTCTACACTAGGACTTTAGATCGAATTTAGCAGCGTTAAATCGATTTAAACCTGCACCCGTCCACACAATGAAGCCCTTTATTTCGACTTAAAGGGCTCTTAAAATCGATTTCCTTACTCCACCCCTGACAAGTGGATTAGCGCTTAAATCGACGTTGCCGGCTCGAATTTGGGGTACTGTGGACACAATTCGATGGTATTGGCCTCCGGGAGCTATCCCAGAGTGCTCCATTCTGACCGCTCTGGACAGCGCTCTCAACTCAGATGCACTGGCCAGGTAGACAGGAAAAGAACCGCGAACTTTTGAATCTCATTTCCTGTTTGGCCAGCGTGGCAAGCTGCAGGTGACCATGCAGAGCTCATCAGCAGAGGTGACCATGATGGAGTCCCAGAATCGCAAAAGAGCTCCAGCATGGACTGAACGGGAGGTACGGGATCTGATCGCTGTTTGGGGAGAGGAATCCGTGCTATCAGAACTCCGTTCCAGTTTTCGAAATGCCAAAACCTTTCTGAAAATCTCCCAGGGCATGAAGGACAGAGGCCATAACAGGGACCCGAAGCAGTGCCGCGTGAAACTGAAGGAGCTGAGGCAAGCCTACCAGAAAACCAGAGAGGCGAACGGCCGCTCTGGGTCAGAGCCCCAAACATGCCGCTTCTATGATGAGCTGCATGCCATTTTAGGGGGTTCAGCCACCACTACCCCAGCCGTGTTGTTTGACTCCTTCAATGGAGATGGAGGCAATACAGAAGTAGGTTTTGGGGACGAAGAAGATGATGATGAGGAGGTTGTAGATAGCTCACAGCAAGCAAGCGGAGAAACCGGTTTTCCCGACAGCCAGGAACTGTTTCTCACCCTAGACCTGGAGCCAGTACCCCCCGAACCCACCCAAGGCTGCCTCCTGGACTCAGCAGGCGGAGAAGGGACCTCTGGTGAGTGTACCTTTTAAAATGCTATACATGGTTTAAAAGCAAGCATGTGAAAGGATTACTTTGCCCTGGCATTTGCGGTTCTGCCTTTGCAAAAGGTTTCTGGGGAGGGCAGCCTTATTTCGTCCTTCATGGTAGGACACTTTACCACTCCAGGCCAGCAACACGTACTGGGGAATCACTGTAGAACAAAGCATTGCAGTGTATGTTTGCTGGCATTCAACCAAAATCCGTTCACGCGGTGGGAGGAGGCAAAATGCGACCTTGTAACGAAAGCACATGTGCTATGTATGTAATGTTAACTTTCAAGGTTTACCCTGAAAGAGTGTAGCCACTGTTTTATAAAATGTGTCTTTTTAAATACCGCTGTCCCTTTTTTTTTCTCCACCAGCTGCATGTGTTTCAATGATCACAGGATCTTCTCCTTCCCAGAGGCTAGTGAAGCTTAGAAAGAAAAAAAAACGCACTCGCGATGAAATGTTCTCCGAGCTCATGCTGTCCTCCCACACTGACAGAGCACAGACGAATGCGTGGAGGCAAATAATGTCAGAGTGCAGGAAAGCACAAAATGACCGGGAGGAGAGGTGGAGGGCTGAAGAGAGTAAGTGGCGGGCTGAAGAGAGTAAGTGGCGGGCTGAAGACAGGGCTGAAGCTCAAATGTGGCGGCAGCGTGATGAGAGGAGGCAGGATTCAATGCTGAGGCTGCTGCAGGACCAAACCAGTATGCTCCAGTGTATGGTTGAGCTGCAGCAAAGGCAGCTGGAGCACAGACTGCCACTGCAGCCCCTCTGTAACCAACCGCCCTCCTCCCCAAGTTCCATAGCCTCCACACCCAGACGCCCAAGAACACGGTGGGGAGGCCTCCGGCCAACCAGCCATTCCCCCACAGAGGATTGCCCAAAAAAAAGAAGGCTGTCATTCAATAAATTTTAAAGTTGTAAACTTTTAAAGTGCTGTGCTTAAAGTGCTGTGTGGCATTTTCCTTCCCTCCTCCACCACCCCTCCTGGGATACCTTGGTAGTCATCCCCCTATTTGTGTGATGAATGAATAACGAATGCATGACTGTGAAGCAGCAATGACTTTATTGGCTCTGCAAGCAATGATTAAAGGGAGGAGGGGAGGGTGGTTAGCTTACAGGGAAGTAGAGTGAACCAAGGGGCGGGGGGGGTTCATCAAGGAGAAACAAACAGAACTTTCACACTGTAGCCTGGCCAGTCATGAAACTGTTTTTCAAAGCTTCTCTGATGCGTACCGCGCCCTCCTGTGCTCTTCTAACCGCCCTGGTGTCTGGCTGCGCGTAACCAGCAGCCAGGCGATTTGCCTCAACCTCCCACCCCGCCATAAACGTCTCCCCCTTACTCTCACAGATATTGTGGAGCACACAGCAAGCAGTAATAACAGTGGGAATATTGGTTTCGCTGAGGTCTAAGCGAGTCAATAAACTGCGCCAGCGCGCCTTTAAACGTCCAAATGCACATTCTACCACCATTCTGCACTTGCTCAGCCTGTAGTTGAACAGCTCCTGACCACTGTCCAGGCTGCCTGTGTACGGCTTCATGAGCCATGGCATTAAGGGGTAGGCTGGGTCCCCAAGGATACATATAGGCATTTCAACATCCCCAACAGTTATTTTCTGGTCTGGGAATAAAGTCCCTTCCTGCAGCTTTTGAAACAGACCAGAGTTCCTGAAGATGCGAGCATCATGCACCTTTCCCGGCCATCCCACGTTGATGTTGGTGAAACGTCCCTTGTGATCCACCAGAGCTTGCAGCACTATCGAAAAGTACCCCTTGCGGTTTATGTACTCGGCGGCTTGGTGCTCCGGTGCCAAGATAGGGATATGGGTTCCATCTATAGCCCCACCACAGTTAGGGAATCCCATTGCAGCAAAGCCATCCACTATGACCTGCACATTTCCCAGGGTCACTACCCTTGATATCAGCAGATCTTTGATTGCGTGGGCTACTTGCATCACAGCAGCCCCCACAGTAGATTTGCCCACTCCAAATTGATTCCCAACTGACCGGTAGCTGTCTGGCGTTGCAAGCTTCCACAGGGCTATCGCCACTCGCTTCTCAACTGTGAGGGCTGCTCTCATCTTGGTATTCATGCGCTTCAGGACAGGGGAAAGCAAGTCACAAAGTTCCATGAAAGTGCCCTTACGCATGCGAAAGTTTCGTAGCCACTGGGAATCGTCCCAGACCTGCAACACTATGCGGTCCCACCAGTCTGTGCTTGTTTCCCGAGCCCAGAATCGGCGTTCCACAGCATGAACCTGCCCCATTAGCACCATGATGCATGCATTGTCAGGGCCCATGCTTTCAGAGAAATCTGTGTCCATGTCCTGATCACTCACGGGACCGCGCTGACGTCGCCTCCTCGCCCGGTATCGCGTTGCCATGTTCTGGTGCTGCATATACTGCTGGATAATGCGTGTGGTGGTTAATGTGCTCCTAATTGCCAAAGTGAGCTGAGCGGGCTCCATGCTTGCCGTGGTATGGCGTCCGCACAGAAAAAAGGCGCGGAACGATTGTCTGCCGTTGCTCTGACGGAGGGAGGGGCGACTGACGACACGGCTTACAGGGTTGGCTTCAGGGAGCTAAAATCAACAAAGGGGGTGCCTGTACATCAAGGAGTATTTCAGGCAGGACTGCACGGAGGGTTCCAATAAGAAATGGTGCACCTAAGTTATCGTTGTTATTGGAACAAGGAGGTTAGCCTGGCCTCTGATTGATACATGGCTAGATTTACCTCGCTGCACCTTCTCTGTGAGTGACTGCAGTGTGACCTAGAGGAATGAGTCCCCTAGACAGGGGAGGAGGCAAATGAGTACAAAACAAATCTGGTCTATTTCTTGTTTTGACCCACTCCATCTATCTTTTACATCTTTGGCTGGCAGCAGACGGTGCAGAAGGACTGCATGCCATCCACATCTCATGGCTGCTCGGCAGAAGATGGTACAGTACGCCTGCTAGCCATCCCCATCTCTTGCCTGCCTGGCAGAAGATGGTGCAATACGACTGCTAGCAATCCTCATCTCTTGCCTGCCTGGCAGAAGATGGTACAGTACGACTGCTAGCAGTCCGTATCGCCTGCCTGCTCACCATAAGACGGTTCAATAGGACTGACTGCAGGACTAAAGAGAATGACCTGGTCAAGTCACTCCAAATGTAGTCCCTGCGCCCATGTCTGCCCAGGCGCTCCCAGCCGACGCGGCCAGGAGCACCTCGGACACGATGAGGACGACTACCAGTCGTATTGCACCGTCTGCTGCCAGAAGGCAAGGGGTTACTGCTACTGTGCAGCAAAGCCGTACCGCGTCTGCCAGCACCCAGGAGACATAGGGTGACGGTTACCTGAGCGGGCTCCATGCTTGCTGTGGTATGGCGTCTGCACAGGTAACTCAGGAAAAAAGGCGCGAAATGATTGTCTGCCCTTGCTTTCACGGGGGGAGGGAGGGAACGGGAGGCTGACGATATGTACCCAGAACCACCCGCGACAATGTTTTAGCCCCATCAGGCATTGGGATCTCAACCCAGAATTCCAATGGGCAGCGGAGACTGCGGGAACTGTGGGATAGCTACCCACAGTGCAACGCTCCGGAAGTCGACGCTTGCCTCGGTACTGTGGAAGCGCTCCGCCGAGTTAATGCACTTAATGCACTTAGAGCATTTTCTGTGGGGACACACACACTCGAATTTATAAAACCGATTTCTAAAAAACCGACTTCTATAAATTCGACCTTATTCCGTAGTGTAGACATACCCTAATATTCCCCTACCTGTGTGGGAGAGGTGGGGCTGGACCCATTACCTCTTCATGGGGCCAGCTGTAACATCTTGTTTATCAATCCCATGTGTCTTTCCTTTTTTCTATCAGACTTGTCACATGCTCATACAAAAGACTGTAACTCCCATGCAGACATTCATCCATCAAATGAGAAGCAGCTACTGATAACAAAGAACTACCAACCGGAAAACGTGAGCTTCCCTCAAATTTCCTCTGCCAGAAAACCTTGAAGAAACAACTGTAGATCTTGTGCTGTGAAAGCCAACAACCTCTGTGTTAGGACAAAGATGGCAGGTAGACACCAACATCCTGCATGTGCTGAAGTTTCTACCTCCGGACTGAAACGAGTTTAGTCAGACTGTTAAAACTATTTTCACATACTGGTGCTTTTTGTTCATTTTACAATTTTGTATAGCTTAGGCCTGTAGAGTTATTTGGACATGTTTGTTAGCATATGCATTCAGAGGCATCCTCCTTGCTAGTACAGTGAAGGTCTAGAATAGGCAAAAGTGAGCCAACGCTACATGTAGTACACAGTATTGCCAAAAAGACAAGGATTTTGCAAACTTACCTCTTTAGAAGTTATGTTTATATATTAAAATAATCCTTCATGAAACAAGTTGATTTCTTGCATGCGAAGAACTTGACTCTCTAAGATGTTTGCTTCTGAGTGCATCCACCAAAAGAACTGCAGTTAACTGCCCTTTTCCTTCCTTTTTTATTCTGTTGCTGCCTGCTATCTAAAAAAGCTCACTGCATAGTCAGAATGTTGACCAATGCACATGTAGATGAAGAAAGCACTAAAGGATTGCATTATGCACCTCAGTCTGATATGCTCTGATTTCTTTGCCTTAATTTTGGTTTGCACTTTTTAAAGCAGAATTTATAACTGCAGGCTGGGAAGTTGGAGGAGAGCAACATATGAAGGGAGGGCTCAAAGGGCTTACAAACAGCTGGGATCAGCTGGTGTGGTCATAAAATATATCATGTCTAAATCTTCTGCAATGCCTGTTGACAAGTCTGGTATGTCATTAGTGACATGAACAGATGACCTTGCATGCTGTGGCAACGTTCAGGCAGTCACAGCAAGCTCCAGGCCCATAAGCAGGGATAGGTGAAATGTTTTGACCAAGTTTCCCCACCCCATCAAAAAGTGCAAGTTTCATCAACCCTGAAATGCTTTTGTTGAAAACAGTTAGATTTTGATACAATTCTTTGATGTTGTGATGATATGAAGGTTTTGGTTTAGTTTCAAATAATTTTTGTTTCAGCTTGCTTTTCAAAAATTGGAAAAAATGATGATGGTTTTAGATTTAATTCACCCCTTCTCAGCCCTTTTTTTGCCCCCTGCTCCCTTTTTCCCCTGGGGGGGAAAAGGGGGAAAATTACAAAGTGTGAGGAGGAAAATTACCGTTTTGTTTCCCCAGTACCTCCACTACTTTTTCTTCCTATTTTACTGCTTCACCCTCGTGCCATTTTCAGGTGGAAAAAAGAGGAAAGAAGTGAGGGGGGGAATATTTAAAAAATCAACCCATAATATTTTTCTAGTTTTCAAACCCTGAAACAAAAAAAAAACCTTCATTTCATTTTATTTTCTTAAAAATATCAAAATTGGTTGTTTTTTTTTGGGGGGGGGGGAAATCACATTTTCAACTAGCTCCAGCCTTGAGGGATTTGGATCGTAAACTTGAAGGTTCTGATTCTCCACTACATCTGAGCACAGCTTGGACATGGTGGAGAGTGACAGCTTCCAATTTCCTCTGATTCCTTCAACTCCCCATCTCTCCCAAAACAGACTACTTTATTCTTCTTACTCTTGTTTTCAAAATGTAAATGAAAAACTCATATTTGCCTTAGGTTTGTGCAAGGGATTATTTAGGGAGTAGAAGGTGGGATATGGAATTCACACCCAACCTGCAGCCATGGAGCAGGGCAACTCTTCAGCCCTTCCATTGTTGCTACTCCAGACCTTGGGCTACAGAAGGAACAGCGTGGTGGTTTGTGGCGTAATGAGAAACACAGTAGCTATACCTCACCTTTCTCCGAGCTGTCCCCATAACCTCAATGCCCTTTGCAGAATTTGTCCAGAGCCCATCTGCATTATGTGTAGCTAGTAGATGGCAATGTACCATTATCCTACCCATTTTTACTCCAGCTAGAGTAGTACATTTCATATTCTGAAAAATAACATTAAAAACCTAAGACTATAATTGTCATAACTCCTCATTGAACCTCGGTTAGAGTATAAGATCCTTCAGTTACATCCGATCCCATAAGACAGTCAGAAAATGATCCCATATTTATCAAACTTGATTGCTGAAGCTAATATGTGAGTGCCTGAGTAAAGACGGCTGAGCTTGTCTTGGCTCCTGAGTCATCAAGAAGGGTTTGGAATGTGGAGTGGATTATTGAGAGAGAACTGTATTTTTCATTGAATTGATGTACAAGTATATCCACTGTTGAGGAGGAATTTTAAACATCAAAGAGAAGTTTCCATTTGTAACTCGCAGATGTAGCCCCACTTTCTGAAATGAAGCCAAACAGCTTTGTGTTCAAATTCCAGCCACAATGCAGCCATGTCTGCTGCTTCTCCACAGACATGGCTTCATACTTTGGCCCACCAAGGAACTCTGAGAAAAACTTTCCACTGGGGCTAGCAGCAGTTTAGCTGTACCAGCATGAGAACCCTGCTGTCCAGCTGTCAGTGTGGTTTTCAGCACTCTTGTCATCTAACTCTGCTGAGATCAAGTGTCATGGAAGCAGTGCTGAAAAACACATTGTCTGAGCTGAACAAATAATTATCATGAATACTAACTGGACTGGACAAAGACAGCATACTTTAGGGGAAAAGCCAGAGCTGCACTGAAGGGTTGGACCAGGCCTAAAGGGTATTCCCATCCCTAGTAGCTATAGTTCAACTTCTGAGGATAGTTCCTGAACGGCAAATATGCTAGAATTGGTTTTGCAAAGCCTCCTCATTTGGGCTTTGTTTTTGCAAGACAAAAACCAAGGGTAGTTTGATTCTGTATCCGGGATGGATTAGGATAAATTGTTCCAGTCTTAGCCCATCTCTAACATTAACATTTGTCTCTATTTAATTTCTCCTGCACATGATTCATTTCCTGCTGTCATCTGCGCAGAGAAAAAGCTGCTTTGATCTACAGCAGAGAGCAACAGATGGTGCTGTTTCTATTTGAGTGGGACTAGAGGAAGCAAGTTTGTTCAGCAACAGAAGGGCATTAGTGGCTTTCTGTTAATCCCTTGCTCTCTTCATTCTAATGCACTTTTTTGTTAAGTTTTATATATATTTCACATCTGAAGTACTCTCAGAACAAAATATACACACACTAAAAAGTTAGCAATTCAAGGACTGCATTCTTTGACAGTGTTGCTCATGAATCTCAAAGCATCAGTAATAGCAGTACAGTATAAAGCAGTATACAAGGGAAAAATTCCTTAAGGATCAGCAGAGAATGTTACTAGATCCACATGTTGTCCTATATAATGCACTCAGAGGACAGATAGTCTAGCAATAAGAAAAGGAGTACTTGTGGCACCTTAGAGACAAACCAAGTTATTTGAGCATAAGCTTTCGTGAGCTACAGCTCACTTCATCGGATGCATACTGTGGAAAGTGTAGAAGATCTTATTATATACACACAAAGCATGAAAAAATACCTCCTCCCACCCCACTCTCCTGCTGGTAATAGCTTATCTAAAGTGATCACTCTCCTTACAATGTGTATGATAATCAAGTTGGGCCATTTCCAGCACAAATCCAGGTTTTCTCACCCCACCCCCCCCCACAAACTCACTCTCCTGCTGGTAATAGTTTAGGCTTGAATAGAGACTGGGAGTGGCTTAGTCATTAGTCATTTTGCAAGGTAGCCTATTTCCCCTTGTTTTTTCCAACCCCCCCCCCCCCCCCCGACGTTCTTGTTAAACCCTGGATTTGTGCTGGAAATGGCCCACCTTGATTATCATACACAATGTAAGGAGAGTGGTCACTTTGGATAAGCTATTACCAGCAGGAGAGTGAGTTTGTGTGTGGGGGGGGTTGTGTGTGTGTGAGAAAACCTGGATTTGTGTTGGAAATGGCCCACCTTGATTATCATACACATTGTAAGGAGAGTGATCACTTTAGATAAGCTATTACCAGCAGGAGAGTGGGGTGGGAGGAGGTATTTTTTCATGCTTTGTGTGTATATAATAAGATCTTCTACACTTTCCACAGTATGCATCCGATGAAGTGAGCTGTAGCTCACGAAAGCTTATGCTCAAATAACTTGGTTTGTCTCTAAGGTGCCACAAGTACTCCTTTTCTTTTTGCGAATACAGACTAACACGGCTGTTACTCTGAAACTAGTCATAGCAATGTTTATCTACCGAGACAAATGGATCAGTTACTCTGGTGTAAATCCAGAGTAATTAATGGAGTTACTTTGGATTTGCATTGGCATAACAGAGCAATTTGGCTCAATATTTCAAATAAAAACATCTTAGCAAGTTCCCACCATCAGTTAACCAAGCACTGAATTTTCTATACCCCACTTTCTTTCCATACAGTAAGAGGCTTAATAGAGGGAAAAAATGCAGCCATACTGGTAACTGGTTAGCCATTAAAACCTCAATAATCCAATTTCTAAGGAAACTCCCAAGTGAAGGAGAATGACAGTCAATACATTTCCCCCTCTCAACTAGTTTTCTATTAGTTCTGCCTTGGGCTTTGTTCTGCTGTTTTTATTTGCTAGTGTCCTGCTGGGCTGCAGGGCAGGAGCAGAATTCTTTTTGCTTCAGATTTCCTTTATCCCTACAAGGCACAGCTCAAAGCCCAGGGAGGGCTAAGATAAATCAGGAGAGTGTTTAAAAATCAGCTCTTTAACAGCAAAAGTTTAAATACAAATACTCTCTTCGTGGATAGTCAAAATCTGTTAGGGATATGTAGGGTGACCAGATGTCCCAATTTTATAGGGACAGTCCTGATATTTGTGGCTTTGTCTTATATAGGTTCCCCTGGTTCTATCTCCAAGCGGAGGGACTCTATGGCCTCAAAGAGTGACCCGACTGGAGAAGATCAAAAACAGCTCCTGGTCCCGTCTCGGTAAGGAGAAAACTACACTAGAATTTTGAGACTGTTTGTGGCCTGGAATATACAAAGAAGTAGCCGACTTTTGTGCCTCTTGTCCCAAGTGCTGACTTGTTGCTCCCAAAACAGTGGCAAAGTCTCCTTTAGTCCCCCTCCCATTGGTTGAGGTTGGGGTGGACCTGTTAGGGCCCCTTGAGAAAAGTGCAATAGACTATCTCTATTCACCGGTAATCCAGGATTATGCTATCTGGTACCTGGAGGCGATTCCCTTATGATTGACTAATGCAAAGACCATCATGACTAAGCTGGTAAAAGGTTTTTGCCCCTGGAGATCTTAGCAGATCGGGGAACCAACTTTGTCATGGCTCAGGAAGGAGTATATGTTAAAAATTAAAACCAACAGACAGGTTGGTTGAGCATCTCAATTAGTCTCTGAAAAAATGTTAAAGAAATTCATTGCAATGGACCTACTGCCACTGGGACCAGCTGCTCTCACCCATTCTTGTTTGCTGTGAGGGAGGTTTCCCAATCATCATGGGTAATAAACTTCTGTATGGGAGGCCACCAAAGGGAACCCTAGACCTTCTGTGAGAATTGTGGGAGGAAAAGGGCCCCATGGCTGAGAATCTAGTCATACCCCAAAGCTCCAGGATAAACTCAAGGCTCCGGGCATGTTTGCAAGGGAATACCTCCTTAATGCACAGCAGGCCCAGGAGCAGGCATACCACAAGAGCTTTCATCTACAAGTGTTTAACTCTGAATTCTGCTACTACTCAAGTACCGAGTCCAAATTGCTAGCCAAGTGGCAGGGGCCCTCTGAGGTAATCAGGCAGGTCAATTATGAGCGGAGGCCACTGGACAAACAGAAGACAACACAGATGTATGACATGAAATGCCTAAAGCCATGGAAGGTCCAGGAGGGGTAGTTTATAGTTCCTTACCCACTAGAATTGGAGCTCAGGATCAGGAATCACAACTCATACAGATCTGGGAGAACCTCCGCCCTGGGCAAAGGGTGTGAGTCCAGCAACTAGTAGCCTTCTTCTCGACTTCCTATCATTTGCTCCTGAGAAAAGGACCAGCCCAGACCCTCTGCAGAGACTGCTGACTGTCCGAGCCCTCTGAAGGAAGGTAAGCCTGGAACAGGATTATTGGGTTTGGGTTTTGGGATTATTTCTTTGGCTTACTAAAGAAAGGGTTATTGGGAGACTGTCTGTGCTGTCTGGGACAGGCCTGAGGGGACTAATGAGACTATTGCAGGAAACCCCTGCTTGGGGGCATCTGGGAACTGCCTCAATAAATTCAACGGATTTTTGCACCCTATTGAGTCTGTCCTCTAGTTTGTCTTGGACCCCAAAGAGTGTGGTCACACGGACACAGTACATCTGTCCTCCTTCGCTGCTCTACCACATCCTTCTGTTGGGTTTAAAAAATGAAAAGGAAAAAAATGCATTTCTCTGATTCACCCACAAATATGTATATATATTTTTTGCTTCTTGACCAGCTGTGAGGATGTTTATTACTGTGCTCCTTGATGAATATTTGTGGATAGGATAATTCGATTTCCTGCCTACATCTGAGACAATCCCCTGAGACAATTTATTTGTAGCAGATAGCAGGTCTGCTCCTAAGAGATACTGAGCACTTACAATTCTCATTGGACTTCATTGTGAGTTGCAGGATCAGTGCCAATATGAATATATTTCATGCTGCTAACAGAGCTCCAGTTCACGAAACCATCCCTATTCAGCAAAGCATTTAAGGATGTGTTTGAAGGGTGTAAGGGGGAGGAATTAGGTTTATTAGAAATTTGGCAACCTTTAGGTGGAAGGAGTAGCCTATACAGGCGGGATGGGCTCCACCTTAAGCAAAATGGACCCAGGCTGCTAGTACAGAAAATTTAAAATGTTGTGAAGGATTTATTTAAACTACAGGCTTGGGGAAAGCTGACAGAGGTGGGAGAGCACACAGTTTGGGCGGACATCTCCCCGAAGGATGAATTTATTAAAGGGGGAACTCTAGAGCCTTGTAAAGAGGATAGGAAAGAAGTTGGTGAAGTAGAGGTGGGAGCTAGTGAGGTTCTGTCAGGGTTCCTTCCCCACTCTGAACTCTAGGGTACAGATGTGGGGACCTGCATGAAAGACCCCCCTAAGCTTATTCTTACCAGCTTAGGTTAAAAACTTCCCCAAGGTACAAACTTTGCCTTGTCCTTGAACAGTATGCTGCCACCACCAAGTGTTTTAAACAAAGAACAGGGAAAGAGACCACTTGGAGAAGTCTTTCCCCAAAATATCCCCCCAAGCCCTACACCCTCTTTCCTGGGGAAGGCTTGATAAGAATCCTCACCAATTTGTACAGGCGAACACAGACCCAAACCCTTGGATCTTAAGAACAATGAAAAATCAATCAGGTTCTTAAAAGAAGAATTTTAATGAAAGAAAAGGTAAAAGAATCACCTCTGTAAAATCAGGATGGAAAATACTTTACACGGTATTCAGCTTCAAAACACAGAGGATCCCCCTCTGGGCAAAACCTTAAAATTACAGAAAACAGGAATAAACCTCCCTCTTAACACAGGGAAAATTCACATAAAACAAAAGATAAACTAATCCGCCTTGCCTGGGTTACCTATACTGGTTGCAATATTGGAGACTTGGATTAGGATGGGTTGGAGAAGATGGATTTCTGTCTGGCCTCTCTCAGTCCCAAGAGAGAACAAACATGTAAACAAAGAACACAGACAAAAGCCTTTCTCCCCCCAAGATTTGAAAGTACCTTGTTCCCTTATTGGTCCTTTGGGTCAGGTGCAGGTTAGCTGAGCTTCTTAATCCTTTACAGGTAACAGGATGTTGCCTCTGGCCAGGAGGGATTTTATAGCACTGTATACAGTAAGGTGGTTACCCTTCCCTTTATATTTATGACAGGTGCTTATACACAAATGTAAAAGTCTAAATGCTAAGATGAGTGAACTAGACCGTGTGGCATTAAATGAGGGTATTGGCATAATAGGCATCATGGAAACTTTAGTGGAGTGAGGGTAATCAACGGGACATGGTAACACCAGCGTACAAAAGATGTAGGAATGACAGTGTAGGTCATGCTGGTGGGGGAGGTGGCACTCTATGTTTAAAAAAAAATAAAATAAGCAGAGAGTCCAAATCTTAAATGAATCAAACTGTACCCTAGAATCTCTGTGGCTAGAAGTTCCATGCTTGAATAAAAAGCGTGCAGCAGTAGGAATATGCTAGCGACCATTTGACCAGGACAGTGACCATGATTGTGAAGTGCTAAGGGAGGTTAGGGAACATGCAAACCCGGAAAACACAATAATAATAATTGATTTCAACTATCCTCATGTTGACTCAGGTCATGTCACCTCACAGTGTGACGCAGAGAGAAACTGTCTATACACCATAAGTGACTGCTTCTTGGAGAACCTAGTGCTGGAACCCACAAGGGGGAGGCAATTCTTGATTTAGTCCTAAGTGGAGCACAGGATCTGCTCCAAGAAGTAACTAACTATAGCTGAACTTCTTGGTAATAGTGATGTATTTAAATAATGTAATTTTTAGCATCCTTGTAGGGGGAGGCGAAATACCAAAAAACCAAACAAACCAGTAACATTTACTTTTTTAAAAGTGGAACAACACAAGAATGAAGATGCTAGTTACACAGAAATTAAAAAGAGCAATCACAGGGATAAAATGCCTGCAAGCAGCATGGAGATGACTTAAAATCACCATAAAGAGGCTCAGGCTAAATGTATACCCTAAATCAAAAAAGACAGTAGAAGGACCAAACAAATGCCCCCCTGGCTAAACAGCGAAGTAACAGTGGCCATTAGATTTAAAAAGGAATCCTTTAAAATTTGGAAGTCAAATCTTAATAAGGAAAATAGGAAGGAACATAAACTCTGGCAAGTAACATATAAAAGTGTAAAAAAGGTAGGCCAAGGAAAAAATCTGAGAAGAAACTTTCTAAAGATGCAAAAAAGAACAGTAAGGTGTGTGGGGTTTTTTTGTTGTTGTTTTTGTTTTTTTCCCCTCAAATACATCAGAATTGGGAGGCCTGCCAAACACGCAATGGGACCCCTGGATGACAAAGGTATTAAAAGAGCACTCAAGGAAGACAAGACTATAGCAGAGAAGCTAAATGAATTCTTTGCATTGGGTCTTCACTGCAGAGGATGTGGGGGAGATACCCACATCAGAGCTACTCTTTTTAGGTGACAGATCTGAAGTACTATCCCAAACTGATGTGTCATTAGAAGAGGTTTTAGAACAAATTGGTATACTAAACAGTAATAAGTCACCAGGACCGGATGGTATTCACCCAAGAGTTCTGAAGGGACTCAAATATGAAATCGCAGAAATACTAACTGTGGTATGTGACTTATCACTGAAACCAGCCTCTTTACCTGCTGACAGGCAGATAGCTAATGTAATGCTGATATATATATTTTTAAAAAAAAGGACTCCAGATGTGATCCTGGCAATTACAGGTCAGTGAGACTAACTTCAGTACCAGGCAAAGTGGTAGAAAATATAGTAAAGAACAGAATTATCAGACACATAGATGAGCATAGATGTTGGGGGAAGATTCATGCTTTTTGTAAAGGGAAGTCATGTCTCATCAATCTATTACAATTCTTTGAAGGAGTCAACAAGCATGTGGATAAGGGTGATTCAGTCAATATAGTGTACTTGGATAATCAGAAAGCCTTGACAAGGTCTCTCCTCAAAGGCTCCTAAGAAAACTAAGTGGCCATGGAATAATAGGGAAGGTGTTCTCATGAAGCATCTTGAAAGAAAGGGTAGGAATAAATGGTCAGTTTTCACAATGGACAGAAGTGAATAGTGGGATCCCCAAAGATCTGTACTGGGACCTAAGCTGTTCAACATGTTGATTAATGATCTGGAAGAGGGGTTGAACAATGAAGTGGCAAAGTTTTCAGACAATAAAAGAATCACTCAAGATAGTTGTCCCAGACAAACTGCAAAGAGCTACAAAAGGATCTCTCAAAACTGGGTGACTGGGCAACAAAATGGCAGATGAAATTCAATGCTGATAACTGCAAAGTAATGCACATTGGAAAAAATAATCCCAACTACAAATATACAATGATGGGGTCTAAGTTCCCTGTTACCACGCAAGGAAAAGATCTAGGCATCACCATGGATAATTCTCTGAAAACTTCTGCTCAATGCTCATGTATGTCTGGGGAGTCAGATGTCAGCACCTTTTTAAATCAGTATCTGGTGTCAGGCAGGGGCGGGGGTCTGTTTGGTCTATTTGGATTGCAAGATTTTCAGGGCAGGGACTACTTGCTACTCTGTGTTTTGCACAGTGCTAGTCTAACCACTGGACTGAGATATTCTGATATGGGTCTCCCTCAGTCTCTCCTATGGAAGTTGTTCCACTTTAATTAAATATTAATTGGACCAGAAAGTGAGACTCATTCTCTAGCCCAGTGGCGAGAGCACTTGCCTGAGAGGTGGCAGATCACTGTTCAAATCACTTCCCCTTAGACAGAGGAGGAGCATGAACTGGTGGTTTCACACATTGTGGGTGAATACCCTAACTAGTGGGCTAAAGATTGTAAGGGAGATCTCCCTCCCCTTTGGCTGTTTTGCGTGGAGATAGGCAGGCTCTCAGCACACCTACTGGATCAGGCCCTGCACGTGAATTAGGTGGCTGAATGCCCATCTTCCCCCTGTTCATGGATCACTCTGGGGCTTAGGCTGGAGATAGGCATCTAGAGGCCCAGAGTGAGGTAGGTTTCAGAGGAGTAGCCATGTTAGTCTGTATCAGCAAAAACAAGGAGTCCTTGTGGCACTTTAGACTAACAAATTTATTTGGGCATAAGCTTTTGTGGGCTATGATGAAGTGGGTTATAGCCCACGAAAGCTTATACCCAAATAAATTTGTTGGTCTCTAAGGCAGGGGTGGGCAAACTTTGTGGCCGTCGGGCCACATCTGGGAATAGAAATTGTATGGCGGGCCACGAATGCTGACAAAATAAGGGTGGGGGTAAGGCCTCTAGTTGGGGGTGCAGGCTGCAGGGTTGGGTCAGACATGAGGAGTTCAGGGAGCAGGAGGGGGCTCCAGGATGGGGCGGGGAAGTACAGTGTGGGCTGAGAGCTCTGGGGTGGGGGTGCAGGTGCGGTGTCCCATCTGCAGGTGCCACCCCTGCAGCAACTCCCATTGGCCACAGTTCCTGGCCAATGGGAGCTGCGGGGGCGGCACTTAGGGCAGGGGCAGCATGCAGAGCAGAGCCCCCTGGCTGCCCTACATGTAGGAGCTGGAGTGGGGCCATGCTGCTGCTTCTGGGAGCAGCGTGGAGCAGCCCCCGACCCTGCTCCCCAGTTGGAGCACCAGAGCAGGGCAAGACCCAAACCCCACTCCCCAGTGGAAGGTTGAGGGCTGGCTTAAAATGGCTGGTGGGCTGGATGTGGCCCACAGGCCGTAGTTTGCCCATCTCCGCTCTAAGGTGCCACAAGCACTCCTTGTTGTTTTTTTTTGAGTGGGGTAGTAGCATGTGTGCTCAGGAGCACAGGTGCCATGGGAATTTTTACTGTAGGTGCCAAGTGAGTTTAGATGCCTACAGGGTAAGGTGAGGGGGAGTTTGGTGGATTGCAGTAGCACCAAAAGTGGGATTTAGGTTCATAAACCTGGGGGTTAGGCACCTAAGTACCTTTGTGGATCCAGGCCTAATGTAATAAACATGATTTTCCTAAATGTGAGCCCGACCAACTCGGCCTGGAATATGAACGTCAGGCAGGCTTTCTAGCTTATGCATCAGCTGTGATAATGATTCAGTAATTAGCAATTAGTTAATAATCCTGTTGATGATGTGTGGTCCTGAGTAGAAGCCAGCATTCATTTCAGAGCTATATTGGTTCCACAGTACTAACAACTTTTAAAAAATAATTATTGTGATTGGTAACATATTGAGATGTAACCTGAATACACAAAAGGAGTGAGTCTGTTGAACAAAATTGTGCTATTTTACATAGTCACTTTGTTGAACTTTTAGGTTTCTAATCCCTTTTGCAAGTGTGTAATATTAAAATCACTCATTAAATCTGTTGTAGCAGTCACTGTGGTCTAAAGTTTTATAGGATATTTTTTCAGATGTGTTAAAGTAACAGTGTAACTTTGTTCATTCATCTCAGAGTCCACATGTTGGTCAGATGGATCTTAGGTGTAATGAATAGCCTCTGTCTACCTTGAGCACATCCAGAACACTTAATTTGTTACATTTAAATGGCAGATTATGCCTGGATCCATAGAAGTCCAAAATTATATTTGAAGCCATATCCTCTTGAATTTTGGTTCTTGATAAAACAGAAAAGCAAATTAATTAGCATAGTTCAGCAGTGTGAAGGAAAAATTCAGTGGACCCAGGTAGGCCTAAACTTCCCAAGTGGGCCTAAAACTTTAGTCAAGCTAACTGTGTGTATATAAAGCATAAAAAGAAAAGTGAGGGAAATTCCATTGTAAGGCAATTGCAGCAGCACCGCTTAAAAAACATTAACCGCAAAAGAACAACCTGTCAATAACAGAAAAAAGCTTGTTAACCACAAAGAAAACACCTGTCAATAACAGAAAAAGCTTGCTTTGCTATATTCCAAATAAGGTAATTAAGACCAAAGTATATATAATTTGTCTGTGGTCTTAAGCTTTAAAAAGTTTTGTGTGTGCTTTGCATCGGCGGGCAGCTACTTAGAGCTATTACCCCCCTGCGCTTGTAATCAATAAAGGAGCCTCAGGCTTGGTTCTGATCCAAACACAACGCATGGTCAATTTTTCCACCACAGCAGTAATTCACTCAGGAAAAAGAAAAGGAGTATAGTCTTATATCAGTCAATTTTTTTTGCTGGCAAGACTTGTAGCAAGAAAAGACTACTGCTGTTAGAAAGCATATTAAAATGAAATGAAAAGGAGTACTTGTGGCACCTTAGAGACTAACCAATTTATTTGAGCATGAGCTTTCGTGAGCTACAGCTCACTTCATCGGATGCATACCGTGGAAACTGCAGCAGACTTTATATATACACAGAGAATATGAAACAATACCTCCTCCCACCCCACTGTCCCGCTGGTAATAGCTTATCTAAAGTGATCATCAGGTGGGCCATTTCCAGCACAAATCCAGGTTTTCTCACCCTCCACCCCCCCACACACAAATTCACTCTCCTGCTGGTGCTAGCCCATCCAAAGTGACAACTCTTTACATAATCAAGTCGGGCTATTTCCTGCATAAATCCAGGTTTTCTCACATTCCCCCCACCCCCATACACACACAAACTCACTCTCCTGCTGGTAATAGCTCATCTAAACTGACCACTCTCCAAGTTTAAATCCAAGTTAAACCAGAACATCTGGGGGGGGGGGGGGGTAGGAAAAAACAAGAGGAAACAGGCTACCTTGCATAATGACTTAGCCACTCCCAGTCTCTATTTAAGCCTAAATTAATAGTATCCAATTTGCAAATGAATTCCAATTCAGCAGTTTCTCACTGGAGTCTGGATTTGAAGTTTTTTTGTTTTAAGATAGCGACCTTCATGTCTGTGATTGCGTGACCAGAGAGATTGAAGTGTTCTCCGACTGGTTTATGAATGTTATAATTCTTGACATCTGATTTGTGTCCATTTATTCTTTTACGTAGAGACTGTCCAGTTTGACCAATGTACATGGCAGAGGGGCATTGCTGGCACATGATGGCATATATCACATTGGTGGATGTGCAGGTGAACGAGCCTCTGATAGTGTGGCTGATGTTATTAGGCCCTGTGATGGTGTCCCCTGAATAGATATGTGGGCACAATTGGCAACGGGCTTTGTTGCAAGGATAAGTTCCTGGGTTAGTGGTTCTGTTGTTTGGTATGTGGTTGTTGGTGAGTATTTGCTTCAGGTTGGGGGGCTGTCTGTAGGCAAGGACTGGCCTGTCTCCCAAGACTTGTGAGAGTGTTGGGTCATCCTTTAGGATAGGTTGTAGATCCTTAATAATGCGTTGGAGGGGTTTTAGTTGGGGGCTGAAGGTGACCGCCAGTGGCGTTCTGTTATTTTCTTTGTTAGGCCTGTCCTGTAGTAGGTAACTTCTGGGAACTCTTCTGGCTCTATCAATCTGTTTCTTTACTTCTGCAGGTGGGTATTGTAGTTGTAAGAAAGCTTGACAGAGATCTTGTAGGTGTTTGTCTCTGTCTGAGGGGTTGGAGCAAATGCGGTTGTATCGCAGAGCTTGGCTGTAGACGATGGATCGTGTGGTGTGGTCAGGGTGAAAGCTGGAGGCATGCAGGTAGGAATAGCGGTCAGTAGGTTTCCGGTATAGGGTGGTGTTTATGTGGCCATTGTTTATTAGCACTGTAGTGTCCAGGAAGTGGATCTCTTGTGTGGACTGGACCAGGCTGAGGTTGGTGGTGGGATGGAAATTGTTGAAATCAGGGTGGAATTCCTCAAGGGCTTCTTTTCCATGGGTCCAGATGATGAAGATGTCATCAATATAGCGCAAGTAGAGTAGGGGCTTTAGGGGACGAGAGCTGAGGAAGCGTTGTTCTAAATCAGCCATAAAAATGTTGGCATACTGTGGGGCCATGCGGGTACCCATAGCAGTGCCGCTGATCTGAAGGTATACATTGTCCCCAAATGTGAAATAGTTATGGGTAAGGACAAAGTCACAAAGTTCAGCCACCAGGTTAGCCGTGACATTATCGGGGATAGTGTTCTTGACGGCTTGTAGTCCATCTTTGTGTGGAATGTTGGTGTAGAGGGCTTCTACATCCATAGTAGCCAGGATGGTGTTATCAGGAAGATCACCGATGGATTGAAGTTTCCTCAGGAAGTCAGTGGTGTCTCGAAGGTAGCTGGGAGTGCTGGTAGCGTAGGGCCTGAGGAGGGAGTCTACATAGCCAGACAATCCTGCTGTCAGGGTGCCAATGCCTGAGATGATGGGGCGCCCAGGATTTCCAGGTTTATGGATCTTGGGTAGTAGATAGAATATCCCAGGTCGGGGTTCCAGGGGTGTGTCTGTGCGGATTTGATCTTGTGCTTTTTCAGGAAGTTTCTTGAGCAAATGCTGTAGTTGCTTTTGGTAACTCTCAGTGGGATCATAGGGTAATGGCTTGTAGAAACTCGTGTTGGAGAGCTGCCGAGCAGCCTCTTGTTCATATTCCGACCTATTCATGATGACAACAGCACCTCCTTTGTCAGCCTTTTTGATTATGATGTCAGAGTTGTTTCTGAGGCTGTGGATGGCATTGCGTTCCGCATGGCTGAGGTTATGGGGCAAGTGATGCCGCTTTTCCACAATTTCAGCCCGTGCACGTTGGCGGAAGCACTCTATGTAGAAGTCCAGTCTGCTGTTTCGACCTTCAGGAGGAGTCCATCTAGAATCCCTCTTTCTGTAGTGTTGGTAGGGAGACCTCTGTGGATTAGTATGTTGTTCAGAGGTATTTTGGAAATATTCCTTGAGTTGGAGACGTCGAAAATAGGATTCTAGGTCACCACAGAACTGTATCATGTTCGTGGGGGTGGAGGGGCAGAAGGAGAGGCCCCGAGATAGAACAGCTGCTTCTGCTGGGCTGAGAGTATAGTTGGATAGGTTAACAATATTGCTAGGTGGGTTGAGGGAACCATTGCTGTGGCCCCTTGTAGCATGTAGTAGTTTAGAAAGTTTAGTGTCCTTTTTCTTTTGTAGAGAAGCAAAGTGTGCATTGTAAATGGCTTGTCTAGTTTTAGTAAAATCCAGCCACGAGGAAGCTATTACCAGCAGGACAGTGGGGTGGGAGGAGGTATTGTTTCATATTCTCTGTGTATATATGAAGTCTGCTGCAGTTTCCACGGTATGCATCCGATGAAGTGAGCTGTAGCTCACGAAAGCTCATGCTCAAATAAATTGGTTAGTCTCTAAGGTGCCACAAGTACTCCTTTTCTTTTTGCGAATACAGACTAACACGGCTGTTACTCTGAAACCTAAAATGAAATGGTATCTTTCGGTAACAGGTTTTTAATGAGTAAAAACAGTCAGCAGTGTTGTGGATGTGAATGACAAGTTAATTTTATATTGACAGGAAAAATCTGAACATACTGGCCGGAAATAATTGCTGGAGACAAACACTGGCTACCTGACACAATTGTTAAAGTTTTTTAATGTTTTATTCAGTAGTTTAGAGCATTCATCTGAAAGAAAAGTTCAGCATCTGTTCCTGTTCTACAAGATATTGTCATCTGCTGATGATCATATATAGCAGAGGAAGTGGCAGATAAGACTCCTTAATCTTAACTCTTTTGAGCTTGGCCATGGGCGAGTTGCTTAGATCTATATTTTCTAAAGGCTATCAATTAATCGCAGTTAACTCAAAAATTAATCACGATTAATTGCACTGTTAAACAATAGAATACCAATTGAAATTTATTAAATATTTTTGGATGTTTTCTACATTTTCAAATATATCAATTTCACTTACAGCAGAGAATACAAAGTGTACAGTGCTCACTTTATATTTTTTATTACAAATATTTGCATTGTAAAAATGATAAACAAAAGAAATAGTATTTTTCAATTCACCTCATAAGTTCTGTAGTGCAATCTCTTTATCATGATAGTGCAACTTACAAATGTAGGTTTTTTTGTTACATAAGTGCACTCAAAAACAAAAAAAAGTGCCAACAAGTCCATTCAGTCCTACTTCTTGTTTAGCCAATAGCTAAGAGAAACAAGTTTGTTTACATTTATGGGAGTAATAATGCTGCCCACGTCTTAATTACGTCACCTGAAAGTGAGAACAGGAGTTCACATGGCACTGTTGTAGCTGGTATTGGGGGGAGGGATAGTTCAGTGGTTTGAGCATTTGGCTTGCTAAACCCAGGGTTGTGAGTTCAATCCTTGAGGGGGTCATTTAGGGATCTGGGGCAAAAATTGGGCATTGGTCCTGCTTCAAGTAGGGGGTTGGACTAGATGACCTCCTGAGGTCACTTCCAACCCTGATATTCTATGATCACAGGATACTTACATGCCAGATGAGCTAAAGATTCTTATGTCTTTTTGTGCTTTGGCCATTTTTCCAGTGGACATGCTTCCATGCTGATGCACCCATTTAAAAAAATAAAGCATTAATTACATTTGACTGAATTCCTTGTGGGACAATTGTATGTCTCCTGCTCTGTTTTGCTCATATTATGCTATATATTTCATGTTATAGCAGTCTCGGATGATGACCATGCACATGTTGTTCATTTTAAGAACACTTTCACTGCAAATTTGACAAAGTGCAAAGAAGGCATAAATGTGAGATTTCTAAAGATAGCTACAGCACTCGACCCGAGATTTAAGAATCTGAAGTGCCTTCCAAAATCTGAGAGGGATGAGTTATGGAACATGCTTTCAGATGTCTTAAAAGAGCAACACTGATGCGGAAGCTACAGAACCCAAACCACGAAAAAACAAAATCAATCTTCTTCTGGTGGCATCTGACTTAGACAATGAAAATGAACATGTGTGGGCTGCACTGCTTTGGATCGTTATTGTGCAGAACCCGTCATCAGCATGGATGCATGTCCTCTGGAATGGTGGTTGAAGCATGAAGGGACATATGAATCTTTAGCACATCTGGCATGTAAATATCTTGCAATGCTGGCTACAACGGGGCCTGAGAATGCCTGTTCTCACTTTCAGGTGACATTGTAAACAAGAACCAGGCAGCATTATCTCCTGCAAATGTAAACACACTTGTTTGTCTGAGCGATTGGCTGAAGAAGTAGGACTGATTGGACTTGTAGGGTGTAAGTTCAACTGTCATGATAAAGAGATTGCACTAAATTACTTGTATGACATAAATTGAAAAATACTGTTTCTTTTGTTTTTTACAGTGCAAATATTTGTAATAAAAATAACTCTAAAGTGAGCACTGTACACTTTGTATTCTGTGTTGTGATTGAAATCAATATATTTGAAAATGTAGAAAACATCCAAAAATTTAAATAAACGGTATTTTATTATATAATTTTTTTAATTGCTTGACAGCCCTAATATTTTCACCTATCTTCAGATACATAGGTAAACACTCAAGTGATAGTTATAGAAGCACGGTATTTTATTGGAAGAATGCATACAGTTGGCAAGAATGCAGCCATGGTGGTTCATTTAAAGTCCTGGTCACACAGAATAGTGTGACAGACTGCGTTTTGATCAAAAAGGTCCAGATTGTTGGGGCAGAGATGTAGGCGGCCAAGTCTAGTGGTTGGAACAGGAGTTGGAGTTGGGAGTCGAACCAAGGTTTGAAACCAGAGTCAAGCCAACTGTTGGAGCTGGATTTGGAGACCAGGGGCAAGAATCAGGAACAAGGTCAGGAAGGAAGGGTCCAATGTAGCAGTCAGATTGTGCAGACAACTTCTGGTGCCTCTCTTTGGGTTTAAATAGGAAGCCCTGACCAATCAGAGCTCAGTGTTCCTTCACTCAGGCCCAGGAAACCCTCCCTGATGTAACTTCAGGTTTCATGGTCTCTTCTGCTCAGTTAGTAGTGAGCTGCTGGATGGGAGCGGGGTCGTGACAGTTGACTGGGAACCCTGTGAGGTTCGTCACCCAGATGTGATGTGCCAGCCCAGCTACTCTTAAAGACAGACTCTACCTGTGGTATTAGTTGTTACTAATAACTTACAACTATTGGAGTCCGTCTTGGTCCTGGTAGAATAACTCACTTTGAGGACATATGCTCTGAATGTGCAATTCAAAAACTTCAGACATGTGAGTACTACTCCTGACTGGCTGAAAATTGTGCACATCCTATTTTTGTTACCCCCTTCTCCTGCAACTGTCACTCTCACCTATTTCTCTTATTCATCTGTGTATCTTGTCTTGTGGGGGGACACACAATCGACTGTATAAAAACGCTTTCTACAAAACCGACTTCTATAAATTCGACCTAATTTTGTAGTGTACACAAGGCTTTGGATTGTAAGCCAGTGGTGTAAATCAGGGTAATCTGTGGGAGGACTGCGAGACAGTTTGTTTACATTGACTGTCCACAGGCACGGCCGCCTGCAGCTCCCAGTGGCTGCGGTTCAATGTTCCCAGCCAATAGGAACTGCAGGAAGAGGCGTGGGCCACTCTTTGGGGCAGAGAATGTCATTTATTGTGTTTGTAAGATCTAGCATGACAGGCCCCAGCCTGGTTTTGCTCTTGCCACTACCACAATGTAAATGTTAAACAATAACAGCACTTGTATACATAGCATGAGACCTTGAATCTATGCAGCTCACCACCAGCTGGTTATTTCTGCCTCCACTTAACACATTCTCTGTCATTCTCACAGCATTTTTTTTTACAGACCCATTCTCCTGATCTAAAATAAACCAACATTTTTATAAAGTTTAATTTTTAAAATATCAAAGAGCATGGGTGATTCAAGGGATTGGCAATACAGTCTAGGCAGGCCACTGTGTATTCTACATTTCACCAGTCACAGATTTAATTTCAGAATTCATGCCATGCCACTGAATTGAGCTCTAAAATCTCTGTTTTCATTAAAAATATGTTTACAGCCTGTATAGTTATAAAGATAATATCACAAGGTAACTGAATGTGCACTGATGTCTGCCTGAGTTTGCAGAGAGCCTGAAACGATACCTCTGAGAGGTGTGGACTGTCCCATTCTTCTCAGTGGGTTAGTTGTCTAACATGTTAAGACATTCTGTGACATATGGAAAACTTCAATGTGGAGACAATGTGGAGTGTGAAATAAATTCTATTTAATTTAAAAATAAATAGCACAGGGGCTATTCAATTGTATTGTTCTTTCATCTTTAATACAATGAAAACCCAATTAAAATGATTATCTGACACGTCAGCAGCAGACTTTAGAGAATTTTCACCACACAGCTACAGAATCTTGGATTGCTGCCACAGAATTTAGGTCTGGGTTGCTGCAAAGTACACAGAGCCTTGAATGTTGAGCCTTTGCTTTGCCAGTCCAAATGACTACGGTCAGCAGTGACTAAGAACTGTTTCAAACTGATGGCTGTTTGGTGGCTAGTGGTCTGTGTTCTCAGCCCTGTTCTCGGTATATCCCCTCATGACTGGAGTCTTTATTAGCAGTCTCAGTAGACAGGGAAAGGACTAAGAATGGCAGTAGACAGTGTATTAACCTTACAGAAGATCTTCAAGTGAGAAATGAAGTATATTTAGCAGGACACTCTGGAGAAGCTTTGTCTGCTACTGCCCATGCTGTTCCCTGGATGCATAGGGGATATAATTCGCCAGGGCTGTCAAGCCAGAAATATCTTACAACCACCGCCAATAAAAAACAAAACCACAGGAATATGATTTCCTTTCTCCATTTTCCTTTCTCCTTGTAAAATGAATAACCAGAAAGCAAATTAGAAAGAGACATGCACATTTTTCCCACACAGGAAGCTAATCCTTATCTTTTATAATCCACTCAAGCTTGTGGGACTATTACCCAGGAAAGGCTGCCAGCATGGCAGGAGACATTACTCTGCCTCTCCAGACAGACAGTTTGCTCCCAGTTATTATTACAGGATATACGTTAAACATTTTTAGCTCAGAACAGGCAAGCAAGAGTGAATGAAAGCCAGCGTGTACCTTGCAAATGTATTTCATGCAGCACCAGATGTCATTCTTAATTCTGTCCCATGCCATTTCTGTCTGAGTTGGCTAAGCAGCTGTCTGTTGGGAAACAGTAAGTAACTTTTTACTGCGGGGAAGAAAGGGAAGAAATAATTACACACACACAAGAAATTAAGGATTGGTGGGTTTATATCCTGTGTGGGCATCTGACATGATTCCCATTGTTCTGATAAATCTTTTGCTTCTTTCCAAGACTGAGCTCTGAGCTCCTGGGGACAGGTGTGGTTACCATGTAGAGCATTTCTAGGAGATTCAGATGGTCTAGGGAAATTTGGTAGGAGCTTAGGAAGTGTGTATTACGGGAATGAACTTTCCAAAGCTCGCAGATCCAAAGCAGGGATCTTGGTGCCTTGTTTCACTGGGAGTGAATGTGTTAGTTGTCAAAGAAACTGCTGTTTTGACTAAGGAAACAGGCACACAACAAAAGAGGGTTAGAGTATTGTTGAATTATCAGTGTAAATAAATCATCTCTTGTCCTAGACCGGAGCACTGAAAATGAGGTGGAGGTTTGGCTTCAGGTTAATTCATGTCCTGTGTTGACCTAATCCCTTCAGGCTTTTCAGTATTTCAAGGCTCATCGGTAGAGGAGAAGAGGGGTATCTGCTTTAGATCCAGTCCTGAATGTGCAGTCTTTGCTCCTTACGAAGCCAGTCAGGACTCTGGGGAAGTCTCCTCTCTGGGAGCAGCCTGTCTGCAGGGCAAAAAGCTCACACAGCTTCCACCTTCCTGGGTTTGACCTCGGAGCATTCAGCATCCTCTGCCCCTCCATACGCTTCCCACAGCGAGTCCGCCCAGGCGGGGTCCTCTGGCTTCCCCAGGATCCCGCCTGGGCGGACTCGATGTGGGAAGCAAACGGAGGGGCAGAGAGGATGCTGAATGCTCTGAGGTCAGACCTAGGAAGGTGGAAGCTGTGTGAGCTGTGTGTCCTGCAGACAGTCTGCTCACAGAAAGGAGACTTCCCCAGAATCCTGACTGGCTTCATAGGGAGCAGTTCCAGAGCATCGCCCGGGGACTCCGTGACACCAGTCCTGAATATGCAGTCTTAATTTGACCCTTGTGTAAGGTTTTGAGCACTTGGCCTCATAGTCACAACAGGACTGAGTTTTAGGATTATTCTGATAGACACTATCACAGTTACAGGGCTAGCTGCATTGCTGTCCCCTCTTCTGGTCTCATTGAGTGCACCCTTTCAGCTGTTAGAGCTTCCCTGAATTAGGCCTATGGCCTCTGCTATACAGGAGATCAGGCTAGATTATCACAATGGTGCCTTCTGGCTTTTAGGACTTTAGCTCACCTGGGGTGGAATCCGGCAGTTCTCCCACTATTATAATGAGCTCTGGGCTAGAGTGCCCTGTGTACCAACCATCATTACTCAGCAAACCCTACTGGGCTCAGCACCTGCAAAACTTCCCATCTGGAGCTTGGGACCAGACAGCTTTATCAAACCAAAGTGCTGTTTGAACTTAGCAGGAGCAAAGCACAATACAAGAGAGAGAAGATTTTAAAACAACAATGGCTTTATATGCATGTCTATCTTACCCTGTGGTATTGGGCCAAGTAGGCGTAGCTTCTTCAGACCCTCCAGCAGAGTCCATTTCTGTGTCAGTCCATTCTCCATGAAAAATTCCCTGGCAACTGCCTCCCTACTCCTCCCCGACCCAAGGCACTGAATTTAGCCGTATGGAGTGGAAATCCACCAACTTCATGAAAAATCTCTCATACAGATACAGACAGACATCATCTTCCTTTCCCAATGCAAACAGATGGACATCAAAGCAAAAGGACTGAAGGTAAAAAATCCATTACAATCTACATACCACATAGACTATGCTGACAGATTGTGCCACACGGTCTCAAAGAAACTGCGGAACCACCTGATCAACATCCTATACAGCAAACGGGGAAAGATTAAGAATGAGCTCTCAAAACTGGATACTCTCATAAAAAACCAACCTTCCACACAAACTTCCTCATGGCTGGACTTTACAAAAACTAGACAAGCCATTTACAACACACACTTTGCTTCTCTACAAAAGAAAAAGGACACTAAACTATCTAAACTACTACATGCCACAAGGCACCACAACAGTGGTTCCCTTAACCCACCCAGCAATATTGTTAATCTATCCAGCTGTACTCTTAGCCCACCAGAAGAATCTGTCCTATTTCGGGGCCTCTCCTTCTGCCCCTCCACCCCCAGACATGATACAGTTCTGTGGTGACCTAGAATCCTATTTTCGACGTCTCCGACTCAAGGAATATTTCCAACACACCTCTGAACAGCACACTAACCCACAGAGAACTTCCTACCAAGACTACAAAAAGAAGGATTCTGGGTGGACTCCTCCTGAAGGTCGAAACAACAGACTGGACTTCTACATACAGTGCTTCCGCCAACGTGCACAGGCGGAAATTGTGGAAAAGCAGCATCACTTGCCCCATAACCTCAGCCGTGCGGAACACAATGCCATCCACAGCCTCAGAAACAACTCTGACATCATAATCAAAAAGGCTGACAAAGGAGGAGCTGTTGTTATCATGAATAGGTTGGAATATGAACAAAAGGCTGCTAGGCAGTTCTCCAACACCACATTCTACAAGCCATTACCCTCTGATCCCACTGAGGGTTACCATTGCCAACTGTGTCCACATATCTATTCAGGGGACACCATCATAGGGCCTAATCACATCAGCCACACTATCAGAGGCTCGTTCACCTGCACATCCACCAATGTGATATATGCCATCATGTGCCAGCAATGCCCCTCTGCCATGTACATTGACCAAACCGGACAGTCTCTACGTAAAAGAATAAATGGACACAAATCAGACATCAAGATTTATAACATTTACAAACCCATTGGAGAACACTTCAATCTCTCTGGCCACTCGATTACAGACCTAAAAGTTGCAATTCTTCAAAAAAAAACAAACAAAAAAACCCTTCAAAAACAGACTCCAACTAAAGACTGCTGAACTGGAATTAATTTGCAAACTGGACACTATTACATTAAGCTTGAATAAAGACTGGGAGTGGATGTGTCATTACACAAAGTAAAACTATTTTCCGCACGTTTATTCCCCCCCCCCTCCTCCGCCGTTCCTCACATGTTCTTGTCAACTGCTGGAAATGGCCCACCCTGATTATCACTACAAAAGATTTTTTTTCTCTCCTGCTTGTTATAGCTAACCTTACCTGATCACACTGTAACGAGAGTGATGATAACACCCATTGTTTCATGTTCTCCGTGTATATAAAATCTCCCCACCGTATTTTCCACTGCATGCATCTGATGAAGTGAACTGTAGCTCACGAAAGCTTATGCTCAGATAAATTTGTTAGTTTCTAAGGTGCCACAAGTACTCCTTTTCTTTTAACAGTTTAGCGCCCCTTTCATCTTTTGGCCTCCAGCCTTGACAAAACAATAACTTTGGCTGGAGCTTGGAAGTAGCATCTTCCCAGCTGATAGCTCAAGCCGTGTCTGTTAATGTCCCCGACCACGTTTATCAGAAAGTTGCTTATCTGAAGCTATTGTGTTGCCTCCCAACTCATTTCCTAACAGCCCTGCTATTAAACTAAACCAGCCTGTGCATACAATAAACATTCCAGTAACCCAGTATAGTCACACAGTAACTATCCCCAAAACCAGGGCATGTTCAGCATTCATAAATTATGACTTATCAGCCCTGTGCTCTTCACATATGGATGCCCAGGTATGTTGGAGAGTATTCTTGGAGCAGTTTGATTGTTCATCTAGGCCTTGATTTTGGACTTGATGTCATTTCCTTTTAGTCATCCTGCCCTTTTCTGGAGCTGAAGAACCATGTCAGTGCAAGGTGAACCTGTGTGCTATTGAGGTTAGTTCTCCCTATGGTAGGTGACGACCCTGTGGAGAGATCAGGTCACCATATTCTGTTTTTCAATTCTGCTACCGGTCTCTGTAGACAAATGTTGTAGAGTTTGTTCTGCATCATCTACCTGATTCTGTAAACCATTTGTGAGTATTTGAGCTTTACACACTGTTCACGGTACATGCTAAAAGAGCAAAATGTAGTGATTACTGATTGGCCTGGAGCCTGGTTTGGACTCCTAGTTAAAAATATTCATATCTTATCTGAACTCTCCAATCCTCTTGAGTTTGCGCAAGTTGGGCTGCAAATCTCAGGAGACCATGATTTCTCACAAAATGTCCACTATTTCTAGTTGGGCAGCAAAACCCATGGACCCTCTCTCTTGTGGTATTTCAAACAGTTACACTTCTGGTCATGGCCAGAACACAGAAGTCCAGAGACATGCAAAATTTAAAGTAAGAAATCAGAATATTTTAGAACCTGGGGAAAGGTAGCTTAAGTTGTGGCCAGACACTCAGGTTAGTTGTTTAATCCAAACCAAAATATCTAATATGTAATACAAGTATGTTGATCAATGCCATGTCTTGGCACTAGGCTGTTCTTTCCCCACCCTTGCTTCTTGGAAAGCTGTGTGCTCTGGCTCTTCTATTAGATGATGTAGATCAGAGAGGAGATAATTTATGTGGAAAAGCTTGTTACACTGAATTTATTTGTTCCAGTACCAGAGTGCTATCATTTCGTAAGAACATATCCTCACCTTGTGGACATCCCCTCATCCCTGGTCACAGCACTGCATAGGGTCCTGGACTCTAGTACACCCAGCTGGGCTCTCCCTGGGACCTGCAATCACCTTTCTCCATTTACATCTTCCCCTGACTCCCCCTCAGGGTATTCTGTGGTTTGACTCTCCAGCCAAATCAAGATTAAGCCCCTTCCGGGGTAGCACAAACAAGCTTTAAATGAATAGCCTTTCTACTCCTCACAGGCTTCACTATAGTTCCCTTATTGTATCTGGCCTGTTAGGCCTCTCCGCCAGAGCAAAACCCTGAGCTCAGGCTTATCTCCTCTGCAGTCTCTCCACAAATCAGTTCCCTCAGCCTACTTATCTAGAGTACCTCTGCCTCCTCTATCCAGGAGGCAATTCGTTACTCCCCTGCCAGGTGCAGAGCATGACTATGTGGGTCCTTTCCCTTGCCTTGGAAGTGGTGGGGCTCAAGCCCCATCACACACCTCTATGAAATTTCCATATTTACAGGTCTAAAAGTGTCTTTGATAAATGATCTGCTGATCCTGTTTGGGACTGTTGGCAGTCTTACCCTGTCATGGACCCTTGAAAACAGTTGAGAGAAGGGACCTGTTTCTTTGGGGGATTTTTTAGGACTAGATCTTGCACATATGAGATGATTTCCATACTACCTTGCAAAGAAAGGGGTTAGAATGACCAGATCAGAGTGTTCCTGGGTTTCCTGGGAGTTTCAGACGAATTCCAGAATCTGAGCTGTCAGTGTTTGCTGGGCTTTGTCCCATCACCTGTGGCTTGGGTCCCTTTAAAGGAATTGAGGAATTTGCTTGGGGAATGTCAGGTATTGATGATCTCTTTGCCCATCACAGTTGAGTTGTTACTGTAGATCAGTGGTTCTCAGATTTATTTGATTGGGCCCCCCTTCTTTGTGACTGTAGTTGTGTATGCCCTTCCCCCCCGCCCCAAGTACATATACCACCACCCAGCTCGGAAGGAAGAGTGGACAGTAGCAGCTGCTGGCTGGGTGCCCAGCTCTGAAGGTAGCGCTGAGCCAGTAGCAGCACAGAAGTAAGGGTTTTAATGTGAAAAGTAGGGCTGTCAAGCGACTAAAAAAATTAATCGCGATGAATTACACTATTAATAATAGAATACCATTTATTTAAATATTTTTGGATGTTTTCTACATTTTCAAATATATTGATTTCAATTATAGCACAGAATACAAACTATACAGTGCTCACTTTATATTTATGTTTGATTACAAGTATTTGCACTATTAAAAATAGTATTTTTCAATTCACCTACTACAAGTACTATAGTGCAATCTCTTTATCATGAAAGTTGAACTTACAAATGTAGAATTATGTT